>NW_022436947.1:28639664-28720656 GCF_009761245.1 Sapajus apella
TTTTTTTTTTTAACTATGTAGGAGATACATTTATTAACCTTGTGGTTAATGTGCTCATTTGTCTTACTGCCTATTACTGGTAAGTTTGATGAAAACTATTTGTTAGGGTAGTTCACAGTGCCTTTTGGGCCCACAAAGGTTCTCCCAGGGGCAGCCCCGACAGAGCTTTCCAGGGGTTCCAGACCTGAGGCTCAGGCTGTGGAAAAGTTCAGGTGAAAGTGGAGCTGGGAGCCTCTTGCAGGCAGTGTGGTAGGTAGGTAGGTAGGTAGGGTGTGTGTGTGTGTGTGTGTGTGTGTGTGTGTGTGTGTGTGTGTGTGTTGGGGGCGTGGGGGTGTCAGGCAGAGGGTTAGAAAGCTCCCCCTACCCTCAAGGCCATGTTGGGGTAAATACAGTGCCTCTGGATCCAGAGAGATTCTCCTAGAGTGGCTGAGCCATAGTTAACATCTGCCTAGAACTTCCAGGATAAAGATCCAGACCCTAGATTGTGCCTGGGTGCTGTCAGAAATAATATCTGATTCAAGGGGTATGGGTGGGTTGGGAGGTTTCCCTCACCACCAGGCTATCTAGGATCAAAATGTCTTGCCATTAAGAGTCACACTCAATGTACTCAGGGGAACCTAATCCTGCTCTCAGCCTCTCTGGGGCCCAAGAACCTGGCATCTAGAGTCTGAGTTAGGAGATGAGATGCCAGTGGTTGGCTCATGGGGTAAATGAGTTTGGAGGCTCTGCCAGTCTTGAAGACTCTGTTCAGGTAAGCCACAGTGGCTTCTGGGATCTAAGAGGGTTGATTCAGTAAGGCTTTTGACCCCAGCCAGCGGCTTGCTGGGAGGAATGTGGGTGGAATTGACTGACAGCCCTTAGAACTTGTTTCCAGGCTTAGCTAGGCCAGGACTTCTTGACTCCAAAGTGTTCCCCCAAGAGCATCCAACCCTGACAGGTTTACCCAGGGCTTTCAGGCCTGATACCCAAGGCTCGGAATGGACCAAGATACAGTAGCTGGCTCAGGAGGTACTGATGTATCTGCTAGGCACACTTAGTACTAGGTGTACTAGGAAGGTCCCCATGATCCCAGGCTCTGTTGCCCCACTGGGAACATGCCCGTATGAACGAAGGCTGCTCCGAACTTTTTTGGGGCTTCCCAGCCAGGAATACAGATATTGAAAGTGAGGGAATGAGGGCTAACAAGCAGCTGTCTCGAAGCAGACAGGAGTGTTAGGAGGCTACCCTGGCCACATACCTAATTGCTACCATCTCTAATACCTTCTGGATCCAGGACAGTTCTACCACAGTGGGCCAAAATTGAGCTAGGTTTGCCCAAGGGTTCTACGACTGACATCTAAGAGCTGGAAGGGGACTGAGTGAAGGCAAAGTCAGTGCTAGGAAAAGGGTTGATGGGGTTAACAGTCTTCATTTGGTACCATGCTGTGTTCTGATGGTCACTGATGTCTTCTGGTTTCACGGGAGGTTCCCCTAGGAGTGGCCTAGTCTTAGCCAGGACTACTGAGGGTTCCAAGGCTGATATCCAGGCTCTGAAAGTGGGGCCAGGTACAGATGGAGCTGGTAACAGGCTCAAGAAGGGGCTGGCTGTCCTCTCCAATACTATGATGGTTTACTTAATATGTCAGCTTGACCTGGTTAAAGGATGCCCAGATAGTTGGTAAAAACAGTATATCTAGGTGTGTCTGTGAGGATGTTTCTGGAAGAGATTAGCATTTGAATCAGCAGACTGAGTAAAGAAGACAGCCCATACCAATGAGGGGAGGCATCAGCCAAGCCATGGGGGCCCAGATAGTTGAGCTGGGAAATTCTTCTCCTGTTCTAGACACTCAGGTTCCTGGTTCTTGGACCTCTGGACTCAGACTGAATTTACCACTGACTTTCTTGGATCTCCAATTTGCAGATAGTATATTGTGGCACTTCTTGGCCTCCATAATTGTGCAGGCCAATTCCCATAAGTATCCTCTTATAAATCTATATATACTATTGGTCCTGTTTCTCTGGAGAACCCTGACTAACACAAGTACCTAAGTGTTTGCTGGCTAATTCAAAATTAGCTTGATTCAGCCTATTGTCTGAGGTGAGAAGAGACGGAAGGTTTCACCCTTCTAGCCACAGTTGCTGGTTGGTAAAGGGCCAAGAAAATCTTTGAAGCTTTGAAGTAGAGATAGCACATTATGTGATCTGCTTGTATCTAGGAATTTATTCATTTCTTTCTGGTTTACTGGTTTATGTTAGTAGAGCTGTTTGCAGTAATCTCTGATGGTAATTTGTATTTCTGTGGGATCAGCGGTGATCCTTTATCGTTTTTTGTTGCATCTATTTGATTCTTCTCTCTTTTCTTTTTTATTAATCTGGGTAGCAGTCTGTCTATTTTGTTGATCTTTTCAAAAAACCAGCTCCTAGATTTATTGATATTTTGAAGGGTTTTTGGTGTCTCTAGCTCCTTCAGTTCTGCTCTGATCTTAGTTATCTCTTGTCTTCTGCTAGCTTTTGAGTTTTTTTGATCTTGCTCCTCTATTTCTTTCAATTTTGATGATAGGGCATCAATTTAGATTTTTCTCTCGCTTCTCTGGAGGGCATTTATTGCTATAAATTTCCCTCTCAATACTGCTTTAAAGATGTCCCAGAGATTCTGGTAAGTTGTGTCTTCATTCTGGTTGGTTTCCAAGAACAGCTTTATTTCTGCCTTCATTTCATTGTTTATCTAGTCAACATTCAGAAGCAAGTTGTTCAGTTTCCAAGTGGCTGTGTGGGTTTGAGTGTGTTTCTTGATCCTGAGTTCTAGTCTGATTGCATTGTTGTCTGATAGACTGTTATGATTTTTGTTCTTTTGCATTTGCTGAGGAGTGATGTTTCCAATGATGCGGTCAATTTTAGAGTAAGTGTAATGTGGTGCTGAGAAAAATGTATATTCTGTGGATTTGGGATGGAGTGTTCTGTATATGTCTATTAGATCCACTTGGTCCAGCTCTGCATTCATGTCCTGGATATTCTTGTTAATTTTCTGTCCCGTTGATCTGCCTAATATTGACAGTGGAGTATTGAAGTCTCCCACTATTATTGTGTGGGACTCTAAATCTCGTTTTAGGTCATTAAGAACTTGCCTTATGTATCTGTGTGCTCCTGTGTTGGGGGACATATATATTTAGGTTAGCTCTTCCTGTTGGATTGATCCTTTTACCATTATGTAATGTCCTTCTTTGTCTCTTTTGATCTTTGTTGGTTTGAAGTCCATTTTATCAGAGGCTAGGATTGCAACCCTGCTTTTTTTGTTCTCCATTTTCTTGGTAAATCTTCTTCCATCCCTTTATTTTGAGTCTATGTTTGTCTTTGTATGTGAGATGGGTTTCTTGAATACAGCACACTGATGGGTTCTGACTTTTTATCCAGTTTGCCAGTCTGTGTCTTTTGATTGGGGCGTTTAGGCCATTTACATTCAATGTTAATACTGTTATGTGTGAATTTGATCCTGCCATTTTGTTACTGGCTGGTTTTCTTTCTCATTAGTTGACTCATTTTCTTAATTGCATTTTTGGTCTTTGCCAACTGGTTTGCTTTTACAGTGACTGGGACTTGTTCCTTTCTATGCTTAGTGTTTCTTTCAGGAGCTCTTGTAGGGCAGGTCTGGTGGTGACAAAATCTCTCAATAATTGCTTGTCTGTAAAGCATTTTATTTCTCCTTCACTTACGAAGCTTAGTTTGGCTGGATATGAGATTCTGGGTTGAAAGTTCTTTTCTTTAAGGATGTTAAATATTGGCCCCCACTCTCTTCTGGCTTGTAGGGTTTCTGCTGAGAGATCTGTTGAGTCCGACTGGCTTCCCTCTGTGGGTGACCTGACCTTTCTCTCTGGCTGCCCTTAGCATTTTTCCCTTCATTTCGACCCTGGTGAATCTGATGATTATATGCCGTGGGGTTGCTCTTCTTGAGGAATATCTTTGTGGAGTTCTCTGTATTTCTTGAATTTGAAATTTAGACTGCCTTGCTAGGCTTGGGAAGTTCTCCTGGATAATATCCTGGAGTGTGTTTTCCAGCTTGGATTCATTCTCTGTGTCATATTCAGGTACACTGATCAAGTGTAGATTAGGTTTTTTCACATAATCCCATCTTTCTTGGAGGCTTTTTTCATTTCTTTTCACTCTTTTTTCTCTTGTATTGCCTTCCCTCTTTTTATTTCATTGAGTTGATCTTCAATCTCTGATATCCTTTCCACTGCTCGATCGATTTGGCTATTAAAACTTGTGTTTGCTTCACGTAGTTCTCATGCTGTGTTTTTCAATTCCATCAAGTCGTTTATGTTCTTCTCTAAGCTGGTTATTCTAGTTAGCATTTCATCTAACCTTTTTTCAAGGTTTTTGGTTTCTTTGTATTGAGTTAGAATGTGTTCCTTTAGCTCTGAAAGGTTTCTTATTATACACCTTCTAAATCCTGTTTCCGTCAATTCTCTGCACTCCTTCTGGGTCAAGTTGTAATCCTGTGTTGTTGAGGAGTGTGATCCCTTGAAGGAGAAGAGGTGTTCTGGTCTTTGATGGTTTCACCTTTTTTGCGCTTTTTTCCCATCTTTGTGGACTTACCTGGCTGTGGTGTCAGAGAGCTGCTTGATGAGGTTGCTTGTCTGCCTGTGGGGGCGCTACTGGGTTTCTAGGGACTCCTTCAGGTTACTAGGGAAGCTTCCAGCGTCTTTTTTGTTTATTCTGGGAAATTAGGGCCTCCTCTTCCGCTGACCTGTAGGCGCTCCTGGGTTGTCAAGAATACTGTCTCTTTGCTACTGTAGGCTTCCTGTGTTTTTTGTTAAAACATGTAGCCCAGTCCCACCCCTCTAGTGGTGGGTTGTGTCCTTCCTCCACTGGGCTGGATCATTCAGGGTTCATCTCAGACTGTGGCACTGGCTATGCAACCCACTAGAGTCAGAGCTTCAGCTGGGGTTGGCGATACAACCACCAATGCCCCCACTTCTTTTTTACGTCTTTATTTTTAATAATCAAAAGTGAAAAGTTAGCAATGATTTAGAGGAAACAAGTTAGTATACAGAGGTGGCTTTGTAGTAGTTTGTTGCATACTACTGGTCTTGCTGGTCAGCTAATTTAAAAAGCCCTACAATATCAAACATAAATCTGCTTCTGTCATTTTAAGAATTTATTCCCCTCCACTGCTTAGAGCAACTACAGTCCATCTTTGATATTGGGCATATTTTTTTAAAGTACTGCTTGTATACAAAAGGGTCCTGAGCCAACACATAGAACTTAATTTATATAACCAACAGGAATGTTTTGATGAATTTTCAAATTAAAAACAGTAACATTTAAAGATGCATAGTGGCAAACCTGTTTCCAAGGAATTCTTCATTGCAAAATATACAAATGCCATGAAAATTGGTATCATTTCGTTCTTGCTGCTGTTGTTCCAGAATTTCTTTCTGGAAAGTAGAAACAGATTTATGGTATTATCTTAATGCACAGTTGGCTAATAAAAAATGTCTAAGTCTGGACGGGAGGAAACTAGGCTGGAAGCATAAAGGGAGTATATAAAAGTTGCCAACATTTCAAATTTCTCTATTCCTGTTTTTGCATTAAACTCCAAGTCTGTATCACAAAATGCTAACAGAACACTCCACTTGAACAGTTATGTGGAAAATAAAGTCAACAAGGTTTTACCATCCTTTGCTATCCTGCTTTTTCCACTCTTCTCCATCCTTACCCTCTTCCAAAACCAAAACTGTGGTTAGATCTTTGATTTGCTCCCCTTCCTAATTCTCAGTTTAATTTGTAATCAAATTCTGACCAATTTTTCACTTGATTCACTTGATTTTTCGATATAACTTTTCTCCACCATTCCCAAGGTCACCCTCCAGTTCAGTTTTTATTCAGTCATTGTGGGTTACTATAAATAAAGTCTCCTAAGGGGTCTCCCTGATTTCAATCACTTTTCCATCATATTCATCCTCTTTTTGCTGGTAGAATTTTTCTTAATATTTTCATGCATAATTAATTTGTTGCACCTCAACTCAAATAATTTAAAAAATGCTCTGGTAATGTCCTGCTATAATCAAGGTGGTTCCATATGTTATTTTTCCTGAGGTCGTTTTATTTCCTTCTGCTTTTTCACTTATACAAATCTTATCTGTTCATCAAGATTCTACTTGATTCCTGCTTCTACCATGCAACCATTTCTAACCACAGTACAGCAGTTAAGAGGTTAGGCTCTGAAACATGGAGCAAATCTGGATTTGAAATATGGCTCTCACATATAATTGGTATTTAACATTTTTAATCCTCAATTTTCTCATTTTTTTTTTATTTTACATTAAGTTCTGGGATACATCTGCAGAACGTGCAGGTTTGTTACACAGGTATACATGTGAGATGGTGGTTTGCTGCACCCATCAACCCATCATCTACATTAGGTATTTCTCCTAATGCTATCCCTCCCCTAGCCCCCACCCCCAACAGGCCCCAGTGTGTGATGTTCCCCTCCCTGTGTCCATCTGTTCTCATTGTTCAACTCCCACTTATGAGTGAGAACATGCAGTGTTTGGTTTTCTGTTCCTGTGTTAGTCTGCTCAGAATGATGGTTTCCAGCCTCATCTGTGTCCCTACAAAGGACATAAACTCATCTTTTTTTACGGCTGCATAGTATTCCATGGTGTATATGTGCCACATTGTTTTTATCCAGTCTAGCGTTGATGGGCATTTGGGTTGGTTCCAATTCTCTGCTATTGTGAACAATGCTGCAGTAAATATTTGTGTGCATGTGTCTTTACAGTAGAATTATTTATAAACCTTTGGATATATACCCAGTAATGGGATTGCTGGGTCAAATGGTATTTCTGGTTCTAGATCCTTGAGGAATCACTACACTGTCTTCCACAATGGTTGAACTAATTCACACTCCCACTAACAGTGTAAAAGCATAAAAACGCTAGAAGAAAACCTAGGCAATACCACTCAGGACATAGGCATGGTCAAAGCCTTCATGACTAAAACACCAAAAGCAATGTTAACAAAAGCCAAAATTGACAAATGGGATTTAATTAAACTAAAGAGCTTCTGCATAGCAAAAGAAACTATCATCAGAGTGAAGAGGCAACCTACAGAATGGGAGAAAATTTTCACAATCTATCCATCTGACAAAGGGCTAATACCCAGAATCTACATGGAACTTAAACAAATTTACAAGAAAAAAAACAACCCCATCAAAATGTGGGCAAATGATATGAACAGACACTTCTCAAAAGATGACATTTACACAGCCAAGAAACACAAGAAAAAAAAGCATCAAAAAGTGGGTGAAAGATATTAACACACTTCTCAAAAGAAGACGATTTTTCCAGTGTCTCCCTATTAATATATTCTATTTCTACTAACTACATCTAACCTCTCTGCTCTAGTAAGATTTTCTTCCTGAACAATATTGCTTTTTACAACATGCAGCTGAAGGGGATCTCATGAAACTATCTACTGATTCCCTATAGGAGATGTTAGGGGATATGTTTAAAGCTACATAGCTACTTGGTATGAAATTTGGTGCCATTTTCATGATACCACATTTACTTTTTTTCTCAGAAGGTACCCACTGTAGCATATGCAGATACAGAGCTTAGAACAATGACCTTCCCATTTAGTGAGCAAACAACTTCAGAATCCGGGGGACAGTGATCTGGAGGGGCAGGGCAGCATTCAAATCTTTCTTACAATATGCCCACACAGAAGTCTCATGGAGATGAGTTCAATATAAATGAGCTGCTCAGCATTTGAAGCTTAAGACACACTAAAATAACAGCCATTTTAGTGTGTCCTAAGCCCCAAATGCAGAGCAGCTCATTTATATTGAACCATAATATATGCAAATATAATTATTCCTCATTTCTAGCTTAATTGGAAAAAGAGGAATTCTAGATAAGTAGATTTTATAGATCACAGAAATTTTAGTTTGATATTTGAAGGGTTAAGTTTTGTATAAGATGGTTTCTAAGACAATTTTTATGTTTTTCTGCATTCCAAATTCAAGACATAATTTAACCTGTTCTATATGATACAGGGTCTTTGCTGTGAACAATTACTACCAGACTATACTGTAATACAAATGTATTTTACTTTAAGGATCACTTTGTAAATGACTCCAAACTGTTGTGCTCTTTTGGTTTAATTTTATTCACTCTCTTTTATGGCCATCTATGTTTATCTCCCTTTATTCACTGAAGCTTTTCATCCCTATTAGTGGGTCTACTTCTATAACCACCAACTGGTTTCCCCATCTACACCTCCTTTCCATTTGATATCCTCTGTTTAGATCTTCTGTTCTTTCTTTTAACCTAGAACAAAATTATAGGGACTTAGGGACTCCCAAACCTCAGGTAAGGAGAAACAGATCATCAAATTCTAAGAATAAAATTAACTCACATATGTTTGGTACCTAAGAAAAAGTAGCTCCTAGTATCTTCCTTGATGAGCTGCAGGGGGATTATTTTTATCTGGTAAAGTTTATCTCTTATTACTGGGTTCTCTACAATTTGGATCTACTGAGCTTATCACATACCAGATAGATGGATTTATAGGAAAGACTTTCCCTGTACATATATTTTAAAAGTATGTTTATCTGATGCATTCTTAGAGGAATGAAGGACAAAATCTGACTGTAAATGGACCTGCAAAAAATTAATCTGCAAATATGTAATGACATTATCTGGAAATAAAACTAAAACTGGTAATCAATAAAATCTTAAGTAACACCTTAATGGCTCCTTGTTTTCTATTGAACAAAAGCCGCAGTATGTAGCATGGCATTCACAATGCTCTGTACCTGATTCCAACCTAGGTTTTTTTCTTTTTTCTTTAGAGACAGGGTCTCATTCTGTCACCCAGGCTAGAGTGCAGTGGCATGATCCATGGCCCACTGCAATCTCAATTTCCTGGGCTCAAGCGATCCTCCCACCTCAGTGAGGTGGACTACAGGCACACATTACTATGCCTGTTTAATTTTCTGTATTTTGTTTTGTAGAGACAGGTGGGTTCCTCTATGCTGTCCAGGCTGGCCTCAAACACCTGGGCACAAGCATTCCTCCTGCCTCAGCCTCCCAAAATGTTGGGCTTTATAGGTGTAAGCCTCTGTGCCTGGCCTCTAACCTAGGTTTTTAAAAGTCTTCTCTCACGTTTCTTCCCCATATAACTCTATGTTATAGGGTAAAGCAAGAACTCATGCTGTAATTTACCTGTGTTATTATTCTCAATAGCAGTTCTCAACTACCTACTATGATTTCTGATCCCACTCAATGGCCTGGAGTAATCATTCCCTCTTTTGCCCATCTTTGCCTATTCAAGGGTCAGTTCAAATGCTCTATCTCTGTGGTGAGTGGAAAGAACAATGGCCTGACACTTAGGAGTTCTATATTCCTGTCTGGTTTTTGTGATGAAGTAGTTCTTAGTGTGGCCTTGGGCATGCTACTTCCCAGAACTCAGTTTCTGATCTCTAAATTGCCTGTGAAACAGTCTACAAATCATTAAAGTGACTTTCCCAGACTGCTTTTGTATTAGAAGTGATACTTCCTTTTTTTAATCACAGTTTTATAGCATTCAGTTGGCATCTACAAAGCTTTGTCTTCAGGAAAACTGCATCCCAACCATCTCTACTCACAGAAAATGGGCTCCTCTATGCCATATACACACACTTTCTTATAGTAGATTCTCATTAAATACATGATGACTAAATTTATACTCCAGGTGCAACAACATAAACACACAAATCTATGTGCTCTGCTGAAAATCAAAGTGGCTTTCGCAAAGGAAAGGGGTTTATAACACACTTGATTATCCTTAACTGACATATAGTTAGCAGTTATTATTTAGTTTATATTTCATTTATAAAGTAAAATGAGTTTCCCACAGCAAGTTGATAATTTGTTTAAACAAAGAGAATGGTCTACTGAATAAGTAAACTATTCTAAGAAATTTATTATTGATTATGATTTTTTAAAATCCTAATTTTTTTTTTAACCTTACAATGGACAATTTTTATAAAATATATACAGTTACACAGAGAATTTTACTTGGTATACAAGTAGAGCTTTGGGGATAGGTTTTTACTTTTAAAAACTCATTTTTACTTTTAATACTATAAACACAGCCTGAGCAACATAGAAATACCCCATCTTTATTAAAAATAAAACAATTGGCCAGGCATGGTGGTGCATGCCTATAGTTTGGGTATCCAGGAGGCTGAGGTGGGATGATCACTTGAGCCCAGAGCTTGAAGCTGCAGTGAGCTGTGATCATACCACTGCACTCCAGCCTGAGCAAGAGAGCGAGACCCTATCTGAAGAAAGAAATTAAAAACCTATGTTTTAAGAGCACAAATACAGTTTATTACTAAGATGACTTTTTGAGCAAAATAGAAGATGCAAGTCATGATAAAGAAATGAACCAGAGTGATAATTATAAAGCCCAACAGCTAAGGAAAATGAAGTATATTGGTATAGAACACAACTACTTTTGTTTTATTTCTTAAAATATATTAAGAATTGAAATAATGATAACAAGGTTTTCCTCCTTTCCACTTTAATGAAGTTTAGTCTACGAAGTGCTTTTGCCTCATAAATTTCTTAAAATAACACCAAAGATATCATATATACTTCTGACCATTTTTCACTTACACATAAAATATGAAAATAAAAAAATTTAAATCTGTAACTATTGTGTCTGTAACAGTTTTTATTTTTGTACTGTAATCAATTCAATAAATTAAGGAGAAGAAAACTCTCCTTTATGTGTTGAAATTGGCTTTGCTGACATAGCTGTGTCATGACATTCTAAATGAACTAGTAAACCAGGAACTAAATAAGACAGGTTGCTTTCCCTAAACTTTGATATTGTCTCTTTCATTTAAAAAAATTTTTTATTATGAAAAATTTCACCAACACAGAAAAGTTAAATGAACAGTACAATCTTATACTCAATACTTACATTCGGTAATTGTGAATGTTTTGCCTATTTCTTTCTCTCTCTTCACATGCACACATACATTGGTATATTATATATTTTCTTTTGGCTGAACTATTTGAAAATAAGTTGCAGATACAATGGTACTTCGTTCCTAAAACTTCAGCATGCCTCTCCTAAGAATAAGGACATTCCCCTACGTATAATCACAAAACCACTATCATCTCAAGTAAGAAAATCAACAGTAATTTCAAAATTGCTTGTAGTATCCAGATAATACTTACATTTCTTCAATTACCCCAATAATTTTTTTTTTCTTTTTTTGAGGCGGAGTCTTGCTCTGTCGCCAGGCTGGAGTGCAGTGGCGCAATCTTGGCTCACTGCAACCTCGGCCTCCTGGGTTTAAGCGATTCTTCCGCCTCAGCCTCCCGAGTAGCTGGGACCACAGGTGCGTGCCACCACGCCTGGCTAATTTTTGTATTTTTAGTAAAGACGGGGTTTCACCATGTTGGCCAGGATGGTCTGGATCTCTTGACCTCGAGATCCGCCCACCTTGGCCTCCCCAAGTGCTGGCATGTGCCAAGAATGCTTTTTAATATTCCTCCTAACCTTTACTCAAGACCACCCTAGGTTCATACATTTCATTTGGTTTTTAGGTGCCCTACCTCTAAATCTTAAACTACAAAATAATTTATCTGCCTAGGACTCAGGCTCTGATGCATATAATTTTTTTTTCCCCCCAAACTTATAGTCTTCCAAAGTATATGAATGACTCACAGGAAAACCTTGTTAATGTTATTAACTTTATGTAATCAACTCAAAATGTATTCTACCAGATAATAAGCTAACTGAAGGCAGAACTTTTTCATTAATCTTTGTAATCGCCACTGTGCATAATAGACAGAATATACAATAACTATTGAATGGAGTTGCTGCCCATGGCTTCTATTTCTTAAAAACTTCAAGTGGTTAAGAGAAGTCTAGGTAGAAGACAGTTACATTATCACTATGCCCTAGCACCTTTATTCCTATTGCTGTTACCTTGCTAGGATGTGAGAAAACAAAAATTTAAAATTCTGTGCATCCTTCTTCTGTGGTAAACACACTGACAACTGCTAATCAGGCAAAAAAACTGAGTAGAAGCTACTTGCGCAATGAAGAAAAAGATTTTTTCTTTTCTATTTTCTTTTCTCCTCTCCTTCTTCCTTTTCACTTTTTCTCTCTCTTTTTCTTTCCCTTACTCTTTCTTTCCTTCATAAAGCTTAGCACCAAATAGAATTATCTGTGGCATATGTTTGAAGGCACTTATGAACCAAAAAAAAAATCAGGAGACACTCCATAGAAACCACCACAAAGATGTGCAAATCGGAGATGTGCCCATCTACTTTGTGGTTTTATGTTTTCTAAAACAAATTCATGCTGGGCTATATACTAGGTTTATTCTGGGCTATATACTAGGAATAGGGGGTTGAAGAGCATGGCGCAGACGTTATATGTTTGAGCCTCTCAAAGAAGTTGATAAAATCAGATAAAATTTTCATTACAAATACGCTTAGAAAAACCAGAGTTGTAAGAATATAAGATCAGCTTATGTACTAGGCAAAGAGACATAATAATAAGCTATATGTTTTTCTAATTAGTATAAAATGTTAAGTGTGACAGCAAAGGGGTCAATGCCTAGTTTTTCATCTTTATTCATAAGCTAAAAGCAGAGAAAACATCAGTAAAACAGCAGAGATAGCAGATGGCACTCAACATAGTCATAGGGGATTGACACATAGGTAGAAAATGAAAATGTGAGTTAGGGTGAAAATTATAATAACCAGTAAATTTATGAAAGAGCAATTCAAAATGTTTATTTAGGTAAAAATTTATACATAGGAAAGTAAAAACTGCTGCTTAAAATGACAAATCCAGTGGAAACAACCTGCATTAACACACGAAAGTAAAACCAAGACTTATGTTATTAGCTATGGCTATCAAAAACATTTTATGGCTACTGTCAAGTAATAGATTTACAATAGAATTTCTTGGCTAAATGGATATATGAGTGGCTATGAGAGAAAAAGTCACATTCCTCAGGTTCCTTCCCAAACCAGCTTAAAGGCAGCAGCATGGCAGAACCAGCTAGGCATTCTCAGCCTAGGAGTCCAGTGGCACTCCTGCAATATAGAACACAACAGATCTCCCCATGAAAATTATAGCAGTGGCTCAAAGCCTCCACAGAAAGGCAGCAGAATTTCCTATTCCTCCTGCTTTTTATTTTAAGAACCATGGGTTAACTCTGAGGTATCTGGGATTATTTCACTTAGTTCTAATAAATGTTTCAGGCTGCTATAGAACAATGTAGCATAGAAATGGGAGTAAAAGAAGAAAGAATAAAATAGGGTGGGTACCTAAATTGCAAATAAAAAATAAAAGAACTCTCTCTCTCAAACCTAACCTAAAGGTGGGCCCTAAATTCAGCTCTCAGCTTTGGCAGACAAGGGAAACACACCAGATAAAGGGGTTTGTGTGGAATTTGGATGCCCTTTGTTGTCTGTTCCTAGGAGGTAACTTATAAACCCTTGGAATTTACTGAGTGACTGGAGTGTCTGTGTAATTCATGGTGGGCCCTTAGACCACATCTGAGAGTTTATATAAATGAGATGACTCAGAACGGGAACTGGCTGTGCCAGAAAGACCAACCACGTGATTAGTGGGTTGGGGCTCTGAGCCACGTAAGATCAGCCTCATTTCCTGGTGAGGGAAGGGAGCTGGAGATCAAGCTCAACCATGTGACCAAAGATTTAATCAATTACACCTACTCAACAAAGCCACAATAAAAACTCTGGACACCAAAGCTCCAGTAAAATTTCTTGTTGGCATTACTCTGGGTATTGTTATGTACTGATGTGCCAGGAGGACAATGCATCCCTAGGAAGGATGGCAGCTTTGTATTTGGGAATCTCCCAGATCTCACCCTATGTGTCTCTCTGTTTGGCCTGTTCTGATTTGTATCCTATTGCGATGACCGCACTGTAGTCACAAATATAGTGCGTTTGTGAGTTCTTTGGGTCATTATAACAAACTATTTGAACCTGCAAGAGTAGTGGGAACCCTTGAATTTGTAGCCAGATAGTCAGAAGTATCCTGAGGAACCTCCAATTTGTGGCTGTTGTTTGAAGTGGGGATAGTCTATGGAGGACTTTGCCCTTAACTTGTGAAGTTTGGCCTGTCTAGGTAACTGGTTTCAGAATCATTGTGGGTACATAATCAGCGTATGTATAATGGACAACATACTTAGGACTAATAGAAAAAACAACATAGGATTGTTTCTGATATCGATCCTCAAAAAAACACTCATCCCAAAGCACACTCTCAAACTCAGTGAAAACAGTACAGAGGGGTGGGGGTGGGGGTTGTCATGATGCAGTACAGATACTTGTTGTCTCCTGACTAGAGACTGATTAAGACTATATAGAGAAATAATGAAATTTTTCATAATTAATTATGAAATTATGAAATTTTTCTATAATCAGTCTCCAGTCTTCCTCAAACAATCTTCCCTGAACACAGTTTTTGTAAGTATTGGCTGGCTATAATCTTGAATCTGTCTTTCTTCCAGTCAGTATCTGGAATGTTCCTTTTATAGATGCTCATATGGATACAGAGGCACATGCTTGAGGAGATCATCAGGAGGAAACATTTGGGTTGACTCTCTCTTATAAAAACTGCGTAGTCAGTGATGGGGTTCAGAACATGCCACCCCAAAATACGGTACCTTAGCCAAAATAGCAGAAGCAGGAAGCTCATTTTTACCTTCTACTTCCCCTTTTCCCCTAAAGCAGATCATAAAGCCTTCCTTCAAAAGGTACCCTCGCTTATACCTGGAGGAAAGGAACATCCTGATCTCTGAAGACACAAGGATAAAGAGAAGAATATGAACTGACAGGTTTGGTTAAGTCCTCTCCAGTTTCTTACCAGATCATAGCCCCCTTGTCTAATCATACTTCCCACCACTACCCACTTCTTCATCACATTTAGCATAAAAATGCACAGGTTCTTGTTTCTTTGGGTCTTCATCTCCTTATGACAGCTCTTGTGTCAAGTAAAACATACTAAATACATTTTGTATGTTTTTCCTTTGTTAATCTGTCTTTTGTTTCACAGGTCTCAGTCATGACACTAGAGGTGAATGAGGGAAAATATCTTTCCTCTTCTACATCGTAAGCACAGACTAGAACTTGCATGAAAAATTATTTGTTACTCAAAAATGACTGAAGAGAATACCCACACACTAGACCACAGTCCACTAATCCTCATCCATCCTCCTAACACCAACTATTGGCTTCCAAAGTTGTACCTCATATGTTGTGGTCACAATTTTTTTTTTTAAGACACAGTCTTGCTCTGTTGTCCAGGCTGGAACGCTGTAGTGTGATCTTGACTCACTGCAACCTTCACGTCCTGGGTTCAAGCGATTCTTGTGCTTCAGCCTCCCAAGTATCTGGGATTACAGGCATGTTCCAGGATGCCTGGCTAATCGTATTTTTAGTAGAGACAGAGTTTTGCTATGTTGGCTAGGCTGGTCTTGAACTCCTGGCCTCAAGTGATCCACCCACCTCACCTCCCAAAGCGCTGGGATTACAAGAGTGAGCCACTGAGCCCAGTCATGGTCATAATTTTTTAATGGATTAAATTTTAAGTAAGGTGTTACCAGATGCCTAGCCCTTTTTTGGTGGGTATCAGAAAATTATCCAAGGAACATCTGGCAGTCAGTGACAAAATTTGCTGGCATGTTCTCCAGACAAACTTTTGGCAAAATACAGATGAAGATAACTGTTATACTGAACCCCAAGTTTCTCTTCAAAGAATCAGTATGTCAGTATGTTCAGCTCTCTTATTCTTTAATTCTCCAAAGTTTAACTTCCTTGTACTTCCAGTAAACAACCTTCTCTACCAGTCATAATCAGTAGTTCACATCTGTTCCCTGGCCTCTGGTTCCATCCTGACTCATCCCAGTCACCTGATCCAGTCACCTTCTCTAGTCACCTTCTTTGACCAAGGTCACCCCTGGCTACCTGCTCTGATCCACCTGTAACTGTCCTTCCTGCCAAAACCCTCACTCTGCCACTCCAGCTTGGACCTCTGCTCTCTTTAAAATACCAGTCAACTGGTATTAGTCTAGCTTGTGCGGTCTAACCCTAGCCAATAGGGGAACGACACAGCAGTAGGGATGACCCCTGTCAGGCATAAGTACCTCCTCCTGCCTTGTCCAAGTATGTGGCCACCATTGTTCCATCTGTGAGCTGCACCCTTCTATAGAAGTAAATTGTCTTGCTGAGAGGATTTATCTTCGAGTGCTATTTCTTTTGGGGCATTGAAATTTTACTTAAAACATAGCCAAATACTGCAATTTAGTGATACAATAATTGATAGGTAAGTCAACACCAAGATTAAATACCAAGTCATAATAAAAGGTTTTAGAATTTATGACAACTAGCTGACAGGATCAATAGTCTCTTGAAGCTATACCTCATTTAGTAGACAGATACATATGTATTTGTACATGTGCATACATACTAAATACATATGTATGTATGTATTTATCTTTTTGAACTCTATAAAAGGAAAAAAAAAAAAAAGCATCTACCTTAACCAAAAGTAGCACTTAACCACTAAGATACTACTTAAAATTAAGCAGGGGAAGGAGGAGCTCAATTTCTACTTAGGATAAAGATAGATACAAAAGAACATTCTACCAATGACAAAAAGCTGAATAATCAAAAAAATTCAACTGGGAAGCCAAGGTGGGTAGATAATTGATATCAGGAGTTGGAGACAAGCCCGGCCAACATGGTGAAACCCATCTCTATTAAAAATACAAAAAAATTAGCCAGGCATGGTGGCATCCATCTGTAATCCCAGGTACTCGGTAGGCTGAGGCACAAGAATTGCTTGAACCCAGGAGGCGGAGGTGCGGTGAGCCGCGATTGTGTCACTAAACTGCAGCCTGGGTGACAGAGAGAGATTCTGTCTCAAAAAAAAGATTTTTTTAAATAACTTATTTTGAGTTCAAAGACCTGAAGTTACAAGGCAACTAGACGAAATGAATTCTAAAACGTGATTAGCCTCTCTGAGGAGAGACGCAAATGCATGAACTATTTCTTTCACCTTTGGCAGAGCATGGGAGGAAAAGGCAAGTAGCAAGACAAAAGCTTGTACTTTAAATAAATCTTAAAGGCAAAATCCCTGGGAGTCCTAGACATAGGGGTCCCCAACTCTCCCATGGGCTTCCTCCAAGTTCTCAGGAGAAAGACTAGGAGTAGGGCAAAGAGGCATGAACACGAGACCTTTGTTGTGAACAGGCATGAACCCTAGCTTGCTTCTGAGTACCATTCTTCAGTACACAAAACAAAAGCTATAAGCTGCTGGGAGAAGGACCCAAATCCTGTACTGCAAAGTAGACAATGGCTCCTTCTAGGGATGGGGCCAAAAATGTTGAGAAATAAAATAATTATTCCTGAGTTCTTCTTCTAGAAGGTACCTGTGTGTGTATTAGTATTCTAGGGTGTAAGAGCTGGATGTAAGGACAGGCCTGAGAGAACCTAACCTGCAGTTTGTCAAGCAAGTTTTGCAATGCACTTTCCTTAGAACATTCAAAAAAAGTTATAGGCATGCATTGGGTGAGAAAAGATTTAAATATTAAATAATTAAATATTTAAAATACTTCATATTTATGAAAATGAAGGTCTTTTCTTTTAAAAGACAGGGTAGGTCAGGTCTGGGAACAACCTGATAGAAAAGGAGGCAGATGAGGAGACCTACAGTACCACCCCTTGGTCACTGTGCTCCCTGAATGTCTAGAGAGCAGTGAATATTTAGCGTGCATTCCCTTTTTGCTTCCATGCTGTGGTTATAAAACAGCCTCTCTAGAAAAGGGATAAAAACATGAACATTCAGAAATCTCAGGGGAGAGAAAACCTTAAACAGCAAGCAGTTCAGAAACAGTTTAGGATTAAAGTTTTAAGCCATTAATTAAAGCTCAGGATAGAAAATAAATAGTAGGTGGTCAACAAAATGGAAACTTAAAAGGAAAGTAACAAAAATTAAAATTCTCATTAATCAGATGCAGAAAAAGGTCTGTTTTGTTGATACAAAGGAGTCACAAAATACTAGCTTTCTTTTGAAGCGACTTACAATACCAGAACCAAGAATGTAGGTCAAATGGCAGAGCTCCCTAATACATATGGACTGCTGATGAGCCTCTTCTCTTGAAGAATGTGAGCACTCAGAGTTTATCAGTAGAAGCACTGGAGAAACCGGACTGGCATTCCTTTGAGGAACTGACATCAAGGCATGGAGGATGGTCTATCAGTTATCAGTAATTAAAAAGAGGGGCCACTGATGCTTCTTTGCTATCTAGTCCTATATTCCATCAGAGTAAATACATTTAAAATATAAAGAAGATAAGGTTTTTTGGTTTATTTTTTGGTGAAAACAGTTGAGTTGGGTACTCCAATCAGTTAAAACATATTTTATTCAGTAAACATTTCTTAAAGGCTCATTAAAAGTTTAGTATTACATTGGGCTCTGTAATCTATGACTTCTATTTGGTTATAACCTCAAATTCAGAATAGGTTGAAATCTTTCCTACCCCCTGAGAAAGGAATTTCCAACAAATTAACCATTCAACATAACTACTGAGTATCTACTTTCCAAAACATTGTAGCTGATAGCTAAAGTTAATCCTCCACAGAAGGCAATTTTTCCTCAATCATTTCAGCTATATGAATTACTCTACATGTCTTTAGCTTCCCTAAGCACTTTCAAAGCATTCCTCTGTCTGTAGTACCATTCCAGAGGCTCATCTTCTCCAAAAACTCTTCCCTTCTCCTTCAAAAAAGCTTCTTGTTACTATTATTATTTTTAGGGAACAGAGTCTTGCTTTGTTGCCCAGGCTGGTCTCCTGAGTTCAAGCGATTCTCTCACCTTGGCATCCCAAAGTACTGGGATTACAGGCATGAGCCACTGCGCCCGGCTCATGAGATTCTAGAGAAGAGCATTCCAAGAAGAGCAAACAGCTTGGTGTGCTTGAGACATAGCCAGTATGGCTGGAGTACAGTGAGCACAGGAGAAAGTGGGTGAGAGAGACGTGGGAGAGTGACTCAGAGAGGCATGCACCTGCTCCTTTGAGATCTTGGTAAAGAGTTTGAGTTTTTATTCTAAACAAATTTGAAAGTATTGGATAATTGTGATTACTAGTTACATGATGTGAATAAGTGAACATTGTCTAAGTTACTGAAAGAATTTTCAAATTGTTTCAAGCTGAGGCTGGCTAAAGACATAATACCATCTCCTCTTGTTCTGCCTGCCATTTCTTATCTCTTCTGACAGTAAGATGGTATTTTCATTTTAATCCCACTCAGTATTATGGTGAAATTTTTTTTCTATCACATCTTTTATTCTATCTGATGTAACATTCAATATGAGGAAATTAAAGTATAAAAAGTTCAGTAAATTTCCACTAATTTAAGGATTAAAAGACAAGTATGGTTAATAAAGTAAAATGGAAACATGAATAAATTTTTTGTACAGATAATGATATATAGCTTCAACAACTTTCAGAATGGAATCTGCCTACAACTGACTTAAATATTTTAGAAGCCCTCACACCAGGGGTCAAATAAAAAGCTACTTTTTCCCACCCCTCAAAATCCCTTTTAAGTGTCAAAAGGGTCACTGAATAACACTAGGAATGACTGATCTGTTTGCCAGAGTCTGATAACTTGAGCACTTGAATTTAGTTAGCAATATACTCAAACAATATATTAAATAATACTTAATATACTTAATCATACACCTCTACATGTAGAAGGCAGGATAACTGTACTGAAACAAAAATTATTAATGGCACAATGCAGTTTCTTTAAAATCAATCAATGAAATCTACCTTTCTCATCATGAGAGATGATAGAAAGTTAACTTTGTAATATTAAGGATCTTAATAAATAAACGAGGAAATGCCATCTATGTCAATGACTAAAATAAGACAGTGAAACATAAAAGACGGAGAAATTTCTTAACTGGATGATGACATACACCCCCAAATCCATGAGATTTGATCTGACTAATATCTCACCTTCTTGAAAGATATCAGTACCTCCCACCATTTCTGAAACTGCAATGATAAAGGCAACAACCATCTGCTTGCTACACAGGATGGCAATACAGTATTTTTCTTCTACTTTGAGTCTTACTGAGATAGCTTTTGAAGAGTGCCTTCAAAACAGAATGGACAGAACATCTAAAAAAATGAACTAGGAGAGGAAAAAATGGGATGAATTTAATAATTCATGTGGAATATATCATCACAATGAAAAAAGAAGGTAGATGTACAAAACAAAATGAAAATGCAAGAGTTAAACACACAAGAAAATAGAAAAGCCAAATTCCTATTTGTATTAAAAGTATAAGAGAATTTAGCTTAGGTAGGAAGAGAAGGACTTTAAAAAATTCAATAGGTGGCCATGGGAGATTGCAAAATACCCATCTTTTAGATGAAAAAGGAAAAAGCTGTCAGCATGGCATAGCTCAGTATAGTATTACCAGCCTGAGGAAGTATTTTCCTGTATAAACTCAAGGTCAGGTATAGCACTGTGTTTCTCTAAAGACAGAGGAAACTCTGAAAACATACTATTTTGTGTTTTATAAGAAAATATAAGAAGCTTAGTCCCAAGAGAATAAGAAATTCCTATCTACTACTGAACTAAGATAATAGGAAATCAGTTTTTCTTTAAAAAAAAAACATATGTATTTATATCCTGTTCAGCCATTTTCACTAATTCTAACAAATGTCAATTTAGAAAATGTCACATGTGGCCGGACACAGTGGCTCACACCAATAATCACAGCACTTTGGGAGGCCAAGGCAGGTGGATCACCTAAGGTTAGGAGTTTGACATCAGCCTGGCCAACATGATGAAACCCTGTCTTTACTAAAAATACAAAAATTAGCTGGGTGTGGTGGCAAGTGCCTGTGATCCCACCTACTCCTCAGGGGGCTGAGGAACGAGAATTGCTTGAACCTGGGAGGCCGAGGTTGCAGTGAGCCAAAATCATGCCACTGTACTCCAGCCTTGGCGACAGGGTGACGTTCTATCTATTAAAAAAAAAAAAAAAAAAAAAGTCACATTTGATCTTTCATTCTGAGCAAATGTGACAAAGTATTCTGGTACAATTAGAAAGGGAATGGTGGCTAGGGTTGGAAAACAGGAGTTTGAGTTGCTTCTCTTTCTGTTTAAATACAGTTTATAACCATGGTTGTGTACAAGTTTCCTACTGTCCTTGACCTTGCATTTCCCTTTAAACAGTGGTAACACTCAACGAGTATATATACAAAATTTCAGGTAAATTTTAAGTCCTTGTTGAAGATGTTCAAAGTGGTAAACCTTATGACTCAGAATAATATTGTTTCAGATTGTGATTACATTTGTTTCCCAAAGAAAGCAGTCATTAATCTGAAGGTTAAACTCACTCAAAGGTCATTGCAGTTAAATTGATCTCTGTTGCACTGTTAACAACAATGTTACTTTCAATGGGAAATATTATATTTAGGAAAGTATTATTTTAGACGCAGTATTAGAACTTGTAGGTACTGTGCCTCAAAGATAGGAATTATGCAAGAAAGGTATAAATATATACTGATTTTTTTACTTTGAGATTACTGGCATACAGTAATTTGATCCTTTATGGAAAGTGTCTAAAATCTATATTTTAAAAAGTGGCATGAGGAAGAACAATCTTCTCAGTGGGACATATGCAATTTCATTTTGTTGTTGCTTTATTGTGGAGAGAGGTGAGACACATGAAGTAGAATTAAAAACAGAAAACACTGTTTCTCTCCTGAAGATAAATTTGTTATATATGTTAAAACTTTCATAAAATATTTGTAGTTGTCATGAATGATATCTCAAACTGACATCTGAAATAGTGATTTAAAAAAACCTTCATACAGTTACCTTTCACTCTTTCCCAACTTAGTTAAGTTATATCTCACTACTGAGAGCTTATGAATACCACACATTTTCTCCTGTAAGCAAATGGAAAACTCAGGATTTTTTATGTTGAAGTACAAAATATAATGCAGTGATTATAGATGTCTGCCTTGGCTATATTATATCTTTGTTAATCAGAGATATCTAACTATATGGCTTTATAGAAATGCAAGCCAATACTTCAGGATTATATTTCAGTTCATACTTTATGAGCAAGTCTAAGAGAAGAAGCAAAAGTGAATACTCTTAACTGCTGAGAGACATCTAATCCCTTAAGGAAGACAGATTTTAAAATAACTAACTATAATTTAAAAGCCAAATAAAATAGTGTGTTAAAAGAGGTTAGAAGAAGTTATTAATTTTAGCAAGTGGCATATGGGAAACTTCTGGAAAATGTGGCAGTTGAGCAATGCCTTGAGGGATATGTATCTATACAGGTGGGGGCTGCCATTTCTCGTTCACAAAGTAGAATCCTGAAAGTACCTAAAATACTTGATAAATGTGAGAAAAGTAATGTTTATATTACAGTCTAAATTTCACAAGGGCAGGGATCATTGCCTTATTGCCTGTTTTATTCACTGCTATATCAATAGTATTTAGAAAATATCTGGTGCAAGTTAAGTATTTGTTGAATGAACCAATTAACTGGACACTGGGCAATTGAATGAAAAAGGGGGAAAAACACTAGAAATGCAGTCTGAGCCTAGAAAACCTTAAGAACATGAAGACAATAAAGAACAGAGCAGGTTTCTGAAGAGGAGAATAGGGCCAGGCGCAATGGCTCACTCCTGTAATTCCAGCACTTTGGGAGGTTGAGGTGGGAGGATCCCTTCAGCCCAGGAGTTCAAGACCAGTCTGGGCAATATAGTGAGACTCCATTGCTATAAAATTAAAAAAAAAAATTAGGTGGGCATGGTGGCATCCACCTGTGGTCCCAACTACTAAGGAGGCCAATGTGGGAGAATCGCTTGAGCCCAGGAAGCAGAGGTTGCAGTAAGACACTACACTCCAGCCTGGGCGACAGAGGGAGACCTTGTCAGAAAAGAAAAAAAAAGAATAGAGTGATTTATGTTATTTATTGATTAGTATTTATTAATATTGAAATTCTGGAGGCAATGTCAATTGCCTGAAGAGGAGAGCCTATAGACAAGGTAAGTATGAGTATGGAAGTGGGACTTGAGACTCAGCTGGACCTGGCAGGATTTGACAAATGACTTAGATATAGGGGTGGGAAAAAAAGGAATGAATTAAATGCTTCTAGAGATTTCCAAATTGAGTGAGCAGAAGAATGATGGCATCACTATATAATAAAAGGAGAACAGGCAAATAGCAAGTTCTGGTGGAGGAAAAAAAAAAATCAAGTTCTGTTTTCAGGCATATTAAAGTGCTGACTTGAAATCTATATGGAAAAGTTTCACATGAGGAAATTCAGATTTGGTGTTCAGAAGTGAGCCAGGATGAAAGCTGTGGATGAACTCAATCTGTGAATATTTACTCTGCTTACTCTGCACCAGCACTAACATTGAAGCCATAGGCATAACAGTGGTAGCTATATGGATGTGCATGCCCTGAATGTGGGATAAGATCTTGCGAAACATACATATATATATTTAAGAGAAAAGAGGGAAAAGAACCACTGGGCGAGACTAAGCTAGATTGATGAGAAATAAGAGAACGATGCACCAAGATTAAGGGAGAATTTTTAAAGGAAGCTAAAGGGAAGGTGTACGAGCTACTGAAATCCTTGAGAATCTTCCTAATTCTGTAGTTCCCTTCAGATTATGGATGAAAATATTCAAAAAAGTGTCAAGTAGGAATCAAGCTCTTCAAAAAGAAAACTGGGAACACATACAAATCTTGCAAATGTCAAGAAACCAGTGAAATCTCAAAGAAAGTGGAAAAAGAAATACGGTTCTAGCACAAAATCTGCTACTGCAATTTTCAGTGAATCATTAAACTCTATATACCTCCAGCCACTCACACAGAAAACAGAGTTTGTTTGTTTAAAATGAGGTTTGGGGGAAAATAACAATACGAATTTAGGAGCATAGGGAGGACTAGGAAGGATGTTTAAATATAAGACATAGTTTCTGTCCTTAAGTTACAAAGTCATTTTGAACTAAGAACAAAATATACAAAGGTACTTAAACTATATGCTTTACTTAGAGTTCCACAGGAAATAACAAATATTAAACAATAACACATATGCAATCATCATTAATGCAAATCAGGTCAGTAAATGCCCTACTGATACTCTGGTTTGAGGGTCTTCCTCATAGACTTGAGTTGAGATCCTTAAGTTAAGATTCTCAAGATACTCAATTCAAGATCCTTGAGTTGAAATATTGAGCTGGGGTCACTCAAACATCGACTACACAATACACTCATTATCATAAAGCAGTTTGATTGGTTTAAATTATACATTTTAGAAACTAGACTGAAATTCTAATTAATAAAAAATTGTTTGATAAAGTATAATTAATAGCAACATAAGGGAAAAAAAAAACCCACCAAGCTGTGGTAGAGTGGGTGATGTCAAAACCCTCTGACTGTATAATTCTCCTAGGATGAGTTCTTGCAGACTATAAGCCAAGGGCATAAACATCTTTAAGAGTTCCAATGCATGATGACAAAGCACCTTTCAGAAATGGAATACCAGTTTACATTCTTAAAAGCAGCTGAAAAAGTACTTGTCTTGACATTCTTGCCACCATTTAGTACTGTTATTTTCAAATCCTGTTAACTTGACAGAAGAAGAAAAAGTATATTGTCACTTTTGTTTCACTGAATGATTTAGGCTTCTTTCTGGACATGCTTCTTACTGATTTGTAAAGTTCTTTCTGTATAAAAGAGATAGATCCTATAATCATTGCTAACACCCACAGAAGAATCACCCTCACTAACTTGATGCTTCCAGACTACATAGCATAAAATTGTGATTAACTGGCTAATGGCAAATTCAGCCTGCCTTCCTGATGCTTGGCAAGGCTTTTTTACTTTTTGGTGCTCCTCTAATCAGAATTCCAGTGGCTGGCTATTGTAAACCTCCTCTGCTTTCCTTAAACTCCAATCCAAGCCTGAATTCCCTTCCTGTAGGCTTGTCAGACCATGAGCATCCAGGACAGAGAGATTCCCAGAGTCTAGAATAATAGTACCAGGCACATGAGAGACCAGATAAATAATTACTACACTGGCATGGCATGGCATGGCTTAAAAGACATATATCGGAAACATTTGGTTTGAAACTCTAGCTTTGCACCTCATTCACCATGCGTTCCTGGGCAAATTAAGCTTCCTATGCTACATTTTACTCATAAATAGGATGGCATTTAATAGCTACCTCACAGGGTGCTACGAAGCTATGTACCAAATACAAGGCATGGCATTTGGCCGGTCATCAGTCATTGTTAGCTTCCTTCAATCCCCAAATTGGTCTGATCTTTCTCAGGATTTGACAGCTTGAAATTGATTTCTACATAGCTACATTTACTATCTTTTCTTCATGTCAGTCCAATGGGCAATGAGGACACATTAATGGGTATTTATACTACAAAATCAAGTTCCTGGCACTGAAGGATTTGCACAATTTAGCTCCATTTTACCTCTTCAAATTTATCTCATACTCCTCCCCGTAAAAAATTTTCTATCTAAGCCAGAGTAGACTTTTACTCAATTTTCCTGAATGCACCTTGAACATTTAGATGTATATGTATCTTCCTTCCATTCTCTATGGCTCTCTTAACTATCCGAATGCTTCTCATTGTTAAGACACAGCATTATTACTGTTATTTTTATTGGCTAACATTTATTAAGTGCCTTCCATGTGTCAGGTAGTAGTCTAAGTGCATTATATGTTGCTAAATCTTCATAAGCCTGCAAGACATTCTATCATTACCTCTATTAAGCTCTAAAAATTAAACATTAAAGATTAATTAATAACTAAATATTTATTATTAATTATTAAATATAAAATATATATTTATATATTTATATTTTATATATTTATCTTTCTTCTTTAACTAGACTTTGCACTCTTGTATGAGATGAACTATGCCTTGTACAGGCATCTTTGTATAGGCATCTACTTAAGCAGAAATTCAATGAGCATGTATGGATTAATTGGATTTTCATTCTTATTTTGTTTCTGTAAGATGCCACAATGCTCACTGTCATTAAATGTATCACTTTATCCAACTGTAAAGTAAAGAAGTTCACTTAAATGCAATATATATAGGTATTTTTAGAGATCTGAGTCCATCTGCAGACATACCATAAAGATTCTGCATGCCAAAGAAAAGAATGGCTGAAGTAGTAGGGTTTGAGTTCTTATAAATAAATCCTTAGGAATACTAGGATCATGACAGCTTGATTATTCTTAAGGCCACTGTTAGCAACAATGAGAAAATACATGTAAATTAAAAATTATGAAGCAGTACATGCAACTAACATTCATAAAACATGATAGTAAATTGACCCTTGTCTTGCAGATTTCAGCAATGTCTTACTGCTGTAAGGAGAGAAGAGAAACTCAGGACGTCCAATTTCTTTACTGCAATTGTTGTATAGGAAAAGCATAACTTTTCTTACCTACAAATCAATATTCAACGATATCACCTTCCCCTGCTGGAAGAAATAATCATTTGGGATGTCTACAAAATAAAATGTGTTTCCAGGGATTCTCTAAAATTATATGACTATGGTAAGTAGCATTTATTTTCCACCTAGATTTCTTGAGGATATAGTACAAATGTTCAAATTATCTCTTTCATAACAGATTTAGCCAAGTCCAAAGACACAAAAAATGCTTACAAGAAATCACTAAAGGTTTTTGCTCAAAGCAATAGGAAAAAAGAAAAAAAAGAACTCACTAAAGGAGCAGCAAGTCAACCTCAAGTAATAGTTGAGATTAAATCACAAAGAATAGGAACCTATGTACTCTTAAATAAAATTAACAATTTAAAAAATTACTTTCTAATTAACTTATGAAAATAAAAATTTTCATGATTGTATGTGCTGTTACTTTTTTTAAAGGCTAAAGATGCTGAGGGTTTCAAATTAGCTTGCTTATAGTTAAGGCTGAAAACAAGAAAGGCTACTAGGCAGATTAAACCATATGCTTAATTCATAAAGGGAAATAAAAAAAATGCTAGTGCATAGCACATTCCAGTGAAGGGGAGAAAAAAAGGTTAATCAATTCAACTCAATTTTAGCTGAGGGCATTTTTCCACGACTACTGAACTCTAGCATGTGTCAGGCAGCTAAAATTACACTAAAATGTGTCAGTTCTGTTGTTATTTTAGAGATAATCCAGGAAGCAAAACAAAGCCAAAAATTCTCTCTGCATTTTAAACATAAAATGCTTTAATTTTCTGTCAAGTGTATACGTTTTTCTGTTTTAAGATCTTTTGTATTGTTTCCTTTTTTATGTCCACTTGAAAGTTTCCATAACAGAAAGTAAAAGAAAAAAAACCATGATTTTGTATGTATTTATATGTATTTTCAAGACATTATTCACCCTTTAAAAACAATTCTTACCAGTCTCTGTTTCTGAAGCTCTTCTCGAAGAATTCTATCTTCTGGTAAAACGTCACATAACAAAAAATAATTTTCTTGTTCTTCTGTTGAGAGGTTAGGAAAACAAATAAGAAAAAAGATATTTACCATTTTTTTCCCTGAAGGACTTCTTAAAAAATACACGTTTGTGTCTATCAGGATCTCTTTGACACAGAATTGTTTTAACTTTATTCAAGTTAGGCCAAATAAATGCATCAATTTAAATTAAGCTATCATGAAAGTAAAAGCAATTCTAATATAAGACAATAAGATTATTCCTTTGAATTTTGGTATTGTAGGGAAAAGATGGTAGCGAGAATGCATACTTACCAAATGGAGCAGTGGAATTAATTCTTATCACACTACAAAAATCTGTGATGGGCTGTTCAGTGAACCTTTTCCTCCAATATAAAATGTACCTTAGAACAATACAAAATAAGGAATGATGAGAAAACTCAATATACTATTTACTTTAGAATGCTTTATAAGCATATTCAGTTATCCCAAAGCAACAAATCAAATGTTAACTTAAAACTGCTTTTCTAGCAGTTTTTTTGTGAATACAAAGGCAGTGGAGCATTATAAAAGTATGAAATAAAGATTTAATAAAAAGGAATTACCATGTAAGGGCATGAAAACACCTAAATTTACTTTCCCCAAATTCAATAAACATACATGTAGAAAAGTTAAAATATATTTTTTATGTGATAATGAATTTTTCTGAAATAACATCTAAGTTTATGTGTCTTCAAAATGTAGTAATGATTAAATAGACTATAACACATTCTGCAATAAAGAGAAAACTGAGTGGTTATCTTATATATAAATAGTGAATAATGCAATGAGAAATAGGTCTAAATTCAATATCTACGTAACAAGATAGAAAAATTCCATACGTCCGCACTGTGTCTGGAATGAGGCAAATTTAGACTTTGGGGAAATAGCCTAACTTACAATTCTTCTATCTAATGAGCAGAGTTAGAAGCAGCACACCAGCTAAATTAAAAACCAAAGCATAACACCCAGACCTGCATATGTGATGAAAGAGGGGGTAAAATGACAGGATTTAACAAGTGGTTCATCCTTCCATTTATCTAACAAGATTTATATTGGCAATTGCAATGTCATTTATTGAATGGTACCAAGAAGAGAGTGTTATCTTCACAGGGAGAAAGGAAAAGGAAAGGTTGACTCTATAGCTCCCGATTTATCAGGCCACACAACTGAGGGATAAAACAAGTAACTTATACCAACAAACCAAAGCCTTATACAGAAATGAGACATTGAAATAGATGAAGTATATGGAAAGAGTAGGAATTTGGACATTTTAAATGGCTTGACATAGCACATCTAGGGAACGTTTTGGAAATAGTAGGTCCACAGTAAATGTTTTAAAGAAGTAGAGAATTTGAAAATTCCTGTAAAGTTCTCTAAGTAGTCCCCTATTCCCAATATTTTGTCCCCTTTTTATTATTTTTTCTTAACATTAATTTTCCATTCCCATGGTGCTCTATGGAAAGGGCATTTGTGTATTAGAAATCTATGCTGGCGAGAGGTCTGGGAGAAGAGAGAAATATGACGAGCTGACATCTAATAAAAATACATTGAATAAATACAGAATATGTGAGAAAAGGAAGTCAATGAATAGTGCATAAAAACAGAACGCCATGTTTAAGTTCTTCTTCTCCTATACAACCATACTATTAACTTTGATGTGTAAGTAAGGGGAGAACCCTTTCCTTATAAAACAGTGCTAGATTTTGTCCTAAGAGATCTGAAAATGACAATCTTTAGCTCCCATTGAGCCTTAAAATACATGAATGATGCACGCTACTCTATGGCTAACTCACTGGCTTCCATATTAGAAATCTCACAAGGTGGCAAGTGCATATTGGATACATCACAGCAGAAATAGAGAAAAAGTTCCTACAAAAGCTGGGACATTATTTCCTTAGCCATCCTGGGCCAGCTTCAACACCTCGTACTCCTCAGTCTCCTACATGGCTAATCCTAGTCTCTATCTTTCCATTCCTTGCTAGTTGCTTTCCCCTCCACTCCATGGGAGAGAGGAAAAAGGGAGAAAGAGAAGACAAGAGGAGGCTTAAGAGAATAAAAATGACATTCGTAATCCTTATTCTCCCCTCAGTACATTTTCTATTCCAAAGTGGTGACAGGGATGAAGGAAAACTGTCGAGCCTATACTAGAGATGTCAGCAACAGAAGATGGATTATTCTTCTAAATTAAAATATAGACATCCATTTTCATGACTAATCAAATTTGTACATGGCAGAACCAGGTGCTAAGATAACTGACTTCAAAAGGCAGGAAGGCCAAGTTTCCTCTGGAGATTCTTTATGGCTATTGCTAGAATACACCAAAGAGAGGATCATCAGTGCTGGTTGCCATTCCACTGAGGACTACCTGGATGATATCCTCTAGACAAAGCAGAATGGTCAGCCCAATATAATTATTTCAATTCTGGGTCTAGAGCCTGTTGAAAGGCAGTGATAATTCCTTGAATACACAGACAACTTTACTTTGGAAAATGTTCACAGTCTTAGAAAAGTATCTGTGTGAAACCATGTGGAACAGATGACCAGGTAAGAGCTTTGGATCCTAGTGAACAGGCTGCTTTTTGAATTATTAATGACTTTTTTTTTTAGATAATGTCTGGCTCTATTGCCCAGGCTGGAGTGCAGTGGCATGATCTTGGCTCTTTGCAACCTCTGCCTCCTGGGTTCAAGCCATCTTCTACTTGAGCAGCTGGGACTACAGGCATGCACCACCATGCCCAACTAATTTTCCTATTTATTAGTAGAGGTGGGGTTTTGCCATGTTGCCCAGGCTAGTCTTGAACTCATGAGCTCAAGCAATCTGCCTGCCTTGGCCTCCCAAAGTGCTGGGATTGCAGGTGAAAGCCACTGTGCCTGGCCATGACTTTTTTTTTAATGGACAATCGATACTGTCCATTGCTTATCTGCACAGATCTTATGCTAGAAGCAGTTTTACTTTTTAAATTAAGACAGTCATCAAAGTATCATAGTTAATGTATTAATTATCACCCCAGAAGCAATGGTGAATACAGAAGCAGGGACTTTGAGTTAAAAAATATAAGCCTAAATTTAAAGTTATTTAATCTTTCTGAAGCTCAGTTGATTCATCTGCAAAATAAATTGTTGATAATTAAATAGAATAATGCATGTAAAGCAGTGTCCAAAATTCTGGGTGTTTAAGATATGTGACAGTTATCACTATAAAAAAAGTAACATATTTAAATGACTAAGGTAGTGAAGAATTTATGTTTATTCCAGGGACATAATGGGACACACAACAAATTCAAAACAAAAGCAACAATAACATTCCAGCAAGCATTTGATGAAAAAGACAAAATAGTTATATTAATAGTGTCAGAGGGCACATATAGGTAGAAGAGAAGAATGATGATGGTGACAACAATGACAATTATTAGCAGCTACCATTTAATGAGTCCTTACTTGTCCACAGTCACACAATTAAAATGTTAGATTTGAGATGTGAACTTTGTCTCTCCGGCTCCAAGGCCAAACTCAGTCTTCTACAACACAGTTCCTCTATTGTCATGTGGGGACCATTCGGTACAAGAAATGCAGAAAAGGGAAGGCAGGGACAGGAAAAAGCCCCTACAGTTAAAGTTGTAATAGAGAATTGAAGCATTTTTTCCCCTCAGAGACCAGTGAGGTCACATAGAATGCTTTTTGACAAGGCAGAACCAGAAGTACAGAAATGAAGTCTGAAGAAAAACAGAATGTTTTCCCTTTCTGAAAGGCATGCTACTTAACAGTAGCCTTCAGTCTGAACTGCTCCTAAGTTGCTACCGAAGGGCTGAAAATTGACACCGGCTGTTTGGGGCTGTTGATTTGGAACTGCTTAACTAGGCAAGGAAAAGGCGCAAAGAAGTTCCACTACAGAAGTAACAAGAGCCTGATTCCAATAATCAGTGGGTCTCAGTCTCCAAAAACTTCTATGTTTGGGTACTGTCTCTTTGATGTCTGAAGAGAAGAATCACATGACATGCTTATTTTCTATGAGAGTTTACTTCAAGGTGATATACACAAGGGAAGCAATTAGTGACATCAATTGACTTAAAATCATGGGGAGATTCTGTCTAGCAGAACCTCAGTTGCCTTCCTCAAATAGGAAGTGCTTCCCATGGGATAAAGCAGGTAATAGGTTAGTCCAGGAGGAACAAAGTTGTCATTTGAGTGTTCTCTTTCTAACCAAAACTTGGGTGACAACATCAAAGAAAAAAATCATCTGTTACAAAGCAAAATATACCCATAAACCACCATACAACTTAAATATATAAAATTATGCATCATATCTTTCTGTGGTATACTATGGACATCAACAGCAACATACATTTGACCTATGTCTAAATTGGAGTAAAGAAACATCCTAGTCATTAAACACATATCAGTGGTTTTTAAGCTTATAATTAGGAGGTGTTAATAGTGTCAGAGGGCACATATAGGTAGAAGAGATGAATGATGATGGTGACAATAATGACAATTATTAGCAGCTACCATTTAATGAATCCATACTTGTCCACAGTCACACAATTAAAATGTTAGATTTGAGATGTGAACTTTGTCTCTCCAGGGGCTCCAAGGCCAAACTCAGTCTTCTACAACACAGTTCCTCTATTGTCCTGTGGGGACCATTCAGTACCAGAAATGCAGAAAAGGGAAGGCAGGGACAGGAAAAAGCCCCTACAATTAAAGTTGTAATAGAGACTTGAAGCATATACATTTCCTTTTGGATGGTAAGGGCATTCAAATAAATTGTAATCAATTGAGTGACAGCATAAAGATAACAGATCTTCAGTACATGCTTCTTGTTGTATTTTTTCCTACTCACTAGAACATACTGTTCAAATTTAAGAGATCATTTAGAACTTCTCTTCTGTATTTTTTCCAACTTCTTTAGTTTACTGAAAGCTACAATTGTAGCTACTCAATATATAAAGGCCACTAGGAAATAACGTGGTAAACTAAGTTATCAAAGTATTTCATACTTTATTAAAAATCCAAGTAAAAAAGTAATTAGGTAATCAGCAAATACTATTTTTCTTCAAATCATATCTCATGGGATTGTCTCACGAAAAATCCTTGTAGCAATATCTTGCCTGCCCACCCCCACTGTAATGGGTATGCTTATTGACATAGGCATAAAGATTTGAAATATGGTTGTTAATTAAGTAGCAGTGAATGTGTGGAATTTAATATAGAAAAGGGTAAGAAATAAGAAGTTAACATTTATTTTTCAGAGCAATTTTATCTACTGAATAAAGCTAGCAAATAGCTCAGTATAAATAACTATGTTAAATGGACTCAATGGAAGACTTCTATTTTTGTTTTTATTTCTTCTGCCCCAGGATGTGTTAGTGTTACTTTGTTTCAAAAAAAAAAAAAAAATCAAATATATTTAGTATGAAAACTTATAGCTTACTTCTTGAAAACCACTAGGTAAGTCTATCTCTTATTATCATCTTTATTACTTATTATACTCAGAAGTAACGATTCCTCTTGAGTTCTGAGTGAATGTGTTCATGCCAATTGAACCTCGCATGTTCCCTCCTCCCAACCCTATGCCTTATAACTTGTTTTCTAAAGTTAGAAACAAGTTACATGATATTGAGAATATTCCACCTTAACTTTGATCATACCAATCAATACTTGGCTTGTTTGGGAGAGGAATTTTTAGTTTCCTTAACTAGTAGGAGGTTACTATGTAAAGGAGACTGGATGTAGTCAAAGGTATTTAAAAGCAACAGAGTTTACTCAGATACATGCCTGGTCAATTAGAATTAATCACATTTTTAACTGCTGAGAGTAAAAATTTTATTTAATTAGAAGGACAGTTGACAAGGAAAATCTAGGTTTCCATTTTAAATACATGTTAATGATACACTTTAGAAAGCACTTATATCAGATACGCATCCTTTTCTTTTTAATTAAAGCATCCACTTTACTGTATATCTGCATTTATAGAATGAATAATCCCAACATTTAATTACTAACTCCTAAGTCCCGAGACCTAGTAAATAATTCAATTTTCCTGTCCGTATATGGATAACAGAATAAGGAGATTAATAACAGTAATACAAATAGAGATTGATTAGTACAAATATAGCTACTTACCTCTGATACATAAGCACAAAAGAGAATACAGACATTCCTCAGACATTCCTTACATACTTTACAGGCAGAGGAGAAAGAAAAATCTTAAACTATTCAATTATTACTGGTAGATAATAATTTTTTAATTCAATTCCTGAAGAAAAATTTGTGTTTATATGATAGAAGAGAATAAAGAGAATAGTTTCACGGCCAGCCACCGTGGCTCACACCTGTAATCCTAACACTTTGGAAGGTCGAGGTGGGCAGACTGCTCGAGCCCAGGAGTTCTCGACCAGCCTGGGCAGCATGGTGAAACCTTGTCTCTACAAAAAATCATAAAGAATTAGTCGGGTGTAGTGGTGCATGCCTGCAGGAGGCTGAGTTGGGAGGATTGCTTCAGCCAGGCAGACAGAGGTTGTACTGAGCCAAGATCATGCCACTGCCCTCCAGCCTGGACTCAAAAAGAAAAATAAAGTTTTCCCATGAAAGAAAAGCTGATTAATAGAAACCTTCGCAAAGAATAACCCATGTAGTATTTCTTTCAATTCCTTTTTTTTTTTTTTAAAAGAAAGGCAGACTGCCACATGCAGCACCTCATATGGATGTGTCTGGAATCTTGGAAGCTTGACTAACCTACATTCTCCTATAAATGGACCTTCAGAGCTTGTCTGGAGGTTCTACCAGGGAAGGACAGCTACTCGTATACCCTTGACCAAAGATTGATCCTCTTTTATTGGGGATGGTTGTCCTCTTCGACTGAGAGCACAGCTTTGGGAGGGATGCACATGGAGTGGTGAGGGAGGAAGGGGGCAGCCGCTTAGCCAGCCAGATCAGCCGAATCAACCCTAGTGATGAAGGGGGTGACAGATGTTGCAGCCAGATTGCTCTCAAATTCCATACTCTGTTTTATGTAATATTCAATAACCTTATGAGGGCTGGTGTTACTTCCATTTTATAGATGAGGAAACAGATGCTTAGAGTAGTTAAGTAGCTTGCAGGAAATCACAAAGTTAGGAAGTATGAAAGCCTGCATTCAACCCCAGGCTTGCCTACTTTCATAGTCAGCTCTTAATAATACAGCTTGCTGTTCTGTAAGACCTATCATAAGAAGGAAGCTGTTTGCTAGGAATGTTTTATATGGCCTGAGAGAAACAGAGTTTAGATGCACTGGTATTCAATGTCTGGGCTACTCTAATGTTTTGTAAGGAAATCAAGACAGAATACCTCAAAATGGGACCTTACCAGATACACCAAATTTTATGCTTTCAGTAACTGTACAGCCAATGACCTGTTGATGTTGCCTCTATGGAAAATGCTTTCCAAGTCTCAACCAATCATAACATGAACGTAACTACTCCACTATAGCTGCTTCAGGGAAGGCATTCCCTTCCCTTCCCTTCCCTGGACAACTACTTCCAGAAATTATAAATTGGGAAAAAAGGAATCAACCTCATCACAGCACTTAAACTGAGATTTGTTTGGGCATTATCCCTTTGGCTTGAAAGGCTCCAAGGATCCCTTCCCAAACACTGCCTTTTGAGTGTCCTGTTGCAAAGTCTACTCTGGAATTACTGGAAGGACCCACTCAGAGAATGTCTATGGCCTAAAACATGAGACATAATCTGATAGACTACAATCTACAATCTCATGGAATGTTGCAAAGGGAGTATTATCTACTCTTTGGAAAGTTCATCTCTTTTGAGAACTTGTAGGAAATAAATTAGTATGTAACATTCTCAAATAAACTTATACACTATTAAGAAAAATAATGCAAAGATTTTTTTAAAGTCTAAGAACTTGGCTGGGCATGGTGGTTCACACCTGTAATCCCAGCACTTTGGGAGGTTGAGGCAGGTGGATCTCCTGAGCTCAGGAGTTTGAGACCAGCCTGGCCAACATAATGAAATCCTGTCCCTACTAAAAATACAAAAATTAGCTGAGCATGGTGGCAGGTGGCTGTAATCCCAGCTACTCGGGAGGCTGAGGCAGGAGAGTTGCTTGAACCCAGGAGGCAGAGGTTGCAGTGAGCCGAAATCACGCCACTGTACTCCAGCCTGGGTGACGAGAGGAAAACTTTGTCTAAAAAAAAAAACAACAACAAAAAACCCAAAGTCTCAGAAGTGCAAAAGAATTACAAAGTTTTTTCTGAAAATAAGTATGTATTTTCATATTTGTATAGCAATTATTTTATATATAGATTATGTCATTTCTTTAATAAATAATAAATTTAATTCTCTTTCTTAAGAGACAGGGTCTCATTCTGTCACCGAGGCTGGAGTGCAGTGGTATAAACTGTAGCTCATTGCAGCCTTGAACTCCTGGGTGCAAGCAGCCCTCCTGCCTCAGCCTCCCAAATAGCTGAAGCTACAGGTGCATGCCACTGATTCTAGCAAATTTTTAAATTTTTTTGTACAGCTGGCATCTTGAACTCCTGGCCTCAGGTGATCCTCCGATCTTGGCCTCCCAAAGTACTGGGATTACAGACATGAGACAGCACACCTGGTCAAATTAATTTCTTTTAAGGACAAAAACAGAACTTACCTTTGGAAATCAGCAACCAACTTGACATCAGCTATGACAATCTTATGCTCAATAATCATGTGCTTCAGAAGTTTGTCTTGTTCAGCCACAGGAAAATGTTCTTCACAGAAAATACAAGTCACAGATGGAGAACCTTCTAAAGTGGTGGTGCCACCTGAACTTTCTGGCAGGGAAAGTGGCTCCAGGATACAATCCTTACTGTCTGGAAGAGACAAAAAAAAAAAAAAGAAAGAAAAGAAAGAAGAAAAAAAAAGAAAGAAAAGCTGAAGCCAACTCTTCATATGGATGATTTCTCATCTCCCGCATTAAAAAGATCCTAAAGATATTTACATGTATCCAAAAAGAAAAATACATGGTGCTAGAGAGTAGGATACTTTATTATAATTTTAAAGAGCTTTTGCAGCCCAGAGGCAGGGAGTATTGCGAAGCAGCTCAAATTCTTCATTTGCTTGCTTGGATTGGGGAAACCCATTTGTCAGGGCAGCTGTTTAAGCATTCTTCTTGGACACTGGCCAATGGCAGCAATTCCTGGGGTACTCGCAAAGGGGAAGGCTGCAACACTCTGGGTTAAGGTTCTAATGCTCAGTTGTGACCTACGGCTGAGAATCATCACATTAAGGGATATAAATAGTATACATTAAGGCTACAGATGATGCCAGGCCTGTCTTTTAAGCTGCTTCCTGTTGCACCTGCAAACTCTTTCTTGTTTCCAATTATTTGACACAAATAAAGAAAAAGACAGTTTTCACGCTGGGTAGACATAGTATGTGCTGGGTGGCCCTGATGATAATTTTTTATGCTGATTTATGTTTATCATTTGCCTATTATACAAGTATGTATTACAATTCAGGCTTCTGTGAACAAATAGATGAACGCTCAATCATTAGACATATGTGATGTGGTAGACATTTTTCCTGGCTGTATTATTCCTTTTCCTAACAACATCCACAGTATCGTTAAGAGCTGAAGTGTGTAAAGTCTATGTCTCTCATTTCAGGGCCTAAAACCACAGCCAGTTGTGACAGGAGCCCCCTTGAGTCTGCCAGAGTGGACGTCTAGAACTGTCACCTTAAACAGGCTATTTAGTAGTTACTAATCAGGAAACTGGGGTAAACAAACTAGGGTAAGACCTCTGGCATTTTCAGAGGGGCGGGCAACCTTCTTCAGAGAGAAAAGAACGTTCTTCAGAAAGAAAGATGGCTATGCCACAGACAAGTTTTCAGAATTAGATTAACATTAGTTCTCCTGTTAAAGTTTCCTATTTTTATCTTACTTTATCTTATTTTTAAAGGCATTTTAAATTTATAAATTGATTTTTTCTTTTTTTTTGAAGCCTACAGCACCCAGTATTCCCAGGTGGTCTCCCATCCAAGTACTAACCAGGCCCAACCTTGCTTAGTTCCCGAGATCAGACGAGATCTAGCATGTTCAGGGTGGTATGGCCATAGACAAATTTATAAATTAATTGAATCAGTCGCCAGTACATTGCTGACCATATGTTAAGAATTATATAAATGATGTAAGAAGGCAGCATTCATTCATTCACTTAACAAAAATCAACTGACTGTCTACTGGGATGTTCAACGTTGCATGATATGGTCATTATGGTCATTGCCACCAAGGTTAAAGTGCTCACAGGTTGTTTGAAAGTACAAACAAGTTAAAAATATACAGATGGAGAATGTACAGGGTTTACAGGAGCAGAGTTTGGGAGAGTCACTAAACTGAGCTGGAGAAGGAAGGTGTCCTATAGGAGAGAACCTCTAATACATTACTCATACATACTCTAGTTACATTAAAGTATGCTAAATCAGACTGCTTATCTTTGTTCACAAAATTACTTACTAATATCAGAGAAGTTGAAAACACATAGGATATACATAACAGTAGGGAGAATATTTAAAATACATAAGCACTTTAGAAGCACTATTAACAAAACTGGCATTATCAATGACTATATTTATTAAATTAGGTAATGAAATCAAGGAGTTCTGGAATTCTACAGTTCTTCAGTTGTAGGTTATATTTTTTAGTAGTAGATTAGCTTTCATAAAAATTTAAACTCAAATGTGAAAAACAGAATGGGGAAAGAGAGATAAGTAATATACTTATTAAACTCTATGACAGTATTTTATATCCCCTAAGTATACAGTAACGAAAGGCAGCATATTCTAAACAAAGGTAACATTAGTAAACATTACCTGCCATGTAGGAAATAATAAGTACTATATGACATCCCTTCCACAAATTTAATTGAGATATATATATATATATATACACACACACATATATATATAAATTTATTTTGTTTTGACTGCTGAAAACAAACCCATAGCATTAATCATCATCATCAATAGCACAACTAACATTTATTGGCTACTGGCTATTTGCAAATTACCTGTAAAGTGCGTTAGGACATTTTCCTACTTAATTTTAACTATCTTATTCAGTAGTACTACTACAATCCAATCTTCCAGATGAGAGAATTAAGATTTAGAAAAATTAAATAAGTTCCCAAAGTCACAATGTTAGTGAGTAGCCGAAGCATTTTGAGTTGAGCCTAAACTCAAACGCTATGCAATTCTGTTCCCCGTACCAAATGCCATTTCTCCAACTCTGTTTCTTATTTAGTATGTATGTTCGGTGCTGTGAATTTATATGTACATATTTATAAACTACTTTGAATTTATATGTATTCTGCCAATGTCCTCCAGTCTCCCCGATACCACCATAGCAATTCTTACACAAATCTCAGTAGCCCACAATGTCCAAAAACCACTAGAGTACAGTTCAAGACCATAATTTTATTTTTTTCCCAATGTTTTATTGTAATCTATTATTCCTCTGTGGTTTACTTGTTTTTCCCTTTTGTATGTCTAATGCTCAGTTATTCTTTTTTCAAATTATTCCTAAGAGAATGGACCTAAATATTCACATATAGAAGAACCAAACTGCCTGTGGTTACTGCAAAGGTCTAGAAACAAAATCACGAATATGCAAATGTCATGCAAGAGAAACTTGTGGTTTGGGAGGTATTAAGTTGTATTTGGGGGCTTGAGTTACTATGTCACAGATTCTCACTCTGTTACCCAGGCTGGAGTAAAGGGGCACAATCTCAGCTTACTGCAACTTCCATGTCCTGGGTTCAAGTGATTCTCCTGCCTCCAAGTGATTCTCCTGCCTCAGCCTTCCAAGTAACTGGGATTACAAAGCCCCGCCACTATGCCTGGCTAATTTTTGTATTTTCAGTAGAGACGAGGTTTTCGCTGGCCTGGCTGGTCTTAAACTCCTGACATTAAGTGATCCTCTAACCTCAAACTCCCAAAGTGCTGGGATTATAGGCATGAGCCACTGTACCCAGCCAGAAAATAAGTTTTAATATAACAATTTTAGATAACAAGATTTTATAGTTTTCTCTCTGATTCCCAAAGGATTTTTTGGAACCTTGCTTAATATTATAACAGCATTGATCATATGGAGTAATTTGTTTATCTCTTCGTCTTCTTGCCCAGCTTCAGGTTGTTAGCCCTTAGAAGGCAAAGTAAGTCCTAGTTGTCTTTATTTACCTGGCATGTACACTGAGTTAACCTGCTACCCCATTATGACAGAATCATTGTGTACTTATTTTGTGCCAGGCATTGTTAACAACTTCACATGTACAGTATTAACTCAATTAACCCTCACACTAACCCTATGAAGGAGATTCCACTGAGGGGGTGAGAGGTGAAATGACCTGCCCACAGCTATCAAGTGATGAAGCCAGGGTTTGAATCCAAGCAGTCTTGCTTAGATGAAGAGGTTAGATCTTTTCCTATAGGAAGTAAAGCCACTTATGATCTAAACTGATATACGAATGGACTGGAAAGAGGCAGGTCTCAATCTGGGGAGACCAGATGGGAAACTACTGCAGTGTCTGGGTCTTAGGGCTTGTCTGAGACAGCAACAATGGCAGTGGATAGAGGAGAGGAGCGGGATAGAGGTTAAACGGACAGTTCTTGATCACTGATTGGCAATAAGGAGTGAAGAAGAAGCCTCCCATGTTCCTGGCTGGGGACATAGTACAAAATGAAGTGTTAGTCACCAGTCAAGGAATACACGCAGAGAAGCAGGTTTTGTTTGTTTTATGGCAGGGAAGGATAATGAATTATATTTAAATGTACTCACTTGACCTGTTCAGAAGTTAGATATTCCTCTTATGTCTGGTAAATAAGGGCAGCACAGACTGGTGACTTATGTGATGCATCTGTACTATTCTGTTTGCCGGGCCCTTCTCCAGGTTCTCCTGTAGGCTTGACCCACCCCCATCTCTCCATGCCCAACAAGATAAAATACCTCTGTTCTAATTAATTATTTACGTGTATGCCTCTATTACTCTGCTAGTCTATGAACTCCTTAAGATCAAGGACTAAATCTTACTTATTTTTATACAGTTGGTATATAATACGGTGGCCTGGCTGGGTGTGGTGGCTCATGCCTGTAATCCCAGAATTTTGGGAGGCTAAGGTGGGTGGATCACAAGGTCAGGAGTTCAAGACCAGCTTGGTCAACATGGTGAAACTCCATCTGTAATAAAAATACAAAATTTAGCTGAGTATGGTGGTGCATGTCTGTAATCCCAGCTACTTGGGAGGCTGAGGCAGGAGAATTGCTTGCACCCAGGAGGTGGAGGTTGCAGTGAGCCGAGTTCATGCCATTGCACTCAAGCCTGGGTGATACAGCAAGACTCTGGAAACATGAAATAATATAAAATAAAATAATAAAAATACATAAAAAAAGAATCCAGTGGCCTGGAATAGCTGAAACAGCTATTGAATAGCTGGTATTTGATAAATATTTGCTGAATGAAGACATAAAAGAATGCATACAGACCAGAGGTGTTCAGTTTCTAGGAAAGTCCTGTTTCAGGAAACACCTATATGACTCTCTTTAGGGGAACTTTCTCTGCCTAAGACTGAGGGCAGTCCAACTATTTTTACAGCCAGATGTTTAGTGCTATGGGCCTCAGTGTAACAGGCCCGCTAATAAATAATGATGGAAAAATTACATTGAATTCTAAGATAATAAATATTCCAGAGAGTAATAAAAGTACGTCATATTTAAAAAATTTAAAATTCCTTTATCACTCTTCATGTAAGGATACTCTCCAGTAAGCAAGGAACAAGTGGCATTTGGAAATCAGAGTAAGTTATACCACTCTATCAGAGGACGTTTACATAGGATAGACCTGAATCCTGAACACATTTTAGCTTAGAGCAGTGGTTTCCAAATTTGAGTTTTACCACCTGGAGAGCGTTTTAAAAAATACTGACTTCAAGACTTTATTGTAGACTGAGAAAATATAATTTTTTCCAAGCAGTAGTCCCTAGACCACTGCCTGGAAATCAATGGTTCAGAGGATGATCACATGAGGTCTGCAAATACCCTGATCATATAAGAGTGTGCATATTTTAAATTTATGGAAAAGTCCATAAATTAGGTGACAAGGCCTTATGGCAAGGCTTATTTGATAGTCTATTCTGTCTGAGAGTCTCTAAATTACTAAGCACTGGACCAGCAGATATAATTCAGTAAGATTTGTCTGACAGATTGTTTACTTCCAGCTGTCACTACAAGTTGTCACATTTAGATCTTACTTCATGTTAAAAGACAATAGATACAAAGATATATAATCCTCTGCCACAGGGATCTTGAACCCTAAAATACAAAAGGAAGTAAATCACATCTATCTTTTTTTAGCAAAGAAGCAAACATCTTGGAACTTCTGCTTTGGCCCTAAATCCAATTTGCACATGTGTTATACATTAACAATAAATTATCTGCTCTAGTTCTCACTTTGAACAGCAACTCTATTCAAATGAACTGTAAAAAAAAAAAACAAAAAACAAACAAAAAAAAAAACAAAAAAAACCACCATCCCAAGGAAGCTGAATTTTTGAGGAGATCCTATGCTGATTATCAATATTTTTATTGATTCTGGGTAAGGTCCTCAAAGCTACAAATTATTATTCTAGAGAAGTGCTTCTCAAAATTCTTCAATGTGCACATAAATCACTTGGAGGTTTTGTTAAAATGCAGATTCTGATTCAGTAGGTGTAACAGCCATGGAAATGTGCCATTCAAAGCTCCTGCTGCCATGAACATAATGGAACAGAGGATCTCAGGTGTGGTGCTCTGAAATCCCATTTGCACTGAGGCTGAGCCTCTCACAGCCTGCTCTGAGTCAATGCAAAGGGATTAATATCCAGCATGCAGTTGACCCTCAAAAACACGACTCTGAACTGTAGGTCCACTTACACAGGAATTTTTCTCAATAAAAGATTATACCGAGTGTGCCGATCTCTCTCCCCTTCCCCCTTGCACATATCTTCAGCCTCAGCCACCTCTGAAACAGCAAAACTAATGCATTCTCTTCCTCAGCCTATGCAATTGGAAGACAATTATGATGATCCACTTCCACTTCATGAATAGTAAATATATTTTCTCTTCCTTATGTTTTTAAAAAATATTTCTTTTCCCTAGCTTATTTTATTGTTAAGAATATGGTATAGGGCCGGGCGCGGTGGCTCAAGCCTGTAATCCCAGCACTTTGGGAGGCCGAGGCGGGTGGATCACAAGGTCAAGAGATCGAGACCATCCTGGTCAACATGGTGAAACCCCGTCTCTACTAAAACTACAAAAAATTAGCTGGGCATGGTGGCGCGTGTCTGTAGTCCCAGCTACTCAGGAGGCTGAGGCAGGAGAATTGCCTGAACCCAGGAGGCGGAGGTTGCGGTGAGCCGAGATCGCGCCATTGCACTCCAGCCTGGGTAACAAGAGCGAAACTCCGTCTCAAAAAAAAAAGAAAGAAAAAAAAAAAAAAAAAAAAGAATATGGTATATAACATATATACAAAATAAGTATGAATCGACTGTTTATGTTATGTTCCAGTCAACAGTAGGCTCCAAGTAGTTAAATTTTGAGGGAGTAAAAAGTTATGCATAGATTTTTGACTGGAGAGGGGGCTGGTGACTCTAATCCCTGCATTGTTCAAGGGCCAACGGTATATTAACAGTCCTACAACTCAACAGCAAAAAAACTGAATAAGCTAGATTTAAAAATAAGCAAAGGACTTGAATAGACATTTCTTCAAAGAAGACATACAAACATCCATTAGGTATATGAAAAGGTGCAAATCAGCAGGGAAATGGAAATCAAACCACATTGAGATATCATCTCATACCTCCTAAGATGGCCATTATTAAAAAAAAACATAAAACAAAATTACAAGTGTTGACAAGGATGTAGAGACATTGATAATCTTGTGTACTGTTGTTGGGAATGTAATGTACCTTATGCTATCAAAATCAATTTGGAGGTTCTTCAAAAAATTAAAAATAGAACTATCATATGAGCCAGCCATCTCACTTCTGGTTATTTATCCAAAATAAATGAAAACAAGATCTCAAATAAATATTTGTACTTTTATGTTCATTGAAGTATTACTCACAATAGCCAAAAGGTAGAAATAATAGATGTATGGCCAAAGACAATGTAGTATTTAAATACAATGAATATTATTCAGCCTTAAAAAAGAGTGAACCTTGAAGACATTGTAAGTGAAATAAGCCAGTCACAGGAGGAAAATGAACTACATGATTCTACTTCTATGAGGTATCTAGTCAAACTCGCTGAAGCAGAAAGTAGAATGGTGGTTGCCAGGGCTGGGGAGAGGGGGAAAATGGGAAATTACTGTTTGATCAGTAAGAAATTTCAGTTATGGAAGATGAAAAAGCTCTAGAGATCTGTTGTACAATAATGTACACATAGTAGTAGTGTACATTTAAAAATTTATGAAGAGGATAGATTTCATTATGTATTTTATTTTTTAACAATAATTTTTAAAAATGGAGAGGAGAAGAGAAGAGTCAAATGACTTTATTCAAGACTGGAGGAATCATGGTCCCATTACTTCCCATTAACCAATTCTGACCAACTTATTTAACCTCTCTTAGCCTGTTTCCACAGATAAAATGAATTAATCAAAATATCTACCTGATAGAGTGTTCCACCTGACTGAGTTGTTCCAAGTGTTAAGGAAATTAATGTAAAGCACATGAGTATCTGATACACATGCTCAATTATAGGTTAGCTCCTATTACTAATACTGATAATAATGAGTATTAGTTGTACGTTTGAGGATGAAGAAAGATGAGCATCATATGCACTGATGTCTATTAGCAATTCCTATGGATTAATTCAAAATACACACTCTAATGTCCCAACACAGATTTAAAGAATTAAATCACGTAAGAATGGAGCCCAGGTTAGGTTGGTAATTGTAGTTTTTGCCATCACTTTTAGTAAAACAGAATAAGCCTACTTCCCAACTATCTACTCTTAGGTCCTGATTACACTGTTGAAATTCTAAGGCTTTTGCATTCTGTTCATCACTTTGCTATTTCTGCAGAACATTAAATTAAGAGACAAGAAGAAAACAATGAAATTTTTGATATAGACATAAGGAAAAATGAAGGAATTTATATTGACAGCCTCACTTCTGAGCATATGAAATAAGCTCCATCCATATTGAAGACAAAGGTTAAAAAAAGGGAAAAGATTTAGAAATACCACTATGTAGAATGCAACTGAGACAAAAGATAAAAACCAAATGATCAGAAAACAGTCCTGAAGGCCTAGCTAAGCCTGCTACCTTACTTTTATTCAAACATATGTTTTAGCAATAAACTTGTATTTGGTGCCTAAAAGAGACTGATTTTTTTTTAACAATATCTATTCTGGGTTTTCAAACTACATAGTTCAATCTAAACACATATATATAAATACACATAATGATAAGACAAATAGGCAATTTTAAAATCACCGAACTTGATGCTGCTCAACATAACTTTCTGTGATGAAGAAAATGCTCTATATCTGTTCTGTTCAACAATGGTAGCTATTAGGGATATGTGACTATTGAGCACTTAAAACGTGAATAGTGAGACTGGGTAACTGCATTTTAATTTAGTTTTAATTAATTTAAATTTAAATAGCCACATGTGGCATTGACTTGCCTATTAGACAGGAGAGATGGAATTTATGCAGATGTTCTTAACCTGGGGTCAGTGGGCACTTGATTCAAAGACTAGGGTCTGGGGAGTTCAATGGGAAACTATATCAATACTGTGTGTATGTTAATTTTTTTGGGAAAAAAGTCTCTTGATTTAATATTAATAGATTCTTAAAGGGTTCTGGGGGTTTGCTCCCTCCCCCAAATTTTTATTTTTACATTCTCATTTTATTTTTAAAAGTGTGTTTTAGGTGTTAAGCTTTATGGCATCTTTTATCATCAGACAATTTCTAGGGAAGCCCATTTGTTCAGTTTATAAGCAAACATAAGCAATAGCAAAGATGAGATAGGTAGGGGTTGAGTGAGAATATTTGGCAACTATTCTACTGTAATATTAAAGCTATTAACATGTCCAGAAATGTTAGAAATGTCTAGAAATACCCAGACATTTCTTATATATTCCTAAGGTACTATCCATCCATGAGATTCCCCCATGATGGACTGGGAAGTTGGTTATTTCCAAATTTATTCTTTTTGTCTAGAAAACTCTTAACGAGTTCAGGAGCTAATGGATTCAGCAACAAATCAGTTGTTAGACCTGAGGTGGACCTCTCTGTAGAAATGGCTCGATTTCCCATCCATATGATGGGTCAACTGCGGGGTTAACAAGACAACGCTGATGAAGCTCCCTTCCCTATCATGCCAGCAAAGCACTGCAGAATCCAAGATTTTGACTGCTGCCCCATTTCCATGTGGCATTTCTTAGTTTCAAAACTACCTAATCATGAAAATGTGATTAAACTTCCTTTCTCAAGCCACTTTGGTTAAAAAGTGGGAAACTAATGATGCAATGGTTAAATTTCTTGGCTATAGATTACGTATGTTTCTGGTTTATACATGATGCCTTCTTACCTTAATCAATTTCATAAAGAGGAATCAGTGCTGACTACATTAATAATGCAACAGTAACAATGATGTGGAAGCAGCATTTTGAAATGTCATAAATTCATTATATTTTAGAGAGAAATAAGTACTAGGAAGAGAAAATAAATGGATAAAAACAAATCCCTCTTTATTAATAAGATACATTATTGATTTATTTGTAGATTTAAATCAGAAAAGATTTCTAGTGTTAAAAATATGCGTTGAAACATATGTGGTTAAGGATATTCAGTTCTATGGAAATACTTTCTATAACTCTACTGTTTATTGCCAATGAAATTTAGAATCTAAAAGGAAATGAAGGATGAAGGATCATACTATATGTTATATGCTTACTTTACATACTCTTTCACATCAAAGACATTTCATTATCTCTATTGCTTTTACTCTGCACTACTGAAGATCATTCAGAGCATTCAAATTAAGACTACTTTGAGTTCCTACTTTGACAGGGCCAGGACTAGGGATGCTCTAGGTAGAATTCAAGGCTGGGTGTATATTGTGTTCTAAAACATGGATACTAATGGGCACTAAATTCTCATTGTTATTTCCTTTCTACCAGTAGAAGCAGACATTAGGGATTTGGAAATATAAATGTAAAATGATTTTTCAATGGTAAAGGGGAAAATAAGCAAAAAAGATATTAAAAATCCTAACCTTAGTTCAGGTAAATTTAACTAAGCAGAATAACCTATTGCAAACAAGTTGGTGATCCTAACAAGAGGGCCAACGTAACAAAAGACACTGGCTTTTTGTCAAGAATGGGGAAAAACAAAGTGACTGGTGAGTGCTTTTATTTATTCAATTCTGAAGAGGAAAAGATAGAAAAGAAGGGAAGGTAGACTCTGACACAGATAGACTTGATTGGTTATTGGCCTGTCTTATACTTTCTAAATAAGTATCACTCAATGGAAATTTCATAGTATTTTAACAGAGTTTGGATTTAACCTAATTTAATTCATTTGATTTGTCAGAAAATTACTTTGGAAATAGTAGTCTAGTTAACACCTTAATGAGTTGGCACCTAGAAAATTGTAAATTACGTATCTGATGCCCCCTATTATAATTAATGTTTTTAATAGAATCATAAATTTCTGAGTTATGGGGATAAGATTATCTCTATATACAAAATTAAGCACTATGACACATTTTTCTTTTAGTGTTTGATGTCTTAATTCATTAACATGACCAATATTTTAATATAATAAATAGTTTTGTTTTTATGGAACAGGTAAAGAATGATTTTTTTTTTAGGCATAAAAAAGTTAATAAAGTCACGGTGCTGTGGCTCATGCCTCTAATTACAGCATGTTGAAAGGCTGATGCAAGAGGATTGCTTGAGCCCAGGAGTTCAAGATTGGCCTGGGCAACATGGCAAGACTCAGTCTTTACAAAAAATAAAAAATTAGCTGGACACGGTGGCACATACCTGTGGTCACAGCTACTTGGGAGGCTGAGGTAGGAGGATTGCTTGGACCCGGAAGATTGAGGCTGCAGTGAGCTGTGATTGTGCCACTGCACTCCAGCCTGGGTGACAGAGCAAAACCCTATCTCAAAAAACAGAAGCAAAATGAAAATTAATAAAAAAACTTTTGAAAGTACCATATAACCACTGATTTAAATTCTTATTTTTGAACATGTGAATTTCTCAACCTTTTCAAACAATACATATATATTTCTCATACTACATATTAGTATATATAATTGCTATTAAAGCAACACTCAATGACTTGAAAAGGAAAACTAATAAATTGCCTTTTGGTTGTAGCATATGAGATAGAAACTTTCTTAAAGTTAGGCAAGTCTTAGCTGATACTCATTTTATCACAATTTTATGAACTTATTTCCCTAAAAAGTAATTCTCCCTTCTAGGCTACTCTCAGGCAAAAGGCTGTGCTAGATACTGAGGAGTGAGCAGTAGAAGAAATAGAGTTACCCTATCCTCAAAGAACCCACATCTTTTTTTTTTTTTTTTTGAGACAAAGTCTTGCTCTGTTGCCCCAGGCTGGAGTGCAGAAGAACCCACATCTTTTCTACCAGAGAGGCTGGTCATGTTCACAGACACAGGTAACACAACTTTAGAATGTCAGAGAACAAGATGGTCAAATAGAAACCTTTACCAGTAATCCTCCCAGCAGGAACACCAAACTGAAAAACTATTCACACAAAAAAATGCACCTTCATAAGAACCAAAAATCAGGTGAGCAATCACAGTACCAGTTTTAACTTCATATCCCTGAAAGAGGCACTGAAGAGGGGAGGAAAGACAGTCTTGAATTGACAAGTCACCCTTCCTCCATCCCCCAGCAGTGGCCATGTGGCCTGGAGAGAGAATCCATGTTTGGTCAGGGGAGAGTGCCGTGATTGGGAGACTTTGCATTGTAACTCAGTGTTGCCCGTTACAGCTGAAAGCAACACCAGGTAGAACTCGGCAGGTGCACATGGAGGGAGCATTTAGACCACCCCTAGTAAGAGGGGAATCACCCACCCCAGCAGTCACAACCTGAGTTCCAGCAAGCCACAGGCTAAAGTGTGCTTAGGTCCCAAATAAATTTGAAAGGCACTAGGCCACAAGGACTGCCAGTGGATATGGGGTGCATGTGACCCAGTGAGACACCAGCCAAGGTGTCTAAGGGGGTGCTTGTGCCACCCCTCCCTAGACCCCAGGCAGCATAGCTTGCAGCTCTAGAGATGCTCTCCCTTCACTTGAGTAAAGCAGAGGGGAGAATAAAGAGGACTCTGCCTTGCAACGTAGATACCAGCTCATCCATAGTACACAGGTAACGGGCAGAGTCCTGAGGACCCCATTCCAGGCCCCAGCTCCGGAACCACATTTCTAGACATACCCTGGGCCAGAATGGAATTCACTGCCCTGGGGGGAAGGACCTAGTCCTGGCAGAATTCAGGTGACTAAAGAGTCCTTGGACCCTGAATAATTAGCAGCAGTACCCAGGAAAATACTTGCTGTGGGCCTTGGGAGAGACTCAGAGATGTGCGAGCCTTAGGTGTGACCCAGCACATTCCCAACTGTGGTGGCTACAGAAGAGACTCTTTCTGCTGGAGAAAAGGAAAGGGAAGAAGAGCAAAGGGCATCTGGTCTTGTAGTTGAGGTACCAGCCACAGTGGAGTAGAGCACCAAGCAGACCCTAGGGTCCTTCATTCCGGGCCTTGGCTCTTGGACAACTTCTAGACCTCCCTTGGACCAGCAGGGAGCCTGCTGCTCTGAAGGGAGAGTCCCAAGCTGGGCAGCATTCACCACAAGCTGACTGAAGCACCCTTGGGCCTTGAGTGAACATAGGTGGTAGCCAGACAGTACTTGCCACAGGTCTGCGGTGGTGGTGGCCATAGGGAGAGACTTCTCTGCTTTTGGAAAAGGTAGGAAAGGCGTTGTCTTGTGGCTTGGGTACTAGCTCAGTCACAGTAGAATAGAGCAGTAGATAGATTCCTACAGTTTCTAACTCTAGGTCCTGGGTCCTAGATGGCACATTTGGACCCACCTGAAAGTGAGGGGAATTTGCCATCCTCAAACCAAGAAACAAATCCATACATCTATAGTGAAATCACTTTTGACAAAGGTTTTAGGAACATACACTGGAAAAGAACAGTCGTCTCTTTAATAAATGGGTGCTGGGAAAACTATATCTATATGCAGAAGAATGAAACTAGGCTCCTATCTCTTGCTATATACAAAAATCATATTAAAATTGATTAAAGATTTAAAACTAATACTTCAAAGTTTGAAACTATTGAAAGAAAAACACTGGGAAACTCTCCAGGACACTGGACTAGGCAAAGATTTCTTGAGATAAATACCTTATAAGCACAGGCAGCCAAAGCAAAAATGAACAAATGGAATCTCATAAAGTTCAGAAGCTTCTATACAACAAAGGAAACAATCAATAAAGTGAAGAAGCAACTCACAGAATGGGAGAAAATATTGGCAAAGTATCCATCTGACAAGGGATTAATAACCAGAATATAATCAGCTCAAACAACTCTATAAGAAAAAAAAAAATCTAATGATCTGATTTTAAAATGGGCAAAAGATCTGAATAGGCATTTCTCAAAAGAAGACATACAAATGGCAAACAGTCATATGAAAAGGTGTTCAACGTTACTGATCATCAGAGAAATGCAAATCAAAACTATAATTAATGGCATCTCACCCCAGTTAAAATGGCTTTCATCTGAGAGACAGAAAATAATAAATGCTGGTGAAAATGTGGAGAAAAGGGAACCCTCATACACTGTTGGTGGTAACATAAATTAGTACAGCCAGTATGGAGAACAGTATGAAGGTTTCTCAAAAAATTAAAAATATAAATACCATGTGATCCAGCAATCCCACTGCTAAGTATTTACCCAAAAGAAAGTAACTCAGTATATTGAAGAGAAATCTGCATTCCTGTTTGCTGCAGCACTGTTCACAATAGCCAAAATTTGGAGGCAAAATAAGTGTCCAACAGTGGAGGAGTAAAGAAATAGTACTCCACTCTGCCATAAAAAAAGAATGAGATCTTGTCATTTGCAGCAACATGGATGGAACTAGAGGTTATTATGTTAAATGAAATGAGCCGGAAACAGAATGACAAACTTTGCATGTTCTCTCTTATTTGTGGGAACTAAAAATTAAAACAACTGAGGTCATGGAGATAGAAAGTAGGATAGTTACCAAAGGCTGGGTATTAGGGGGCAGGAGGAAGGGAGTATGGCCAATGGGTATAACTACAGTTAAATTGAATAAATAAGATCTAGTATTTCATAGTACAACAAAGTGACTACCCTCTATAATAATGTATTTTACGTTAAAAAATCACTAAAAGAATAAAATTAGAATGTTTATAAGACAAATAAAGGATAAATGCTTGAGGTAATGGATATTCCATTTATCCTAATGTGATTATTATGCATTGTGTGTATCAAAATATCTCATTTATTCCATAAACACATACACCTAGTAAGTATCCACAAAAACTTTTTTAAAGTTAAAGAAAAAAGAACATCAGAAGCATCAGAGGAGAAAAAAAGAACAAAGTATAATTTTAAGATAAATCACTAGATTAATTTCCTCTAGTTCCAATTATATGCCTGCTAAGACAGGTGGTTTGGCCTTACTTTGCGGCATTTCATAAGTCCTTTTTCTTCAAGTTACTTAGACCCACCAGAATTTGGGCTGCTTTTAGAAAATATAGTTATAAGCAGTCTTTTAAAGATCCTGCAAAACACCTGAGATTCAGTCTTGTTCAGGACATTTAAAAAATATAATCCTCCAATTTATTTGTCTACTGACAATTACTCTTATGTTCTCAGTGACATTAAGTATTATAAATCCCATCTCTATGATGTAATAGAATCCTCTACAAATATGTGACCACATCAGAAAAATCACTTGACTTCACAGAGGAAGGCTGAGGGAATAAAATGATGGCTGGACAATAAAACAAGACACAACAGATTTTATTTCTAGTATTTCGGATATAGTATTAAATTTCCTGTTTTACATAACAATTACAAAAATAAATCCAAGAAGTGATATAAATTATCTCTGAAAGAATATGTGGTCTAGTTTACTAGTTTATATGAATGGTACATGTTGCAAATTACTCGTAACAATTAACAATGAATTATGCCAGCAGTTAATCTGATTACTACTGACTTCTATGGAATGTCTAAATGGAACTTGACTGACAATGACATCCTAATGACTACCATTATTTTTATTTTCAGGCAACAATTCTCAATCCTAACAGTACACATGAATCAACTTGGGAGCTTTGAGAATACACTGAGTTTTTTTACACAGTGATTCGAATGTAATTTCTTGATGGTGGCTGGGGTATGTTTTGTATTTTATTTTTTTACTTTTTTTATTTTTTACTACTCCCAACTGCTTAAACAGAGATATGCTTTATGTGAAGGCACAAACCACTGTTCTAATAAAAACTTGATGTGATCAATTTTATGACTTTATAAGTTAGCATAAGAAGATAAACACTATGTAGAGTAAGAGTTAAAAATTGGTTTCTGTTTTTTAGGAAAATATATTACCTTTTCTATAGGTTTTGGAAGAAGACATTTTGTGATAGATATTATACTTTGTAGATAGCTGATGAAAAAAGAAATGACTATGAAATGTAATTAGACTACAGTCTTTATTAATATATGTTCCTTTGAGTCTGCTCATATATATTTAATAAATTGAAGAAAAATGTCAGAATAAAAGTTGGTTCTGAATAAAATTTTGGTTCATATGTATTTTTTCCAGCACAATAATGGTTTGAATCTATCCATGCCAAGGTTTCTCATTATTAAAAGCAAGCCTGAGCAATACATAAAGATCTTTAATACAACTCCTGAAAATTCTGAGTCCTTCCTTACAGCAAATAAGGACATTTTCAAGAAAGCCACGAATGAGGATGAAGATCCCTCAAAGGCATTTCTTCCTGGGTTTTAAAAATACCTAATAGAGGTCTATACCAGGGTTAGATATTTAATTTTGATAAAACTAACCTCAATTAGACACAAGTGCCCCCAAGGACCTCCATTTTGAAGAAGGAAGCATGAATCCTAGAATTCAAGGATGCAAAGAATCAACTGGACTATGATTCTGGATGCAAATCCAGTGGAGAATTAACCATGTTACTCTTTTTATTGGGAGGACTTAACTGGACTGATTCTGGATTCAAATCCAGTGGAGATTTAAATATGTTTCTCTTTTTATTAGGATTGCTCTAGTTACAAAGTTACATTGATATTGAATGTTCTGTCCCTAGCACTCTTCCCCCATATGATCTCTACTATCTTACTGTGTGATTTTGTAGAATGCAAAGTTTTTCAGCAACATAAATATGCTATTAGAGTAGAAGTACCTGAATATAACGAAGTATTTTTTTTTTTTTTTAAAGCCAGGGGAAATCGCGAAGTCAGTCCCTCAATACCACAAATTATGCAGTCGAGTTTCCCACATTTGGGGAAATCGCAGGGGTCAGCACATCCAAAGTGCAATGGATAAGCCTCGCCCTGGGAAAACCACCTTTGCGATCATGGTATCTCCCCTGCCAGGTAAGTATTACGAAGTATTTTTAAGGTAGAATAATACACTGGAACAGAAAAGGGTATCTGCTGGCCAAGTTTGATCAGCTCAGCTTCTAGACGTTGATAAACCCTTGATAAAAAAGGTGGGATTAGGAAATAAAGGCATCTCGAATATTGAAAAAGTGCTTCTGGTACAGTATATCATAGCTTACAGCTAGGAAGGACCTAGAATTTAGAGATAAGAAAGCTGTGACCCAAAACCTTTTTTCTACCAAGCCATCCTCCTTAGTGAAGTGCTACAAGTCTTCTTGCATATACCAATGTCCACTATGATAAATGACTGGCTATCTTAACTGTTTTTGTATCAAGTTAACAACCAACTCAGCAATGAGGCTTTACCTCCCGGATGCAGTTCTAGTGTTTTGTTCCTGCAAAACAATAAGAAAATAGTGTTTTGTTTACCAAAACATGCTTTACTACAAAAATTGTACTGGAATAATTTATTCCCCCCAAAATCCAGACACATAAATGCCATACAGTGAGATAAACATATTAAATGGAGAAAGGTAATATAGTATCACTCAAGATTCCCAGTTTTACGATTTGGGGTACTAATTCATGGAAAAAAAAGACACTGATATCAAAGAGATGTAGAGTCTTCTATATTCAGCAAATTGTAAAAAAAGAAAATCCATTGTATCTTAAAATTCAATTTGATAACACATCCTAGGAATAAGATCATGAACTCATTCAAGGTCTTGCCATTCATTGTCCATATGCTTCTATACTAATGACTAACAAGAGGCAATTATAACTGAATACTAACAAATCAAGGTGTATCAGTCAGGTATTGTCATATTAATACCATATAACACACTGCTCCAACACACAGAAGCCTAAAACAGTAAGCAGTTGTTTAGCTTACACTTATGTGAGTTGACTGCATGATGTAGAAATGCAGAGTCTTAAAAGTGGAGAAACTTCTCAAAAAATCTAGATTAAAATAAAATACCCAACTGTTTATCTGAAGTTATTAAGAGGCAATCAATGAAATCAAGCCAGATGTTTATACAAACCACATAAAACAGATTATTAGTAATCTTGAAAAAACTGAGAGTAAATCAAAATAAGCAAGCCAAAGAACAATTATATGCATTGAAAAAACACCATGGTTTTGGTATATTTTACTTTGATCCAGAGGTAGGTAGTTATGATTCTAAAAAATTTGCTACTTTGTGTAATTTTAAATATGCCAAAAAAAAAAAAAATTCAGGAACAATATCTATGCCCTTTTCTTTTGTACTTCTTGTGTTATTCAATCATTCCAAATTCCTGTTTACCAAATGATCCTGTGTAGGATAATGATCTACTGTTTACCAAATGATCTCATATGGGAACAGGAAAAGACAAAAAGCAACACAGTATAGTTCTTAAGGAAGATACAGATAATACTGATTAGGAATTCCAAGCTACTGAAAAATTGTTCTTTGCCTGATGGTAAGTCCTATTCTAATTAAATAAATAAAAATAATAATAAAAAAACCACCAAACAATTGAATTAAGTCCTACAACTTTCCAGTTCGAAAACTGATTCAAAATACTCAATCACTAAGCTGTGTTTTGTGTGTATGTGCTTGCATGCGCACACAGGCATATGGCATATTTTCTCCCTAAATCTAAAATGAGCTTTCTTTCCTGAAGGTCAACTTTACTTCCTTTCCATTTCTGTACTTTCACACAGAGTCACTTTCTCTGGTCACCAGATGAAAAGCTGTCTCTCACTGAGGTATTTTCCTTGATGGATTTGATTTATAGGAAAATTAAATTCACTTTCATGGCAAATTGTCATGAGGTACCTTTGCCTTTCTAGAAAAGGCACACAAAATCATTTGGATTCATTTGAATGGGTCTTAACTGGGCCAGAGTTAACAAAAATGCAAAGCTGTCCCTATGAAAGAAAAGGGTTAGTTCCTGATGCTTGAGAATTTCATTCATCTGTGGGAACATCCAGGGAAATCTTAGTGAAGCTCTTTGCTGGGGCAGGCTACCTACCACCTCTGCTATTTTGAAAGGTCAGTGGGCTCACATTCCCTTCTGGAAAAAGGAAATGTCAATACTAGAAAAAACTTTGTTTCCCTCCATGCCTCTCAGGTCTGAAGCTCAGATCTTCTACTATTTTCCAAGTCAGCTGATATCCCCTATCAATGAGAGGCACATTAACAAAAAGGAATGGATAAAAAGGGGAAAGAGAAGAAAATGAAAGGGATTTTTAGAAGTAGGCAAGAGAAAAAGAGAACCAAAAAAGGCAGCAAAAGCTAATCACATGTTAGCAATTATTAAAGGGTTGTTCATTGTCCTTTTTGTATTTCCTCTTTATTCTCCAATATTTTCTCATTCTCAACTCTAATTTTATACAGTCTAAAGCATTTACAAAATAATACCTTTCAAATAGAATGTGATACTTTTCAGTAAGATAACTAAAGTTAAAACATATTAGAAAAAATGTTTGATTGCTGAAACTGATAAAGATGAGATCAGCACTGAAAGATACTAGCTTTACCAAATCCCAGCAGTCCACTGATTATTGATCATATATGATAGCAACTGAATAAAATACAGAAATGTAAAATAAGATATTTGGGTTGTATAAAATAGATTAAGCGAACAATAATTCTATTTAACATATCCAATATACTTAAGAATAGATTAAGAGACTACAGTAGCGGTCAGAGTCTTTCAGAGCAGAAAGATGCTTTGCTCTGAATCTCACTGCAAGCTGCCATTTCTGCTGTATTCTAAACCAGTGACTCACAATTAGGGAGAGGATACTGTCACAATAATTTGGGAAGCATTGATACCTCCCCCCTCCTACCTTCCTATGAAAACCATTGGAAAGAATAAACACTTACTCAAAAAGGAATACAGAATAGAAAGTTTATGAATATCAAAGAGATGATTCCTACAGTGATTAGAATATGTGTATTTTTTGATGCATTCAGGTATTATTTATAAACTTTAGGAATTATTTATTTAAGATTTAACATTTATGTTACACGGATAATTCTGTAAAGGAAGACCCAGAACTATAAATAGCCCAGGGACATTTTGAAATGGAAAAAACCCACAACATTCCTGGCATTACTAGTTTTTGGTGAAGCAATTGTTTTAGTAGTACAATAAAACTTTAAAGATTTCAATAGGGTTTTCTGTGCTCCACATACCTAAATTTTATAATTATTTTCAAAAGTCAGTTTGGTTGTTATGATATGCTGATGAGGTCTTCAACTATCTTATCTGAAATCTCAAAAGCTATTATAGCTCTTACCCCACTGTCAAAAAAAAAAAAGTCTTCATTTTTTGGTTTTTGAATTTTTGTCTAGTAATAACCCTGGACCAATGTTAGTAACCAGATAGCCAGACAGTAACTATATAGCAATCTTAAGAATTAAAAAGTAGGCCAGGCACTGTGGCTGATGCTGGTAATCCCGCACTCTGGGAGGCAGGGGCGGATGGATTGCTTGAGGCCAGGAGTTTGAGACCAGCCTGACCAAAATGAGGAAACCCTGTCTCCACTAAAAATACAAAAATTAGCTAGGCGTGCTAGCGGGTGCCTGTAATCCTAGCTACCCAGGAGGCTGAGGCAGTAGAATCGCTTGAACCTGGAAGGTGGGGAGGTTGCAGTGAGTCGAGATAGTGCCACTACACTCCAGCCTGGGTGACAGAGTGAGTGAGACTGTCTCAAAAAAAAAAAAAAGAAAAAAGAATTAAAAAGTAAATATAGAAATGTTACTCACAGTTCCTTCTCCCTGCGGTAAGGTGAAAGTACTACTCTTCACAGCTTCTATTTGTCCTTATCAAAGCAAAGCAGAGTCAACAGAGTAACCGCTTTCAACAGCTTCCTTCTGGACCCTTCCTTCTCCAAACACTGACCCTTCTTTTTTACAGAGCGGCACCCAGTACTGTTCTGGGTCTTTTACCATCTCCTCTTATTCAAACTGAAAGGAACAACCCTCAGTGATATTCCATACTTCTTGGTTGACCAAGGCAATGCTTTGATTAAAACTCTTACTAAATTATTTTGACTAAGCCTTATAGTGTTTTGAAACAAAATTTTCGGAATAAAAAAACTGCATTGTTCACTGTAAAACTTTCAAGTCAAATGAAGAGAAAAACTACCCATAATCTCACCATTCAGAAATAACCACCATTAACATTATGATGATTTTTCTTTGTATACAGGCATACTTCACTTTATTGTGCTTTTTACAAATTGAAGGTTTGTGGCAACCCTGCACAGAGCAAGTCTATTGGTGCCTTTTTTCCACAACAGCACATGCTCACTTTGTATCTCTGCGTCAAATTTTGGTAATTTTGGTGACATTTCAAACTTTTTCATATTATTATATCTGTTACAGTGATCTGTGATTGGTGATAGTTGATGTTACTAATTGTTACGTAATCATTTTGGGATTGTGCCCATATAAGATGGTGAACTTTAAGATAAATGTGTGTGTTCTTACTGCTCCACAGACCTGCCATTCTCCCCTTTCTCCTCCCTATTCCCTGAGACACAGTGATATTCAAATTAGGGCAACGAATAATCCTACAATGGCCTTTAAGTGTTCAAGTGAAGAGTCGCAAGTCTCATTTTAAATCAAAAGCTATAAATGATTAAGCTTAGTGGGGAAGGGATGTGGTTTAAATTATTTCATAGGATTTGAAAGGTGCAAGACAGACAGATGTCAAAAATGTGAGTAGAGGGGAAGACTGGTCAGGGGTAACTTGCTATGTCATAACAATCTTTGGACTTTATAAAGTATTTCAGCTTTTCCCAAAGAGTGGTTAGGACCAGAATTATTCAGGGCAAGACCTAATTAACTAAATTCTAGGGGTAGAGTCCACAGCAGAATCCCAAGGTGCAGAAATATAATTTTTAGGTCAAAGAGTATGTACATTTTAATGTGGTTTACTTATATATTATGTTGTGGCTAAAGAAAGTTTGGGCATTAGCATTTAGGAGTTGCATTCTATGCAAAAGTGTAAGCCAGGGCAATGGGTTTTGAATATTAGTGTACATAAACCAATGGATGGGCAATGTATATAATTCACTGACTTATGCACACTAATATTCAAAATCACTGCCCTGGCCTACTGTCTTGCCTAGAAAAGATTGCTGTGGCTCCCAGGGGCTGGCACCCTCCTAGTCAATTTCAACCTTTCTTTGAAATTCCAAGATTCATTTTATGTTTTCTAAGTCGCTGTTTTCATTTATATCGCTCAATGTTTTACAACTGAAACCTATGTTTCCAGAGATGAAGATTCTGACAGAGAATTTATCCTTTTGAACAGAGGCAGCTCTGAAGAGCAGGGCCTGAACTTTCATGAAGCCTGAGAACCAAAGAAACTGGCCACAAAAATGTGTATATGTATATATCCATTTCTCAGGAGATAGCGTTCACAGCTTTCACAGGTTCTCACAGAGATATGTGATACTCATAAAAGCTTAACAAAACCTAAACCACAAAAAGCCCACTGGCACAGAAAGCAAATGATTATCTACTTACAACTGAGACAAATACTGCAGAAAATGCTGACATTGCAGAGTTGTGTATTAACTACACAAACAAATGCAAATGAACAGCATGTACTGTGTAACTCTGAGGAGTGAGACAAATTTGAGAGGTCACGCTGCCTAGTGTGATAATCTGGAGCTCCAAAAGCTGGGACTTTCATAATTGAGGGGCTTGACTCTCTTTAAGGTCAGATTGATAAAGAAGATGGCCTGTTTCTATCAGGCATTATGCTAGGAAGTTTACATGTAGTCTCTGATTTAATTATCAGAAATTTCCTGTGAGGAAGGCAGTTTTGTTATTGTTAAGCAGTAAGAATCATAAAACAGTTTTAAACTCATCCCAGTGGGTCAGTGACAACTCAATTCCATTACCACATTTCGGAATCATTGAAAACAGCCTCATTTAATGACTATACTGCCATAGCTAATGGGCCCCAATCCCCACACACTCCTGCTTTTGACTGTCAGCCAGGCCCTAACCTCTGCTATTCTCAAAACCCTCAATAAGTTCAGCAGTCTGCTTTATTCAGAAAGACTGTGCCTTACAAGTACACATTTCCACTGTTCAACAGCAAATCCAGCTTTCTGTTTCACATATTGAGTAGTGGCCTTTTCCTTGACAAAAAGGTTACACACAGGGTTACAAAGCCAGTAAGAAATGAAGAGAACTGGAATCCACAAAGTCTGACTCTGGAGCCCAAGCTCATTATAGCTCGTAATACACTCCCTGAGCAAATATCTTAACATTAAGATTATGATGGAGAAACCTTGGTTTTCCCTTCCTCCTCTTGACAATAGTAATGTTGTTAATGAAATATAATATACATTTTATTACTACTATAAATTATTTTTTATGGACACTGTTGAATGTGTAATCCCTATGAAGTTAGTATTATTTATCGACTTTTATAACCAAAAGTATCCATATTTCTAATTGGAACAAATTTAAAATATAACTTCTTAAGTGCTAAGCTTTGAAGAGTTTCTAAATGGGAAAAACAGCATATTTTTAGACTAATAAGACAAAGTATTTTTCTTAAAAAAATATAGCCCTTTATATTGTTTATAAAATATACTGAGAGGCAATCCTACAAAATAAATGTTTTGTCATAAATTACCTTTATTTATATATTTAACTTGTTAGCCTTTAATATATCAATACAGAAAATAAATCATGTAAATCATGCACTTTTTTCATAAAAAAATATATAACTATGGCAAATCGACAAATAATCCCTATAAAAATTGAATCTAAAAATGCTATTTGGTATGGGAACTTAGAGTACCAAGTTCTCTTTGTAATGACAATATCCCATACAGTGCTCTCTCTTTGGCTTTCATGCTGAGATTTAATATAAAGCTGAAAATTCCTGGCTAGCAGCTTGGCCATTTTAAGAACCATTAATCTGGGCAAGCAGTCTATACACGTGGCTCGATAATCTTTTTTTTTTTTTCCTATTACTTTTTTAAATGTCTCAGTAATTTGAGAAACAGGACATGAAGAAAGACAAAATCTATTGAGGATGCAAAACTAGAAGGGCAGATTTATGAAAGAGGAGAGCTATTAAATGCAGGCTGGCTAAGAGTAAAGTAAAGAATTCATTGTAGAGAAATAGAAAGTAATGAGTTAGGGAACACCAATTTCTCTAGAAAATGAATACACCCTAGATACTCATAAGCTACAAGACAGTCAACAGAATAAATGTTTAGTAGAGGATAATACTCGAAACCTTTAGCATACTGCCTTAAAAACTCAACCATTCTGAAATGTTTAATGCCTTAGTGTAAGTCAAAAGATGTTACTTAAAAACCAAGTAATGGACTTTATTTGGAACAAATGGTTGTTTAGGTCACCTTGCTTTTTAAAGAAGTTTTATATTATAGAATATTCAAGTGAAAGCGAGCTGAATAATACAAGACCTTTGACTAGAGGGTTTGATATTCAAGAGGATTAAGCAAATGAGCAATGGTGTCTTTTAATGGAAAGAAGATTATGAATAAGTTCATAAAAACAGATACATTCCTAAACGAATCATAAAGGTTTAAAAATTAAAGAATTTGGGGTGAAATGTTATGTGGTAATATTTAGGCAAGAAGCATGAAAATAAATTAGGGGAGAAGTTAACACTAAAAATGAGTATTTTTTCCATTATCAGAGTTATCATTCTTTCCTCCCAGAAAAAGCAAGAAATGGTTGTCAAAATAGGCTCAAAGGAAATAACCACTTTTCATATTCTGAAAAACAAAAACATAACCAGAAAGTAGATATAGCTAGGCAAACAAAATGCCAGCCATTGCATTTATGGGATGTAGCAAATTTATTTCTGAAATAAATGAGCTGAAAACCAAATTGCTGTCTGCTAGGTAAAACAGACTTTAGGAAAGCTAAAAGGAGGGACAGTCTTCAAGTATGTACATTATTACTGAAACTTCATTCCCATCACATATGCATCTGGTTGAAGATAATGGCACCAGTTAACATACAGAACAAGGGAAGCCAAGTAAGGAATTAAAAGAATCTAATGCAGAGAATGATAGAGATCTATAGAATATATGAAGTGACCAGAGGCTGGAGTTTTTATGGTGGCTAGGATCTTCCCAAGATGTCTGAGCAAACCCAATAAATAGAACCACTTGAAGGAAGATCTAATAGAAACTAATTAAGGTTTAGGTGACCTATAGTCATGAGTTCTGATCTTTCTTTCTCACATAGACTTCTGTGACTGGCTTTGAATGACATTAACAAATCAATCAAATCTTGAAAGAACTGTTAAGACTAAAAGAAAACTACTGTAAATTTGAAAGAAGTGAACCTCACATGAAAAACACAATCACTCTATTCTTTATTCATCTTGAAAGTCAGAAAAAGTAGCAGACACTAAGAGTAGGCACAACTATTTCTATTGCCTGTGTTCTGTCTAGCCCATCTCCCACTCCTGATTTCATTTCCATTTTGCCTTAGTTTTAGGCAACTAATACATTCCTTATACTCTGAAATGGAATTTGAAAATTAAAATTTAACTGGTAATTAAGGCTTATCCCTTCCTAGAAATAACACTCTATAAAAGCAAGGCTTTGGGGTTTATTTAAGAATTATATGTTGATGTCATACAATGCTAGGGAAAAATTAGAAATGACTCAATATCCAACAATAATTAAATGAATTACAGAAATTAAGCAAGTCATTATAATGTGTTTTGAGTGTTTTGAGAGATTGAGTAGTATGGGAAAATACTCAGAACATACTGTAAAATGAAAAAATATAGAAAACTGTATTTATACTCTGATGCTTATTCTTTAAATATATGTGACATGAGTGCAGTGTTGTGACTACAGCTCACTGCAGCCTCGACTTCCTGGGCTCAGGAGATTCTCCCATCTCAGCCTCCTGAGTAGCTGCGACCACAGGCACATGCCACCACGCCAGCTAATTTCTGTATTTTTAGTAGAGACAACATTTTGCTACATGTTGCCGAGGCTGGTCTCAAACTCCTGGACTCAAGCAATCCACCTGCGTCGGCCTCCCAAAGTGCTGAGATAACAGGTATGAGCCACTGTGCTGCCTATAGCTTTTGTACTTATATGTCAGGATATTTACCTGATAGATGAGCTTACCTACTTTAAATTTTTTTACAGGTTTTTTTCTCCTAATGTATTTGTATGTCAGAGATTGCTTAATTCACGTATCTACTGATTTGGTACCCGGGACACTACACAAAATCCTTTTATTCCTTTCTAGAAAGAGCATGTTAGAGGCTGAAAGTCCAAAATAAGGACTGCTCAGTTTGTATGAGCTGTTACTTTTGTGCATGCATTAATTAACACATTTATAATTTTCCATCCTAATTTCTCTAATAAAGCCTTGAACATTAAAAATCTCTCCTAAAGCTGCCTTTCTCTTTCATTCTTTCTTTTTTTTTTTTTTTTTTTAAGTCAAAGTACTTTAGACAAAAACTACGAAAAGCAAATAGTTAATAAAACTATTTGGACACGTCTCTGAAATTAAGAGTTCTTAAGTAAACTGCCTAGTGGTTAATTTACATAATGCATCCTCTATTAAAGTACTAAAAAGAAATCTCGTAGTTTTACTTTAGCCAGACTAGGCTATTCACTACTATCTAAATCTTATCCCTCCCTTTATTCATTATTTTGCTTACTTTGTTTCTTGTATCTAAGACATCTCACTAAAAAAAAAAATAAAAAAAAAAAAAATACTTTGAGAATTATTTATATAAATTTGTCTCCAAAATAGATTGGATCTATATTATAGGATGGCAAATAAGACAATTGAGTATCAACACATGCTTTTTTTTCTCAGCTTTTAGAATGATTCCACACCCATTAGAGAAACGACATCTATTTTACCCTTATCCTAGCTGCACAGAGATGGCTGATAGCTATTACCTCGTTAAGTAAATATTTTAGTTTTCCTAAACTTAAAAATAGTTTTAAGTTTAGATTGTTTATCATAGTGTTCTCCATTTTAAAAGTGCCTTTGGTTGAAATTCAGGACACTGTTTAAATACTATTTTAGCCACTTCTGGGACATAGTTTTATAATTTAATTTGTTGAGCAAAAACGTGTGCTAGATGCAACAAAGGACACCAAGATTAAAGATTCTAAAAAGAACTGTTGTCTTACAAACCTTGAGAAAAGAAATAATGCCAATCCTTCACAAACTTTATGATACAAAAAAATCTATAAAACAGCCCTTATGAATATAGACACAAACATCTTCAACAAAATATTAGCAAACTGAATATAGCAACATATAGAAAGGCTTATATACCATGACCAAATGGGATTTATCTCACTAATGCAAGTTTGATTTAATATCTGAAAATGTAACGTATCGTGTTAATAGAATAAAGCACAATAGATCCAGGAAAAAGGCACTTGACAAAATCTGGCACTCATTCAAGATAAAAAGAAAAACTCTCAACAAACTACAAATTGAACGGGACTTTCTCAACCTGATTAAAAAAAAAAAATCTCTGAAAAACCCACAGTTAACATACTTAATGATGAAAGACTGAATGCTTTCCCCCGAAAATCAGGAATAAGGCAAGGGTATCTGTTGTCACCACTTCTATTCAACATTGTACTAGAGGTTCTAGCTGGTGTTACCAGGCAAGAAAATAAATAAGAGGCATTCATATTGACAAAAAAAAAAAAAAAAAAAAAAAAAAAAAGAAATCTCTGGGATGTACTTAAGTTCTTTTCTATAGATTTGGGGGTCATGGCACTCTTCACTACCAAATAATTTTTATTCCTAGATTTTATTCTTATGCTAATTAGAGTTAAGTGAGTGTTTTAAAGACAAAACTGACTTTTCTTCTAATATTTGGAATACACTGGTAACAAAACCTCTGTCAGGCTTTTATAATATACAACAGGGTAATAAATCTTGACTAAGTTTAATATATGCAAAAATATAAAAATTAATTGTATTTTATTATATTTGGGGATAATGAAATAAAATCAGAACATCTGCTGCCATGTTAAATATCTTTCTAATGAAATCCGGCACTGAATGAATCAATTCATTAGCAACAAGCCTGCTTTATTATCTCATTAATACAGATGGTTAATATCAGTAAGGGAAGAAAAAGAGATCTTCAAAAAGTACAAAAACAATTGCAAAGTGACATGGGCATCAGGGAGAATACTATTTGCAGCAAAGTACTAATAATTAAGCTTTTCAAAGATTAAAACCAAAATCAGTTTGTTAACATGGAAAGATGGACATTTATAAGGATATGTATGTACATATTTTTAATGCCACAAAGGCAAATGGTAGCATGAGGGTACATAGGTAGACAAAATGTTCATTTGTACCACAGAAACAATTCTTTCAGTGGCAAAATAATAAAGCATGGTAACACAATTTAGAAATTTATATATAAATGCTAAATAAGAAATTTTCGCCATAGATAAGATTATTTTAAACTTCCTGTTTGCAGGTTTGCCCATCTTGGCAAACAGCAATCACCTAACAAAAAAGTAAATTTTTAATTACTTAAAATTATTAACATTAATACATAGGAAAAAATAATTAAACATTTCATTTAGTCACAGGCCACTTATTCAGAGAACTTAATTTCATAATAGTAGCACAGTGCTAGAAACAAAGGTGCCAGATAGAATGCAGCATGCCTAATTAAATTTAAATTTTAAATAACCAAAGAATAATTTTTTTTTGCATAGGTACATCTAAATGCTATATGGCTTTGCATAGTACAAGTGTATCCTTGTACTATGTACTACAGTACAAGTAGTTAAGACATATACAAGGTGTGTACTAAAAAAAAAAAAAAAAAGAAGTGTTATTTATTTGAAATTCAAATATTACTTGACATCATCCCTTATTATCATTTGCTTAATCTAGTAATCCTAACTAGGAAGAAAGCAAAAAAAAAAAAAAAAAAAAAAAAAAAAACCCGTGTGTATATTCAAATTAGATGCTGAAATTCATGCACTTACTTCACAGAGGCTCACTCTCTCAGAACCTAGAAACTGGCAACTCTCATGCCAAATTTACTTCACTGATATATTTTATTTGCTATGCAAAGTCTTCTAATTTCAGTTAGTTACCATCATTAAAATGAAAAGAGTAGACATAAAAAAACAATTTCATATTCTGGCTTAAAAAATTTGCCAGCATGGGCAACACAGCAAGACTCTATCTCTACAAAGAAGAAAAATGTTAGACAGGCCTGGTGGTGTGTCCTGGAGTCCGAGCTATTTGGAAGGCTAAGGCAGGAATATTGCTTGAGCCTAGGAGTTCTAGGTTGCTGTGAGTTACGACTAGGCCACTGCACTCCAGCCTGGGCAACAGAGCAAGACACTGACTCTAAAAAAATAAAGTAAAATGAAATAATATAAATTAAAATTTAAAAATTTGGTTGAAAGCTGTGATAACACTGAGGGTGACTTTCCACTTGTCAACAATTAGATCTAAATGGCTGCTTCCTTAGAGAGAGTATGTTCTTGTTTGCCATGACCCTTACCACTCCCAATTAACTCTAACATAAAGCTGAAGGCAGTATTAATTTTAAAGAGGTCACGATTAACTAAAGTCAAATAACAACAGATATTACTAATACCTAAAATCTACTAATGCAGTCTAATACCTGTTGTTTTCAGATATCGTCTAATCTTATTTTGTATTCCGCTTCCTTCATTTTTGTTACCTGGCAGGTCCCTTGTAGACTCTGAGTTCATGGCCTGACTTCTGCTATAAACATTCATTTTATACCCAGTTCTCTCTACCACCCATTAAGATATGGAAAGAAGTTGAAATACTGCTAAAGTCTATTTCTCCTGCCAGTTTTTTAAGTCTGATGAAGGCAGGAAGCCTACCTGTTTTGCTTATTCTTCTTATTCTACCACCTAGGGCAGTGCCCTGCACAAAGCAAATCCTAGGTAAATATTTGTTTGATTGTCACCAGGCAAGGAGAAACAAGAATAACTATTGAAACAAAAACCAAAAATATAAAGCAATTTAGAAATATCTAGTGTGGCGTCAGCAAGGAATATTGTATTGATTATGTTGATGGTCATCGATACACAATGTTTGTAGTCACTGAAGTATGTAATCCCTTTGAAAAATAATTACTTAAGCATAATAATCTTCAGAACTCTGGTAAACCCCTTATACAAAACTTCATATTGTTTTTTGAGATGTTCCAAATAAACTAAAGGTCATTATAATCTATTCCCCATGGAACAAACCTAGAATTGTTTTGTATTTCCCAATTGTAGCCACATTTTCCCAGTATTCTGAATTTTGGATAGGTCTGAAAATTTGAAAAGAAGTAAGAAATAACAGATTTTCTATATGGTCTATTTCTAACAATTCTGAACAAAAATTGTGATACTAAACCTCTCAAACATGCACAGAAACCTAGGCGCGGTGGCTCACACCTGTAATCGCAGCACTTTGGGAGGCCAGGGCAGGTGGATCACCTGAGGTCAGGAGTTTGAGACCAGCCTGGCCAACATGGCAAAACCCCGTCTTTACCAAAAATACCAAAGTTAGCCGGGCATGGTGGCACGGGCCTGTAATCCCAGCTACTAGTGGGTGCTGAGGCAGGAGGATCGCTTGAGTTTGGGAGGTGGAGGTGCAGTGAGCCGAGATCGTGTTACTGTACTCCAGCCTGGGCAACAGAGTGAGAGTCCATCTCAAAAAACAAAACATAGCAAAAACAACATGCACAGAAACATTCTATCCCATCCCCCAGCTTAAAACTTTATCAATGTGGCTGGCACAGCGGCTTACGCCTGTAATCTTAGCACTTTGGGAGGCTGAGGTTGGCCTATCAATAACCTGAGGTCAGGAGTTTGAGACCAGCCTGGCCAATATGGCGAAACCCCATCTCTACTAAAAATACAAAAATTAGCCAAGCATGGTGGTAGACTTCTGTAATCCCAGCTACTCGGGAGGCTGAGGCAAGAGAATCACTTGAACCTGGGAGGTAGACATTGTAGTGATCCAAGATGGTGCCACTGTACTTTAGCCTGGGTGACAGAGTAAGACTGTCTCAAAAAAAAACCCAAAACCAAAAACCAACCACCAACCAAACGGACAAACACACTTAATTAATGGCCTTCGTTGGAAATGTTCTCTCTCTCTTTTTTTTTCTCAGCAAATTAACATAGGATGGAGATGTTCTTAAATGGCTAACATACCCTTCATCAAGAGTATATAGTTTTCCTCTTTTTAGGTCCCTGGCAGGTGGTAACTTTGAAGGACTTTTTTTAGTTCTACATATAAGACATTCAGGAGATAAATTTGGGACACAGAAACAGCTGAATTTCAAAATTACTGATAGTTGAAATAAGAGGACTAATTATTTCAAATCAAAATTATTTAGGAAAATCCATGATTTATATTTGCCATGCCTATTATATGTAGAAATCTCTTATACAATCATTAAAAAATATTTATTGAAAGCCTATAATATGCTAAGCACCAAGCTAGGGGACAAGACTAGAGAGATGAAGACATAGATTTTAGTCTCAAAGAATGGGCAGCAACAAAAGCAATTATGATAAATGGTATTTGTTATAAATCAAGGTATGCACAAGGTCTAGGGAAAATCCAGGGTGAGGAGAGCACCTAAATCTGCCAATCAAAGTGTAACAAGCCAATTATTTGAATCAAGTCTAAGAGGCAAGTACAAGTACATGAGAGGAGCAAGTCGAGTGTGGAAGAGCAGGGCACTTCAAGGGGCATATGGAAGGAAAGCAGGGATGGCATAGTCACAAAACTGAATGTTATTAGTATTCAGTGATCTGACTCCAGTAAGGAAGCAATTTCAACAGTCCAGGCAAGATACAGTGAGGGTCTGAATTAGGGCAGTGATCCTCAAGAGGAAGGGGCAAATGTCAGGTGCTTATTATATCAGGATTAAGTGGGTAATGGGAATTACTCTGTCTCTGCTGATTCCTTGGACTGACATTTGGATTACTGATCAACGGATTCTTGCTTATCTTGATTTCTGAACCCTGTGTAGCTCTTTACACTACAGCCTGACAGGTGGGGTTTCAGGTCTAGCCAGACCACCAACAATGTAACTTCTTTAGGCACTGTTCCCACATCCTAGCATAGAGGTGGTTCAGCTTTTGTGATGAACGGCAATTTTTAATATTTATCTTTAAGACTGTCTCTGAGACTTAAATTTCTGCCTGGATTTTCAACTTCTGGATCCTACCTGCCTCTTAAAACTTTATGTGATAAAGTCATTTTTTTTACTGTATGCTTTTGATGTTTTTAAGCAAAAAAAAAAAAAAAAAAAAAAAAAAAAAAAAAAAAAGAATTACTAACTTCAAAAAGAAAAAGCACTATTTAAAAGACTTCTTTCAAAAAGGTGAATACTTGTCAGCATCCACACAATTGAAATATGTTAGCTTTCCATTTAAGAAACAAAAATAGAAAAAAAAATACATGCTTTTATAGTTGGAGTCATTACCTACTACTATAACATTTACTATAGAGTAAATGGCAATCACTTGTTGTTTTTTTTTGTTGTTTGTTTTTTGGAGACAACATGTATCTCTGTCACGCAGGCTGGAGTATAGTGGTGAGATATCAGCTCTTCGAAGCCTCAAACTCCCCTGGGCTCAAATAATCCCCCCACCTCAATCTTTAGAGTAGCTAGGACTACAAGCCCATGCCACCACACCCAGCTAATTTTTAAACATTTTTTGTACAGGCGAGGTCTCACTATGTTGTCCAGTCTGCTCTTGAACTCCGGGACTCAAGCAATCCTCCCACCTTGGCCTCCCAAAGTGCTGTGATTACAGCCATGAGCCACCACACCTGACCTTAACTTGGCTTTCACTTACACTTGTTAATAACAAATAAGGATTAGGAAATATTTCTTTTCATTAGCAAATCTGACACTCTGTAATGCCATATTTCAACAGAAATTGTTATTCAGTTAATATTTCATAACATAAATAAAAAACAAACAGCACATTAATTTCCAATCGTGTCAGCACAACCCCAGACACACACACAAACTGGATGTGATGTGGTTGCCTACTACAGTACTGCCTATCCTGTACACCAGTGGTTCCTGAATGGTATCATGCATTCAAATCACCTGGAGGACTTGTTTAGTTTAAACAGAGTATTGGGCTCCATTCCCAGAGTTGCTGATATGGTAGGTTTGGGGTATGGCATGTGAATTAGCATCTCTAACAAGTTCCCAGGTGATGCTGATGCTGCTGAGGAAACATATTTTGAGAACCATGGCTGTATGCCCACATGCAATATGAATGTGGGAAAGGAGATGGTGTCTCAAATGTGGTTTATTGCTTCCTAAAAAGCTTTTCTAAGTTAGAGATTCCAATGCTAGTCAGGCAGTTTAGAAAGTTAAGTCTTGATCATGGGAGAGATTCCAAAACACTGACTTCTTTTAAGGAAAGAAAATAGTGTTTCATGGCTATTTTAACAGAGATGCTCTGTGGGAGAGCTTAAGATGTTGCAGTTTCATTAGCATTATCCAGTGTTGCTATGGGGACAAACAAGAGAGGAGTCATCAGTACACAAGTGAATGAAAAGAGGGGAACTGAAGAACAATAATAACGATGATAAAAGAACTTTAGCATTTCTGAGAAAATAAAGTCACATTGCACATTTTCTGGTACTTCTAAAAATTAAGATAAAAATTCTCATTTAATAATAAGATATGATCACATATAGATCTCTCCATCTTTAGATGATGCATAATCTCCATGCAGTTCAGGGATGAAAACAAAAACAACATCTTTTTGAAAGGATGAGAAGGAAAAGTGGCAGAAATCACATTGCGGGATTTTATTAAGTACAATAAGGCATGATGGCCCTGAGGCTGGGGGCTACATGGAAAGGATGAGCTATTTGCCCAACTGGATGGCTCAAGTAGGTAAAAATCACAGTTCAGGAGATGAGGAAGGGAGAAAGATAGGTGGATGGCCTGCTCTCAGTTTTCCAAATAATGAAATTAAGAAGAGTTGGGGCGGGTGTGTGGGGGCAGATAACATGGGATGTCGATTTAAATGGGATGGGGAACAAGTATCATTAGAAATTACTTTTAGTGACATGTAGTTGTATGTATCAGTTTACTTATGGTTTGGAATGATACTTATATTAGAATTTTAGACTCAATTTTAGCAAATGAAAATGCTACCTCCATGGAAGTTTCTCCATATTTTCCATTTCAACTTTCAGCTCTTTGATTTTAGAAGAAAATCTAAAAGCAAAATTCTTAAATTATTATATTTACACAACAGAGAACCAAGATTTGCTACACCTGATATTTGATGTTGAATGACTAGCAATACAATCTTCCAAATAACTCCCTTTTGAAGCCTTTTCCATTACAACCTCCTCTTTGAAGATGTCAAAATCCTATTTACCTTTTCTCCTGAGCATTCCTTGTTAAACATACCTGCTTATCAAATCCATTCACAAGATACCACTTATCAAACCACATTGCGATTTGCCTGTTTACAGGACTGCTTCCTCTGACTTTCTCAAGGACAAAAGCCATGTTTTATTCATCGTTCTATCCCCAGTAGGTGGCCCAGTTCCTAAGACACTACATCTAGGTTCTTAGGAAAAACTCTTTTTTTTTTATTTACTCATTCACTATACAAAACCTGAAATGCTGAGTATCTTTTGTGTCTTTTACTGGATCTCATGGTTAGGATTTTCATCATATGTTGTCACTGCACTTCAATACAAAGGTCTAATCACTCTTTCATCTGAGGAGTGTACTTCATTACGACTTTTCAGATAAGGAAACAGAAGCAGGGAGCTATCAAATGTTTAGTTTCGGGTCCAGGGGTATCACTGGTAAAAAAAACATTGTAGATCCCCAGATTCCAGGTTTGTTCATTCTACCCAATAGAATTCCTTTTCAGTAATTGGGCAAAGTTATTTTTATCCTAGAGACCTTATGAGCATATATGTATAAAGTACCTGTTAGCCAGAAAAAAGTTGTATTTGTTTGTTTCAAGTTTTTCTTCTCTCTCAGTGACTCAAGAAAACCATAGCTCTACCCCTGTATTGGACACAGGAAAAATATTATGCTATCCTTCTCCATTCATTCACTCTTTGAAGAGAATGCTTAAAGAACAAAGGGGCTCTGTGGTGACAAAGGCACTTTATTCTCGGTTCAGTATTCCACTCAGCAGCTTTGTCTTTCTACTTCCTAAGTACAATAAGCTACCCTCTTGCATCTCAAATGTAGTTGTAATCCAAAGGAAATAACTAAATCAATTGGAACTCTCATTAATTGTATACTAATTAAACAATGTAGTAAGAAAAACATAAATAATGGGGCTTTGCTATACATGCAGTTCAGTAAAATGTACCAGGTTCATATATTGTGCATTAATGTAAAAAACTTAGCCCAAAAAGCATAAATGGGATTGAGAAGTTACGTCCCAAGCCTGGTGCAGTCTCACAAAAAACTGATAATTGAAATGGCACCCTTCAAAAATCTATCTTCCTTACTTGCTGCTGATCCATGAAATAATATCTTTATCAATCCATTCCTTTGTGTTATATACCACCCTCTCTTATAAGCTGTCTTTAAAAATGAGAGATATTACTGAGAGGCAGTGCTTGTGTCACTTAAAATCTCAGGAAGAATTTTCTAGATCATCTACAAAATGAAATTTAAAAATGAATCCATCAACGGAATGCATCCCCTTTGCTCAGCACTGAACTTCAATACAAAGGTCTAATCACTCTTTCATCTGAGGAATTTGATACCTCATTACTACTTTTCAGATAAGGACACAGCAGAAGGGAGCTATCAAATATTTAGTATCAGGTCCAAGGGTATCACTAGTAAAGAACACTGCAGATCCCCAGATTCTAGGTTTGTTGATTCTACCTAGAATCCTTCCCCACTGGGGAAAAGAAAGGTAATTAATTTCAAGGAGCTTCCAGTGTAATTTATGAGACAAAACATATATATGTAAAACAAAAATGCAAGTAACAGTATTTCATTGGCTGAGTGACAAATGAGTTGGTATTATAATTAGAGAGCAATATTTCTTAAACACTTTTTTTAGTTATGGGACTTTCTTCCAAATTCTCTCACACAAAATCCCATTATATAAAACCTATACGAGCAGAGAGTTTTTGGTTAAAGAGGGTACAGGGAGGCTTAAGCGTGCCATCTGTTCCAATTGTCCTTCATCCTCAATGAGGCTCCTTGGATCTGAGGCATCTCTGGGGTTAGAGTTAAAAATCATTAAATTTAGCACATAAAGATGCAGCAAACTGAGAGAAGAAAGAATTCACTGTAGGTCTGGCAAATAGGGGAAAGCTCCAAGTGTAGATTCTTCCTCAAGTTGGTTTTTGAAGGTTAGGCAGGATTTATATGATTGGAAGAGAGGAAGAAACAAGAAATGCAAACAAAAAGACCTGATCAATATGAAGGTTAGTGAGAAATAAAGGTAGGTGGAAATCAGAAGCTAGAAAAGTAGGCATAAAAGTTGATTATTTGTTGAAAAAGAAAATAGGAGGCATTAGATTTTTAAACTTGGGAACGATGTGATTACAACTGACTTGAAGAAAGGAGACTGGTAGAAGATGCAGGATAATTTGGATACAAATTGATGTTTATTGCTGAGAGGGGCACTGTTTTTGCAGCTCACATCAGCATTCTTAGCAACACTTCCACCACTTGGGAGGGCTAGGGAGGAAGGTTTTCTGCCTTTGTTCACCTCTCCCCACAGGAGGAGCAGAGGTTAAAAAATAAAACATTATCAGGGTAGGGTGCCTGAAAAACACTACTCTCAACCCTGTCTCTTGTTTCCTTCTCTTTGACCAGTTGTGCTTGAACACATTATCTGGGTCGCTTTTTTTCAGGACTCTCTCCCGCTTTCTATTATCAACTAAGTTTGCAAAGCTATCCTTATAGAGCTACCTGGTTTACGCATTTACTAAGCAGAACTCTCTCTTCCAATCCCCAAGGCATGAAAGGGATCAGATGCCTCATTTAACACAGTACAAAGTCACATCTACTAACATAGTTTAAGAGGGAACCCCTAATTTTGAGTATTAAAGCAACTATTTTATTACTCATTTTGTTCATTGGACCTATGTATTTATTGGTTAAAACACAAAGAGGAAAAGATCAGTAATGAAGTGCCTTCCTGCCTCAGCCCATCCTAGCAACATAAAATTACTTTAGACAGAAAATTGTGGAGATCCCAAGACTTTAGCTGGAAGGACTCAAAGCAGCTCAGAACAGTTGGACCTTTGGTCTGTGAATGTTGGGATGACAGTTTTTGGACCACAACTCGTGTTAACCATGAGTGAGAAAAGAAGGCAAAATTCAGTCCAGGCAGGTAGAATTTGGAGTTAACAGGTACAGGCTGGAGAACACACAAAATAATCAACAGGATAGAAGTGACAGGCAGAACCAAAAGCACAGATAACTTGGTAAGAAAAGATATGCTAATCCAGATTGTGTTTTACAAGGCGAATTTCTTCCATGAAGAGAAGTCCCTGGAGAGAAAAAGTAAGATGTACAAGATGGAAAAGAAGAGCTAAGAATTCAGGGAACTTTAAATAATCACCAAAAATGATGACTATCATTTTTTAATGCATAAATGATATATGAGATTAAACCTAAAATAATCAGACTAGGCAACAGTATTTATGGAATGATCCCACATAAAGTATGTTTACATACACATATAAACATATCATATATGTTAACATATATATGCACAGAAAAGTCTAGGATACTAAAAGATTAATAGTGATTATCTCTGGGTGGTAGATTCATACAGTAAATTTCTTCCCTTTTCCTTTATACTTTTTGGTGTTATGTAATTTCATTTATTGATGTATTATTAGAAATATATTATTAAAATTGGAAAAAAGCTCTATTTTTAAAATCTCTCCTAGTTTAGTTGTTTTACGATTCTGTTTTTCCCTGCTGTTTTAGCATTTGTTCATTCTTCTGACCCTTAATTGAGTTTCCTGAGATTTTAATGCTCACTTTTCTCCTCATGGGGAAACAACAAAACAAAACAAAACAAATATAAGACCTGCTCCCCTCACCTCCCCCCCCCCCATTCAGAGCCACATCCACTCTCCTAGATGAGCCAGTCTCTATCTGCAGTCATGATCAATAGGCATATCCTGAGACTACCTGCATGTACTGCAGTCATCTTGGAAATATATTAAATTTTCTTATTTCCCTGACAACCAGCAACACAGATTCTTGACTCATACTTTTCATAAAAGATAAATTATTACCCAGCTCTCCAAGGTGAAAATTAAACTTCTACATCATTTACCTTCTTCTGTATTTGTCCACTGACACCTATTGAGTACCCAAAAAGTATAAGGCCTAATTTGAGGCTTTTAAAACCAAGGTCTCATAAAGGCTTTATTTTTTGAGACGAAGTTTTGCTCCTGTTGCCTAAGCTGGAGTGCAATGGCATGGTCTTGGCTCACTGTGACCTCTGCCTCCTGGGTTCAAGTGACTCTTCTGCCTCAGCCTCCCAAGTAGCTGGGATTACAGGTACCTGCCACCACACCCAACTAATTTTTGTATTTTTAGTAGAAAAGGAGTTTCACCAAGTTGGCCAGGTTGGTCTCGAACTCCTGATCTCAGGTGATCTGCCCACCTTGGCTTCCCAAAGTGCTGGGATTATAGGCATGAGTCACTGTATCTGGACTTATAAAGTCTTATTATGTTACAGTCTTAAAGAATCTCTAATTCTAAATTATAATAAATGAAAAAACATTCAATCATATAACATGATAGGTGCTCAATGATTCAACATATATCTCTTGGATTTGTCTGTCTTCTATTTCCAACTTCACATCTTCATTGCCTCATACTGAGGAAGGAGACTCAGACATCTAGGATCACATCCCCCTTGACTTCCACACTGCATTTCAATAGAAGACTGGTCAACTGGTGCCTCCAGATCACCTTTCTATAAGATAGCAGGCGTGGTATGGGGGAATCTCTCCTGAAGACACTGTTTTTACTTAAACAAGATCAAACCCCCACCCTACTCCTCCATCCAGAGACTAGAAATCTTTCACATGTAATTCCTAAAACTCTAAACCCAAGACCCTTTCACATGTAATTCCTAAAACTGTAAACCCAAGACCCTTTCATATGTGATTTCTAAAGCTGTAAGCCCAAGACCCTTTCATTTGTAATTTCTAAGGCTATAAACCTAAGATCCTTTCACGTGTAACATCTAGAGTATAAGCCTATATAAAGGCAGAGCTTCTCTTTGTTAGGGGAGCTTGACCGTTTGGACAAACCATAAAGCCTTGCTCCTGGGTTGTAATAATAAAACCCCTTCCTTTTCTAGTTTAGTGTCCGAGAGGTCTGTTTCTCACGGCTGCTCCTGCTTCAATACCAATATTATTTTCAAAACATTCTAGCTTATTATTGATTTCTGAGAATTCCAGCACTCTCAGCTTGAATTCATCCTGACTTTATGTTGCTCTCAGACTAATCTTCCTAATACAATTTGCTTATGTCAATCTGCTAACTCAAAATTTTATAGTTGTACGATATCCCATCATGTTTGAACTTTGCTGCAACTATTTTAATCTGACTCTACTCTAGCTAATGTTGACCTAAAGAAAGAAACTGAGACAAAATTAATATAAGTAGAGAGCTCATTTGTGCCAAACTTGAAGACTGCAACCCAGGAGCACAGATTTAAGGTGCCCTGAATATATCCAATGCTTAGCAGCAATTACAGGTGGATTTTTAAAGGCAAAAAGGGGGACAGGCAGTGGACTCATACAAAGTTGTTTGTTGGGAATTCTCATTGGCTTATAAAAAAAATCATTGATCAGTGATTGGTTATACATTGCTAAAGTATAGAGTATGGGTTACAGTGTCCAGTGTGGCATAATTAGGTTAATTTATAGGTACTTGTGGCAAGAGCAAGCAGTTTCAGGAGATGAATACTTAACTCAAAGGGGGTAGCAGGGCATGACTGCAGTCTCATTTAAGTGTCTCTCAGGGGTCTAATAATTAAAAGAACTTGCATTCCTAAGATAAATGTTCTTTTTCTTTTCTCACTAACCAACATTGTTTGTTCTGCTTTTCTAATAGTCATTCATTAAATCAGTATTAATTCAGTGCTTATTTTATGCCAAGCATTTGGATGGACACTAAAGATACCAAAGAGAACAAGACAGAAAAGTCCTGCTTACAAATAAATCTGCTCCAGTCAGTGTCTTCACTGCCTGCCTCTTTTGTACAAACTGATGCTGCACACACACTCAAGACTCACCATGCTTTTCTCCTCATTTGCAATGCCTTTCCTTTCCTTTCCATCATCTAATATCAAATGAGGTCCAAATCTTAGGTCCTATAGAGCGGCTCTCTTCAGGTCCTCAAAGGTCTTTCTTTTCATTTTCCATTTTTACTTTTGAACTGCTCCCCTTAGTATTCAGTTATAATATCAAATTTCCTATTAAGCTCTTTGAGAACAAATATTGCCATATACTTACCTTGTATGAATTACGTTTTGTTTGTTTTTGAGACAGGTCTTGCTCTGTCACCCAGGCTGGAGTACATTGGCATGATCATGGCTCACTGCAGCCTTGACCTCCCAGGCTCAAATGATTCTCCCACTTCAGCCTTCCAAGTAAGTGGGACTACACGTATGCACCACCATGCCTGGCAAAGTTTTTTTGTATGTTTTGTAGGGATTGAGTATTGCCATGTTGCCCAGGCCGGTCACAAACTCCAGGGCTTAAGCAGTCCTCCCACCTCAGCCTCCCAAAATGCTGAGATTATCAGCATGAGCCACTGTACCCGGCCTTACCTTGTATACCAATGTAGTCCCTGGACCATTATATTTTTGAGAACTACCTGGACATTCTTTAGTAAGAGCATAAGGGACAAAGAAGGATAACAGAAGACTTTCCCTTCCTTCAGTTGTGAAGCCATGCTTATCAAAGGAAGGATGTGAGTGTCCCAGTTTTGGATGCTCTGACATTGGCTGTTATAAGATGTCCAATGATATGCATTGAATTGTGTCTCCCTAAAAAGATAAGAAGTCCCAACCCAGATCGGGGGAAGATGGCTGACTAGGAAAAGCTCAGAATTGCAGCTCCCAGTGAAAGTACAGAGGGTGAGTGGTCGCCGTATTTCCAGACGGATTTTTACTGCCCATAGACCAGGAGATTCCCAGGCGGAGGAGCCCCACGGGTCGCCAGCGTGGCTGTTTTGGCCGGCGAGGCTGTTTCGGCCCACGTGGCTGCTTTGCTTGCACCCTGGCATGGCGGTTCTCCGTACAAAAGACACTGGTCCGGGTGCCCACTTAGCTGGCGATTGGAGCTCTGAGACGGCAGAGTCGCCCATTCATCTGAAATAGCGAGCCAGGCCAGGAGATTCCTAGGCAAAAAAAACCGCCAGGAATCTCAGCGCCGCTGTTTCACCGGCTCAGTGAGTCGCGGCATGGGAGATCCCGGCGCCTTTTCAACAGGCGACTGGAACACTGGGAGACAGTTGAGCGTTCAACAACAACAACAAAAGACTCGGAGTCCGGGAGCCAGGTGATCAGGCTCGGCTGGTCCCACACCCCACCCCAAAAAAAACCAGTAATTGAAAATGCTCTAGGTTGAGAGTTTCACGGCAAGCACAACTGAATCCAGGATGGTCCAGCTCTGTGGGGGAGGGGCGTCTGCCACTACTGAGACACACCACCAGTACGGAGGCAGTCTGACCATCGCTGAGGCAGCCCCCCGTTGCCAAGGCAACCCACTGTTGCCGAGGCAACCTGCCACTACAGAGAGAGTCCGCAATGACAGAGGTAGGCCACCATTGCCAAGGCAGTTCTAACTATACCCATATAAACAGGACTGCAGGGAAGATCACACGGCAGCTGGGTGACGCCCACAGCAGCTCAGCAAAGCCTCTGCAGGAAGAAAGCGACTAGGCTGCCTCCTTGCTGGGCAGGGCAGCCCTGAAAGAAAAAAAAAAGGCAGCAGCACAACGGAAACTCATAAATAAAGCCCTAACTCACTGGGACAGAGCACCTGGGAAAAAAAAGAAGGGAATTTATGAGTTCTGCTGCAGCAGACCTAAACGTACCTGCTCAGCAACTCTGAATGAACAACGGAGCTCACAGCTCAGGACTTGAGCTCCAATAAAGGACAGAATCTCTCATCAACCAGCTCCCTGACCCCTGTATATCCAAAGAGTCACCTCATAAAGGAGAGAACAGACTGACATTTGGTGGGCATCCTACTAGGACAAAGATAGCAGAAGAGGAAACTGGTAGCAACCCTTACTGTTCTGCAGCTGCTGCAGGTGGTCCCCCGGCAAGCAGGGCCTGGAGTGGACCTCAGTAGTCCTACAGCAGAGGGGCCAGACTGTTAGAAGGAAAGCTAAGAAAAAGAAGTAACTTCAATATCCACAAACTGGAAGTTCACTCAGAGACCCAATCTGAAAGTCAGTAAGTACAAAGACAACAGGTGGATAAACCCACAAAGATGGGAAGAAACCAGTGCAAAAAGGATGAAAACACCTGAAACCAGAACACCTCTCCTCCTAAAAGGGATCACAACTCCTCACCAGCAAGGGAACAAGGCTGGATGGAGAAGGAGTGTGATGAAATGACAGAATCAGACTCAGAAGGTGGGTAATAAGAAACTATAGTGAGCTAAAAGATCATGTTCTAACCCAATGCAAAGAAACTAAGAACCTTGAAAAAAGATTTGATGAAATGCTAATGAGAATGGGCAACATAGAGAGGAATATAAGTGAATTGATGGAGCTGAAAAACAACACGAGAACTTCACGAAGCATGCACAAGTTTCAACAGCTGAATTGACCAAGCAGAAGAAAGGATATCAGAGGTCGAGGATCAACTCAATGAAATAAAACGAGAAGGCAAGAACAGAGGAAAAAAAGGTAAAAAGGAATGAACAAAGTCTCCAAGAAATGTGGGACTATGTGAAAAGACCCAATCTATGTCGGATAGGTGTACCTGAATGTGACGAAGAGAATGAATCCAAGCTGGAAAATACTCTTCAGGGTATTATCCAGGAAAACTTCCCCAACCTAGCAAGGCAGGCCAATATTCAAGTCCACGAAATACAGAGAACAACACAAAGGTATTCGTCAAGAAGAACAACCCCAAGGCACATAATCGTCAGATTCACCAGGGTTGAAATGAAGGAGAAAATGCTAAGGGAAGCCAGAGAGAAAGGTTGGGTTACCCACAAAGGGAAGCCCATCAGACTCACAGCAGATCTCTAAGCAGAAACCCTACAAGCCAGAAGAGAGTGGGGGCCAATATTCAACATCCTTAAAGAAAAGAACTTTCAACCCAGAATCTCCTATCCAGCCAAACGAAGCTTCATAAGTGAAGGAAAAATAAAATCCTTTACAAACAAGCAAGTACTCAGAGATTTCATCACCACCAGACCTGCTTTACAAGAGCTCCTGAAAGAGGCTCTACACATATAAAGGAACAACCAGTACCAGCCACGCCAAAAACATACAAAATGGTAAAGAGCATCGACACAATCAAGAACCTGCATCAACTAACGAACAAAACAGTCAGCTAGCATCAAAATCGCAGGATCAAATTCACACATAACAATATTATCCCTAAATGTAAATGGACTAAATGCCCCAATCAAAAGACACAGACTGGCAAATTGGATAAAAAGCCAAAACCCATCGGTGTGCTGTATCCAGGAAACCCATCTCACATGCAAGGATACACAAAGGCTCAAAATAAAGGGATGGAGGAAGATTTACCAAGCAAATGGAGAGCAAAAAAAAAAAGCAGGAGTTGCAATTCTCATCTCTGATAAATTAGACTTTAAAGCAACAAAGATCAAAAGAGACAAAGAAGGAGATTACATAATGGTAAAAGGATCAATGCAACATGAAGAGTTAACGATCCTAAATATATACGCACCCAATATAGGAGCACCCAGATACATAAGGCAAGTTCTTAATGACTTACAAAGAGACTTAGAGTCCCATACAAAGATAGTGGGAGACTTTAACACCCCATTGTCAATATTAGACAGATCAACCAGACAGAAAATTAACAAGGATATCCAGGACCTGAACTCAGACCTGGACCAAGCAAACCTAATAGACATTTACAGAACCCTCCACCCCAAATCCATAGCAAATACATTTTTCTCAGCACCACATCACACCTACTCTAAAATTGACCACATAATTGGAAGTAAATCACTCGTCAGCAAATGCAAAAGAACGGAAATCGTAACTAACAGTCTCTCAGACCACAGTGCAATTGAGTTAGAACTCAGAATGCAGAAACTAACTCAGAACCACACAGCTTCATGGAAACTGAACAACTGGCTCTTTAATGTTGACTGGATAAACAATGAAATGAAGGCAGAAATAAAGATGTTGTTCGAAACAAACGAAAATGAAGACACAACATACCAGAATCTCTGGGACACATTTAAAGCAGTCTCTAGAGGAAAATATATAGCAATAAGTGCCCACATGAGAAGGAAGGAGAGATCTAAAATTGAAACCCTAGCATCAAAATTGAAGGAGCTAGAGGAGCAAGATAAAAAAAACTCAAAACCTAGCAGAAGACAAGAAATAACTGAGATCAGAGCAGAACTGAAGGAGACAGAGACACGTGAAAAAAAAAAAAAAAAAA
>NW_022436947.1:28720756-28781823 GCF_009761245.1 Sapajus apella
AAAAAAAAAAAAAAAAACCCTTCAAAAAATCAATAAATCCAGGAGCTTGTTTTTCGAAATGATCAACAAAATAGACAGACCACTAGCCAGATTAATACAAAAGAAAAGAGAGAATAACCAAATTGATGCAATAAAAAACGATAAAGGGGATATCACCACAGATTCCACAGAAATTCAAACCATCATCAGAGATTATTACAAACAACTCTATGCACATAAACTAGTAAACCTGGAAGAAATGCATAAATTCCTGGACACTTGCCTCCTCCCAAGCCTAAACCAGGAAGAAGTTGAAAGCCTAAATAGACCAATAACAAGGTCTGAAGTTGAGGCAGCTATTAAGAGCCTGCCATCCAAAAAAAAGCCCAGGTCCAGATCAGTTCACAGCCGAATTCTATCAGACATACAAAGAGGAGCTGGTACCATTCCTTCTGAAACTATTCCAAATAATCCAAAAAGAGGGAATCCTTCCAAAAGCATTTTATGAGACAAACATCATCCTGATACCAAAATCCGGCAGAGACTCAACAAGAAAAGAAAACTTCAGGCCAATATCTATGATGAACATAGATGCAAAAATCTTTAATAAAATGCTGGCAAGCCGACTGCATCAGCACAACAAAAAGCTTATCCACCATGATCAAGTAGGCTTCATCCCAGGGATGCAAGGCTGGTTCAACATACGCAAGTCTATAAACGCAATTCACCACATACACAAAACTAAAGACAAAAACCACATGATTATCTCAATCGATGCAGAGAAAGCCTTTGACAAAATTCAACAGCCCTTTATGCTAAAAGCCCTCAATAAACTAGGTATTGATGGAACATATCTCAAAATAATAAAAGCTATTTATGACAAACCAACAACCAATATCATACTGAATGGGTAAAAAGTGGAAGCATTCCCTTTGAAATCTGGCACTAGACAAGGATGCCTGCTCTCACCACTCCTATTCAATATAGTACCAGAAGTTCTAGCCAGAGCAATCAGGCAAGAAAAAGAAATAAAGGGTATTCAAATGGGAAAGGAGGAAGTCAAATTGTCTCTATTTGCAGACGACATGATTGCATATCTAGAAGACCCCATCCTCTCAGCCCCAAATCACCTGGAACTGATAAGCAATTTCAGCAAAGTCTAAGGATACAAAATCAATGTGCAAAAATCACAAGCATTCCTATACACCAATAACAGACTTAAAGAGAGCCAAATCAAGAACGAACTGCCATTCACAATTGCTAAAAAGAGAATAAAATACCTAGGAATACAACTAACAAGGAACGTAAAGGACCTCTTCAAGGAGAACTACAAGCCACTGGTCAACGAAATAAGAGAGGACACAAACAGATGGAGAAGCATTCCATGTTCATGATTAGGAAGAATCAATATCGTGAAAATGGCCATACTGCCCAAAGTAATTTACAGATTCAACGCTATTCCCATCAAGCCTCCAATGACCTTCTTCACAGAACTGGAAAAAAACCACCTTAAACTTCATATGTAACCAAAAGAGAGCTCACATAGCCAAGTCAATTCTAAGCAAAAAGTACAAAGTAGGAGGCATCACACTACCAGACTTCAAACTATACTACAAGGCTACAGTAATCAAAACAGCATGGTAACGGTACCAAAACAGAGATATAGACCAATGGAACAGAACAGAGGACTCAAAGGCAACACAACATATCTACAACTATCCGATCTTTGACAAACCTGAAAAAAACAAGCAATGGGGAAAGGATTCCCTGTTTAATAAATGGTTTTGGGAAAACTGGCTAGCTATGTGCAGAAAGCAGAAACTGGACCCCTTCCTGACGCCTTACACTAAAATTAACTCCAGATGGATTAAAGACTTAAACATAAGACCTAACACCATAAAAACCCTAGAAGAAAATCTAGGCAAAACCATTTAGGACATAGGCGTAGGCAAGAACTTCATGACCAAAACACCAAAAGCATTGACAACAAAAGCCAAAATAGACAAATGGGACCTAATCAAACTCCACAGCTTCTGCACAGCAAAAGAAACAGTCATTAGAGTGAATCGGCAACCAACAGATTGGGAAAAAATTTTTGCAGTTTACGCATCTGACAAAGGACTGATATCTAGAATTTACAAAGAACTAAAACAGGTCTACAAGAAAAAAACTAACAAGCCCATTCAAAAGTGGGCAAAGGATATGAACAGACACTTTACAAAAGAAGACATACATGAGGCCAACAAACATATGAAAAAATGCTCATCATCACTGGTCATTAGAAAAATGCAAATCAAAACTACATTGAGATACAATCTCATGCCAGTTAGAATGGCGATCATTAAAAAATCTGGAGACAACAGATGCTGGAGAGGATGTGGAGAAATAGGAACACTTTTACACTGTTGGTGGGAGTGTAAATTAGTTCAACCATTGTGGAAGACAGTGTGGCGATTCCTCAAGGACCTAGAAATAGAAATTCCATTTGACCCAGCAATCCCATTACTGGGTATATTTCCAAAGGATTATAAATCGTTCTACTATAAGGACACAGGCACACAAATGTTCATTGCAGCACTGTTTACAATAGCAAAGACCTGGAACCAACCCAAATGCCCATCGATGATAGACTGGACAGGAAAAATGTGGTGCATATACACCATGGAATATTATGCAGCCATCAAAAGTGATGAGTTTGTGTCCTTTGTAGGGACATGGATGAACCTGGAAACCATCATTCTCAGCAAACTGACACAAGAGCATAAAATCAAACATCGCATGTTGCCACTCATTGGCGGGTGTTGAACAATGAGAACACATGGACACAGGGAGGGGAGCTCTACACACTGGGGTCAGTTGGGGGGAAATGAGGGAGGGACGGCGGGGTGGGGAGGTGGGGAGAGATAGCAAGGGGAGAAATGCCAGATATAGGTGAAGGGAAGGAAGGCAGCAAATCACACCGCCATGTGTGTACCTATGCAACAATCTTGCATGTTCTTCATATGTACCCCAAAACCTAAAATGCAATTAAAAAAAAAAATAAAGTCCCAACCCACTGTATTCAGAATATGACCTTATTTGGAAACAACGTCTTTACAGAGGTAATCAAGTTAAAATGAGGTAATTAGAGGTCATAATCCAATATGACTGATATCCTTACCAAAAGGAAATATTTGGACACAGAGACACACATATAAAGGAGAACACCATGTAAAGGTGACAGCAGAAGTTGGGATGATACACTATAAGGAATGCCAAAGGTTGCCAGCAAATCACCCAAGGTAGGAGAGGGGCATTGAACTTATTCTCCCTCACAGCCCTGAGAAGAAATCAGTCCTGCTGATGCCTTGATCTCAGACTACCAGCCTCCAGAACTGTGAGGCTAGACCACAAACTTTTTGTGTTTAAGCCACTCAGTTTATGACACTATGCTATGACAGCCCTAGAAAACTAACGTATACACAACAACCATGGAATGGAGCTTCTTCATTGCAAAGGCATAGAAAGGACATGAGAAGAGGATCTAAGAGGTCACAATAATATAGAGCCCCGTTAAGGGAGAAGGGTGATTGCAGTTTCAACTGGCATCCTCTGTCACCTTCACCCTTTTGCCCCAGCACTCGGAATCTACGGATTGATCCCAAAACAATGTATGTGCTGACTGCTGTCACTGTCTTAGGGTAGGGGTAAAGAAATAACTGAAAGAAAGAAATGATGACTTGAAGGTCCATAAGCCAAAATGTCCAGGAGAAGAGTAGTCACTAAGAAATCAGAAAGCTAAGAACAAGAATTTTCTGAAGGGAAGGCCAGACAGGAGAAAAAGTATTATTTTGGACATTGTAAACAAACATTTATTCAAAAGATACATAATTTGATATTTTCTGTTCCAATAAACTAGGTATTCAAAGTAGGAAAAAAAAAATCAGGATTTGTGCTACTTTTCCTAGTTAACAGAAGGTGGAACACATTACATTTCCTTTGCGAAAACTATTCATAATTTCCTGATAAATTTTTACCTAATTACATAAATAACTGTACATTATAAGGTTTTAAACTACTAAATCATAAAAAAATTATGTTTAATGTACATATCAAGGTTAGAAACAGAAAGCGTAGGTTACTGCATATCAACAAATCACATGATCATAAATTCTAATCCAGATTAATAAAATTAGGAAATAGGTGACATAAACAGAGGTCTTCAGATATTGTAAAAGAAAGCGGTAATAAAGAAAACTATGTATGTACATGATATTTAAAATAATAACTACTTAGGTAAAATACATCTAACCGTTTTCTGCTCTTTTTACTTATCTCTGCATATATTTAAATTTATGTCTATTAACTTCTCTGTTTTAATTTTCAAGAAGTCACTAATATCCAGAATGTCAATGGGTCTAGTTTAGTGAACAGAAGTGTATTGCGATTTAAATTATAACAAAAAATACTGTACTTAAAACGTCAATAGGTTACATAAGCAGAGAACCTAGAAGGGAGAACTCCTTATTATGAGAAATATGGTAAAATATTTAGAAATATATTTCCATCAGGCTTAATAGCTCACTTTCATAGGAAGTACATCTTATTTACACAGAAAGACTATTACAGTATACATCTTTCTTACTTTAGAAAACATATTTGTGAGTACAAGTGAAGTTTTGTTATGTGGATATATTTCACAGTGGTGAAGCTTTTCGTGTAAATAGCCTGAAACTACAAAAATTCTAGAACAGTGTACATTTACCTGAACATTGTACATTGTACCCATTAGGTAGTTCCTCATCCCACCCACCCACCTGAGTTTCCAATGTCCACTATTCCACTCTCTGTGTCCCCGTGTATATATTATTTAGTTCCCACTTACAAGTGAGAACGTGTGATATTTGACTTTCTGTTTCCGAGATATTTCAATTAAGATAATGGCCTCCAGTTCCATCCATGTTGCTGTAAAATAAATAATTCCATTTTTTTTATGGCTGAGTAGTATTCCATGATATGTAACACTATATTTTCTTCATCCAATCATCCACTGACGGACACTTAGGGTGATTCTATTTCTGTGATATTGTAAATAGTATTCCATAGTATGTAAAACTACATTTTCTTCATCCAATCATCCAATGACGGACACTTAGGGTGATTCCATTTCTGTGATATTCTAAATAGTATTGTGATAAACATATGAGTGCAGGTATCTTTATACATGATTTCTTTTCCTTGGGGTAGATACTCAGTAGTGAGACTGCCATATCAAATGATAGTTCTATTTTTAATTCTTTGACAAATGTTCAAATGTTTTCCACAATGGCTGTACTAATTTACATTCCCATTTTCTCTGCATCCTTACCAACAACTATAATTTTTTGACTTTTTAATAATTAGCCATTCTGACTTGTATAAGATGGTATTGCATTTTGATTTTAATTTTCACTTCTCTGATGACTAGAGAACATTTTTTTTCTCATATGCTTTTTGGCCATTTGTATGTCTTGTTTTGAAAAATGTCTATGTCCTCTGTCTGCATTTTTAATGGGGTTATTTTTTGAGTTCCTTTTGGATTCTTGTATTAGTCCTTTGTTAGATACAAAGTTTGCAAGTATTTTTTCCCCATTCCATAGGTTGTCTGTTCATTCTGTTAATTATTTCTTCTACTGTACAGAAACTTTTTAGTTCAATTAAGTTCTGTTTTTGTTTCTGTTGCATTTGCCTTTGAGATCTTAGTCATGAAATCTTTGCCTAGGCCAATGTCCAAAAGATTTTCTCCTAGTTTTTCTTCTAGAATTTTTGTAGTTTCAGATTCTTACATTTAAGTCTTTCATCCATATTGAGGTAATTTTTGTATATGGTGATAGATATGGGTCCAGTTTCACTCTTCTGGATATGGCTAAATAATTTTCCCAGCATTGTTACCATTGATTGTTTAGGGTGTCCTTCTGTAGTGTATACTTTTGTCAAGTTTGTCAAAGATCAGTTGAATGTAGGTATGTGGCTTTATTTCTGGGTTCTTTATTCTGTTTTATTGATCTATGTGTCTATTTTTATACCAATACCATTGCTTTTCGGTTATTGCTAGTAGCCTTGTATTATAATTTGAAGTTAGGTAATGTGATGTTTCCAGCTTTGTCCTTTTTGCTTAGAAATTGCTTTGGCTATTCAGGTTCTTTTGTGGTTCCACGTGAATTTTAAAATCTTTTTTTCTAATTTTGTGAAAAACGACATTGACATTTTGATAGGAATTACACTGAATGTGTAGATTGCCTTGGGCAGTCTGGTCAATTTAATGATATGGATTCTTTTAATTCATGTGCATGGGATATTTTCCCATTCATTTGTGTCATCTACAATTTCTTTCATCAGTGTTTTGTAGTTTTCCCAGAGATCTTTTACCTTCTTGGTCAAATGTATTCCTAGGTATTTTATTTTATTTTGTTTTTGGTAGCTATTATAAATGGGATTGAGTTCTTGCTTTGATTCTCAGCTTTACTGTTATTGGTGTATAGAAATGCTACTAATTTTTGTATGTTACTTATATTCTGCAACTGTACTGAAATCTAGGCGTATTTAGCACCTATCACAAGCAAGCAGAAATAATTTAACTTCCTCTTTTCCAATTTGGATGCCTTTTGTTTCTTCTCATTCCTGATAGCTACGAAGAGAACTTATACTACCAAGTTGAATAACACTGGTGAAAGTAGAGGTACATGTTCTATTTCTTAGGGGGAATGCTGTCAATTTTTCCCTGTTTGATATAACATTGGCTGTGGGTTTGTCATATGCTGCATTTATTATTTTGAGGTATGTTTCCTCTATGTCTAGAGTTTGTTGAGAGCTTTTATCATGAAGGGATGATGAATTGTACTGAATGCTCTTTTGGCACCTACTGAGATTATCTTTTTTAAAATTTTAAGTTTTTATGGGTAAATAGTATATGTGTATATTTATGGGTATAATATGTGTATATTACATTTGATACATATGCCTGTATCAAAGTACATAAGATACTTTGATACAGGCATATGGTACATAAGAATCACATTAGGGGAAATGGGATATCCATTCACCTCAAGTATTTATCATTTCTTTCTGTTACAAATATTCCAATTATACTATTTATTTTTTAAATGTACAATAGATTTTTGTTGACTGTAGTCACCCTGTTATGCTATCAAACACTACATCTTAATCACTCTATATAACTATATTTTTATACCCTTTAACTATCCTCACCTTTCCAACACCACTACCCTTCCCAGTGTTTGGTAACCATCATTCTATTCTTATCTTCATGATTTACTTGTTTTAATTTTTAGCTGCCACAAATGAGGGAGAACATGTGGTTTGTGTTTCTCTTAGCTTACTTCACTTAACATAATGTCCTCCAATTCCATCCATGTTGTTGCAAATGATAGGATCTCATTTATTTTATGCCTGAATAGTATTCCATTGTGTATATCTATCATACTTTCTCTAGCTATTCATCTGTTGATGGACACTTAGGTTGCTTCCAAATCTTGGCAATTGTGAACATTGCTGCAACAAACATGGAAGTGCAGATTATCTGTTTGATATACTGATTTCCTTTACTTTGGGTCTACACCTAGGAGTAGGATTACTGGACTGTATGGTTTTTAGTTTTTTGAGCAACCTCCAAACTGTTTTCCATAGTGGCCGTATTAATTTATGTTCCCACAGTGTACGAGAGTTCCCCTTTCTCCACATCCTTGCCAGGATTTTTTATTACTTGACTTTTGCATAAAAGCCATTTTAACTGGGGTGAGATGAAGATATCTCATTATAGTTTTGATTTGTACTTCCCTGATGATCAATTATGTTGAGCACCTTTTCACATATCCAGTTCTGCATTTGTATGTCTTTTTTGAGAAATGTCTATTCAGATCATTTGTTCATTTTTTAATGAGATTAATATTTTTTCCAGTAGAGTTGTTTGAACTCCTTACATATTCTGATTACCAATACCTTGTCAGATGACAGTTTGTAAATATGTTCTCCAATATTGCGCAGTTTCTCCTGACTTTGTTGATTGTTTCCTTCACTGTACAGAAGCTTTCTAATTTGATACGATCCCATCTGTCCATTTTTGCTCTGGTTGCCTGAGCTTTTGGGATGTATTCAAGAAATCTTTGCCCAGACCAATGCTTTAGAGAGTTTTCCCAATGTTTTCTTCTACAAGTTTATGCTTTGAGGTCTTAGATTTAAGTCTTTAATCCATTTTGATTTGATTTTTGTATATGGTAAGAGATACAGGTCTAGTTTCACGCTTCTGCATATGGATATCCAGTTTTCCTAGCATAATTTGTTGAAGAAACTGTCCTTTCTGCAATGTTTGTTTTTGGCACCTTTGTCAAAAATGAGTTACCTGTAGATGGGTTATTTATGGGTTCTCTATTCTGTTTTATTGGTCTATGTATCTGTTTTTAAACCAGTGCTGTACTGTTTTGGTTACTATAGCTCAGTAGTATTTTTTTTTCTTAATTATTTTTTGTGGACACAAAGTATGTGTACGTATTTATGGGGTACATACTTTGATACGATTTGTAGTAGTGCCATCAGGGCAAATGGGACATTGATTACCTCAAGCATTTATCTTTCCTTCGTATTAAAAACAATCCAATTATATTCTTTTAGTTATTTAAAAATGTACAATTATTGTTGACTGTATCACTCAGTTTTGCTATCAAATACATCTTAATCAATCTTATTATATTTTTGTATCCATTAACCACTCCTTTGCTGTGTAAAAGCTTTTTTAACTTGATGTAACATTAGAGTATAGAAATCTCTTTGATATCCTGTCATTTTACTTGTTTTCTGATTGTTTTGTAGTCTTCCCTTCCTTCTTTCTTTCCTTCTAGTCTTTCTATTAATAAAGGTGATTTTCCCTGGTAGTACATTTTAATTTCTGACTTTTCATTTTTTATCTGTTGTAGGCTTTTTGACTTGAGGTTATCATGAGGCTTGCAAATAACATCTTATAACACATTATTTTAAACTGATGATAAGCTAACACTAGTTGTATGCACAAACACACTAAAAAAGAAGCAAATAGAAAACCCGTAAAACTCTACACTGTAACTTCTTCCTACTTTTAAACAGTTTATTATTTCTATTTAGATCTTATACTGTCTATGTCTTAAAAAGTGGTTGTCGTAGTTATTTTTGATCAGTTCATCATTTAGTCCTTCTACTAAAAACACTCAAAATATGATAAGTTTACATACCACAATTACGGTTTCATAATATTCTGTCCTTGTCTGCGTATGTACTATTACCAATGTGTTTTGCATCTTCAGATTTCTTACTGTTCATTAACATCTTTTTCTTTCAGACTGAAGAACTCCCTTTAGCATGTCTTGTAGGACAGGTCTGGTGTTGACAAAAATCCCTCAGCTTTTGTTTGCCTAATCCAGAATTCTCTGGATTAACAGTCGGAGTCTCTTGCTCTCCTTCCTTGTCTTTCCCCAAACAAACAGAATCTCCCTCTCCATGCTGAGCTGTCTGAAGTGGAAAAAGGGGGTCACAAGCACTCCTGTGGTCACCACCACTGGAACTCTGCTGAGTCAGACCTGAAGCCAGCACAGTACTGAGTCTCACTGAAGGCCTGTGGCAACTATTACCTGGCTACCACTGTGTTTTACCCAAGGCCTTAGGGTTCCTTAATTAGCAGTAATAAATCCAGTTAGACTTGTATTTTCCCTTCAGGGTGAGGGGGTTTTCTTCTGGCCAAGGGTGGGTCTAGAAATGCTGTCCAGGAGCTAGGGCTTGCAGCTGAAAACTTTAGGAATCTACTTGGTGCTTTCTTTTCCTGTGGCTGTGCTGGTATCCAAGTTGCAAGACAAAGTCCTTTTTACTCTTCCCTCTCCTTTCCTCAAGCTGGAGTCCTTCTCTGAGGACACCATAGCTGGGAATGTGCTGGGTCACACCTGAAGCCAGCCCGATACTGGGTCTTGCCCAAGGTTCAATAGTGAGTAGTGCCTAGCTACTGCTGATCTTTATACAAGGCTCCAGGGTTCTTTAGTTAGCAGGTGGTAAATCCTGCCTAGACTAGGTTGTTCCCTTCAGGCAGCGGGTTCCCTTCTGGTCCAGGATATGTCTAAAAATGTCATCCAGATGAGATAGGGCAGGTTCAGGGATGTATGCACCAAAGTCTCAGAAACCACCACTCAATAACTTATTCATGTAACCTAACACCACCCGCTCTCTAAAAATCTATCAAAATTAAAAAAAAAAGATTACGTAAAAAATGTCATCCAGGAGCCAGGGCCTACAATGGGGGCTTTAGGACTCAGCTTGATGCTTTATTTTACTAAGTCTGAGCTGTATCCAAATTGCAAGACAAAGTCTTCTTCACGCTCTCATTCTTCTCTCCTCAAACCAAGAAAGGAGACTGTGGGAGCTGCAAGCTGTCATGCCTAGGGCTGGGGGAGGGGTGACACAAACACCCTTCTGACCACCCCGGCTAGTATCTCAGTGGGTCACATGTACCTCAAGTCCACTGGCTCCAAGCCCAGCACAGCACCAGGATTTGTCCAGGAATCACAATCTTGTGGCCTAGATTGTCTTTCAAATTTCTTTAGGACCTCAAAGCACTCTAGCCTTGTTGGTGGGGCTAGCTGGAACTCAGGTTCCAATGGCAGAGATGGATGATTCCCCTCTGGCTATAGGGCTGGTCTGAAAATTCCTTCCATGGGTACTGCCTGAATTCTGCCCTGGGTTGCTTTCCACTGTGACAGGGCAGGACAGAGCTCCAATGCCATGTCCCACAGTTACTGTGCTCTCCCTCCCATAAGCACTTCTGCGCTAAGTTGCCACTGCTGAGAGATAGGGAGAGGCGGGTTAGACAATTCAAGACTGTCTTTCCTATTCTATTCAGTATCTTTTCTTTGATATGATGTTAAAATCAGGTACTGTGATTTGCTTCCCTAATTTCTGGTTCTTATGAAGGTGCTTTCTCGTGTGGATAGTTGTGCAATTTGGTGTTTGTACAAGTGGGGATGATTAGTGGAAGGTTCTATTCACCCATCTTCCTCTGCCTCCTCTGTAGGTCGTGATATTATTATTATTTTGAGATGGAGTCTCACTTTGTCACCCCGGCTGGAGTGCAGTGGCATGATCTTGGCTCAATGCAACCTCCGCCTCCTGGGTGCAAGCAATTCTCCTGCCTCAGCCTCCCAAGTAGCTGGGACTATAGGCACGTGTCACCATGCCCAGCTAATTTTTGTATTTTTAGTTGAGATGGGGTTTCGCCATGTTGGCCAGGCGGGTCTCAAACTCTTGACCTCAGGTAATCTACACACCTCAGCCTCCCAAAGTGCTGGGATTACAGGTGTAACTTTTTTTTTTTTTTTTTGGCTGCCACCCAGAAACTGACTTAGCACAAGAAGACAAATTCAACTCACTATGATTTCATCTCTGACCTGACCAATCAGCTCTCCCAACTTTCCTACTCCCTATCCACCAAATTATCTTTAAAAATTCCAATTCCCAAATTTGAGGAAATTGATTTGAGTAATAATAAATCTCTGGTCTCCTGTACAGCTGGTCCATTCGGTCTAAAGTCCAATTTAAGCCCAGTGTTTTTTTTTTTTGTTGATTTTGTGTCTAGATGATCTGTCTAATGTTGTCAATGGTGTTTTACAGTCCCTCATTTTACAGCATAAATGTTTCTAGAATTGCTTTTTGGGTTGTAATTTAAAAGATTAGATTGTGTTTAATTTCTAATATGGAAAGTAAATAGTTACTGAAGGAGGAACTGCGGAATTTTATGAGTTACCAAAATTCAAGCCATTTGCCATTAGCACTCAAAATCATTCTAGCTTTCCATTTTAAAACTTACTGTGAATTGTATTACAAGGGTGTTTCATTAAAACTAACTAATGAGGGCATTTTTTCTCTCCTATACTTACATGTTCAACTATAATAGGATGAAAGGAGGGATTACTGACCCAAATTTTTAGAAGCTATTAGAGACTTAGGATATCTCATTGATTCAACATCTAAATACAAGAAAGAAAAACTAAAACCCATAAACGTTCAGAATCTACCTGACTATAGTACCTAGTCTAATGTAATCAAGGGATAGTACCTGAAAAATAATCCATTAAGAACAAATTTCAAGAGACTATTTACATTACATATATGCTAAAACAAAGGGTTACTGCTATTTGTATTTCTTTTGATGTGCTCTGGTTTTGGAAAAATCAGCAGGTAAGTCAAAGAAATCTTGAAAAAGGAGAACAAAAGTTAAAGCTCTCACACTTACATGATTTCAAAACTTACTAAAACATTACAGTAATCAAGACGGTGTGGTATAACATCAGAAGTTATCATTGGAAGATTTGCAGTCCAGATATAAACCCTCACATATACAGTCAATTGATATAGTAGCTTTTTCAACAAATGGTACTGAAACTGGATATCTATATGCAAAATAATAAAGCTGGATTACTTTCTTAAACCATACACAAAAATTAACTCAAAACTGATCATAAGCCTACATGTAAGTGCAAAACTATAAAACTTGGGAAAAAACAGGAGTGAATATTAATGACCTTGGATTAGGCAGAGCTTTTCTGGTTTAGGATATGAATACAAGTGATTAAAGAAAAAAAAATAGACACATTTGATATAATTAAAATGAACAAAAAAATCCTTTTGTACTTTCTTCAAAAGACACCATCAAGAACATGGAAAGACAGTCCACAGAACAGGAGAAATATCTGAAAATCATAGAACTGATAAGGGAATGTATCCAGAATATATAAAGATCTCCTACAAACAATAAAAAAGATAAATAGCCCAATTTAAAATGGGTAAAGGATTTAAATAGACATTTCCCCTTAAAAGTTACACAAATAGCCAATAAGTACATGAAAAAATGCTTATTATTATTAGTTACTAGGGAAATATAATTCAATACTATAAGAAGATACTACTTCACACCCACTTGGGTGGCCATAATAAAAAACTAATAACAACTGCTATGGTCTGAATGGCCCCCTTAAAATTCATATGTAAAAACATAATCACCAATGTGATGACAGTAGGAGGTAGGACTTTTGGGAGGTATTTAGGTCATGAGGATGGAGCTTTCATGAAAGTGACAGTGCTCTTTAAAAAGAGTCCCCACAGAGTTGCATTGTCCCTTCTGCCACGTAAAGACACAGCTAAAATGAACTATCTAAGCCCTCATCAGACAACAAATTTGTTGGTACCTTGATCTCAGACTTACCAGCCTCCAGAACTCTGAGACATAAATTCCTGTTGTTTACAAGCCACCCAGTTTATGTTATTTTGCTACAGCAGCACAATGGACAAAGATAGAAAACATTTGTCAAAATTTAAAAGGCAGATATAATTTAACCCAGAAATTCTACTTCTAAGAAATACAAGGATGATTACTTCAGCATTCTTTCAAACTTCAAAAGGAGGTTCAATAATATGAATGCCTATTAATAATGAACTGGCTAAACAAAGCACTGTAAGAAGAAAAAAAAATTTAAATCAGCAGACAGGTTTGGAAAGATATTAAATATTTTAAACTACCAGTGAGGTGATTCTAAAAAATCCTTGTAGTTAAATTACCTAAGTAACTGAAATAGAGAAAGGCAAGAGAGTAGTTAGCATAAGTGAAAAAAAGGTACCCAGACAAGCAAGAAGAACTTTAATTTACAGTTTCATATAATAGATCTATTACCAAAATTTCAAAAATTTTTAAAAAATTTTGAAAGGGATACAACTAGAAAACATTCTCAATTTTCAAGTGACAATATGGGAACCTGTGATTTAATATTTAGAGGTAAAGTGTCTGAATATTCTGTGCATAAAACTGTTCATCAAAATATAATAACCATGTAGTCAATTTCAAAACCCAAACCAACTACTCTAATCTTTTTAATGCCTCTTCTTTGAAATAAGAGTACTGCCAATGTTGCTGGTAAGGGAATAGATGGCTAGTATTGTATAATGATAACATGTTTTTTTTTTTTTCCCATTTATTTATTTTATTGCATTTTAGGTTTTGGGGTACATGTGAAGAACATGCAAAATTGTTGCCTAGGTACACACGTGGCAGTGTGATTTGCTGCCTTTCTCCCCATCACCTACATCTGGCATTTCTTCCCTTGTTATCTCTCCCCAGCTCCCCACCCCCCACCGTCCCTCCCCTATTTCCCCCCAACTGACCCCAGTGTGTAGTGCTCCCCTCGCTGTGTCCATGTGTTCTCATTGTTCAACACCCGCCTATGAGGGAGAACATGCGGTGTTTGATCTTCTGCTCTTCTGTCAGTTTGCTGAGAATGATGGTTTCCAGGTTCATGCATGTCCCTACAAAGGACACAAACTCATCGTTTTTGATGGCTGCATAATATTCCATGGTGTATATGTGCCACATTTTCCCTATCCAGTCTATCGTCGATGGGCATTTGGGTTGGTTCCAGGTCTTTGCTATTGTAAACAGTGCTGCAATGAACATTCGTGTGCACGTGTCCTTATAGTAGAACGATTTGTAATCCTTTGGATATATACCCAGTAATGGGATTGCTGGGTCAAAATGGAATTTCTATTTCTAGGTCCTTGAGGAATCGCCACTGTCTTCCACAATGGTTGAACTAATTTACACTCCCACCAACAGTGCAAAAGTGTTCCTATTTCTCCACATCCTCTCCAGCATCTGTTGTCTCTAGATTTTTTAATGATCGCCATTCTGACTGGCGTGAGATGATATCTCAATGTTGTTTTGATTTGCATTTCTCTGATGACCAGTGATGATGAGCATTTTTTCATATGTTTTTTGGCCTCATGTATATCTTCTTTTACAAAGTGTCTGTTCATATCCTTTGCCCACTTTTAAATGGGCTTGTTAGTTTTCTTCTTGTAAATCGGTTTTAGTTCTTTGTAAATTCTGGATATCAGTCCTTTGTCAGATGGGTAAACTGCAAAAATTTTTTCCCATTCTGTTGGTTGCCGATTCACTCTAATGATTGTTTCCTTTGCTGTGCAGAAGCTGTGGAGTTTGATTAGGTCCCATTTGTCTATTTTGGCTTTTGTTGTCAATGCTTTTGGTGTTTTGGTCATGAAGTTCTTGCCTACGCCTATGTCCTGAATGGTTTTGCCTAGATTTTCTTCTAGGGTTTTTATGGTGTTAGGTCTTATGTTTAAGTCTTTAATCCATCTGGAGTTAATTTTAGTGTAAGGTGTCAGGAAGGGGTCCAGTTTCTGCTTTCTGCACATGGCTAGCCAGCTTTCCCAACACCATTTATTGAACAGGGAATCCTTTCCCCATTGCTTGTTTTTGTCTGGTTTGTCAAAGATCTGGTTGTAGATATGTTGTGTTGCCTCCGAGACCTCTGTTCTGTTCCATTGGTCTATGTCTCTTTTTTGGTACCAGTACCATGCTGTTTTGATTACTGTAGCCTTGCAGTATTGTTTGAAGTCCGGTAGTGTGATGCCTCCCGCTTTGTTCTTTTTGCCTAGAATTCACTTGGCTATGCGGGCTCTCTTTTGGTTCCATATGAAGTTTAAGGTGTTTTTTCCAGTTCTGTGAAGAAGGTCATTGGTAGCTTGATGGGGATAGCATTGAATCTGTAAATTACTTTGGGCAGTATGGCCATTTTCACGATATTGATTCTTCCTAACCATGAACATGGAATGTTTCTCCACCTGTTTGTGTCCTCTCTTATTTCGTTGAGCAGTGGCTTGTTGTTCTCCTTGAAGAGGTCCTTTACATTCCTTGTTAGTTGTATTCCTAGGTATTTTATTCTCTTGGTGGCAATTGTGAATGGAAGTTTGTTCTTGATTTGTCTCTCTTTAAGCCTGTTATTGGTGTATAAGAATGCATGTGATTTTTGCACATTGATTTTGTATCCTGAGACTTTGCTGAAGTTGCTTATCAGTTTCAGGAGGTTTGGGGCTGAGACGATGGGGTCTTCTAGAGATGCAATCATGTCGTCTGCAAATAGAGACAATTTGACTTCCTCCTTTCCTATTTGAATGCCTTATATTTCTTTTTCTTGCCTGATTGCTCTGGCTAGAACTTCTAATAATATATTGAACAGCAGTGGTGAAAGAGGGCATCCTTGTCTAGTGCCACATTTCAAGGGGAATGCTTCCAGTTTTTGCCCATTCAGTATGATATTGGCTGTTGGTTTGTCATAAATAGCTTTTATTATTTTGAGATATGTTCCATCAATACCTAGCTTATTGAGGGCTTTTAGCATAAAGGGCTGTTGAATTTTGTCAAAGGCCTTCTCTGCATCAATTGAGATAATCATGTGGTTTTTGTCTTTGGTTCTGTTTTTGCGTATGTTGAACCAGCCTTGCATCCCCGGGATGAAGCCTACTCGATCATGGTGGATATGCTTTTTGATGTGCTGTTGCAATCGGCTTGTCAGTATTTTATTGAAGATTTTTGCATCTATGTTCACCATGGATATTGGCCTGAAGTTTTCTTTTCTTGTTGAGTCTCTGCCGGGTTTTGGAATCAGGATGATGTTGGTGTCATAAAATGATTTGGGAAGAATTCCCTCTTTTTGTATTGTTTGGAATAGTTTCAGAAGGAATGGTACCAGCTCCTCTTTGTATGTCTGGTAGAATTCAGTTGTGAACCCATCTGGACCTGGGCTTTTTTTGGGTGGTAAGCTCTTAATTGCTGCCTCAACTTCAGACCTTGTTATGGGTCTGTTCAGGGTTTCGGCTTCTTCCTGGTTTAGGCTTGGGAGGTGGCAAGTGTCCAGGAATTTATCCATTTCTTCCAGGTTTATTAGTTTGTGTGCATAGAGTTGTTTTTAATAGTCTCTGATGATGGTTTGAATTTCTGTGGAATCTGTGGTGATATAGCCTTTATCGTTTTTTATTGCATCAATTTGGTTATTCTCTCTTTTCTTTTTTATTATCTGGCTAGTGGTCTGTCTATTTTGTTGATCTTTTCAAAAAACCAGCTCCTGGATTTATTGATTTTTTGAAGGGTTTTTTTGTGTCTCTATCTCCTTCAGTTCTGCTCTGATCTTAGCTATTTCTTGTCTTCTGCTAGACTTTGAGTTTTTTTGATCTTGCTCCTCTAGCTCTTTCAGTTTTGACAATAGGGTGTCAGTTTTTGATCTCTCCTTGCTTCTCATGTGGGCACTTATTGCTATATATTTTCCTCTAGAGACTGCTTTAAATGTGTCCCAGAGATTCTGGTATGTTGTGTCTTCATTCTCGTTGGTTTCGAAGAACATCTTTATTTCTGCCTTCATTTCATTGTTTATCCAGTCAACATTCAAGAGCCAGTTGTTCAGTTTCCATGAAGTTGTGGGTTAGTTTTTGAATTCTGAGTTCTAACTTGATTGCACTGTGGTCTGAGAGACTGTTAGTTACGATTTCCGTTCTTTTGCATTTGCTGATGAGTGATTTACTTCCAATTATGTGGTCAATTTTAGAGTAGGTGTGATGTGGTGCTGAGAAGAATGTATATTCTGTGGATTTGGGGTGGAGAGTTCTGTAAATGTCTATTAGGTTTGCTTGGTCCAGGTCTGATTTCAAGTCCTGGATATCCTTGTTAATTTTCTGTCTGGTTGATCTGTCTAATGTTGACAATGGGGTGTTAAAGTCTCCCACTATTATTGTGTGGGAGTCTAAGTCTCTTTGTAAGTCATTAAGAACTTGCCTTATGTATCTGGGTGCTCCTGTATTGGGTGCGTATATATGTAGGATCGTTAGCTCTTCTTGTTGCATTGATCCTTTTACCATTATGTAATGTCCCTCTTTGTCTCTTATGATCTTTGTTGCTTTAAAGTCTAATTTATCAGAGATGAGAATTGCAACTCCCGCTTTTTTTTTTCTCTCCATTTGCTTGGTAAATCTGCCTCCATCCCTTTATTTTGAGCCTTTGTGTATCCTTGCATGTGAGATGGGTTTCCTGGATACAGCACACCGATGGGTTTTGGCTTTTTATCCAATTTGCCAGTCTGTGTCTTTTGATTGGGGCATTTAGTCCATTTACATTTAGGGTTAATATTGTTATGTGTGAATTTGATACTGCCATTTTGGTGCTAGCTGGCTGTTTTGCCCTTTAGTTGAGCTGGTCCTTGTTGTTCCTTTATATGTGTAGAGCCTCTTTCAGGAGCTCTTGTAGAGCTGGCCTGGTGGCGACGAAATCTCTGAGTACTTGCATGTTCACAAAGGATTTTATTTTTCCTTCACTTATAAAGCTTAGTATGGCTGGATAGGAGATTCTGGGTTGAAAGTTCTTTTCTTTAAGGATGTTGAATATTGGCCCCCACTCTATTCTGGCTTATAGGGTTTCTGCTTAGAGATCTGCTGTGAGTCTGATGGGCTTCCCTTTATGGGTAACCCGACCTTTCTCTCTGGCTGCCCTTAGTATTTTCTCCTTCACTTCAACCCTGTTGAATCTGACGATCACGTGCCTTGGGGTTGCTCTTCTTGACGAATATCTTTGTGGTGTTCTCTGTATTTCCTGGACTTGAATGTTTGCCTGCCTTGCTAGGTTGGGGGAGTTTTCCTGGATAATATCCTGAAGAGTATTTTCCAGCTTGGATTCATTCTCTTCGTCGCATTCAGGTACGCCTGTCAAACGTAGATTAGGTCTTTTCACAAAGTCCCACATTTCTTGGAGACTTTGTTCATTCCTTTTTACCCTTTTTTCTCTGTTCTTGCCTTCTCATTTTATTTCATTGAGTTGATCCTCGACCTCTGATATCCTTTCTTCTGCTTGGTCAATTCGGCTGTTGATACTTGTGCATGCTTCACGAAGTTCTCGTGTTGCGTTTTTCAGCTCCATCAATTCACTTACATTCCTTTCTATTGTGTCCATTCTCGTTAGCATTTCATGAAATCTTTTTTCAAGGTTCTTAGTTTCTTTGCATTTGGTTAGAACATGTTCTTTAAGTTCACAGAAGTTTCTTACTACCCACCTTCTGAAGTCTGATTCTGTCATTTCATCACACTCATTCTCCATCCAACCTTGTTCCCTTGCTGGTGAGGAGTTGTGATCCCTTTTAGGAGGTGAGGTGTTCTGGTTTCGGGTGTTTTCATCCTTTTTGCACTGGTTTCTTCCCATCCTTAAGGATTTATCCACCTGTCGACTTTGTAGTTGCTGGCTTTCAGATTGGGTCTCAAATCTTTCAGATTGACGTTCTGTTTGTTGATGATGAGGTTATTTCTGTTTCTTGGTTTTCCTTCTAACAGTCTGGCCCCTCTGCTGTAGGTCTGCTGAGGTCCACTCCAGGCCCTGCTTGCCTGGGGTTCACCTGCAGCGGCTGCTGAACAGTAAGGGTTGTTACCAGTTTTCTTCTTCTGCTATCTTTGTCCCGGAAGGATACCCGCCTAGTGTCAATCTGATCTCTCTTTTATGAGGTGTCTCTTTGGATATATAGGGGTCACGGAGCTGCTTGAGGAGATGGTCTCTTCTTTATAGGAGCTCAAATGGTGAGCTGTGAGCTGTGTTGTTGTTCATTCAGAGCTGCTGGGCTGGTACATTTAGGTCTGCTGCAGCAGAACTCCTAAACTGGATTTTGTTCCCAGGTGCTCTGTCCCAGGGATTTAGGGCTTTATTTATGAGTTTCTGTTATGCTGCTGCCTTTTTTTTTTATTTTTCCTTCAGACCTGCCCTGCCCGCAAGGAGGCAGCCTAGTCACTGTCGGCCTATAGAGGCTTTGCTGACCTGCTGTGGGCTCCGCCCCACTGCAGAGTGAGCTTCCCTGCAGTCCTGTTTATATGGGTGTAGTTAGAACTGCTTTGGCGATGGTGAACCGCCTCTATTGAAGCGGAGTCTCTCTGCTGTGCCGGGTTGCCTTGGCAACGGTGGGCTGCGTCAGCTATGGCGGGTTGCCTTGGCAACGGCGGGCTGCCTCAGCATTGGCCAACTACCTCTGTCCTGGCGGGCTGCCTCAGTAATGGCGGACGCCCCTCCCCCACAGAGCTGGACCATCCCGGGTTTAGCTGCGCTTGCTGTGAAACTCTCAATCCAGAGTTTCTGGTTGCTGTTCTTTTGTGGGGGTGGGACCAGCTGAGCCTGATCGCCTGGCTCCCTGCCTCAGCTCCTTTTTTATGTTGGTGTTCCAGTCGCCTGTTGAAGAGGCACCAGGGTCTGTTTGTTTTCCCCTGCGGCCACTCACTGCGCTGGCTTAAACAGCGGCACTGAGGTTTGTGGCGCTTTTTTTTTTTTTTTTTTTTCGCCCTGAAATCTACTGTCCTGGTTCTCTGCTCAGTCCCCTTTTTAAAAAGATGAATGGGTGACTTCTCGTGGCTCCAATTGCCAGCCAAAAGGGCCCCCAGACCGGTGTATATTGTATGAAGAACCGCTGCTCCGGGGCGCCGACAAAGCAGCCGTGTGGGGCAAAGCAGTGGCGCCTGCCGGCACAGCCACGCTGGCCGAAACAGCCGTGCTGGCGACCGTGGAGCTCCTCTGCCTGGGAATTTCCTAGTCTGTGGGCAATCAAAATGTGGCATCCACTCACCTTCTGCGCTTTCACTGGGAGCAGCAGTCCTGAGCTGTTCCTAAACGGCCATCTTGGATCTAACTGCCGATAACATGTTAAGAGTAAGTAGATCCAGGATTTCCCATGACAGTGCTGCTGCTAGAAACTAATTGTGTGACCTTTGCCTTTTGTTTTATAATTCACTTAACTGCTAAAAGCAGTTGAGGTGGTAAAATAAGACCACATATGGAATGATGCTCCAGGAAATATGACTTGTTAACAATGTGGGGAGGACTGTGGAGGAAGCCAATGTAGCACTGGCCCTGAAAGGACAGTATCTTGCAATGGTCAACAAGGCAGAGAAGAATAAGGTGGAACCAGAGATGCGTTAGCTTCTGCACTGGACATAAAGCAGGCAGATATCTAATCTCATCCAAGTGCCAATCAGAAATAACACTGACATTTACTGGGCACCTGAACATAAAATACAAGAGCAAAGTGTATCACAGTCACAATCCCGAAAGGATTTTGAAATCCCTATTTCTGAGCTGAAATCAGAAACTGATAATGAAAATGAAGCCTTAAGAAGATAAAACAAGAACATTCTGGGTAGATGTTTACCTCTGGGTAAAGGAAAGGAGTCATCAAGAACATTTCACAGAAAAGGTGAAGGTGATATCTAAATGAAATCTTAAGGAATGAATAGGAGTTGGTAAGGCAAGCAGGCAGGGAAGAGATTGTTTTAGGCAGAGAGAATATATGAATTAGGGTTAGACTGGTCAGAAGATAACAAATATAAACTTTTTCAAAATATGCAGAGATAATGAGAGTATATCATTCAGAAAACCTTAGGCTTTTGGAATTACTGGCCATCACTCTGAAAAGTACAAGGTAATCCACCGACATAGACAAAACTTCAGCATAGTGAGGTCAATGGGATAGGACCTGCACCACCACCATATTCTTGACTTAGACACTGCAAAAAACATTTGATACACAACTGCTCCAACACAAAATGATATTAAATTGCCATCCAGATACAGCACTCAAGGGGATCCTGAGGAAAGTGCATCCCAGGGAGCACAATGTTTCAATCTTTGCTCATCCCTTTCAATACCTAGCTTATCAACTAATGTGTGCTATTGTTTGGGTAGAGACATATGTTTGCACTTATGTTTGCACTTCCAGTAACCTCAGGGAAGTGGCCTCAATTCTTAGTACTTCATCTGTAATCAGGCTTTCAAATTAATTCAAAGTAGGTATATCATAACCTCAGAACAGGTACTGGAGAGGACACAAACCAGATGAAATGTTAATCTACAAGTGATCTCAGATATACTACTTTATTAAAATTCTCCAAATGGACACATCTTGTCCATTTCACGAGGTTTCTTCAGTTGTCTAGTTGGTACCTTGCTCTTTTTCTTGCAATTCACTTTCTGTTTGTCATCCCCTGTAACTTTAATTTAGATTGACTCCCAATCCTTATTTTAATTCCTTAGATCTCATTATCCACTTTTAAAATCATCTGTCCAGTCTTTCACATATAACACTTATAAGAGAAGGGTTTTGAGGTAACTTTCAGTAGTTAAGGGAATATATACATACACACACACACACACACACACACACACACACACATATGGGAGTTCCCAATACTGCTGCCGTTTTCGTCAAGGGAGATAATTGGAGAAAACAAAAAATTTTAAACAGACACTTCTTCCCTCATGAAGTAGAAGGTACTACTTTGTCTGTTTTCTGAAATAATAGATTCGATTTTTCACTCAGAATGACCTATTTGAAGTTAATATACTTGCTAGTCAGAAAGAATGAAAGAATACATAAATTGTAAACTGATCAATGGAGTCTTTGAATTAAGAAAGTTCTGTAGTCATCTTGATACCACTACTTAATGTAAAATAGGACTATACTAGTATCCTCTCTTGTCTTCAGGAATAAAAGGGAGACATCATTCATGTTAAAGACATTTAAACAATGTCAGTAAAAACATTCATAGGCAATGGAGTAATCTACTATAATAAAAAGTTATCAAAATAAAAAAAAAGGAGGGGGTGGAGGATGGGGAGATGGAAGAAGCCAAAAAACAACCTGAAAAATTGCAACCGAGCATTTGGACCAGATGGCATTCATCGGAGACTTCAGAGATAACAAAGCTACTCATAAAACATGCAGTTTATCATGAAAAAGCACTCTAGTGGAAGACTAAGTACCTCTGAAATTTTGATAAGGGTGACCTTGGATTTATCAGTTGCACAGAAAAAAGGATTTGCAGTAGATATGAATGTAAGTTTTCAATACGAGAAAAATTATACTGACAAACCAGCATTTCTCCTTTCAGGTTAATCACACTAAACTTCACTCCAATTAACACATTGACATTTTAAGAGTTTCTTTAAAAAAAAATTTATACACACACACCACATAGAAACACATAGTTTTAAAGACACAATCACTCCTCTATCCCAAATCCCAAATGAGGTAAGGTCTTGTTTAAAAATTCTTAGAAGTTTTCTATAAAAGTTGGAGCTTAATTAGGAATATCTGGTAAAAAGTCATGGATGAAAACAAAAATACAGACTTGTAGGAGTATTAATATATGGCCATTTTTAATTATGGAAAAGCTATGAGCTCTAAAATTCCTTAGAAATAAGAAAAGCATGACTTAAGAAAATGTACTCTCATTTAGAAAAGAAAGCAAATTTAAAGTAAAGATTTCCACACAAAGTCAAGTATGCACTCAACAAAGATGTTTAATTACTTGATCTGTGCCTCTTAGTTGATTCTTCTAGCATGGAACTCATACTTCAGGAGGGGTTATAAGAAAGGGAGAAAAATAAAATCCTCCATTATTTCTGTTCTCTAGTTGAGAAGCGGCAATAGATTAATGTAGTGGGGCCAATTCTGGGAGACTTGCCAGAGATATGCTTTCATTTTGGGCTTTTTTCTTTAATACAAAGAAAATCATAGCTGGCTTTTAGCTGGGTATCCAGTTTCGACTGCCTAAGGAGCATGCCCAATTAACAAGTCTGCTAATATAGTGCCCTGCCCCTGTATCCATTCTCATATTAGTACTGCTACAGGCTATTTCTAGTAGAGATGAAGTTTTGCCATGTTGGCCAGGCTGGTCTTGAATTCCTGACTTCAGGTGATCCACCTGTCTCAGCCTCCCAGAGTGCTGGGACTACAGGCGTGAGCCACTGCACCCGGCCAGCCACAGGTTGTTTCTATACAGGAAATCTGATTTATATTATTCACCAACTTAAAGTACTTTACTCTTCATGTAGGAGAAAATCTAAGTTCTTTTGCATGGCCCCCAAGGTCCTTTATAATGCGGTCCTTGCTGCCTTCTCTGGCTTTGTCCCCTACTCCATTGCTCCATCTTAGGTTTTGGTAAAAAGTAGGTGTAGGGCATCCCAAGCCTTTCGTCAAGCACTTTACTCTATCAAGAAGGCATACCCATCCTTGGCCACCTGGCAAAGACCCCTGCCTAGGAATCATCTCTTTGTGAAGCCTACCCTAACCACCCAGACAGGTTAATGACACTGAAAACAGAAATAAGTTAATTTGCTGCTTCAGTGTTGACTGTTTTCCAGCACATCTGCATTACTTTCCTCTACTACACAAGCGGCTCCTTCAAGACAGGAACTTGTCTTGTTCTTTTTGGTAGCTTCATGGCCTAGAACATAATTGGTGCTTAATAAATGTTTGCTGAGACTCAGAACTCAAGAATACCAGAGGTGTCATTTTTTTCTAGAGAGAATTGTTTGTGTGACAATTACTGGAGAGATTCTACTAAATGCTTTGGACACCACTTGGCCTCATGGAGAACAAAGACCCACATGGCCATATAAATAAGGGCTTAGCAGATTGGACAGTTTCTTCAGTTTCTTGTAAGTTGGTTATGAGATGTAGTCTTTTGTTCATTTTATCTACACTGCTTCTCTTTGGAATCTGCAGCTTTAAGAAGAGTTTCTGAAATGTCCTTGGATGGCATCTGACTCTTTGCAGTGTTATATGCAAGCTGTGACTATAGACTATGCTACTCTGTATCTATCTACCTGCCTGTTAGTCTTTCCTTGTCCTCTGGTCTCTCTTACTTCTTCCATGAAGCCAAACATAATTACCTCTTTCAAACAAATATGTTCTCTATCCATTCCTCAGAGCTTAACCTAGTTACTGGTACTAGTTACTCTTCTCCAATCAGCCTATAAGCTCAAAGTATACACAAACTATGTCTTGCCCTTTTAAAACATTTCTCAAATTGACTTCTTTCCATGTCACTAACAGAGTAAATGCTGTATATTTAGAGTAACTGATATAAAAAGAGTCCCTTCATGCAGGATGTTAATACACAACTGCTTAATTTAAATAGCCCTTTAAATTTTGTAAAATAATCTCCTAAACACTTCATACCTCACCAAAACTCTGTGAGGTAAGATGTTTTCTGTTTTAGCTGTGAGAAAACAGAAGTTCAGGGAGTGTGATTTTATTTAAGATCACACAATGAACATATCAGCCTGATCCTTTTGTCCACAAGTTCAATATTCTTTGTACCCCACTATCCTCTCAATCTTTGGATAAAACCAAATTTCAGGGGTTATATGCACAAAGAACAAGTTTATACTTATCTGTAAACTATATAAGTAAAAGAACTTAGAAAATACTATGTATAATCTGATTACCTAAAACAATAAAAGGATAGTTAAAAATATAAAAGTGTTGGAAAAGCCTGGCATAAAAGACCATGCATATTTAATATGCTCCATTCAAAATGTCTGTGGTGACCTTCTAGGAGTTTAATGTTTATGGGAATGACAAGGTCAATGCATAAGGCCTAATGTTCATAAAGTCAAGCAATGGACAGCATGCACTCAACGGCTTAAAAAAAAAATGCCTCTCCTCTTCCCAAAAGAACATGCATTCACCTGTGCATACACCTATTGGCCAAATGGAATAGAAGACTATATAGAAATATGGGTGATATATTCAATAAAAGTAGTTGGTTGAATGATAACTCACAAAACGTGTTTACCTGGAACCTCAAAGTGTGATTTTATTTGGAAATAGGGTCTTTGCAGATGTAATTAAAGTAAGGATCTTGAGGCCATCCTCAATTAGGGTGGGTCTTCAATCTAATTCCTTGCTAGAGACAGAAAAGGAGAAGACAAAGAGATACAGGAAAGGAGGCCATGTGGAGATGGAGGCAGAGACTGGAGTTATGCTGCCAGAAGCCACCTGGTACCACCAGAAGCTGGAATAGGCAAGGAAGGGTTCTCCCCTAGAGCCTTCGAAGAGAGTGTAGCCCTGATGACATCTTGATTTTGGACTCTGGCCTTCAGAACTGTGAGAGAATAAATTTCTTTTGTTTTAAGACATGATTTATGGTAATTTGCTACAAGCAACCCCAAGAAACAAATACAGTATATAACAGCTGAACTATTAGACTTAAAATTTATCTCTCTGCAAGCTGATAATGGGATTTCCCCTGATAACTAAATAGGATAATATGATTAAATCTACAAAGATGTATGTAGCTAATTCAGCTACATAATAATACCGCCATTCGGGAATGGCTTCACATTTAAAAAAAGCTAATATTTGAAGTATGATCATGATTTCACCAGAAACAGAAATTATATATATTTATAACGATGGTTACAATATTTATAAAGTATAACTTATAAAGAATATAACTGTTAAATTTAGCCTAAAGCTGCCTCCTTACTTAGGCATGACCAGAAGTTTTCTTCCTACATGGTGAACTGTAACCTAAATGGATGTGTAAACAGATGGTGACCTACTCTTGTGCCAATCATGCAGTTTTGGCCAATCATGATCAAAGGAGACTTATGGACAGAAAACAGAAATGAGGCACAGAAACAGCTGGATTGGGTAGCAGCCTTTGCCTAAATGCAATTTAAACAGTTTTTGGGCTATGATTGGCCAAAACTACATGAGTGAATTTCACAGCAGGATCAATTACTTTCAACCAAAGATCAACTAATGTTGACAAAGTTATAATTAACTTTGATAATTATCCATAAATAAAATGCATTCAAAGTCTGATTCATTAAAGTATTGCCACAAGAGATATCAACAAATGAAATTTCAGGAAAAAGTAACAAAGAGGGCAATGCAGTTGTGTCATTTAAACTCTGCTTGCCTAAATCGGTCTACTTTGAAACCACATTTAACGTAAGTGAGAATCCTGAAGACATGGAAATTTGCCAGTTGGCTCTGAATATTGCTAATAGGAGTGAATAACAATGGGCCCTATGAATCATTTTGAAGCTGTCTTTAAAAAAATACTTTCACAAAAACAATTCCTCTATATCATACTAGTTTTGGATTTTACATCAAAGGGATGCCTAGATTCATAATTTAATTAATAAACAGTAATTCAGAAACTGACATTTCTGACAATGATACCACACGCAGACAATATAAAAAAAATGCAACAACCTACATTCTTGAAGTCAATGAAAGCTGATACAGGAATGTGAATTAAATTTTCATAACCTTAAATAATGCATTAAAAAGCTATGGTTACCTGACTTAATAAGAAGCACAGGAATGAGTACTCTGGAACAGCAGGTCAGGAATTGGTTACTCAGCAAATTTTTTTTTTTTTTGTTCTTCAATATTCAAATCCTAATTCAAATGTACTATCAAAGGAACACTAAAATAGAGAAACGATGCTGATTTGAAGAGTAAATGTTCTCATATTATGCTAAAGTGATAGGTTTTGTTTATATAAATATTAATTTCAATAATACCTGGGACATTTTCAAGAGAGCTCTGGCTTCTTGGATATAATGGAGAAAAATGCTCCTTAAAGGATGCTACATTTCCCTGAGGCAGAAAAAACACCTGTTTCTTGTATTTATCCTGTGCTTTGGCATCCTATATTTGTTTTCTTATCCTTGGGGCATAAATAGAAAAAATATAAAGATGAACGACAGTGATTATTACTATAGACACAGGATAAAGGATCTTTTCTGGGGATATTTACAGATGGAAATATTTGGAATGGCAAAATTCTTAATAAATAAAGGGGAGATAGCCCTGATTAGCATTTCCAAAATTAAATTCCATGGAACACTAGCAACCCATGAAATGTTAATAGATGCTATTTGAGAAAAAAAGTAGTGATAGTCAACTATTTGGGAAGCAGGATATAATATTCATCTCTTTGATAGTCACAAAAATTAGCACACTAAAGTCCTAAAACAGTAAGGTAACTTTAACTCAGTATTTGCAAATTATTTGCCCAAAATTTTTTCTTCATTTAAAAAGATATAATACTTTTCTGCCTTATAATTCTATGGAGTCCTGGAATACTGTCCCTAAAAACATGAATAGTATACTAAATTTACACTGGCCCTGCCTAATTCAATTGCATAGTGGAAAAAAAACAATGAGAACATAAATTTCTATTAAAATATCTTAAAAGCATCAAATGAATTTCTTTTCAGTCCATTACCTAAAGGTCTTAGTTTGTCTTTAATTATTCATTTAGGCTCCAAGAACATGTAAATATGCAATGCTTGGATGTACTCTGGGATTCACGTAAAGAAGGAAAAACAGAATTGTTTTCTATTTATAGAAACAACTATAACTACTGATATCTAAATATATAAATGGGGAAAATTATTAATATTATAATGTAATTTGTTCTATCAATAAACACGAAGATACTTGGCAAGGAAAAATAAGAACAGGAATCTTTCTCTGCAGCAAATCCCTTGTACTCTAGAAGTCATGAAAAAGAAAGGATATTATCACCTTATACTTGAGAATTATATTACAACTGGCTGATTATTCAGGATTAATGAGCTCAGGGTTAGAAGTTCAGTGGCCATATGGGTAGTTGCAATGACTTGCCTGGCACTAAGCCCCAGCCAATACCGCTAATCAGTATGGCAGGAGTCTCTAAGCCCACCATTGGTTTGGCACTGTTCCAGCCTCAAGCCAACGGCTCTGCATCAACCCAGTTTTCTTGGCCTCATCTCTACCTGGTTCTAGGATGCTAGTCATTGGGCATATGATTAACTTCTTGAAACCAAATCTCAACTTTAATTCCTTTTCCAGTAATTGAGCTCTCAATCTGTTGCCCTGATTCTATGACTTCTTGACTTGATGCCCTATCCAGAATCCATGTTCCTCTATATTTGTTGCTTTTACAATTTTCTTTTTTAGAGACAGAGTCTAGCTATGTTGCCCAAGATGGTCTGGAACTCCTGACCTCAAGCAATCCTCTTGCCTCGGCCTCTGAAAGTGCTGGGATTCCAGGTGTGAGCCACCACCACACCCAACCCTAAATTTTTTTCAGGCCTTTTAATGATTTGAGTCCTGTCCCTAAAGTCCCTAAAGCTATACAAAGTTTATGTATAGCTGTGCCCTTGCTACTGAACAGACTCACTGACCATATTTTAGTCAGGTTCCTCTGAACTCTTTTCCTGACTAGGCCCTGTCCTGTCAGACCTGCATAGTTCGGTTTTATCAAGAATCCTGCTAAATCAGTTTAGAGAGAATCCCCTATCTTCAACATCTCACCATTCTCAATAGCTAATCAAATTCTTCATTTCTCACTATCCCCCAGGTGATATCTGATTATCCTGGCCTGCCTTCAGCAAGAATCCCCCCCCTTATCCCTGATGTTTCCTCTTAGTGATTTTTCATCTCCCAAACCCTCCAACCTATTTCTTGGCTATAAATTCCCATTTTTCATAGTTGTATTAGGAATTGAGCCCAGTTCTATACCGAGGTGTCTTTTCCTAGCAAGCTTGGCCAATCCCTGGCCCCTGGGCCACACATGGCCCAGGATGGCTTTGAATGTGGTCCAACACAAATTCATAAACCTTCTTAACACATTATGAGATTAAAAAAAAAAAATTTATTAAAGCTCGTTATCTCTTGTAAGTGTTAGTGTATTTCATGCGTGGCCCAAGACAATTCTTCCAATGTGGCCCAGGGAAGTCAAAAGATAGGATGCCCCTGCTCTACTGTAAGAGCTCCTGAATAAAATATTTTTTCTACCAGTTTACTGTCTAGCTCTAGCTTTTGTTTAATTCTACCTACTACCAGATGTCTCTACTTGTCAGTACTCTAATTGATGACTGTCTAATCTGTATGGTGTACTCTGCCTACAGTCATCTGGGCATTGTAAATGACAGTGCCCAAGCAGAGCTCAACTTATTAAACTAGACAGAATCTTCACATACAACTGCTCTGTCCAAGCACATTTTTCTAATCTCAGACATTTCCTTACAGGATGCAGCTATCCTTTGACTTTATTAACAAGGGCACAGCTCTTTCCTTTTGAATGTGACAAGGAAGACTACAACCCCAATTGCTTCTGAAAGCTTTGCCATTACTACTGTTGTCTGCAATACCTAGTTTAAGGCATTCTAACTAGAGAATTCTGGGTCAGCAAGACAGTGGAATAGCAGTTCCCCTGCCTGTATCCCCGCTTCTCTGAAAAAATTCTGCAGCCATCCCTGGACAAGTGCCTTTGTGGGAGCCTTGATATTTAGGCAGGAGTTTCTAATACTCCGGTGGAGCCTAAAACGTAGAAGGGTCATTTTGAGAGGGCAAACCTACAACCTGGTGGCAAACTCATGAACTATGATCTTGGCTCCAGACTTGAAAATGATGGCTACAGCCTCATTTGGATTTGGGCCTCTACCAAAACTACCCACCTAGGAGTCTGAGAAAAGTCACACATACTAGTGCCTAGGGAGACAGACCTATTGACCTTAGTCTCTGCTGTGGACCCTAAAAGGACTCTTTAACATGGCTTCAGCCCCTCTCAGCTACAGTCCTAGATCTGTGTTTCTGGAACAAAGACACAGAGGAAGACACGCCATTCTGAGTCCCCCGGGCTAGCTTGCAAACCTCAGTCCAACAGCAGATCCTGAAATGTCCCCGAATCTCATCTTCAAGCCTCTCTCAGCTGTGGAATGAGAGCAGTGCTGCCTAGCCAGGGATCAGCTAGAAGATATGCCATGTTAGCCAGGGTTCTCTAGAAAGATAGAGCTAATGGTATAAATTATATATATATGTGTGTGTGTGTATATATATATATACACATACACACACACACACATATACACACACACACATATATATATATACACACACCATATACATATATATACACACACACATACACACACACACATACCCACATACACACACACACACACCACACACACATATGTACATATATATATACACGCACACACATATATATTTTATATATGTATATGAAGGGGAGTTTATTAAGTATTAACTCACACGATCACAAGTTCCCACAATAGGCCATCTGCAGGCTGAGGAGCAAGGAGAGCCGGTCCGAGTTCCAAAACTGAAGAAATTGGAGTCCCATGTTCAAGGACAGGAAGCATCCAGCACAGGAGAAAGATGTAGGCTGGGAGGCTAGGCCACTCTCTCTTTTCACATTTTTCTGCCTGCTTATATTCTAGCCACACTGGCGGTTGATTAGATTGTGCCTACCCAGATTAAGGGTGGGTCTGCCTTTCCCAGTCCAATGACTCAAATGTTAATCTCCTTTGGCAACACCCTCACAGACACACGCAGGATCAATACTTTGTATCCTTCAATCCAATCAAGTTGACACTCAGTATTAACCGTCACACACGCCTATTCACATCCCAAGGGCAGGCTTGCAGAACTCAGTCCCACAGTAACAACTAGAAAAATAATAGAAAGGATCAATACAACTAAAAGTTGATTTTGGGAAAAGATACACAAAATTGACAAACCCTTAGCTAAGCTAACTAAAAGAAAAGAGAGAAGTCTCAAATACATACAATAATAAATGGAGACATCACAACTGATACCACAGAAATACAAAGGATCATGAGGCTACTATGAGTAATTATATGGCAATAAATTGGATAACTTAGAATAAATGGATAAATTCTATACCCATACAACCTAGCAAGACTGAATTATGAAGAAAGGGAAAATGTGAACAGCCCAGTAAGAGGTAAGGAGATTAATTCAGTAACAAAAACTTTTGCAAGAAAAAAAAGCCTGAGACCTGATGACGTTACCGCTGAATTCTACCAAACATTTAAAGATAAACTAATTCCAATTCTCAAACTCTTCCAAAACACCGACGAGGAGGAAACACTTCCAAACTTATTCTACAAGGCCTGCATCACCCTGATACCAAAGTCAGACAAGGACACTTCAAGAGAACAAAAGTACAGGTCAATATCCCTGATGGATAAAATACTCAACAAAATAGTTGCAAACTGAATTTAACAGTACCCTGAAAGAATCATTCACCAGAATCAAGGGGAATTCATCTCAGGGATATAAATTGGTTCAAAATACACAAATCTATAATGTGACAAACCATGTTAATAGAATGAAGGACAAAAAAATATGATTATCTCTATAGAGGTGGAGAAAGCATTTTAACAAAATTCAACATATCTTCATGATTAAAAGTATGGAGGGAATGTACCTCAACACAGGAAAAGCCATTTATTAGGAGTCTCCAGCCAGTACTCGTTCGTGGCCTGTTAGGAACTGGGCCACACAGCAGGAGGTGAGCTGCATGTGAGTAAAGCTCAGCTCCACCTCCCGTCAGATTAGTGGCAGCATTAGACTCTCATAGTAGTGTGAACCCTATTGTGAACTGTGCATACAAGGGATCTAGGTTGTACACTCCTTATGAGAATCTAATGCCTGATGATCTGTCACTGTCTCCCATCACCCCCAGATGGGACTATATAGTTGCAGGAAAACAAGCTCAGGGATTCTTTATTGTGGTAAGTATTAATAATAATAGAAATAAAGTGCATAATAAATGTAATGTGCTTGAATCATTCCAAAACCATGCCCCAACTTGAGTCTGTGGAAAAATTGTTTTCCGTGAAACTAGACCCTGGTGCCAAGAAGGTTGGGGACCACTGCCATATATGATAAGGCCTTGTTAACATACTCAGCAGTGAAAACTTTGGAGCTTTATCTCTAATATAGGGAACAAGACAAGGATGCCCATGCTTACCGCCTCTATTCAGCACAGTACTGAAGTTCTGGCAAGAACAATTAGACAAGAAAAAAATATAAGCCATCAAAATCAAATGTAAAATTGTTTTTGTTTACAAACAACATACTCTTATATACAGAAGACCCTAAAGACTCTACCAAAAAAAAAAAAAAAAAAAACCAGAACTGATAAATGAATTCAGTAAATTTGTGGGATACAAAAACAGACAAAAATCATTAGAATTTCTACACATTAACATATGAATTGAAAAACAAATACCATTTGCAACAGTTCCAAAAAAATAAAAAATGCTTAGGAATAATTAACCAGAGTTGTAAGATCTGTTTATTGGAAACTATAAAACATTGATGAGAGAAATTGAAGAGGCCACAAATAAATGGAAAGATATGCCAGTCTTATGGATTAGAAGAATATTAAAATGTTCATAGTACTCAAAGTGATCTACAGATTCAATGCAATCTCTACAAAATTCCAGTGACATTTTTCACAGAAACAGAATAAATAATCCTAAAATTCATATGGAACCCCAAAAGACCAGGAATAGCCAAAGCCATCTTGAGCAAAAAGAACAAAACTGGAGACATCAGTCTACTTGATCTTAATATCTACCACCAAACTGTAGTAATCTAAAGAGCACAGCAGCTGGGTTTGGCGGGTCAAACCTGCAATCTCAACACTTTGGGAGGCCAAGGCAGGAGGACTGCTTGAACTCAGCCTGGGCTAACATAGTGAGACCTCCCCCTACAAAAAATTTGAAAAATTAGCCGGGTGTGATGGTGTACGCCTTTAATCCCAGCTACTCAGGAGGCTGAGGTGGGAGGATTGCTTGAGCCCAATAGGTCAAGGCTGCAGTGAGCCATGATTGTGCCACTGCACTCTAGCCTGGAAGACAGAGCACTCTAGCCTGGGCAACAGAGTGAGACTCTATCTCAAAACAAAAACAAAAACCAGAAAACCCAGTATGGTACTGGCGTAAAAATAGACAGAGAGACCAATGAAACAGAACAGAGAACGCAGAAATTAATCTGTGCATTTATGGTCAACTAATCTTTGATAAAGGTGCCAAGAATACATAATGGGAGAAAGGACAAGCTCTTCAATAAGTAGTGTAAGGAAAACTGAATATTCACATAAAGAAGAATGAAATTGGACCCTTACTTCACCTCATATCTAACAATCAACTCAAAGTAGATTAGAGACTTAAACCTAAGACCTGAAACTGTAAAACTCCTAGAAGAAAAAATAGGGTAAGAGTTTCTTGACATTAGTCTAGTGAAAGATTTTTTGTATATGACTCCAAAAGCACAGGCAACTAAAGGAAAAAGCTAACAGGTATATGAAGAAATGCTCAACATCACTAATCATTAGAGAAATGCAAATTAAAATCACAAAGAGATACCCCCTGTTAGGATGGCTATTACCAAAAAGACCAGAGATAAGCATTGGAGAGAGTGTGGAGAAAAGGCAACACTGTACACTATTGGTGGGAACGTAAAGTAATAAAGCCATTATGGAAAACAGCATGGAGGTTCCTCAAAAAATTAAACATAGAATTACCATATGACCCAACTAATCTACTTTTGGGTACATATCTAAAGGAAATGAAATCAGTGTGCCTATGAAATATCTGCACTTCCATATTCATTGCAGCATTATTCACAATAGCCAAGATAAAGAATCAAGCTAAGTGTCCATCAATGGATAAACAGATAAAGAAAATGTGGTGCATACACACACACACACACACACACACACGCACACACACACACAAACAAATATCATTCAGCCTTACGAGAGAAGGAAATCCTGCCATTTGTGACAACATGAATGAACCTGGAGAATGCAAAGTTAAATAAGATACAGAAAGATATATGCTGGGTGATCTCATTTGTATGTAAAATCTAAAACGGTCACATTCATAGAAGCAGAGAGTAGAATGAATGAGAGTTACCAGGGGCTAGGGGGAGGGGAAGATTGGAGATGTTAGTCAAAGGATACAAAATTTCAGTCAGGAAAAAGTTCAGGAGATCTACTGTACAACATGATAATTAATAACATTAATCCCAGCATCCCGAGTACCTGGAATTAAAGGCGTACACCATCACACCTGGCTAATTTTTAAATTTTTTTGTAGAGGGAGGTCTCACTATGTTAGCCCAGGCTGAGTTCAAGCAGTCCTCCTGCCTTGGCCTCCCAAAGTGTTGAGATTACAGGTTTGACCCGCCAAACCCAGCTGCTGTGCTCTTTAGGTTACCACAGTTTGGTAGTAGATTTTGAGATCAGGTAGAGTGATGTCTCCAGGTTTGTTCTTTTTGCTCAAGATTGCTTTAGCTATTCCTGGTCTTTTGGGGTTCCATATGAATTACATGGGGTTCGATATATTATAACTATAATTAATAACAATGTACTGTATACTTGAAAATTGCTATGAGTAGATCTTAAATGTTCTCATCACAAATAAGTATGTGAAGTTAGCTTATTTTAGCCGTTCCAGTGTATATTAATACATATATCAAAACATCATGTTGTGCATAACACATACAACTTCTAATTTTCAATTAAAAAGTCTAAAATACAAAACAAAAAACAAGGGCATGTTAGTGAAGTCTACTGTGGTTCTTCATTATCTCCTGCTTTAGCAAGTGCTCCTGACTTAACTTTCCCTCTCCAGTACATTGTTATCTCACTAAACTTTGATCTTATCATTCCTTTCCTTCAAACTTTCAAGACCCATTTTGCCCACTGCCCAGACAGAGTTGATTTATCGAGACAGGCAAATTGAAATGGAGAAAGAGTTTAATTCACGCAAAGCCAGCTGTACAGGAGACCAGAGTTTTATTATTACTCAAAACAATCTCCTCAAATTTGGGGATTGGAATTTTTAAGGATAATTTGGTGGATAGGGAGTCGGAAAGTGGGGAGAGCTGATTGGTCAGGCCAGAGATAAAATAATAGGGAGTCAAATTTGTCTTCTAGTGCTAAGTCAGTGTCTGGGTGGCAGCCACAAAACCGGATGGGCCAGTTTATTGATACGGGTGGTGGCAGCTGATCCACTGAGTGCAGGGTCTGGAAAATCTCTCGAGCACTAATCTTGGGTTTTACAATAGTGATGTTATCTTTAGGAATCACTGAGGAGGTTTAGAACCTTGTGGCCTCTAGCTGCATGACTCCTAAACCGAATTCTAACTGGTGGATAATTGTGTGAGTCCTGCAAAGGCAGTCTACTCGCCAGGCAAGAAGGGGATTTGTTTTGGAAAAGGGCTATTATCATCTTTGTTTCAAAGTTAAACGATAAACTAAGCTCTTCCCAAAGTTAGTTCAGTTCATATCTAGGAATGAATACGGGCAACTTGGAGGTCAGAAGCAAGATGGAGTCGGTTAGATCAGATGTCTCTTACTGCAATAATTTTCTGTTATAATTTTTGCAAAGACAGTTTCAGTCTGCATAATCAAGTTCTAACATCTGAGACAGTATGATCTACTTTCAATTTAAGTTTCCAAACTTCTTTTCCACTGCTGCCATTTACTTACCAGTTTCTCTAGGCAACATGACTTGACACTTGTTGTATATGCCCTTAGTTTTTCTATTGCTCCCTCCCTTTGCGTAGGCCTATAACACTTTTTCTTTGTTTTTGCATGTCCAAAAATTATTAAATGTCAAGGCCCAGTACCACCTGTTGGGAATAATCTCTTTTTTTGCATAATTCTATCTATATTGCTCTTATGTTCCCCAGCACTTTCTACCTTGTAACAGGCACTTCTCATATCCTCCCTATTAGGTCAGAAGATCCTTGATGGCAAGACCAATGTTATTTTCATCTTTGTATTCTACAGCATTCAGAATAAAGAAGCTAGCACATTGCAGATGATTAATAAAATTTTTGAATGAAGCCTTAGTTCTATCAATAGCTCTCTCAGATTTGCACTGTTTATTACAAATGGAAAGGAGGGTGAGATAGGATGCATCCTAATGATCAATCTACCCTGCCTCAGAGTAAAGGCTACCAGAAGTCATCTACTGCAGTGGTTCTCAGCCAATTTTCTAACTTAATACACCTGATCAACGACACACACATATGCAACTAATTCTTCAGGACATATCCAGATTTTTCTTTTTACAGATGCTAGGAAGGCTCTCTAGCTGTAAACTGCCTCTTCTTTTACTGATATTTGGAACATGCAGTTGAAAGGATGCTAACATAATCCAACTTCCTCGTTTACAAACCAGGAAATCTTAACCAGGAGTGCTAAAGACTTCTCTAAAATCACAGTCAGTTGGAAGAAGTGGGATTAAAATCCTAGCACTTTGGGAGGCTGAGGTGGGTGGATCACTGAGCTCAGAAATTCAAGACCAGCCTAGGCAACATGGTGAAACCTCATCTCTATGAAAAATGCAAAAATTAGCCGAGCGTGGTGGTACACGTGTATAGCATCAGCACTCAGGACGCTGAGGTGGGAGGATGGCTTGAGCCCGAGAGGCAGAGGTTGTAGTGAACTGAGATCATGCCACTGTACTACAGCCTGGGCAAAAGAGTGTGGCTCTGCTTAAAAAATAAATAAACGAATAAACAAAAACCTATTTATTCTGAGTCCTTGTCCAATGAGCTTTTTGCAGAACTGTACTATCTATAATCACTGCTGCTGGAAAAATAGCTCGATGTCCCAGTATCTTATTAGCATTACTTTCCTTCCTGAGTGGGTACGTATTTAAAAAGCATTCAAAAGTCATTCATAAACTGGTTTGAAAGAAATTCAAATAAGCCTGTAGACTCTCACCTTCCTTTCCTTCCCCTCCCCTCCTTCATTTGAGAAACTTAGTTGTATGGTGCCTTGGCAAAGACAGCTTGATTGATGTTGTGTTACAGTTCAGCAACAGTTCCAGCTATTAATTGCTTTATAATGGTAATTACGATTAGTGGGTACAGGATATTTTCTTTCCTAATTGGCTATTACTGGTGAATAGCAGCTTATTACATAACAGAAGACTGTGTTAAATAAATAACCACAATTACAATTCTGAGGTCTTTACTAGTAAAAAAAAAAAAAAAAAAAAATCTATTTGGATAAAAACACTAAAAAAATGCTTTTTTAAAGGCAGGGCCTCTGTGATTACTTGGGGGGAGGGGAAGGTTCTTTCAGTTAAGAAAAAACACGAAATGAGGACAGTGTTAGAGAAACAAGGAGGCAAAACAAGAATTTCCTTTCTTTTAAAAATAAACACATGTAAAAGCTTTAGTAAGCTCAGCTCCTCTGGCAAGGCATGCATATCATAGATTCAAATGTATCCACTTCTTCCTACATTGCTACATGGAACTAGAAGGGACTCTCTAACTAAATCTGGTGAGACAGGGATGCAGGGCCCACCAACTTCACTGAGACGTCTGCATGAATAAGGCTAGGGGCTCTTCATTTGTATTCCATACAGAACCCAGCATGGGGCTGATTCACAGCTGCCAAACACCACCAAATGCCATCATAGCATGGCACTGTCCCAGAGGAGGAGGAGGAGGTTAAAGGTATGTGTAACAGTCCCTGTCTTTACAGAGTTTATATATTGTATAATTTGAAATTTGTCTTTATTCTACCTTTAATGTTCTTCGATTAGTTTGTAATCATTTTAAAGTGACATCCCGAGCTTTGTAGTAGCAGCAGCAGCAGGAGCAGTTGTCATAATAGTAATAATGAGGTCCTATTATTTGCCCAAGGTCATATAGCTTTTAGCTGACAGCTCCCTTTGATTCCAGTTTATCCAAGTCTAAAGCTTGGGTTTGTACCCATTACTGCCTCTTGAGACAGATATTTATCAGTAGCATCATGTGTCCCTATATTTTCACGGTGCATCAAGGTTGATAGAGTGGTTTAACATACACTGCCCTCACCAAACCTCCCTAATATCAACATCATTTGCTTTTTCCTGATGAAACTGAGGCTCAGAGAGGTTAAATGATTTTTCCCAAGTTCATATTGCTAAAAAGCTGCAAATTCAGATTCAGAATCCAGGTTTTCTGACTCCTATTCCAGTTTTTCCTTCCACACATTTAACTCATTCAATACGGTACAATGTTATTTTAAATATGCTACTCATGGAGAAAGCTTGATAGTATCCCACATTATCCTATAACTTTAAATATTTTACCACTTGTCAATTGTTGACTCCCTCTTTCCCATCCTCCTTCACCCCATGAAGCAAAGTTAAATTCTGTTTAGCTCTAGAAAACTTTACATGGTTCCTACAACCAAAGACATCCTCCAACCCCAGCTGCCTATGTTGCAAATAAATGTCACTAGTCACAAAGATGATCAGTGAGATGTAAAAAAAGCAGAAGACTGATCAGTCAAATCTATCACCACTTCTGAAAAAAGCTGCCCTGCTCAACTTTGGGCCAAGTAGATTAGTAGAATATACTTGTTTCAGCATCAGGTGGCAAGTCTTCAAGATACTGTCAATAGGTGATGGGGAGGAAGGCAGCAAATCACACTGCCATGTGTGTACCTAGGCAACAATCTTGCATGTTCTTTACATGTACCCCAAAACCTAAAATGCAATTAAAAAAAAAAGATACTGTCAATGAAATGCCAACTCATTCAGAGAATAAGTTTATCAAATAAATAAAAAATTAAACCCTAATTTTGTGGCAAAGTTCTCTAAGAAAAGCTAATAGAAACATTTAAAGATTTAATCACTGGAGATAACAGTTTATGTACACTGCTTGTTTCTATATACCTGTAATTTATATTTAGAAGAGAGTATGATTTCTATTATATGAATTTGATCAACACTATCCTAACAGTTTTTCCAGATGGAAGTGTATGAAAGTGTGTTGTAAAGGGCAGCACTATTCTTTTGCATGAATGGGAAAGTCAAGGTCAACACAATAAGTGTATGTAATTTGGTATCTGACCCATCAAATCCCTCAATCAGTGCAAAAGACACATTAAAATCACTTGTATCACTTCTGGCACATATGCCAAAATGTGCCTATACCTATGACTGAAATAACAGTCACAACTGAAGACCAGAGTATTGTATCATCTCACCTAGTCATTTCCCATCCCAGCAATATAGATACAATATTACTCATTTTACAGAAGAGAAACTGAAGTTCAGAGGTTACCAGAATCTGATCCTAAGTTGGCCTGATTTTAAAATCTTTCACTATTCTATACTGCCTTTCTATAGTAACATTAGCTTTAGAGCATATTTATGTATAAGAAAAGTCTGTTTCAGACCTCTTTTAATGGAATTTAGTTACTATGAGACACAATTGCAATCATGCATAGGATAAAAGTCTTTCAGTTATTGTGTGACCTTGGGCAAACTACTCTTTTCATTAGTTTCCTCATTTGTACATAAAAAGCATAATATGACTACCTAGGGGTTGGTGTGAAGATGAAATGAGACAATACCTATAAAAGCATCTGAAACAGTACCTGGCACAATTAGTGCTCAAAAAAATATGAGCTATCATATGCATCATCATTATTATAATAATATCTCTTTTAAAAAGAGCTCCTCTCTAAATATCCTACACACTAGGTCCCATTGATTTGTCATAGGAAAATAAAAGAATGCTTTAAAGAAGGTCTCTTCAGAACCCTATACCAAATGTATTAGTCCATTTTCATGCTGCTGATAAAGCAAATTTACAAAAGAAAGAGGTCTAATGGACTTACAGTTCCACATGGCTGGGGAAGCCTCACAATCCTGGCATAAGGCAAGGAGGAGCAAGTCACGTCTCACATAGATGGCAGCAGGCAAAGAGAGAGAGCTTGTGCAGGAGAACTCCTCTTTTTAAAACCATCAGCTCTTGTGAGACTTGCTCACTATCATGAGAACAGCATGAGAAAGACCTACCCCCATGATTCTATTATCTTCCACCAGGTCCCTCCCACAACACATGGGAATTCAAAATGAGATTTGTGTGGGGACATAGTCAAACCATATCACCAAACAAGACCTACAAGAGTAGTTTCTATAATTCTTACCTTCTCTTACATCCGTGGCCTATACCTTGCAAGGCAAGCCCAGTATGCAAGGTTACTTGAGTTTCTTGATGACTCTGAGTGTCAGTGCATATGTGGGGCTGGGGAGCTGGGTGTGAGTAGAGTAGCACTGTACAGAAGTGAGAAAGGATACAGAAGATAATATAAAGGCTTGCAGAGCACATAGTTGTAATACTAGCATGTGGCACTGACAGACACTCTGACAGCCTCCAAATTCCAGGAAAGTATTGACAGCATAAACAGTTATTACCAACACATTCCTAAGCTTCCCCAGGGTTACTCCACAATTTAGATTGCTTCCTAAGTGAATATAGTATCAAAGAGCAGGCAGTTTCATAGTTCAATTAGGGATCTCTTTATAATGAAAGCAACTAATACTGATTGAGGTCTGACTTTATAACAGGAAATATGCTGGGCTTTCAAAAATATATAACAATGAAATATCACAATAACTCTGCAAGATAGGTATTATATGGATATTTTCATAAATGTGGCAGCACATATAATAAACCTATCTTACACAGCTATTAAATGTCAGAATTGGAATTTAAATACAGTTTTGCCAAAATAAGATCCAGTCCTCTTTCCACTGTCATGTCAAATATATGAGACTGGGCTTAATAATGGTCTATAGAAATAGGATGACAGCCTGTGGAAAATTGGAAACAGCCATATAGATGATACAAAGACAGATTTCAAGGCCCATGTGGTAAGTCATTCAGTTATAGGCTTAAAGCTATAAAGGCCAGATCTAAAGTATTCTTTTAAAAAATATAATCATTAAACAACATTAAAACTTCAATTTAAAAAACTGAAAAACTATCCTTAAATGCTAACTATGATCACCTTGACAGAATATCATCTTCCAGATATTTTACATTTTAGTTGGTATGCACACCTTTCACAAGCATAAAACTCTATTCAGTTTTTTATTCTATTTCAGTTCCTCTGCTTAAAATAGTTGCCATTCTAAATGCCTTGAATAAATTTCAAGCATATTCTAACATTAGACTGTTATACAATGTTTACTCTGTGCAGCTTTGATAAACACTGGATGTATAAAAGTGAAATTAGACAACTCTTAACCTCAAGAAGTTCACTGTCCACTGGTATAGATAAAGTTGCCAAAAAATAACCATAGTGTGACATGGTAAGTGGATAATAGAGATATGGGAAGGGAAACAGAGTGACTGAAGATGAGGCTAGACATGTAGATTAGAATCTTAAATGCCACACAGAGAATTTGGACCTCATTTTTTTACATGTACCAGAGTTACACTGAAAATTTCAAGTGGAGATCCACGAATATATTTGTTTTAGAATGTGGATTAAAGGAAGCAAAGTCAAAAGTCAGCGAGATCAACAGGAAGATTTTGCAACTGTCCAGGCTAGAATTCCATTCTGGTCAAACATTTGTTAAACATTAAAATGTGCCAAGAACAGAATCAGGCTGACAAAAACACATACGACTGGTTCTCAAGAGCACTTTCTGGGATATGGGAGATGCAGATCAGTAATTCAGCAGTAATGGTGAGGATTAGTGATGGAATTCGAATAGTGGCTATAGCAATGAATAGAGGGAACAGATTCAAAAGACACTTCAGGCACAGAAAAATAAGGCTTGCTAACTGATCAAATTCAGTACCTGAGGGCCAGTTAGGAATCAAGGATGCTTCCTTGGTTTCTAGCTTAGACTTGATGCCCATTTATTGAAATAGGAAATACAAGAATGAGGAGTTTACATCACCTCTACCCTTCCCCTTTTCTTCCAGAGACATCTGGAACATTACCAAAATCATCAGATAATAAGGTCTCCAGAATCCAAGCATTACCAAAATCGTCAACTGCTAAACACGCATTAGGAGGGAAAAATTTAACTTTGACAGAATATTACAATATGGAGATACAGATTAATACTGTCAGAAAAAGTCACCTCAGTCACAAAAGCCCCCTAAATGTATTATTATTATTAAACTGTGCTATCTTGCTGACTTTTTTTTTTTTGAGACGGAGTTTCACTCATGTTACCCAGGCTGGAGTGCAATGGCACAATCTCGGCTCACCGCAACCTCTGCCTCCTGGGTTCAGGCAATTCTCCTCCCTCAGCCTCCTGAGTAGCTGGGATTACAGGCATGCACCACCATGCCCAGCTAATTTTTTGTAGTTTTAGTAGAGACGGGGTTTCACCATGTTGACCAGGATGGTCTCGATCTCTTGACCTCGTGATCCACCCACCTCGGCCTCCCAAAGTGCTGGGATTACAGGCTTGAGCCACCGCGCCCGGCCTCTTGCTGACTTTTAACTAAAAGCAGCAAAAGAACAAATGCCAGTATCACCGTGTGAGGGATGCTGAATCTATTTATTATCTGTTCTTAATTTTAGGAGACAGATTGAAACCCTAATTACTATTCAAATGTATGTAAAGCAGTGTCCTTTAAGACTTGAGCTAGTCTGCCAGGCGTGGTGGCTCACGCCTGTAATCCCAGCACTTTGAGAGGCTGAGGCGGGCGGATCACCTGAGGTCAGGGATTTGAGACTGGCCTGGCAAACATGGTGAAACCCCATCGCTACTAAAAATACAAAAAGTATCTGGGAGTGGCAGCAGGCACCTGTAATCCTAGCTACTTGGGAGGCCGAGGCAGGAGAATCGCTTGAACCCAGGAGGCAGAGGTTGCAGTGAGCTGAGATGGCGCTACTGCATTCCAGCTTGGGCATCAGAGTGAGACTCCTTCTGAAAAACAAAAAAAAAACAACAAAAAAAAAAAAAAAAAAAAAAAAAAACTTGACCTAGTCAATTTGGGGACCTTCTTGGAGAAGGATGGAGCCACAGAAGTTTGGCAACACAGTGGTCTCAGTGAAGGGGTTGCACCTGCCTGCACCCCACCCACTAACTCACTCTAGCAGAGATTTTGAGGAATTGCAAGGATTTCTATAAAAAGCCTTCCTAGGCCTTGCTGTCCCAGGGTATTAAACACACAGACTGGCATTTTAATTAGAGCTTTAGGAAAATCTCTTAAAAGAAGCAGTTTTCAAGAAATCAAAAAGGTGTACGATTTTTATAGGGAAAGACATACTTGATAACCTAAGTGACTGTTCAACAAAAAATATGAATATACTTTTAATATAAATATTTACACCTAAAATTTATATCACACTTTGTTGGCTTTGAAAAGATTTTGTTAAAAGTAACAGAATGATAGATAGGTTATTGAGCAGAATTTTTAATGACAACTTTATCTTATAACAGTGACATAAAAATATCAACCATTAATTTCTCCTATTGACTGCTACAAGTCAATGAGAATACTGGGTAGTTCTGAGCCAGGGTGAGAAATTTTTTCATGTATAGATGCTGCAGATTCACTATTACTCAACACTTTTGTTGAAAACAAACTGGAACCAAAAATTAAGCTTTCTATCAATCACTTAATTCAATCCACTAGTCATTTAAACATTGGTCCTGGATTATTTCCTCAAAGTTGGTGACAACATGGGGGAAAGAACACTCATATACTACAGGTGGCAATGTATGATGAATATCTTTTAAGAGGAAAATCTGACATCTATCAAAATTTTAAATTTGCATAATCTTTGATCCAGCAATTTCCCCCCAAATTACACACCTAGTACGCAAGAATATATGTACATAAAGCTGTTCACTGAAACATTATTGAAAAACTAAAGTCACACTATATGTTCATTTATAAGGGAATGGCTAAAACATGGCACATTGATATTTGGGAATATGATGGGCACAGTCTTAAAAATAAAAAAAGAAAACAAATGTACTGACATGGAAGGGTTTCTATGATAGACTGCTGAAAGAAAAAAGAAGGTTGCAGATCTTTTAGTTTACATAGACTTATCCCTTTTTATTAAACCATACAGTTGTGTGTCGTATAAGAAAATATTGGTTTAACAGAATATGGATTGTAGGATAAAAGAAAGAATATGTTGGAAAGAATATGCACCAAATTCTTGCCACTTAATACTCCCGGAGTGGTACTGTGAGGTGAAGGAATTTTCATCTTTTTACTTCATACAATTCTGAATGGTTTCAAATACTTACAATAAATACTTTTAAAATCTAAAAATAAATATTTCTAAATATTTTACATTTTTGAAAGACATAACCATTTTGTAAAATAAGTTAGACTGTAAGAAAAATTATTCAACAAAGGTATAGCTTTAGATCTTAAACTGGTAGCTCTCTGGAACTTTGAGAATCTAGGAAACTTTAATAGTCTGTTATCATCAGATAGCCCAATATATGACCAGCCCAATAATAAACCGTTAGGGTGTTAAACTCAATATTTAACTCAGGGGACTATCAAAGATTTGTTTCGCAGGTAGTAAAATAATTTCAGGGTAGGATTCCACCGTTGGGAAGTGGAAAGAAACTGCACTTCATATCTGTTCTGCTGAGGTAACTATTTAAGACTAAATATCAATTTAACTGTGAAAGCAAAAACAAAGAAACCAAAAAGCATCAAATTAAAACCTCAACAAAGTCTGAGAACCATATTTAAGCCCCAAACCATGTTCATCAGAAAAAGACAACTTGTGCTCAATTACACACCAAGGTAAAAATGGGGTGAGGGAACGGGGGAGAGATAGACTAAAGGTAAAAGAGTCCTAAACACAATCCACCTGCAGCTTTCAAAATTTGTTTTTTTATTCCTACAGTAGATCAGAGGACAACTTGAAAGTCAGGTACAAAGTTGTGATGATTTTCATAACCCTTTTCAAATGTTCTCTGAAGCCACGAGTGCAAGTTATCTAACACTTTCCTCTTTCTTTCTCTAAGGACCCAGAGACTGGGAATATCTCCCAGGCTCCACGTCCAATTCTGGAGAACAGCCAGGTTAGTTAACCATCTACGAGGAAGTTGTGAGATGCACACACTTTCCCTTCCAGAAGACACTTCAGCCACAAACTGGGCAAATCTGTAGAGTGGAGAGCAGTGACCACCAGTCTGCGACTGGAAATTCTCCGGAAGCCACATAAAACACATCTGCGAGGTCAAACCAAGCAAACCGAGGCAGTGAACTGGTGAGGAGAAACAGCTGCTGATCCCAAAGTTATAAACACATGCGCGCGAACCAGACCTGAGCCAAACCCACTCAGCAGCTAGCGCAAAGCTGGGAGCTCCAAACCAGAAGACAAACGTTCGGGGAGCTTCCCTGGCCGAGGGGAAGGCCATTCCACGGCATTTTCTCCGCCCTTCCCGGGCAGCCCCAACCAAGTGGCCGCCCCCAGCTCCACCCCATCCCGCTGGGCCACCACCCGTGGAGCCCCGTTGAATCCAGGTGGCCCAGGGCTGAAGGGATCCTAGGATCAGACCAGAGGTCCACTGCACTCCCGGTCACAGAGAAAGAAGCCACATCAGCCGCGCCTCAGGGACACCGTACTCACCCCCATAACCTACACCCCCGACTGTGCTGCAGCTCCCATCACTGTCTTCCTTCAGTCGGACGACAGCCCCATGGGTCTCGGGAGCAGCCATTACCCCGCAGAGAAGAAAAAGGAGGGCCACAGGGCGGGGCGGAGGCGGGGTGCCCCCAATAGAAACGCGACTAGAGGCAAACTCCTTGTCGACGCGATATTTTCGCCACACCTACGTCGCGCTCTTGACCAATAGGACGTAGCGAGCAAAACTGAATCCCCGCCCCGAACCGCAATTGCCGCACCCACTTCCGGGATGGGAAGGCCGAGAACTACAGTTCCCAGCGTGCCGCGGGGCCCTAGGACGGGAGGGCTGGACTAGGCGCCGGCGGGCGGGGGTGCTCCCGAGAGTGCCCCGGCGTGTTCGCTTAGTTCAGTGAATCAGAACAATGACTGCGCCGCGGGGTCCCCGGGAGCGCGTCGGAGGACTGTGAGCAGCCGCCGCCGGGAGAGCTGCGGGCGGCGCAGTGTCAACGCTGGGCTCGGGAGCCTCCAGCGCAGATCCTGCCCAGCGCCCTCAGCCCGCGCGAAGCAGCCGGGCTCCGGCGCTGCAGCGCGGCTCGGGGACTGTGCATTGTTGTGAGCCGGAGAAGGGGCGCGGGGATTACAAAGCCTGAGGACCCCGGAGCCCCCTTTAGCCATGTGGATACCTACGGAGCACGAGAAATACGGTGTGGGTGAGTCTCCGCCGGGCGAACTTTTATTCCGCTCTGGCCCGAGCGGGTGCGCATTTCTCGTCCTTGCCCCCGCGCCCCTCTCGCTCCGCCTGGCTGAAAATGCCTAATCCTGGCATCGCGCAGCGGGTACCGGGCTTTGCCTAGACAGCTCCTGCGCACCAGCCTCGGCTTTGCCGAGCCAGCCCCTGCACACCCCTGCGGAGGGCCGGGACGGCTTGGGGGAGCGCGCGGCCGACCCGCTTGCTTCGGGCTCTGCCTGCGGAGTTTGGAGTCGCTACGGGGAGTGTGTGTTTGTGTGCGTGTGTCAAGTTGGAAGAGGAGACGAATGGGGTTTCTCTCCATCCTTACCCGTCTTCCCCAAAGTGACAGGGAGCTGCCACGATTCCCCTGGGTGGAGAGGGAGACAACACTTGGGCAGAGAGAACACCCCCAAAACAGTAGGGAGGTGCAGACCCTTCCCGCTGGCTCCGATCTACATTCCCGGAGTGTGGAATGTGGCAGGGTCCTGGAGACAGCCGCTCTGACAGGCTGAGCCCGCTCTGACCCTCCTCCTTCCCTGTGATCCCGGGTTTATGGGGTGCGTATGTTGGGGGGCGGGGGCATTGGTAAATTTCAACATCTGCGCCGCTCGGTTCTTTGGTCTTTGGAGAAGAACGGGTATTTCAGCGTGTTTGTACTTCTGGCCACCCTCTCGACCCCGGGTGAGCGGCACAGGGCGGTGTGGCGGCACTGGGCTGCGGAGTGATAATGTGGAGGAGGATCGGAAAGCCTGGTTCTTGGGGGCAGGGAGATAGCTTTTAGGAAAGCGAGCCCTGACACTGGCGTTCGGAGAAAAAGGAACAGGATAGCGCTCGCTGTTCTGTGCAAAGGTGAACAACAAAGGACATTAATGTTGACTGATGAATACTGGAGTCTCCCTTCCTTTCCCTCCTCCCATTTCAGCTGGGTTACAGTTCCCGTTTTTGTTGTTTGATTTCAGCTGGGTTGCCCCTTGACAGTTACTCCTTTTAGGGTTGAGACTATTAAGAAGCCAGGCTCTCCGACAAGCCTGCAGCCGGCCAAATGCAATTATAACCTCCCAGAAGGTCTAACAGAGAGAAAGCTTTATGGATTTTACTAACACTCTTTATTTCCTATAATGCCCTGTTCTGCCTACTGGTGTACTTTGTGTGTGTGTGGGTTTTTTTTTTTTTTTTTTTTTTTTTTTTCAATTGAGGACAGATCTAGTGATTTAGATGATGTGTGGATATCTGCTTATGTTCTAAATTCATTTTCTTGCAATTTAAAAAATCTGGAAAGTCTTCCCAGGGAGTTATAGAGGGGATTTTGTTCTTTTTTCTCAACTTTGCCTAGGGATAGGACTTTGGGGTCCACTGAAAGGACTGCAGGATTCAATAAAGTCATTCTCACATTTTACGTTAGCTTCCATTCTGGATTGTAACTGGTTAGCAAGACAATAGTTTGACCTGAACCCACCTTTGGAAAAGGTTTCCAGCTTTCCCTCCTTTAAAGTGTCAGGGAAGTCTTTGCCAGCCTCTCCATTGGCAAGGAGTAGATGTTAGTGGTTGTTAATTTCCTTCTCCTCACTCTCCTCTTTTTTGGGAGGTAGATTAACCCTTGCTAGGAAAAAGATATTCCCTTTGCTGGACTGGTGAGGGACCAGAGAACATCGCCTCCTAAGCGGCATTAACACCCAGTGCAGGAAGCTCAGATCCATCCAGGCAAAACTGTCCCGCTTGGAGTCGATCCCAGATGTTGCTTTCTTCCAAGTGTTAAATTATACAGATTATGGATGGGATTTATTTTCTTGATTTCTTCATGTGCCAGGTCACAGCTGGGGTGCTGGTATCGATTAGTTCCTCTCTCGCCTTTCTTTACAAGCTGTGGGCAGAGGCTTAAAAACCACTCTGGGATTTCCTGGAATGGCAAACCGGATATTATCAGTCAAATGTTTTGGGCTGCAGCAGACACCTCGGTTTTTGGGTGGTTGTGATTTGATTGCAGAGTAGGAGAAGCAGAAGGGTGTGCTCACAATTGAGAAAAAGAGGTTGAATGAGATGAAGGGCGAGAGCAGAGAGGGGTCTTCTGCCCAAAATTACTGCTGTTGTTCTCATTTATACAATATCACATGTGCCAGAATGTTAATTAACCTTTATTATTAATTTTTGAGCATTTGGATTGTGGAATGCTTAGCTGATTTTTAGAATCCATCTGTTAGGCGTGTGTGTGTGTGTGTGTGTAGTAAAATTTTTGCTAGGATACTTATGACTTTATTTTTCACCATGGAGAGCACTGTTTTGTAGCTGCATATACTGCAAGTTGTTTTTTCTTTCAACCTTGGTTAGTGTATATGTTTTTCTCATGTAGTTCTTACAGATGTTAAAGAAAAGAAAAGATCTTATAGGCACAGATCTTTGTTACCAGGTGCAGTGGTAATTCAGTTTCTTCATTCTTTGAAATAAATCAGTCTTTGTAACAGAATACATGAAGTTTTAATATAAATTATATATTTCTGCAAAGGTACTTTTTATGTACCCTCATTTATGTATGATTATGAGGGTACGTAAAATTACGTTTTTATATACTTATGATTAAATTTCAAGCAGCATATTGTAAACATGGGTAAAATTACTTAAATTTTACATCTGTAGTAAAATGTATCGGAGATGGAAATTCTTTATCATATCTGATGTATAGGTATTGTCTCAATGAGTAAATTCATTAAAAAATGTATACTCAGTTGTAAATATTCTGATTTTAGGAAAAGGCATATTGATGAAGTTATAGTTCTGAGGAACAGGGAACCTTGTCTTTTAGAAATCCTGTTAAGAGGCACAATGATAGGCAATTTCACCGTAGGATTTTCTAGTTGGCTCTTGATTCTGGGCTAGACACTACTGCCAGCTGTATGACCTTAAGTAAATCACTTAGCCTTTCTGGGTCTCAGCCCCTGGGGCCATTGTTAACTAAAGTCTTTCCTGGTACTAATTTTGTGGAGCTCTTCTAACTGTGGTCCTTTGGTTAGAAAAACATCTTTATTGTGTAGAGTCTGCTATGACAGAGACACTTTTGTTGTGACATATCTCATAGGATTTTTAAGTAAGATCAGAGGTAAGCATATGCTACCTGGCAAGCTGCCAGAACTGAGGTGATGGTTGCACACTTTCTCAATCTGTCTGCTTCTCTCTAGCAGGAGCTCCACTGGCAGTGACTAAAGCATTCTGCTTTTTGTTTGTTTAATTTAGTTCTTTGACAAATAATACATATTTTTTAAGTGTTCTTTTTTTAAAAAAAATTTAGAGACAGGTTCTTGCTGTGTTGCCCAGGTTAGAGCACAGTGGCTATTCACAGGAGTGATCATAGTGCACTGTAGCCTGTAGCCTCAAGCTCCTGATTGATCGCCTCAAGCATTACTCTCACTTCAGCCTCCTGGGTAACTGAGATTACGGACATGTACCTCCTTACCCAGCTGTGTGCGTGTCACATATATATGTATATATGTGGTATGCAGTGTGATATTTTGATGCATGTTTACAGTTGGAATGATTAAATCAGGCTAATTAACAAATTCCACCTCATATGATTACCAGTTTTCTTGGTGTAAAAAACATTTAAAATCCATTCTAGCAATTTTGAAGTACACAATGCATTGTTATTTATGATATCTCCATTCTATGTTTATCACCTCACATCTGTTAGAATGGCTGTATAAAAACAATGAAAGGTAACAAGTATTGGTGAGAGTGCAGAGAAAAGGGAACCCTTGTGCACTTGTTAGTGCGAATATAAATTAATGCAGCTATGTGTAAAACAGCATGGAGGACCTTCAATGAACTAAAAATAGAATTACCATATGATCCAGCAATTCCGCTACTTGGTATATATACACAGGAATTGAAATCAGTATGCTGAAGAAATACCTGCCATCCCACGTTCATTGAAGCAGTTCTTAAAATGTCTGAGATATGGAAGCAACCTAAGTGTCCATCATCAGATGAATGGGTAAAGAGAATGTCATATGTATACACAATAGAATATTATATAGTCTTGAAAAGGGGAAAATCCTGTCATTATCAGTAATGTGAAGGATATTAAGTGAAGTAAATCCAGGTCTGGCACAGAAAGATAAATATGCCATGATCTTGCTTATATGTGGAATCTAAAGAAGTTTAATTCATAAACATAGAGATTAGAGGATGGTTGCCAGAGGCTGGGGGAAGAGAGTGGTTGGGAAAGTGGAGATGATGATCGAAGTATACAGCATTTCAGTTAGGAGGAGCACGCTTTCGTGATCTATTGCACAGAACAGTGACTAAAGCATTCTTGATCGCAGACTCACTAACTTCCTCAGATTACTATCTACCTCCTGCGTGTCCTCATCTGTCAGTATACTGACCCCATGGCCCACCCCTGCCTTAAAGTGGTGGGAATTATTCCAGGGAAAAGCTAAGAGCTTTGCAAATACGTTTTTGCGTTCATTTGTCCAACAGGCTTTTATGCACAGAGCCACAGGTGAGTCATGGCATCTTCCTGAGCTGAAGGCTGCACCCCTCAAACCTAGCCAGATGTTTTACATTTGTGATCTTAGTTTAGCTTGACAGGAGAACATGGGTTGGATTGATCCATGCAGAAAATCCATGAACCTTGTAAGAAACAAAACTCAGAACAAGCTGATCTGAAGGTCACAAGTGTCATTTAAAAAATAAATTATATAGTATGAATATCACTCAGTCATCACATAAATTCCTGTCTCCTGTTTCTCTTGAAGGGGTTTTTAAACTCATCTGGATAGGAATCATGTTCCTTTTTAAAACCCCTTATATGTTGGTGGAAGATGCACCTTCTCTTATTCATACAGGATTGTTAGGTGTCATTCGCCTCAGAAGGGTGCTTTAATGGTAGCCTGTGTGTGTGAGAGAGCCTAATGAGGATCTGTTTCTTTTATTCTTAGCTTTTTGCAGTTTCTTAGCTAACAGTTTCTTAAAATGTTTCCTATCTGTGGTACCATGATGTATCTACATAGCATGTAGAGCTAAATAACGATGTGCTGCTTGGGATTGTGACATTTAGAGCCTGACACAGGATTCTAAACTTTAAGTGGGAATAGAAGAGGAATGATTTATAGCTCCCAGTAAAATACAACTGAAGGGCCATGCAGACAGTGGGATGGCAGCTCGTGTTCTTGACCTGGCCTCCTATGGGACTGGCCTATAAAAATGTTCCCCTCTTTCGGTAATTCTCCTAAGTGATAGTTCCTCGCAAGGCCTCTGAAGCCACATAGAGTTGCTTCCCTTCTTCTATGGGCTTTTTTTTTTTTTTTTTTTTTTTTTCCTAAGAGGCTGTTATGGTAGATACTACAAGAAAGATTATAAAAATTTCAAGAAATTTAGGTTTTCCTATCTGTAGCTCTATTCTTTTCCAAAAGGAGATAACATTTTCTGAGTTATGCTTGATACAATATGTCTAAGTTTCTATTATAGTGACTTCATGCTGTGAGTATACATGTGAAAGAAACATTAAACTCTAATGAAACCCTCCTAAAATGCTGTACCTGTAATATAGTAATACAACATTTTATTTAAAAAGTGAAATTATTTGACCTGAGTCTACACTTTGAAGTTGAATGATAATTTCTATTTAAGAGAGGAGAAAATAATTTCATAGAGGCTAAGTGACTTAGCCTAGATTAGCAGCTTGCTTTTAACCTTGTTTGACTATTATCCATAATAAGAAATATATTTAAGTTCCTGACCTGGTATACATATAAACATCACCCAGCACCTCCCATACACATGTAATTGAAACAGCATTTGCTCATACTCTGTGTAATATTCTATTCTTTTCATTAAAAAATAATGCTGGTCACTAAATTGACCTATTAGTGGTCCTGACCCATAGTTGAAAAACACTGCTTTAAATGCTACATTTGTGTTACCAGAAGGACTACAACTCAAACCTTGTTGGGTTTCTATGAAGCTCCTTTCATGACTTTGGCAAGGAGTTGATGGTGGTGGTTTTTGTTGTCTTTGGTAGTCAGATATGTGCATTTATTTTGACAAACAATTTAACGATCATACTTTTTTCCTTCAATGTAAGTCAATCTGTCTTCTGTAGTATTTCTTATTAAACATGGAACAAATGTTCAAAGCCACTACAAACATTGCATAAGTTTTCTCTTTTAGTACTTACATGTGTTCCTACTAGGACCTTTTTGACAAGGGTTGCATAATGACCAATATTAGACTCTTCTATATCATGTCTTTTCACAACACTCTCAGGTCACTATAGCAGAACAATAAGATAATGGGTCTACTGAGATACTTTGCCAGTTGTAGGATTACCACTCACTATTCTTCTGTACCTTTTTTAATGTTGCTGTCATTATTAGAAAGACAAGGCAACTTGTATAACCTGTTTTATTAAAAAAGTGAGCTGTAGGCTTATTTGGGTAGAGTATATAAGATGAAAGAATAAGGAATTAAAGTTCCCCAAGCCTAGTTTAAGCAACTTAAACTTACTTAAGAAACAGCTCTTGAACTCTCTGGCATTTAAAAAAATTTGTGCTAAGATGACATTGGGTAACTACTAAATAAATAAAAATCACCCAAAAAACTGGAATGCCTTTGGTAATGTAATTGCAGTAAAACTGATATGCAGTACCCTGAGGCATGGTAATCATGATCCTTTTAAAAACTTTTATATAACTTTTATTGGAAACTGCAATATAAAATATCATTTGTGGAGAACTTGCTGTATGTCAAACACAGTTCAAAGAGCTTGTCTTATATTGTCATTTAATCCTCATGATACTTCATGAGGGAAGATTCAGTTATCACTCATATTTCACAGGAAATTGAGTCATAGAGGGTTTAAGTAACTTGTTTAAGGTCATACTGGAAATGGTGGAGCTAGGAATGGAACCTAAGTTGTCTTGCATAGGAACTGTTCTCTTAGCCATTAGGCCACATTACCTAGTATGAGAATGTTTAGCAGAAGTTTGAATCAGTAACCCTACTTCTTAAAGTTTACATGACAAAAAATCAATAACAACCAAATGTTTTATGCACAGAGTTGTCCCTTGCGGTATTACCTGTGAAACAACTTACATAACCATATAGTTGTTAAATCAGTTTTGGTTATGAGCACATTGGAACCTCAGACAATCATGAAATGAAATAATTTCATAAACAACACTATTTCAAAAATATATTCCAGGTATCTAGTGTTAAATGACAAAAAAAGAGTAAATATAAACTGATTAGAACTATGTAAAAGGTGTAGCATATAGAGAAGAGGCAGTCAATGCATAGATGAGAATAATTCTTTTGCTAGAATATAGAGATTATCGGTAAATTCTTTTTTAAAGAAACTTTCTGTTTGGAAATATGAGCAGTATTAAATTTTAAATTACACATTGTTATTTATGAAGGAAGAAGTGGTATAAAGATGAGTATAGAGAGGCATTGCATTAACTGAGGTGAGAGAGAAGTCCCTGAATCAGGTTAGCAATCATTATCGTGGTGAAGTGTGGATAGATTGGAGAGCTATTTAGGAAATGAAAGCAACCTGGTTGGTCATTGGATATGAAAAGTTAAAAAAAGGAAGCAGTTTAGGATGTTGTCTTAGTTCAGGATACTATAGCAAATATATCATAGACTGGATAGTTTAAGCAACCGAAATTTATTTCTCACAGTTCTGCAGGCAAGGAAGTCCAAGATCAAGGTACTGGCTGAGTCAGTTCCTGGTGAGGGCCTTCTTCCTTTGCAGGTGGACACCTTCTTGCTGTATCTTCACATGGGTACGGGGAACGGATCATCGGAAGGAAAAGAAGCAAGTTTTCTCTCATCTTTATTTATAAGGGCACTAATCCCATCATGAAGGCTCCCCTTCGTGGCCTAATTACCTCCCAAAGGCCGCTGTCTCCAAATACCATCACACTGAGGATTATAGTTTCAATATGTGAATTTTGGGGGGATATAAATGTTATTTATAGCAGATGTCTTCCTATTTCTGGCTTGGACACCTGGATGAATACAGGTACCATTTCACAAAAGAGCCTTTTTTTTTTTTTTTCCTCAGCAGGTCAGGCTTATCATGTAAGATGAAGACTTACGTTTGGCTACCTTGAGTTTGACATACCTACAATTTTTAAGATTCCTGCAAAACATTCAGATGATGAGATCTAGTAGGAAGCGAGTCTTCAGCAAAAAAGAGAAGTTCTGCACTAAAGAGTGTGATTAGAGATTATTTGGCTTATGAGTGAAGGCTGAAGTAATGGATCTAGATGAGACTTTGATAATTGCTTTGACTTTGGTTATGTATAGTCTGCCTGTTCATTCTAAGTTTTAATGTGACAGACCCCAAATTTCAAAGAGCAGTCATCTCAAGGCATTTTATTAATATTGGTACAAAGGATTCTAAAGTAAGAAATATTAGCTGTCCATTTAGAGTTGGTAGTAAACTACATTTTATGGTCTTTTCTTACTTCCTACTAGGGCATCGCCTGGCTAAGGCTTTAGTTATTTCTATTTCTGTGACAGTTTTCTCCCAAACAAATATTGCATGCCAGATTCTGCACATTTATGAGATTTCCCCATAAGGATGTTGAAAAACAGAGTGCACAAGTAATATTTCAATAAACAAGATTTATACATTCCTGAAACAACATTTAAGAACACGCATACATCTAAAAATGGAAAAATGCTCAAATATATAAAATAATAGATTTGTACATACAGATCTTTTTGGGGAGGTAAATATATAATACCTCTTAGAAACCACAAGAATTTTTAAAGTTATACTGTGGCCCTCCTGAAAAATAAGGGATTTAAAGTAAGGAATTCTAGCTTATGATGGTGCTAGGTTCCCTTCTTCTCGTGTGGGCTCTCCTAACTAATCAGTGGACTACCAACAAATTCACAGAAAGAGACAAACATTAATCATATTAAAAACTAAGTCAGACAGAAAGACTGTTGGCAAAATTCAGGTGAAATTTCCCTAAGGTAGGTGGAACTGGATGAAGAAAACCAATTGGTAGTGTGGTGTGGTGATTACAGTTAATAATAATGTATACTTGAAATTTACTAAGAGAGTAGATTTGAGTATTCTCACCATAGGAAAAAAAGAAAGGGAACCGTGTGAGGTGCTAGATGTGCTAATTAGTTTGATTGTGGTAATCATTTTGCAATGTATGTATGTATATTTAAGGTGATAATAAACATCAATTTTTATGACTTAAATATATACAATTTATATTAGTTAATTCTACTTCAATAAAGCTGGGTAAGAAAAGAGAAAAAATCTATCAGTGGCTTATTTTGGCTTTCCCTTATTAAGCAGAGAGGCCTCAATGACTGGAAAGATGGCAGGAGGACCCACTGGCCCTTCCCCATTCTCTGTCACCAGCTTAGAGACCAGGTCAATACATCCAGCTTGGAGCATGCCATTTACTGCCTGAAGCATCTGTGATCCTTCTCTTTTTAGGCCATCTTTTTAATTCCATTGAGAGATGACCACTCTCAGAAATAAGAGGGACAGGAAGGTGAGTAGGTGAGTGGAAAGGGGTCTACAGAGGATGCCACTTCAGCATTGAGAAGTGTATTCTGTTCTTCATAAGGACAGAGATTTTGTAGATGCCTTCAAAGTGTTGCAATAGCAAAGCTTACTGGATCGTGTAGTTTTTCTTGCAGGGTATTGGTGACAGAGAAAGAGGAAGGGGGATAAGAGATGATTTTGTCTGAATTGCCCTAAAACCATGGCATATGCTATGTAATAACTTACAACTGGGAAGCTGGCTTGGAGCTGTACACATCAACTAGCCTCGAATGCAGATCTGAAAGTGGAATTGAACCCATACCTTTATCTTTAGCTCAGTCCTTAGCACTGTAGAGAGGTTCCAGATCCAGGTTGCCTTAATCAGTGATCACATTTGCATCTCTATGGAAGAGCGAAAGCAACTAAATCTGGACAGGCCTCTGTCACTTAGCAATGAACGAAAACATGGCTGTTTCTCAAGGAAACGGGAGAGTGAGGAATAGGGGAGAGCATGACATTTACATGGGAGGCTTTTGGAAACTACTAACACCTGTGTATTTGTTCTCCTCCCCGATTCGTGTCCCCTCTGAGTGTGCCAGAGAGAGAAGGCTGGTGGGAGGGTGGTTGGTGGGAACACTTCTGGATATGAAATTTGAAAGTTTTCCTGGTTGAATTTCCTAACAACTTTTCTCCCAAGTTGTGAACCATTTTCCTAAACCAAAAAATTTACTGTTTATTAGACTATCAATTGGACATTAACCAAAAATTTCTCCCCAAGTCTTTAAGCAGAAATATGGAGATTTGGTTCTATGTCTTTTTTTTTTCCTCCAAAATGGAAAAATCTTGTCCGTTGTTGGCAACGAGAAGGTGGCAGATTTGGGAACATGGGGATGCATGTACATAAGGCAACTGAAAATAACCCCAACCAAGATCCTGGATAAAACATTATTCATTATTCTATGGCGAAGAGAGAACCTGTTCTCCATTCTTCTCTGGTAGCCACAGTTAGTTGAGGAGCCTGTGAAGCTACCTTGATAACAGGCTCAGGGGTTAGACAAGGTCTCAAAGAAACAGGAAAACCCAAAACATAAACAGGCAGAAGAGACAAGAAACCTCTGAGGTTTTCTCCAGTAGGCTGGATAAAAAACATTAAGAATAAGATCTAAGGATTTCTACAAAATTGCATACATAGTAAAGGTTTGCCCCTTCTCCAGTTTGTTTTTGGAGCTGGAGTCTGGTTCTGTTGCCAAGGCTGGAGTGCAGTGGCTCAATCTTGGCTCACTGCAACCTCTCCCTCCTAGGTTCAGGCGATTCTCCTGTCTCAGCCTCCCGAGTAGCTGATATTATGGGTATCTTACCACTGTGCCTGGCTAAATTTTGCATTTTTAGTAGAGACAGGGTTTCACCATGTTGGTCAGGCTGGTCTCGAACTCCTGACATCAGGTGTCGGCCTGTGTTGGCCTCTCGAAGTGCTGAGATTACAGGTGTGAGCTACTGCACCAGGCCTTCAGTTTGTTTTTTTTAGGAGAACCATATTGGTGTTAATTGTGTGTACAATTTCCTTTAATACTCTCATCTATAGTTATAGAAATTGATTCAGAAGACTAAATAGGTTCTTTGCTCCAGGTTAGAAGAGGAGATATCGTATATACAATATATAGAAATTATTGTAATGAGTTTTAAAATGGGAAAATACGTAAGAGAAGTGAAGAATTGGAATACACATTACCTGTAATGTTCCTACAAACAATTGTTATAATTGATGAGATTACTTTTTAAACTTTCATACTTTCTAGCAATTTCTTAAATTAGCAAGAATTTATTTTATAATCAGAAAAGAATTATATAAATTATCTTATAAGCCAAGCATTATTTCCTATGTAGGGTTTCCTTTCAGGATTAGAGGTTGGACTGGTAGAAGTTGAGTCTGGACAGCCTGAATTTAGTTTGTCATTGATGTGCAGAAAGTACTCTGTTTCAAAATTTTAAATTAGCTTTCCTTGTTACACCACTTTGACTGCTTGTGATGCCACTGCTCTGTTCATTTTCCAGTAGCCACAGTGAAGATGTGCTTTCATATAGCCTTGGGGTGTAAGTCTTTGAAAGAGAGCTCTAATGGCTCTTTTAATTTGTTGAAACAGCTTCAAATGAATTCACCTAAGGTAAAAATTCCATTCTCTCCATGAAATGTTTGCTTAGAAGACTGATGTTGGTGTCACTACTCACTTTCCTTTGTTCTATAAACTCTGTCCTGTTAGACTGTGGGTCCAGGGATAATTTATGCAGGATAAACCTTTCAACATAGAGAGTCAACAATTTGAAGAAGTTTTATTTAGCAATTATAGAATAATAGGAATAATTGTTTATTCATGGGTGCTATAGACTGGATGTTTGTATTCCTCCAAAATTCGTATGTTGAAGCCCTAACTCCCAATATGGATATATATACGAGGTAAGGAGATTACTAAGATTAAATGAGGTCATAAGAGTGGGGCCCTGATCTGACAGAATTTGTGTCTTTATAGGAAGAGATCTTAGAGATCCAACATGCTCTCTTCATAGGTAGCATGATAAAGGGCCATGTGAGGATGCAGCAAGAAGGTGGTAGTCTGCAAGCCAGGAAGAGAGTCCTCACCAGGAACCAGTTCTACCAGACCTTGATCTGGGACTTCCATATTTCAGAACGTCCAGCCCGTGGTAGTTTGTATGGCAGCCAAAGCAGATGGGTTGAAGAAATTTTAGGCATTGTAGGAAGAGGGATATAAAAAAATAGAAGCAGAATCCTTGACCTCAGTGTAATTAATATAATTGGTGTGGGCCCTCTCTGTGGTTTGATATCTGACTCCCCAGAGCTAGACTTTTTTTTTTTTTAGGTGTGGTCTGGCTCCGTTGCTAGGGCTGGATTGCAGTGGTGTGATCATGACTCACTGCAGCCTTGATCCCCCCGGGCTGAAGTGATCCTCCTGACTCAGCCTTCTGAGTAGCTGGGACTATAGGCATGCACCACCACACCTGGCTATTTTTGTTTCCTTTTTTTTTTTTTTTTTTTTTTTTTTTTTTTGTAGAGAGAGGGTCTTACTATGTTGCCCAGGCTGGTCTTGAACTCCTTCCAAGTGATCCTCCTGCCTTGGCTTCCCAAAGTGCCGGGATTACAGGTGTAAGTGACTGTACCCCATTTGAGTTACGTTTTTTGATGGTGGTTATCAACTAATAGCTCCAGATATATGTTTATTTGAATAACTGCATTTTTGCAAAGTTGCTCACATTGTCTTGAGTTGTCTCATCACTTTGGGTGCCTTCAAAGCAACCAAAAGAGGTAGAGTTTCCAGATACTTCATTTCTCTTTGCTACAGTTATTTATAAAAACCTAGGGTGGCAGGTTTAATCACATAGGTTAGCATTTTTTGAAAGTAGATGTAAGTTTTATTATATGAAACTTTGGTTTGGGGCATTGGGTCAGGAGTACTTAGTTTTTGAAAGGCCCGGCTGTTGAATGTCAGGTCCCTGAAGAGAATAAAGCAATATTTGGAGGATTTTTTTTTCTTTTTCTACTATCCTTAAATATGTATTTCCTGAAGTAGCTAGTACATTCCTCTAAAGATTTACTTGTTGCATTTTTTTCCTTAGTGACAAGTTTAAAGGCATATTTTATGACATGGTGGTAGAAAAACTTGTGTTGGATGATTATTTCTTGGATATGCCTACTACAGTAAGGCAGTGTGATAGCTTGATGAGCATCCAAAGAGATTCAGAACTGGCTGGCTAGACAAGTGAAGGAGATAGAAATGCTTCATAGTTTTATCTCTTTAATTTGAACAGCGTTTCTTCAAGATAGATGTTACCCTGATTTTTCTTTTTTTAATACACAGTGAGGGTGTGCATAAGGTATCACAGATAAATCAGTGTGAAGGTTAAGACAGATATTTTCCCTTCAAGCTTTAAAATGAAAATAAGGACTTGGGAGGGTGATGGTATTCATTTATGCACCTGAAGAAACAACCCTAAGGAGGAAAGAGCGTCTCATATCCTGAAAAACTCAGAACTTCTACAAAAGAATAGAAGTTTCATATTGAGATACTTCCCATAGGAGTGAGTCACCAGCTGCTAAGATCGCTGAAGATAAACAGCTGAGTGGAATCATGTTTTAAATATCTGGAAAACCTTCTTCCTCTTCCTTCTGGGTAATTTCCGCCTCCTCCCCTACCCCTTGTCCCCTCTTATTCCTGTCACCTGACTGATGTTATATATCTTGGAAAATGGTTTATCTTTTTTTTGTGTGTGATTCCCTTCTAAGACTGGGCAGGGGAAGAAAGACAGATTTACGATTCATTCTTCTTCTTCAAGAGATTTTGGGAAGGATAAATAGAAACTATAGTATATAATTATGTGTATATATATACACACACACACTGTATATATATATATATACACACACACACACACACACAGAAACACTATATATATGTTATATACTATGTTTGAATTGCATACTATATAATAATATATTTAAGTATACTTATATAATTATAACATATATAAGCATACATAGTATGTAATATTACATAGTATATAATTTAAATATATACCTGTTTAAATTATGGAAAAATGAGTGGGCAGGTAGAGGAAAACCCGACTTTAAGATGAATGCTTACCAGGGACTGGGCCTGTTTGATGGCCCTATGCACACACTCCAGCCTCACAGCAAACCTAGAGAGGGCCAGTTATTTGTTGCAGAGGGCCCACCTGTGAAGGGCTGAGATTCAGGCACTCATCTGTCCCAGCCTGAAGCATGTGGTCTCTTCATGGTAGGATTTTCTTGCACATAAGATCTAGGGCCAGAATCTGGAGGCACAGCCCCGGGCTCGGGATTCTATGGACAGTGCTGAAGAAATTGCTCACTATACATTTTTTTTTTTTTTTTTT
>NW_022436947.1:28781923-29038013 GCF_009761245.1 Sapajus apella
ACCCAGGCTGGAGTGCAATGGCGCAATCTGGGCTCACCGCAACCTCCACCTCCTGGGTTCAGGCAATTCTCCTGCCTCAGCCTCCTGAGTAGCTGGGATTACAGGCACGCGCCACCATGCCCAGCTAATTTTTTGTATTTTTAGTAGAGACGGGGTTTCACCATGTTGACCAGGATGGTCTCGATCTCTTGACCTCGTGATCCACCCGCCTCGGCCTCCCAAAGTGCTGGGATTACAGGCGTGAGCCACCGCGCCCGGCCCAATACTTAACTTTTTATATCAAATGCTGGTGCTAATGCCGGTGTTATGTGAAATAAGTCCCCATGTTTTCTTTTTACTCTAGCATTAGTCTCTGGTAGTGATGGTTAGTCAGCGTGGTGACTGCTGGTGGGTGGCACAGTGGTGACAGAAGGGCCACTAGGTGCCTCAGGAGATGGGGGTGGGTGCTAGAGGGGTGGGGGGAAATAGGGGAATGAGAGCCAAGGACCAAACAGTGCCGAGTGATGTGAAGGGAATAAATGTGTGCGTCTTTGAGTGAGAATGGACCAGGAGCAAGGAGGAACCCTGCAGTGGAAATGAAATTCACGGCTAGTGTGAAGCTCACACTTGTAGTCCCAGCTACTTGGGAGACTAAGGCAGGAGGGTCGTTTGAGCCCTGGAGTTTGAGGCTGCAGTGAGGTCTGATTCCCTGTGAATAGCTACTGTACTCTTGCCTGGGCAACATACTGAGGCCCTGTCTCAGACAAATACATAAAACAAGAAACCTGCAGTAACAGGGATACCTAGAAGGTGGGGGCTGGAGAAAAGGGAGGATTCCCATTGATTGGAGGAGCAAGAGAAACCCTGAGCTCTGAGGTTTATGGTTCTGCTATTGCAAGCCCTTGCTTTACTGGGACCTGGGGCTTCGCATTCTGCTCCATCCACGCTCAGAGAAGCCCTGTCCTGCCTGGCCAAGGAGCTGGTATGCTCCTTGGAGTGCCGAATAGGTACCCCTTTGGTCTGAATTACTGCTATAGTCTTCTAATCTTTTCTTTTCCCTGCATTCTCCTTTCTCTAGTATGTGCTTTGCACTTAAGCCACAAGTGACCTTTTTCATAAAGCAAATTTGTGGATGTAGTTCACTTGGAAAAAAAACAGAACCTTTAACGTTTTTTTGTTTTTTGTTTTTGCAGTCAGGATAGAGTCCAAAGTCACTTTATGGCACACAAGTCCCCTCCTAAATCGGCTCTGTCTGCAATCTCTTCCTGTTCTTTGTCTCATACTCTGTCCTCCATCCTGGGGAACCGCTGGCTCCTCACAGGTGCCAGGCTACTTGAGGACTCTTGCTTCTGCACTTGCTGAAATGCTTTTTAGGCTGACCATCCATCTCCCCTTCTTTATCTGGAAAACCTAACTGCAATGTCTCTTCTTTAAGAGTGTCTGTTTCTGACTCCTCCTGGTAGAGTTCTGCCCTACCTCTCCCTGCTCTTTGCTCTGCAGCTGCTTCTCTCAGGGCCTTTGCTATAGCTGTTTTGAAGCTTTCTACCTTTGCTACAGTTAGGGAAGCCCTTAAGGCCAGAGATGCTGTGTTGTTCAGCTCTGATTTCTCCAGAGGGTAACACAGAGCTAACTTGCAGTAGGCTCAGTAAGTGTTGAGTCAATGAATAAATGGGTTCCTTGGATGAAGGAGAAAGCCCAAAGCTCAGCGTGTTGTAGTTATTTGTTAGGTTTATATACCAGGTTGTCCAGAATGTATTAGCCAGACTGTGTCAAGTAGGTGAGGGTATCCTGACTGGGACCTGGCAACCCCCCAACATCTGAAAGTGTTGACACAGAGGAAGATAACTGTTGGTGAGAGAAACGATAGAATTTGTCAAAAGTATGTGAAATTAGTTACAGGAAATCTGAAACATGCATTGTGGTTCTGTTTGTCTTGTGACCATGTAAAATTGCCATTGAAAAAGCCCAGAAAGCTGTGCATGGTGACTCATCCCTGTAATCCCAGCACTTTGCGAGGCTAAGTCAGGAGGATTGCTCGAGCCCAGCAGTTTGAGACCAGTCTGGGCAATGTAGAGACACTGTCTCTATTAAAAAAAAAAACAAAAAAAAAAACAAAAAAACAAGAACCAGGGAATAAAAACAAGAAGGCTAGGCTGCTATTTCATGAAGAAACCTACCACTAACCACTGAACTTCAGTTAAGCTAGGATTGGATTATTTTTGTTGCTCCTCTACTCTTAGTATAACATTTGCTATATAATAAATTGTAACATATCATAAAAATGTACATGTTATCTGAGTCAGTGTGTGCAGGTATAAATTTTTAATAGTTATTTACACTTGAAGTGTCTACAACAGTAGAGTGCTGCACTCCTTTTAAATGCCAGAAGATGCTCAGATATATCTGCTTGTCACGTCCTCTGGCCACCATGTAACGGTCAGTTGTAGAAAATTAAAATTCTGGCCACTACTGTATTTTAGGCATTTTTACTGCTTCCTGCAAGTTTGGGGTGCTTTTCCAACCTGTTAGTGATTGTGTTTTATATCAAAAATTTCCTACCACTGTATTTTTTTTTTTTTTTCAGAATAGTATCCTGAGATAGCAAGGCAAGCTGTTATCAAAAGATAGAAACAAAACTCCTACTAAATATGCAGTTGGCCATTGGAGAGGAACAGCATTGTCACTCCACAGCATAACCAACACAAATTTAGAAATATATGGTATGCTGAAGAAATAGACTACAGTTGTTATTTATAGCTTCCCATTTAAAATTTTTGTTTTCATTAGAATAGGCTTATCCACTACAACAGTGTTGGAAGTGATCTGTCACACACATGTATGGTATGCTCTGCATATGGTGGCTGGATTTGGGATGTCTCAGGTGGGAAGAAGGATACGCCCTTTCTCATTTCCAGTGGTGTGACATGGGCTACCAGGAACCCTCATCATTGTTCTTACTGACTTGATACTGAGCAAATATAAATTCAGAAAGACGAAGTAAGTAAGGATAAAATGCTGCTTTTATATGATGAGGTTGTATATCAGTGTTTATTCAAACAACAACAACAAAAACCCTTTACTGTGAAAACCACGGCTTGAAAACTACTGACTTAAAATGAGGCTGGAGTATTGCACGGAAATTCTGTTACAACAAGGTTTGAAGCTACCAGCTAGATTTTCCTAATGAGCTGACATCTTTCTACTTTAAGTAGTGGTGGGACAGTCTTCTGGATTGGGAGGTATGAATTGTCACGGAATTATTACCTTTCCCAGACACATATGCCATGCAGCACATTTTGCAGCATTGATGTAATAAAGCTCTTCATATCTGAAAAACATTTGTCTGATATCATCATTCTATAAAGTACCTAGTTGAAAGGGTTAACTCTTTTGTATCTTATGAAAGTAAGAGGCCAGGATTCTAATTTTGGTTCTTTTACAACTGTTTGAACTCAGGCAAAGCATTTATCTTCTTAGGGCCTCAGCTGTGAAAAGGCAGTTGGGTGAGGTGATTTCCAAGTTTCCTGAAATTCTAAAATTCATTGTTAAGTTTGAGAGTCTCTTAAGCACTCTGACTAGATGTCAGTGGAACTGTCTGAAATATTCTCTATCTGAAATGTTTTGGTTTGTGTTCAGGTAACTGAAGGTAAAGGGTATGAGATATTTACTCTTTGTGCTGGTTTCTTCTACCAGACAGTTTACTACATTTGCAGCATTATGTGTGATTTTGAAGCTCTTGGGCAATTCCCTATAGTATTTGGTTCCGTGAATTTGGGTAAGTATTTGTTAAATATTATATAAAACCATTCTACTTCCCTAAGTCTTTTTGTCCTTAACCGGGCATTGCCAGAGCTATTAAGTTACTCAAATAAATTAACTAAACCCCATATTCTATTTTTGAGTCACATGGTACCAATTCAAATAAACATTGGTTAAAGGGGTGAGATGTGGAAATAACTTATTTTTTCTGAAAGTCTTCTTTTCTTTTTTAACTGTGAAAAAAAAGCTCAGGGATGAAAATATAATACTACGCTTAGCTGTCAAATGGAAAAGAATCATCTTAGATCTCATTCTACATCCAAATTATAGCACTCACTGACCATACTGTGCAAAATTGGTCAGATTCCATCGACTGGTTGTGTTTGCTCCCCTAATTGGAACGAATTATGACTATTAATCATTGTGACACAAGGCAGAATGTCATCATGGAATGACATTCTTATTTTCCACCTGAGAAATGGTAGCTTCTGAGCACAAAATCAAACTCTCCTTTCCTACTTTCCCTTGCCATTTCTTTTTTGGTTTTGGTTATACTTCTCTGGAGAAAATCAGACAAAGACTTGTAAAAAGTGGAGGATGCAGAGGCAGAGCAAGAAAGCTTTCTTTCATTTTTATTTCCCAGAAACAGCTGTGAAGATAAAAATGGGATGGGGAGAGAAGAAAAACATCAGAAGAGAAAGAAACGTGACTATTGGACAGACAAAGACATTTGAAATTATTTGCATGTAGGCAATTGATGGAGATAAAGTCCTTTTAGGCATGAGGACTTCAAAATGACTAAACTCTGAAATTTTATTTTTTTCCCTCCTAGATTAACTCAGAAGAGACATGTTTTCAGGAATTTGCAGGGATTTTCTATGAGGATAATAATTTTCTAGTTATAGAAGTAATTATGGTTGTAACACATGAGTTATTTTGGTATTGAGTTTTGTAATTTCTTGGTGTTTTGGTATACGTAAAATTTATTTGGTTGATTGCATATTTTAAGGAGGATTGAAAAGAAAAAGATAACTGACAAATGCTAGTCTATCTCATGCTGGCCTTCTGAAAATATTTCTGTTTTTTAATTTTTTGCTCTAGGTATCAGTATTAATGGCTTAAAAAAAAAAAGAGAGACAGAAGTGTGTTTACAAAGGTGTTTAATTAGTGGTTTATTCTTCTTCTCTGGACCATCTATTTTTGATAGCCATGGCACATTTACTGGGTGACTTTTGTTTGTCTAATAAGTAAGCAACTTCCTTTATATGTCCCTGAAATTTTGTCACCCTCCAAATAAGAGTTCTTATAGTACTCTGAAGAAGAACTGACATTTTTTGTATTTTAATGTTTCCCAATAGGAAAATGATTGTGGCATATCTGGTAAACATTACGTCCAAATGCAATGGATTTTCTGTGGGTATCTTATTAAGCACAATGAGAAGATGCTCGCATTTCCATTTCTACCTCAGTACTAACGTTAATTTGATTTCAAATTGTTAATGCTACCATATTTTGTGATGATACAGACTACCATAGGCAGTACCTTGTTTTATAATAATAGTAAACATTTACTGAACTCTTACTAGGTGTCAGGCCCTATGCCAAGGTTGTACGTGCATCATTTCATTCTGTGCTTATGACAGCTACATGATATGGGTACTATTCTTATCCCTATTTTACTGGTGAGAAATTTAGGAACAGCAATGTTCTAGAACCTGTCCAGGATCTCAAGGAAACTGAGTTGTGGAACTCTGATTTGCTGTCAGATTCTGAAGCCTGGTTTCTCAGTTACTTTGTTATGGTGTCTCCCCAGTCATATTTTCGTTGCTCTTTGTTTTGTTTGGGGTGGTGGTGTGGGAATAAGGGGTGTCTGTTATCATAAAGCTAAGCAACTGACAAAATTCATAGTAAGTATTGAAGCACAGGTTCCCTCGTTTGAGACCAAGCAACTCCACTGGGATGCAGGGCTTGCAAGATGGCTGTTGATGCAGAGCCAAAACTAAAGGTTGGACAGCCTACCACCTTGAAACCTCTGCTTGGAGGTGGGTCCTTGACCATCTGCTTCCAATGGAGAGCCCCTGAGGGTGTCCCAGTAAAGTTGCCCCCCCCCACCTGCCTAGCACTGTCGCAGGCTCATCAGAAGGTAGCATGGGCTGAGACTCAGCTGAGCATGGTGTTCTTCCAGGAGGCTGGGCTTGAGATGTCTGTCCTAAGTGTGCAGCTGTGATGGTCCTTCCAACAAAATGACTCCTACCCTTGGCACTTTCCTACCTGGCAGTAGTCACCAGCTGATTTATAAAAGACTGGATTCTGCTTAGGAAAGGCAGTTTAAGACTGTGCATTCATGATGTAGGGAGGAGCAGGTTGTGAGAATAGAATACGTGAAAGTAGAGACCTGCCTGTCCTTTAAGAGATGGATCTGTGGCATTACAAGGGAGAGCTAATTATAATACCATTGTGTCACTCAAATGTTGTGGTCAGACTGTCGAAGGTGCCTTTTATTTCAAATGACTTTTGCTTTTTTTTTTTTTTTTTCAAACTGATGGTGATACATGTTCTGACTTCCTTGTGAAATCATCAGGTCTCATAGACAGAATAAGACTTGAATGCTTATGTCATTGCTTTCCTGTTTGTAGAATACTACCCCATTCCACTTTTTCCTGTTTGGATGCTTTCTCACTTGTCCTATTTGATCCTTTTAACCCTTATGAGGTAGACAGAGAGGGTTGTTCCTGTATTAATGATGAGACAGTAAGACACAGCAAATGAAGTGACCAGGGCTGTTTGTCTGAAGCACTTAGTTTATTCTTCTATGTACTTATTTTCCACATCTGCAGAACTGTGACCATCCCCCACATGATTTATAGTCCATACCAAGCAGTGGATCAAAGGAGCTCCTGCCAGGCAGTCACCATCTTCTGATGAGAACAGCAGCATGCAGCCTGCACTTCAATGCTGCACTCCCAAGACCAGCTCTGGCCCCCACACTGCCAGTGCTGTATGTACTGGGTGCTCTGTAGTTTGGTATTACTGGTTTCCTGTAGATTCTTTATTTTTAATAGCCCATGTCAGTTTCTTTTTTTTTTTTCTTTTTTTTTTTAGGTGTGGGAAGGGTCCTAAGCTTTGGTTTCCTGCTCTGTAAACAGGAATGATAATATTTGCCTTGTTTATCTACCATGTCATTATTATGATCAAGTGAGATTATTTTTGTGAAGCCATGTAAACTATAAAGTACTTTACAAGCATAAGGAATTACTGTGGAGGACCTTGAGTTTCAGATGGAGGTCAGGAGCAGTTAAAATAATTGATTGTGATACCATCAGTAATCTCTTTTATCAAGATCCTCTGCAAGCTCTGGAGGGGGGAAAATTGTAGGGGTCACACAGCTGTTATTGATAGAAATTTAAAGAGCAGAAAGGCTTCTCAGTCCCCCTGGGAAGGATCTAGCTCACACTTCTGGGAACCAGTGTCCAAGGCGTGTGACCAAAGGAACAGAGACTTTCTGTCAGGAAGGAGTCACCAGCTGATTCCAAGGGCCAGGGTTTTTATGAGGAGTCAGTGCCATCCTGCTTGTAATCAGTCAAAAGGAGGTTAGTAGCTTGTATCTTTTGCTCCCAAAGGGGGAAAAATGAACGACAAGTTGCAGAATATGCCCTATTAAACCCCGGATAAGTTAGAGTTAGCCAAAGGACTAGACTGTAATGCTCCTGGGTGAGGGTGGGGTGGATACTGCAGTTCTGTGCTGTGAAGTTGCCCAAAGCAGCACCTACAAGAGGTGCCTGCAGATCATGCCGAGGGGTGCATTCAGGAAAACCTGACTTTGCCCAGTTACATTAGCAAGTGGCGGTCACCTGTGTGGCTGTGTGTGTGTAGTTTTCACTGATATATGAGTTCCTCCTTTGTGCCAGGCACTGTGCTAGGTGGTAGGTCTGCATTGGAGGGTGGAGGGTTTTCAGATCTCAACAACTTAGAAACTCATGCATCTGTTAAATACAGGTCTGAGCATTAGGCATGTGCAGTGTACTGTGGGGGCAGAGATGAAGAGTGAATTCCAAAGAGCTCCAGCTTGTGTGGAGAAGTTAGAGAAAGGATCACTGATCATGGTCCTAGGAGAGGCACGGTGGTGTGGTAAAAGTCTGCCCAGAGGAAGGGACCCTCAGACCTGGGCAGGTGCATGTATCCTGGAGAAGGTGATAACTGAATCGAGTTGAGAAGGTACTGTAGGAGGTAATTAGGTGAAAGAAATAGGAGAGGGCATTCCTGGGTAAAGAAACAGCAAAAGCAAAGGCAAGGAAGCTTAAAGGCTTCCAGGAGTGACTGGGGAACCGCACATGGATTACTCCCATAAATGTTGCCATTATCAAAATACGGCTACCTGTAGCTGACACTTCATCTCATTCCAAGTTAAATCAGCGGTTCTCAATCTGATTGAACTATCCAACCCTCACCTCCACTCCCAGGGGTGTTTGGAAATGTGTTGCTTTTGATAAATGAGTGATTGGACAGCCCTCCTCGCATTTGTTTGACAAGACCAGGTGAGGTACGTGGCTGTCAGAAGGAAGAACCGCCCTCTCCCACATGCCCAGCCGTCCTCTTTGAGAAACCCAGGTTTAAAACCTGGTAGACATAATCCTGTGCGGTGACAAGACAGTGAGTGTGTTTACTGTTTTCAGCTATGGCATGAAAGCCACGGCCACATAATTTTCAGGCTATCAGTAAAGGCTGGAATGCTTTTCTCATCAATACCTTTTCTTTGAAATTTCTTTTGCTCTTTTAGTTTCCATGTTTTATTGATGTTCTGCTTTATAAAATACTAGGTAATGCCTTATGTTGATAACATCTTTGTTAAGAGCTAACAGTTCTCCTCCTCCTGTTCCCAAATGGAGGACTTTGCGTTAAAGAGGCAGTTGTGGCCTTTCTCTGCCCTTTCTCCCCTTCCCGTTCCTACTCATAGGCAATTGGCTGGTGAATTTGGAAGATGAGACTGGGCTGACCTTGCTCATTCCCTCCTTTCTATGGAGGTTTTCCCTCTCCAGAGGCTTCCTTCTGATTTGTAAGGTTAATGGCAGTGTGGGAGGCCTGCATGTTTATGACCTAAACTTAGTCCAGGGGAGCGTAGCTGGGCCCTGTGTACAGTGATGCTGTTTGTGCGCTGCATGAAGGGAGCAAGTGGCAGCTGGAAGCCGGCCAGAATTCCACTGGGCCCAGCCAGCTGTGCTGGGGTCCAGGCAGTTCCTTTTGCTCATTCGAACAAGTGCATTGTACAGTCCTGTAGCCAGCCACCCTGTTGCACAGCTCCAGAGGCTACCATTGTGTTCTCATTGTATTCTATGTCTAGTGGTTTAGGTCTTGATAGTGAGTCAAATGTCTGCATACCCAGCCGCGTGCTTCCATGCAGAGTTCATTAGCCATAAAGCTGACTTTTCAGTTTGACCTGCTTCTTCTGTCTCACCAATGGGCGAAGGCTAGTATTTAGTACTTTTTCTGGACCTATGGTTTCCTTCGTGACATGAGGCTTTGCTTCCTTGTGATCTCTTAATTTTGTTTCTTTCACATACATACAGTTAATACATGCTTGTGATTAAAAGTTTATACAGTGTAGAAAAATGTAGCCTATGAAACTGAGGTCTTCCTTCACCTCCTTCTCCCACTCTTCTTCTGAAAATTGATCATTAGCTAATGCAATGATCAATCAATCAAGAGGAGCCAAGGCCCCTCTCAGACCCTTTCCTGTTCTGTTGGTGTGTATAATTTTAAAAATGTGATCACTTTGTGTTCTGTAACTTGCTTTTTTTAAAAAACATTACATCATGGAGATATCTTTTCATATAAGTATATTATAAAAATTTAAAAGTCAGTTTATTTCAAATCTTATTTTTAAAATTATATATAAAACAGTAATAAGATTTAATTTGACTCCTTCTGAATGCCAGGTGTCACAACAACTCTCTGGGATGGGCAGTGTTAATACCATTTTTCAGCTCAAGAAACTGAGGAATAGAGATCAAGTAGCTTGCCTAAGATCATCCTGGACAAGTATGTAAAACTGGTATCTGAAGGCAGGTGGTGTGTCTCTAGAATGCGCAGTCTTCAATGTTATGCTTGACAGCATTTGGTATCAAATCCAAAAAGTAAAGAGGGTTAATGATATGGTGACTGTTGAGGTTCCTGGCCCTATGCCCCAGTGCCTGGAGTTCTTACACCAGAGGCAGATCCTTTTGGGTACAGGTTCCCAGGCTGTACTGTGGACTTACTAGCACAGAATGCTCAGGAAGTTGTATATGCCCACTTAAAACCATTTTCCTTTATTCTGTGAGATACAAGTACACGTACTACACGTACTGTTCAATCCATTTCAACCCTGTGATTCTGCTTCCTTTTACTCTTTCTTGTTAAGAGTTGCATGCTAGCCCACAGTGGGAATGTATCATACTTTGTTTAAATAGTTCCTGTTCTGGTTTTCAGTATCATGCTATTATTTCCTCTTCTCCTTCCTCTTCCTCCTCCTCCTCCTCCTCCTCTTCCTCCTCCTCCTCCTCCTCCTCTTCCTCCTCTTCTTTCTTCTTCTTTGACAGAGTCTTACTCTGTTGCCCAGGCTGGAGTGCAGTGCCATGATTCTGGCCCACTGCAATCTGAAACTCCTGGGTTCAAGCAATCCTCCTGCTTCAGCCTCCTAAGTAGCTGGGACTACAGACACAAACCACTATACCTGGCTAATTTTTAAAATTTTTTGTAGAGATGGAGTCTCCATATGTTTCCCAGGCTGGTCCTGAACTGTTGGCCTCAAGCTATCTTCCTTCCTTAGCCTCCCAAAGTGCTGGGATTATAGGTGTGCGCCGCTGCACCCAGCCCTAATATGTTATTCTAAACAATGCTACCTCAAAAAATGTTGCATTTATATGTAAATATATGTGCATATATTTATGGACATATTTATGGACCCATACATGGGTCCATATCTCTGTAGAATATAGTGTTCAATGTGGAATTTCTAGGTCAAATGGGATGCATATGAAATATTTTTATAGATCATGGCGAATTATGTTCCCAAAAGGCTGTACCGTTTTATATTCCCACCAACATACTTGTTTCATGTCTCTTGCCAACATTGGATATTATCTCTAATATTTTGCTAGTCTGTAAAGTGTTGTTAGTATATGAAATGAGCAAAGTTAACAACATCTGAAGTTATTTTTAGCTTAGCTATATAGTCTTGCTACTATTCACTTGCTCAAGAAGAAAAGTCATATGCAAGCCATTCTGCAGCTACTGCCTCCCCTGTTTACTAAGAAATGCCTTCCATACTTTTGCCTTAAAAATGCAGCTACTGTGAGCCATTTTTATTAACTTCAGGAAAATGACTGCCACGTGACCAACATGCAGATGCTTCCTAGAGGGGCAAGCAATTATGAATTGGGAGTCTACTTACAGCCCTTTAATACCTAAAGCAGTCCACTTTGCCAGCCCCTCCCCCTAAGGTGGTGGAGCAGTGTACAGCCACAAAATGCTCTTGGCACTGTGGGGACCCTAGCTACTCAAAAGAAGGATACTATCATCGGGACAGTGCCTCATTCAAACATACGTGTCCACAGGCAGGGAGCCCATGCTGTTGTCATGGCATTGACATGGCTCCTTAAGCGACTCTCAGGCTGTGCTTTTATCATGGGCACCCTTCTCTGAGATGGTTTTCTAAGGAGAAACCAGTGCCTTTAAGTCCATGCCCACAGATTCCATTTCCAAGTACTTTGGCTTCAGAGGACCAACTCACACTTACTTCCAAACTTGGAAAAGGAGAATTTCAGTCTGATCTGCCTGGCAGATGGCAGGTTGTGCTGTGTGGATCCGTTGGGGTAAAGGTTGTCTGCAGAGGCAAAGAGGATATTTTTACATATAAAGGAGCACTGTGCTTCTGTTTTTCTGAAGTCTTTGGTCCTCTGATGCTTGTTGGGCTGTTTGGGAGAGCAAGCCTCTCCAGAGTCGTTTTGCAGCTGCTGGGGGTTTCTGGGTTGACGGGGACTAGCTCCTTCCTTGTGTGGTTCTGCCGCTGCCCTACCATGTGCTCAGTGAATGCCATTTCTCTTTTATGGTCAGTTTTCTGAGTGATGAACTATGCCCACATGGCACTGACAGCTGCACCATAGTTGACTTTGAAACTATTAATTTTTAGTTTTTATTTTGGAATTTTGTTTTCCATTTATGTTCTATTTTAGACTTTTGGACTTAGTATCCTGCAGACCAAGAAACTGATGTGTATGCACCCACCCCCATTCCACCCCATGTTAAAACTAGATTGACAGCTTGTCAGTTTATTAACAACATGTCAGAAGTTTGCATAATATGAAGAGTCAAAATGGAAAAGTGCATGTGCTAAAGTGATATGAGCCTGAGTTTAATATTCATCATACCTTTGAGGTGTCTGTTTCACTGGTGTATTTCTGATTTTGAGGGATTTTAAATAAAGCTATACTAATCTCCTAAATCTTGACAGTATAACTGCCATTTTTATTTCCATATTTCTAATTAAGCTGGGTTTTTGTAGGGTGTGAAAGAAAGGGTTTTGAGGTGACCTTATGTGTCAAAAAATCACATAGTGATTCTAGAAAAACTTCCTTTTGAAGCAGCTGTGTTCTCCTTGAGCGGATTCTTTGAGTGCCAGGCATGTTTAATTCACTTCTGGGCTTTGTGTGCATGTTGCTAGGTTTAATTTAAAAACTACTCTTTTTTGCTGGATGCTTTGCTGAAACTCCTTTAACAAATAATATTATGTTAACATTGTATTTATATCTAAGGGAATGTTACTAGAGAGTTCACTTGGAAGATTTTTCCTGTGGTTACTTCCCTTTCTCTCTCTCTCTCTCTTTTTTTTTTTTTTTTTTTTTTAAGGTACAGGGCCTTATTCTGTTTTCCAGGCTGGAGTGCAGTGACATGATCACCACTCACTGCAGCCTCAACCTCCCAGGCACATGTGATCCTCCCGCCTTAGTTCCCAGAGTAGCTGGGATTGCAGGCATGTGCCAACACACTGGGAAAATTTTTATTTATTTTTTTGTAGAGATGGGGTCTCCTTGTGTTTCCCAGGCTACTCTCGAGCTCCTGGTCTCAAGAGATCCTCCTGCCTCAGCCTCCCAAAGTACTGAGATTATAGGTGTGAGCCAAATGCATCCAGCCTCCATCTCTATTTGTGTTAAATAAATAAGCATGTTAAGTAGCTTTTTGAGTTTATCACAGCTTTTAAGGTATTGGCTAAGCTCAAACACAGTTTTTAAAAATGTTCCTTCTGTGTCCCATCATAGGTTCATGTTATGTCTGTAGTTTCTGTGTCTTTCAGGAAACCTGTGTAATAGCTCTTGTCCTGATTTCACATGGCTCAGTTAGCCTATAAGGATCTGTACAAAAGCTTCTGAGTTGGCAGCTTGCATCATGTGCACGTTTATTCTGTATCTGAGCTCATCTTCTGTGGTTCCAAATAGAAGATGAGTGAGAGGAATGAAGGGTAGTGTGATGATTGAGGCATAGAAAAAATATTTTTATTTTTGGATCCCTTTTTTTAAGAGTGTGCAAAACCAGTCATTTCTATGTGACTAGCTGCTATCAGAAACCAAATAATGCGCTTGTCATCACAGTTGAGGCAGCTTCTCTGTCAGATTGGAACTCGGGTTATGTTGATATGTGTTTGGTTTTGAGGCATGATATGAGAAAACCAAGTATTTCAGTTCAGCTCTTTTCCTAGCCTGTTCTTTTATGGTGGGTATTTCCTGGCTACATCGTAGGAATGGGAAGCAGAGATGAAGGTACGGTCTTTGACAAAAGGAAGTCTTTTGAACAGCTGTAGCTATGAGAGAGAGGGGCTATTACCGATGATTTTTTGATTTCTCATTGCTCCCTACCTCCTGCTAAAATCCTTTTTTTTTCTCCTTAACTCTCTTATGGCAAAACAGTTTATTCATTTAAAGTATGACTTGAGACCACTAAAAATTGAATAAGAAGAAAGGCATACTGTAAGCCTCACTTCAGAAGTACAAAATGAGTGATACAGCCAAAGTCCTTCTTAAATCTTGGAGCAAAACCACAACACCTCTCTGAGTGCATGCACTGCTGTCACAGGACATTGCATTTCACCTGTAAGTGTGATGAAAAAAAATGACACCAGAAGCAGCCCTCAGACAGGTCTCAGGGAATGAGAGTGATACTGATGTCAGGAAGCATATTGGGATTCTTCTATATCTGGATGCTGGGTACTTAATACAATTTGCTTATTGGATTGATTATGGTCCCACAGCTGTGGTACTATCATCAAGAAAGTCCCAAGTGATGGGTATAGGCGTGTAGCCTGTGTTAAACAGATGAGTGCTGGTGGCCAGTCATGCCCAAGAGATTTCCCACGATGCTCGTATAGCACGAAGAACAACAACATTTCTGCAAAGCAGGTGTCCTTTCCTTTAAGCAAACCTAATGCTGTGTTGATAAAAATCTAGATTTCCTATAAAGGGGTGACTTTTTTTTTTAACCTTATAAAAGGGCTTATTTCAAATTTCTGTTAAAAAAAATCAAGAGTCTCCTATAGCATTTGACGTGTCAACTATAAATTCACAGAAATTGGTTTGCAAATCCGTAAGAATATTTTAACAACAGCTACCATTAAATGAACAGTTCTGTTTGCTAGGTATCAGGCTAAGTGCTTTTAAATGCATTATTAGCTTCTCCACTCATCACAATAGCCTTGGTAAGTAGGTGCTATCATTATCATCTATGTATTTCAGAAGAGCTATCTAAGATTCAGAAAAGTTGTTTCCCAAGATCACATGGGTATAGTAAGGGGTGATAGCAGACTTTGAGCCCAGGGCTGTTTGATTCCTGGGAATTAACTCTTAACAAATTCCTCAGCCTAGGCTGCTGTCTGTAACAGTAGGGACAGGCACCACTCTGCAAGGATCATATAGATTTCCAATGTCTCTCCCCACCTACTTGTTTTGATTGTGATTGTGTGCTCTGGAACTTGATTTTTGGAAGTGATGACTAGCATTAGAAGTTGGTTGGCAGGAGGATTATTTTCTTTCTACCCTCATTCTACCTCATTATCCTCGTAACCTAGGGAACTTATGTCACAAAGGACACCATGGTCAAGATCCTGAAAATGGTATTTAAGATTGCTCACATGTAGATGATCAACATCTGTGCAATGATTTCATTAAAAATAAACACAAACACCATCACCATTAAACTTGTTTTTATCTTATGTGCAATTTCAGCACTGAATATAGTGCTTTCAGAGCAAATGCAGTTGGTTGAAAGAATTGGGTACTTAAGAGACAGCTTATTGTAATAAGTCGGTTTCCATATTGTTACTGAGTAGGACTTGGTGTTAGAGGACTCTGGGGGATAAAAATTAATGTAATTAAAATATAGTAATTGGCAGATTTGTGCAAACTACAGGTTTTTCTATTTTGATTCTGAAGAAGCCAAATAAGGGCACTGTGCTTGTAGTTTTTTTCCAATACATTTTTCTGTGCCAAGAAATTGGGCCACTAAAAATTTTATCTTGTTATTAATAATGAGAGGTCATACAGACAAGAACTGCATTACTCTAGCAGGGAAGAACAGAGCTCCCAATTCTATGTTGTCTTTGGAGTCAGAACCAAATAGAGCATTGTGAAGTCAAGTGGAGACCTACAGATGGGTTCACAGACTCAGAGGCTGTCTAATGGGTACACATTGGGTGAGGGTAGTGCTAAGAGTTATGAATCAATTTAAGGAATTCTGTTTCCAGATCTTAACTTTCATATGTTATTTTTCTTTAGTGCCTGTATTCTCCTTTTCCAATAGACCTTCTTTCACTCAGTAAAAGAAAGACCAGTCTCCCACACACCCCTGTTCTTAGTAGGGTACTGTTTGGATCATGGGTTAGAAAAACACCTGGGCTCCAAACAAAGGAATGATTGAAATAACAGTGTTGGTTGATGAAAATTAATGACTCTAATGACAGGATAACAAATACTTTTGCAATTCAGGTGGCATCCAATTCTTTATTTTCCACAAAATTGAGAAAGGACTTAATTGACTTGTCAGTTGATCATTAAAAATAATTTTGATGATAGATCACCCTGAGATTTTTTTGGCGTATGTCCCAGAATGAATTCAAACTATAGAGGAAAATTGTTATAGCACACTTAAATGTCCATGTAGTTATTTGTGTGAACAAGTTTTGTCAGCTTTTAGATTAAAAAAGGGGATGGGGGCAGATAGGAATAAAATCGATGCACATTTTAGCAGTATTCATCTGCAAATGCATAACAATTGGAAAATGAATCTCATCTGTCTCATTAAGAGATAGATTTTAATTTTTATTCTTATCATTTATAAAAGATATGTTTATGTTTTTATCAACTGTACACAACAAGTAAAAAATATAAATTAATCCAGCTGAAAAAAATACGAGTTTTGTGGCCACAAAACCTTCTAAAAATTCCCTTTATATACATATGTCAATTTCTACTAAGTTATGCTTATATATTATGAGAGATATGCAATGGGATGATTAACACAACTTTCAAACTTAACAAATATTTTACCTTAAGATAAAATCTTATGAGGATAGTGAAATGGAAATACAAAGGCAGGGAAAATAAGGGAAAAATTTCTGTTACACAAGAGCTTTTTCAGATTTTATTAAACATCTATAATGATAGCTAGCAAACAGCTTGGTGTTTTGATTCAACGGATACATTTTAGAGACTTATGTTATAGTTTAATTTTCTTTTTCTTTTTTTTTGAGATGGAGTTTCACTCTTGTTGCCCAGGTTGGAGTGCAAAGGTGCAATATCTGCCCACCACAACCTCCACCCCCCAGGTTCAAGCGATTCTCTTGCCTCAGCTTCCTGAATAGCTGGGATTACAGGCATGTGCCACCACATCCGGCTAATTTGATATTTTTAGTAGAGACAGGGTTTCTCCACGTTGGTCAGCCTGGTCTCGAACTACCAACCTCAGATGATCTGCCCGCCTTGGCCTTCCAAAGTGCTGGGATTACAGGGGTGAGCCACTGCTCCGGCTTATAGTTTAATTTTCAAATGTCATTGTATGACACCTTGGAAATCCTTTTTTATTAAACTTCAGATGAAGAAATGTTTAAGATGTCAAGTTAAAAATGTTCCAGGGGAAACACAGTGGCCATAATTCTTTTTGTAAGTGTGAAAAACAAACACTTTTTAAAACATTGAGATAAAACATCATTTAGTGAGAATGAGAGACCAGTCATCTAGGAGAAGAATATGGAAGTGAGACAGAGCCCTAAAATCAGATGGCATTACAAGTTTCTGGAGCCATTTGGGGTTATAATGAAGGGGAGGTTTTGGGAAGAACATGTTTCATTATCCCAAGGTGGTGATGAGAACTTTTAATTAAAACAGTAACAATAATACTTACTGTTATTATTTAAAATCCTGCCTTTGTTTCCTATAATCATGATTTCTTTCATATACATATATGGTTGTGTATATATTTGCGGTGTGTGTCCATGAGTGTTATGTGCATATGCAGTTACAATGTGATAATAAAGAGAAGGTTTTTGATCCTTTTACTAGGTAAAGGCAAACATTGTGAGCTTGTGATTTTGTGCAAGATAGCCACGCACACCTTTTTATGATAGAATGTCAGCAGCTGACCCTTGAATTAAGTAGCGAGTTGGATGAGCTTCTGAATGAATTAAAGCCCTTGAGAGAAAAAAGCTCAAGTTAGAAAAGGCAGAGTGTGTTTTGAGGATTGTGGCAGTTTTTTTCCCAGATTGTGTGTGTGAGACAGAATGATTTTTGCTTTTGGATGACAGGAGCCACCTCAGGTTGTGTACTAACATCTGATGGGATACCACAGACTCTCACAGCCAAGCCAAGAGTTGAAGGTCTGCAGCTGGTCCAGGTGGAAGTCAGCAGATGGAATGGCTCAGACCTGGGTAGGCCAAGACAACAGGACGCAGGTGGAGACTCAAGAGGGAATTGGTGCAGAGGTGGGGGGTGGTGTGGGGAAAGGCAATGAGGAAGAATAAACCCTGCATGGGAAGGCTGGAGTGGTCATCTCTGAGGCCTCCTGGAGGTCACCTACTGGGGGCTGGTCCGCTGTCAGTGTCTCACTGTTGTCAGGCTGCACAGGTACTCTGCTTGCTTTCTTATGTATTTTGGTCACTGCATTGTTAGACATAATGCTGCTTAGGTAGCCTTTCTTTTCGGGCTATTTCATTCCACATGCAATTGCCAGTGAAACTCTTTGGCTGTGGGTTTTGCTGGGCTAGCACCTGCCCTTGGCATTTCCAGGTTTTCCCTCAGCTGGCATAGCCATGACTACTGTCTCCTACAGGTCTTCATGCTGTTTTCAATGTGTGCTCTCTTCTTCGGGAGCAGATGATTCCTAATTATTACCCAACTAATACCTACTTGGAAAGCCACACTAGATCCCAGTGGAACCCTTTTGGACTAGCTGCTGACTGCCTTTAAAAGAGCAGCACAGGCCTCAAAGCTACTTCTGTTTGGCTCTGTTATTAATCTCTTTAGGAAATGATTCCTTAGGGAACCAGGGTAAGAGGGCCTGCTGCCTGCAAAACAGCTGCCTCGCCACTAAGTCTTTAGAAAGAGACAATGGAAAATAATTTAGTACAACAGGGGCTATTGTCCGGAAGTGACATTTCCCTCCTTCCCTTGAGTTGAAACAGTTGTGTTGAAACATGGAAAAGTAATTTATAAATTGCGGAGGGGCTGGGGAGTCGTCCCGTTTGCTGTTTCTTTCTCACACAATGCGCTAGGGAAATCATGCTTTTTAGCCGTTTGTTTCCTCCCTGGTGTTTGGATAGAATGTCTGTAAAATCTGACACTAAAGTAATAAGGTAAATGTGTGGAATGTGTGAGAGATTACAGTGGATTCTGGGTATCATTGGGTGGCCTTTGAGCTGTTGACATGCCAGATGTCTTTGGTACCAGTGAAATGATAACTGTCCATGTGAACAGACTGGTAGTCATGAAGGGCTCACACAAGGTGATTAAGCTTATTTCTGGTTTGTTCAGATCTGAGACCGTATCCTGTGGGTTCTGGTCTAGTTACAGAGCTCTTTCATTACATGCTGTCATTTCTACCTGTGCATCTATATAGCAGAAAATAAGATTTAACACTTTTTGGTTGAAGATTTGGAAATAGCAAAAAGCATAAAGAAAGAGTGTCAAAATCTATCTGTAACCTCACTGCCAGAAATAACCTGCTATTCTTCCTGGCTTTACATTTTTTATTTATGAATTTGATATATCCTTATAGTAACAGGATCATATAATATTTACCATTTGTTACTATGGGTTTTCCACATAGTGACATATTACTCATGAATTTTTCTCTATTGCAGAAGATAAATACTTAAATATGCAAATTACTGTAATTTAAATTAGTGTCGTCTGCTTCTGGAGGGAACAATTGCCCTGATTTTTACCTCTGTTTTTAACACTGGCAGTGAGTATCTAAAAGTCACTGATTCTCTTGATACGAAGGAAGTGACTTTTATCTGAATATATTTTCTAATAGTTTACTTCCCACTAGAAGTGCAGAAGTCTTCTCAGAGATTTGGCCCAAATTCCTTTCTGATAGGGAGATAAAATAGGACCCTAAAAGAGAGGCTGGTGCCCACCAAGAAGAGATAAAGCTTCTGGCTTTCTTATTTGAGAAGTACTCTTCTTTTTATGGATGTTCCCTCTGGCCAAATAGTTGTTAGCCTTCTAGATAGAGGATGTTTCCCCAAATTGCTGTAAAGAATCCCAAAATGCACAGCACAGGTAACATACTGGAATATTCACCTTACATTTCATTTGGACATTGTTATGGGCTGAATTGTCTCTCCACCCCTAATTCATATAAATCATAACCAAGCACTGAAGAATGTGACTGACAGATGGTTAAGTTAAAATGAGGCCCTAATCTATTCTGACTGGGTCTGTATAAGAAGAGGAAACTGGACCACAAGGAGACATCAGGGATGTGTGTGCACAGAGGGAGGATCATGTGAAGACACAGCAAGAGGACAGCCATCTGCAAGCCAAGGCGAGAGGCCTCAGAGGAAACCAGCCCTGCCAGCACCTTGATCTTGGACTTCCAGCCTCCAAAACTGTGAGAAAATAAATTTCTGTTGTGCGAGCCGCCCAGTCTGATGTTTTGTTATGGCAACCCTAGCAAACTAATAAAACAGTTAGAAGAATTGTTTGAAATATTTGGGAATATATTTTCCAACTATAATTAATAATGTGGAGAAAATGTCAATGTGGAGGTGAAGAAAACATCTTAGCAAACAGAGGGATGCAACAGGGGTTTAGGATACCCAGGCGTGTGCAGGTTTTTGGTAAAGCTTTAGTTCCCACATCATGTGGTTGGTTCACCATGTTCCATTACATTATTATGCTGTATAGTGTACACCTGTGTAACATTATGCAATTTTTCCATGGATCAAATATTACATTAAAGATAAAGGGAGCTTCAAATCCCTGACAAGTTAAAAAAAAAGATAAAGGAAATAAATATAAAAAAGGAAAAAACAGTTTTTTACATGGCTTATATTTAATGAAATAAAATATGACATGGTCAGAATTCTTATTACAAGTCATTTAAATATTGCTTTTCAATAGCTAGCCTATTCTGTGGAGCAGATTGTAATTGTATCATTAGTTATTTCTTTATGGGAAATAGGTTAATTATTTTTCCATTTAAAAAGAAAATATCAGAAGTGAGCTATTCAGCCTTGGCAATGAAATATGAAAATGTGGAAGCTTAAGCTATCGAAGCGTGATGCTGAAATATCTAAGCTTTCAAGGAGGGTTGGGACTGTTTGTGAAAGTTTTTCTAACATTTAGAATGGAAATATTAATTGTGTCCTGGAAAATAAGTTGTGGATCTTTGGTGGAAGCAGGTCTGAGCCATGTTCATGTTAGTTGAACCTTCTTTTATGTGTGTGTGTGTGTGTGCGCGCGCGCGCGTGTGTGTGTGTGTGTCATTTTTCACACTGCTGGATCACATTTGAAATGCATGGCAATGGTTATAAGGTCTGACTGGGATCACTGTGCTAAGGCAGCAGTTGTTTCTCTTTTTAGCGTATATGGTACTGCTTCAGAGTGTATACTGTCCTCTGAAGCAATAGCTAACAATATTTCTGTGTACAGCATCTCAATATCTTGATAATTATTCATGGGCAGTCATTTTGGCTTTAAAATTTCTTAGATTACTTAAGTACTGTGTCAAGTTCTGTGGATACATACAACTCTCCTTAGCATCCTAATTAAAAACATTTTTTAAGAAAATTTTTGTCAAATATGTTAGATAGTCGTTTCCCTCTTAGGGTATTCTGAATACAGCTTGACCGTTTGTGTAACTAACATTATAAATATAATTCTTGTTCTGCCTCTAATGATGTCTTTGGAGCTATTGAGATAGGTACGGTCTGCTCCTATAGTAAATAACTCTAAATATATATGCTTTTTTTTTTTTTTTTTTAGACAGGGCGTTGTTTTGTCACCCAGATGGCAGTGCAGTGGCATGATCATAGCTCACTGCAGCCTCACCCTCCTAAGCTCAAGTGATCCTTCCACCTCAGCCTCCTGAGTAGCTGGGAGTATAGGCGTGTGGCACCATGCCTGGCTAATTTCTTTTTATTTTTAAAATTTTTTACAGAGATGGGGTCTTACCATGTTGCCCAGGCGGGTTTTGAACTCCTGGGCTGAAGCAGTCCTCATGCCTTAGCCTCCCAAAGTGCTGGGATTACCGGCAGCCACTATGCCCGACCATGTGTACTCTGAACATTTTCCTTGCCTTTTATTTTTTTCTCTTCTCTTTTGTCATAAGACCATCACTTACAATTTTGTTTGCTGCTTTTTGCAGCCTCTTTACTCCATTTTGCTTCTACTCTGCTTGTAAGAATGGAGATAACAATTGAACTTATAGGGATTGTGTATAAATCAGGGACCTGAGAGGCCCAAGAAATTCTGTTTCAGGAAAAAGTGTTGGTGGAGTTGGTAGTAACTAGTTGAAGTTGCACAACTGTTCAGATGACTATAACTCCTCTTGGGCGCCTATTGTAGGCAAGCTCCACCCCAGTGCCGGCACTGCTCAGCTCCCTGAATTTGGACTGCTGAAGCACAAAGGTGATTTGTCTCCCTCCTCCCTTATCACCCATGACATTTAGATTTTGCAGTTGAGAAAGAAAAATTTCTGCTTCTCTCAGTCTTGATTTGCATGCTGGAATTGAGGCCAGAATTCTCACTAAAGGTCACACGAGAAAGGTGGAGCGGAACAAGAAAGCCTTAGATGGTCCACAGTTGCATAATTGGGATTCATCTGCCTAATTCTGCATCCCTTAGCTAGTGGCGTGATGTTTCTCAGAAATTTCTTTGTGAGCCAACCACAGAATAATTTATGAATCCCCCACCCTCATAGAAAATGCCTCCTTTAAAAGATCACATATTTGGATCACAAAATTCTCAATGTAATCTTCCAGAGAATTAAATGATCCTGTTCTAAGTGGCATTTTAATTTTTGTATTTAAAGTTGTATTTTTCAAGCTGTATTGCTACCAGTTTTGCTTGGAAAGGTGTAGCTTTGGAGCAACGGCGTATTAGTCCGTTCTTGCACTGCTATAAAGGAGTAACTGAGACTGGGTAATTTATGAAGAAAAGAGGTTTAATGGACTCACAGTTCCACAGGCTGTAATAGAACCATGGTTGGGAGACTTCAGGAAGCTTTCACTCACGACAGAAAGCAAAGGGGAAGCATATACGTCTTTTGTGGCTGGAACAGGAGAAAAAAAGTGAAGGCAGAAATGGAGTTTAAACAACCAGATCTCATGAGAACTCACTATCATGAGAACAGCAAGGGGGAAATTCACCCCCATGATCTAGTCACCTCCCACCAGGGCCTTCCTCCAATATTGGGATTCTATTCCACATGAGATTTGGGCAGGAACACAAATTCGAACCATATCAAATAGTGATAATACACATACATGTGTATTTTCCTAAAAGGGATCACCCAGGGTGCTGATACTGTTTTTTAAGTTGGCCATGCTTAAAATGTAATTTTTCATGGACTTCTGACCCAAACTGGGACAACAGATGTACCTGATTTTCACCTTCAGTGATTGACAAATAAAGCCATAAGTAGAATTCAAAATTGTTCTCTTTATCAGCTGTAGTCAGCATTTACCTGGCCTAATTTTTATATTACTTAACTATGTTTTTTGAGACACAGTCTCACTCTGTCACTCAGGCTGGAGTATAGTGACATGATCTTGGCATTTTGACTCACTGCAGCCTTGACCTCCCAGGTTCAAGTGATCCTTTCACCTCAGCTTCCCAGGTGGCTGGGACCCCAGGCATGCAGCACCATGTCTAGCTAATTTTTCAATGTTTTGTAGAGATGGGGTCTCCCCATGCTGCTCATGCTGTTCTCGAACTCCTTGCTTCAAGCAATCCTCCCGCTTTGGCATCCCAAAGTGCTGGGATTACCACTGTGCCTGGCTCGTTAACTAAATTTTCAAAGGAACTCTTTGTATATGTGCTGGCAGGTTACCCAAAAGGAGTGACTTTGAGACTTTAATTTACATAGCTCCAAACAAAATGTCCAGGTGAAAGCACAGATAGCAGAATAGGTATGACGGATCTAAGAGCTAAAGTATTTCATTCTCATTCGTTGTAGTCCAAATGAAAGACATTTGAATTATTCAACATTTTGAAGAATTTTTAAAACATATTTTTAGATTGTTTTACCACCAAATTAATGATTTAAAGGAAGTTTAAAAACTTGATTGGGCCAGGTGTCGTGGCTCATGCCTGTGATCCCAGCACTTTGGGAGGCTGAGGCGGGTGGATCACGAGGTCAGGAGTTCGAGACCAGCGTGGCATGGTGAAACCCCATCTCTACTAAAAATACCAAGAATAGCCAGGCTTGGTGGCAGGTGCCTGTAATCCCAGCTACTTGAGAGGCTGAGGCAGGAGAATCACTTGAAACTGGAAGGTGGAGGTTGCAGTGAGCCGAGATCATGCCACTGCACTCCAGCCTGGGTGAATGAGCAAAACTCCATCTCAAAAAAAAAAAAAAAGAAAGAAAACCACAAAACTCAATTAATACCTGATTTTTACTAGCTAAGTAACAGAGCCTTTATTTCAAACTGAGAAACTATTTTAAAAATTTATGGCAAGTAGTATTTTTTTTTTTTTTTGCCAGAAATTGTGGCATGTGGTAGATTTAGTGATTCAAAAAATTGATATGGTTTTCAAATTTGAATTTAGGTATAATTGTAATCATCACTGTGTTTATATATCCAAGTCAATGCACTTTAAGTTGTAGACAATTGTTATTTAGAGGTATGAAGAAGAAGAGGGGGTGATGGGAAGTATGCTAGCATAGGAGAGAGTAAAAAGAAGGTTCAATTTTATAATGATGAAATTAAAAGTCTTCAAATATCTTAGAGGCTGTTTAGTATAGTACTTTATTTTTTTCCGAAGAAACAATCAAGGCACATACTGGTTAACTGAGTTACTTAAGTTTACTCAGGTTGGCTTAAATTAGCAATTAAAGAAATAGTACAAAGGCCCAAAGTGTTAAAAATAAATTCCAAAGGATGATCACAAGAATGAGGGATGGGCAGTTTTGATTATTGCTATCTTAAAATATTTTCCTGGAATATATATGACACCATCCTTACCAAATGGTGAGTGTGTGTCTTTGCTGCTCCCCCTTTTGCCATGAACATTTTAAAGTAATGGATGGGATTCCTATGTTCATCATGGTATTCAGAGATTCTGTAATCAAGTGAGTATTTTTATGCCTTTTCTTGTCTTTCACAAACATTTTTTTTGGTAAAGGTGGGACTGATACAGTTGTGCATTGGGGAGTCACTGGTGACCTCGGCTGAGAATTCAGGCCATCCGGCTACAGGCCAGAAGCTTTGCCAGCTTAGCTACTTGACCACCTGCTTCTGTTTTTCTGTTCCACTTGCAAATGGAGGGTGTTTGTTCTTTTCCTGGCATCAACTGCAATTTAAAAAATTCCTTGGACGAAGTTGGAAAGGGGAGGCAAGAGGTTGATTGGTGTTATTAGTTTTGTTCCCTGAAGAATATCAGCTCTTAATTGAGATGCTGGGACATTGGTCCAGCTGTAGGCCACTGGCTGAATGGAATTTTCTCCACTAATGAATTATTTTGTGTTTGAGAACTATTGGAGATGTGTCTGCTGGCAACGTTGAAAATTATGAACCATTTACTTTACTTTTCCTTTACCATACAGCCCCAACAAATACACAGAGGGTTTCATTAATGAAAATTTAAGCTGGGCACAGTGGTGTGCACCTGTAGTCTCGGCTGCATTTAAGATTGGGGCGGGAGGATCACGAGCCCAGGAGTTCAAGTCCAGCCTGGGTAACATAGTGAGACTCTGTCTCTTAAAAACTAGGGAGTTGAACAATGAGAACACATGGACACAGGGAGGAGAACATCACACACCAAGGCCTGTGGGGGTGGGGTGGATGGATAGGGGCAGGATACCATTAGGAGAAATATCTAATGTAGATGATGAGTTGATGAGTGCAGCAAACCACCATGCCACGCATATACCTATTTAACAAAGCTGCACGTTCTGCACATGCGTCCCAGAACTTAAAGTATAATTTTAAAAAGGGCAAAAAAGTAATAGGAATTTAAAACATATAGTTATCAGAATTTATTCTTTCACACAACTATTATCACTTAAGAGAAGTTACTTTAAACATTTAACAGTTTTTCAGTGATACCACCATTATCAAGTAAAAACATGTTAGGAATTTCTTACAGCTCAGTGAAGTCAGGCTCTTTTTTTAAAAAAAAATTTTAATAGTTCTAGACCGATTGTTACATCTGGTTCCCTTGAGAAAATTGAGGTATAAATTTAAATTAAATCTATGAAATGATTAGATTTGAAATTCACTGTAGGCTCTGAAGGTACCTCCTGTGACATAATATGGGCAAAGTAAATGTGTAAATTTTCCAAAGTGATTACTTAGAACAACACACACACACACACACACACACACACACACACACACACACAAATAATGAGAATAATAATAAAGAAGACAGGAGGACACTTTTGGAGGCGGTGGATCTGCTTATGGCATAGATTTTAGTGAGGGTTTCACGGGTATACACTTACCTTCAAACTTACCAAGTTCTGTACCTTAAATATGTACAGTTTTTTTTTTGGTCAGTTGTGCCCCAAAAGCATGTTTTTTCTTTTTTTAAAAAAGGAAGAACAAAACACTTATTCTTGGCAGTTTTTTTCCTCATCCTTTAATGGCATAGTTCTATTTTATTTCATACTTAAAATAGGCCTTTTAGTTTCCTGAGAAACCTAGTTCAGGTTTATAATGGACGTGGATGTTTGTTTAAAAGCTCCTCACTTTCTTTGCCTCCTCTAGATATGGCATTAAAAAGAAGCAGCAGCAGCTAGCAGGGATTTTCCTCTTAGAAGATGAAAAAAGATGTCACAGAAATGGTTGGGGTGATGGCTTGTTCAGTTACTCCTCAGTAATAGCAGTGGAGCTTGTAGGATAGTGGTAGTGCTAGAAATACAGCAAGTGGCAGTTATTTGGAGGGGGTGAGGGATGTCAAAAAGGGTCCCAAGGCCTGGCACAAGACGGGAGACGTGATGAGCATGTTTAAACAGTAGAATTCCTTGATCAACTTTGTGTTACTGAATGATTCCTAGGTGTTCTCATTTACCTTGATCTACTCTAACAGAATTTATCCTTATGTTTTATTCAGTTTCTCAGTGAAAGTTAAGTATTTCTTGATATTTTTTCCCTTACATCACTTTAAGAAATGTACTTGATATTTAAATATCAAGATAAAAGAAGGGAATAATAGTTCTCATCTTGGAATTTGTAACCCAGGGAAATAAATTAAACATGTAAAACATGGAATCACCTTAAGTGTTCAAAGAAATGTGATACACACACACACACACACACACAGGAATACTATTCCACCATGAACAACAATGAAATCATATCATTTGCAGCAACATGAATGGAGCTGGAGGTCATTATCTTAAGTAAAATAAGCCAGGCACAGGAAGACAGATACCACATATTCTCACTTATATGTGGGTGCTAAAAAATCTGATCACATGGACATAGAGCATGGAAAGATAGATAGGAGAGATTGGGAAGGATGAGTGGAAAGAAGAGGGGAGGATGAAGAGAAGTAGGTTAAAGGGTACAAACATGTACAAAGGCAGAATAAATTCAGTGTTTGATAGCAGAGTAAGGTGACCGTACTTCACAAAAATGTGCTGTTCTTTGGTGGTAGTGCACCCTAAATACCTTGGCTTGATCACTACATGTTATATACATGCAACAGAATTTCTCAAGTACCCCATGAATTTGTACATATACAAATAATTTGTTTTTTGAGATGGAGTTTTGCTCGTAGCCCAGGCTGGAGTGCAATGGAAATCTCAGCTCACTGCAACCTCCGCCTCCCAGGTTCAAGTGATTCTCCTACCTCAGCCTCCCAAGTAGCTGGGAAAAAATACTTTTTAAAGAAATTAACTTTGTACACATGTAATGGGAAATTTTTTCCCTCTAGGCACAGATTGAAGCCTAAACTTGGTATTCTGCACAATACTAACTAAGGAGTTTCTGCTGATGCCAGTTCGTAGAAAGATAACGAATTTTTACTCCTTAACGGATAGTTCTGTGTTTCACCAGGCTGTAATAACATGTCCATTACCAGTCAGAGACGTTTACCCAGTAGCCTGTAGTGCAGCTAAAATGGACCATAGTTTATATTCTGGCTTTGCCACTTACTAGATATTTAAGCCTTAGCTTCCTCATCTGTGTATGAAATAATAGTACCCACTTCAGGATGGTCATGAAGATTCAATAAGTAAGGCATGTGATGCATTTCGCATGATGTCTGGCACACCTGATGACCCAGAAAGGTTTTTAAAAATAATTGTAAGTATTGAGTGTAAAACAGGCTCACTCACTAGTTCTAAGATTCGTGAGATGAGGCCTTTTCCATCTGTTGAATTTTAGATAGAACACAGAGTTGTGTGTGTGTGTGTGTGTGTGTGTGTGTGTGTGTGTGTGTATAGAGTATATAAATAAAGCAGTACACACTTGGTATAGTTCCGGGCAAAGATAATCCAGATAGATTAGAAAATAACAACTGTGAGTATTGTTATTAATTCAATTTTCAAAGTTTACAAAATGTGTACTTTATTAATATGGTTATATACAGACTTTAAGACAACTATATATATTTAAAGAACACTAAGCATGCTATGTAGCCATTAAAGAGGTACAGGATGGTCTTAATATGATTAGAATACACATGTCAGCGAAACAGGGTTTATTTATCTATTTTTTTTAAGAAACAAGGTCTCACTCTGTCACCCAGGCTGGAGTGCAGTGACAAAATCATAGCTCACTACACCTTCAAACTTCTGGGCTCAAACATTGCTCCCACCTTACCTTCCTAAGTAGCTAGGACTGCAGGCGTGTGCCACCACACTTAGCTAATTTTAAAAAAAAAATTTGTAGAGATTATGTCTCTCTATGTCGCCCAGACTGGCCTTGAACTTGTGGCCTCGAGCAATTCTCCAGCCTTGGCATCCCAAAATATTCGAGATTATAGGAATGAGCTCCCAGGGCTGGCCAAGACCGGGTCTTCGTGTGTTTTGATTACTGCTTTCTCCTCAGGGACTAAAATGTGTGTAGTACATAATAAATGCTCAAAACACTTGAATATCAGAGTGTTTGATTGCTTAGCCCCTTGCAGTTGTAACTGATCATGAATTTTTCCATGGCATAAAGGGTGGGAGTATAACTTCTGTCACAGACAGTTCAAATCTACTTACTGGCCGTGGGTCCAGGGCAATTTATTTACCTCTCTAAGCGTCAGTTTCCTCATCTGTAAAAGGTGGTAATAATTATTTCATTGATTTATGATGACTATCAAATTAATGAATATTGGTAAATCACTGAGAAGAGTATCTGCCTTGCCTATATTCTGCTCTATGTAAATGTTAAATAAATTATTAAATAAATAAGTCAGTAAATGAGACCTTACTTTGACTACTGCTAATTGTGCCAGGAATGTGCACACCATTCTTTGGCTGTCGTTGGCATGATTTTGGGTTAGCTCAAAAACAGGTAGGCCAGATTTCTCTTTTATGAAGTTACACCTGGGAAGTTGGAGATTAAGTCAGATATCTGTGAGAAAGGAGATTTATTGCCCAGGGCAGAAGGTAGTCATTAAATGATGCAGGCAACAAAGATGCCTTGTTGGCCCAGGCAGTGATGAGAGGGGAGCATGTCGTGCAAAGAGGAAGAGAGAAAATGGGGAGGGTAGGGAGGAGGGCAGAATGCTGGGGCATTGGGGTTAGGCAGAGTAGTTCCCCTAACCCACTGGGGTTCCCCCAAGCCCACTCTTTTTGTTGGTTTGTCTTATAACTTCAGTGAAGCTCTGTTCCTTGTAAGTCAAAGGACATGGTGTGAGTAGTCATTGATAATAAGTTGCTTGCCATGTCTTAATTTATTCCTCTTTGGTACCTGGTTAATTGTCTAGGAAAAACTCAGTTGTTGTAGGATATGGCGGTAGAGGCAGTAGTTGCTACAAAGGAGGCCCCCCACACTCAGGCAGTGTTATATTGTATTCAGTGTAATGAACAAAGACATCTGTTACAAAGAAGTGTCTGCCTATTTAGTGGAAAGTCAAGTATCCTTGGATAATTCAATGGTGCTTGAGAACATTATATGTTGCGGTTTAAGTAAGCGACTAGATAAAAAAGATAAAATTGTGTTTACTGTGGCTTTATGGTTTTCAAGGTAGAGAAGCATGCAGTTCATTTTGAGAAGGTTTCCTTTAACATCAGGTAAAATTTAGCTAAATGAACTTTGGACATTGTGTGAATCACTATTCTTTTAGTTGAAAGGGATAAAAACCCTTCTCAAAGTAGTCCGGGGCAGAGGTTATATGGAGTTTTTTAGGGCTCCATTGCTTTTGCTCCAAGTCTACATGGTTAGGGCTTTTGGATAAAAGAGGGGGGCGGGGAGACACACACACACACACACACACACACACACACACACACACAGAGAGAGAGAGAGACAGAGACAGAGACAGAGACAGAGACGGAGACGGAGACGGAGACAGGGAGACAGGCAGACAAACACTCTCTTCCTCCCAACATCTATACCTAAAACTAAGTGAAAGCACAGGTCCTGCTTGGGTCACATTCCTACTTCTAGATGTACCACTGTATTCAGGGGGATGATGAGAGATTGGTCCAGTCTGAGTCATGTGTTTCCTCTGAGGCAAGGGGGCTGGGGTACCAGGAGTGACAGCCCGCCCAGGCCCTGCAGAGTGGAGGAGGGGATGCTCTGCAGGGGAGGAGTGCTGGCAGGCAGAGACAACACTTCCACTCCAGGCAAATGAATGGCAGAGTGTTTGTTATTCAGGAAACCACTCCTCCAGAGCTCTGCTCTCTTGATGCCAGATAAATGGGGTTTCACACTGTTTGGAATTACTCTCTTTGGGAACACGCAAAATAAAAATTGTGACGCATTTAAAAAAAATTACATTATCATTTTAAAATCAATTTTTTGTTCTTATATTGTCATCCAAAGGGAGCCTTTTTTCACAAGCTTTTAAACAACCACAGTAGTAACAGTGTGCCCCCATTTCTATCCTTCAGATCTTAAGATCTTGGGAAGTTGAGACCAATCTGGATGGGGAGTAGCAACTGTGAGTTCAGAATTCTCTGTCGTTAGGACGCTCAGGATGTAGGCTTTTTGTTATCCCTTACTTACAGTCATGGTGGAAAGAGTTACTTCGGCATAAAGGTTCTCCAGTTTTGTTATGCCACATTAACCAAGATATGTAAATGTCATAAGTGAACTATTGATATTATTTAAGTGGTCCAGAGAGACTGTACCAGAGCTCAAGTCATCCCCAGGAGAGCGTAACCTCCCTTCCTTCCATAAATAAAGCATCCCTGACATCACATAAATCAGTCCAACCTCTCTAGTCAGTCAGTACAAACTGCTTTCTTTTCCTCACCCTAAAAAACTTTGCTGCTTGACGTTGGAATATAAAATGAATATGCTGCTTTTGTTTCACAGGTTGATACAATGATAAAGACAGATCCCAGGATCAAAGTAAAATTCTCTGGTTACCCTTTCTAGTCTAATTAAAATTTCTAGGAAGTGTAGCTTTCTATTAGGTTTCTCAGGCCAGAAATGAAAGATCTATATATCTTTTCTTCCTGTTACTGTGTGCCTGGCCAGACAGTTCATTCTGTTAGCATCCAGGTTACCTGGTACAGTGTATGAAATTTTCTTACATGGATTTTGCGATGGGCCTACATCTTATTCAGTTTTTAAAACAAGTGCAACAAGTTTTAAAACAAGGCCACAGATTTTTTTTTCCTTCAACCTTTTCTTTTATATTGGACTTACACAGGTAGTAACAAATTTGTTCAGTGTTCTAGAAATATTTGCATATGGGGTCTATTTGAAGACTGGCAAGCTGTCACCAGGTAGACACCATAAAAGGAGAGGAATCAGTAGGAAATTTGCCACATACAAACTTTGTCTGTACATGTCTGCTTTCAGGGCTAACTTAATTATGAAAGTCCCGTGACTCACTTGAGTTGTTAAGTCTTTCTGTCCCCCTGCAAATATTAGTAAAACATCCATACCAGAGAACAAGAGGTACAGGGCCACAGGGGTGATTCTGATGGGGGGCCTTGAGTCCTGCTTTAATAGAGCTCAGAGTCCATGTTAGCCCATGAAAATATTTGCTCAGTCTGTATTCTCAGGAAAAAGTGATGAAATGTAAACTGATGAATGCAGCGATAGGATCTTTAATAGAGGCTATAGCCAAGTACAAGTAAGTCATTTAGAAAGATAAGTGTATAGAAAGCTAAAGTTTAACAAATCAGTTGTTGTTCCCTGCTGAAGGAACATTCTGTTTTCTTTCCTGCAGTGGCTACTGACCTCTGGCTGGGGCAGCAGGGGTTCCTGCTTAAGAAGACCACCCAGGGCTGTTCAGATTTCTGTGTAACCTCTGACTGCCATGTTCAGAGTCTTACTGATTTACTAAATAGATTAAGATGTTTTCCAGAGATTGGGCAGGCTTGATAGGCTTCCTTTGTCCTCCTTGCTCCTCCCTCCGAGCTTGCCTCACATCATCCGCTTCAGGGAAAATCTCCCCTAAGAATCCCATGGAATCTGGCGTGGTCTGTACTGTCGTTGAATTCCTGTGCCATTCTAATACTGCTTGATAACATACTGTTCTCTTATTTGGTTCTCTGGCATTGTGTGAGTGTACATTTGCCTTCCCAATTAAATTATCCCACCAATTCAATTTGCAGAGTGTTTTCGAAAGAAATAATTTTATCATCTCATTTGATATTCACAAAAGCCCTCTGAGAGAGGTACAGCAGGAGCCTATGTTTACAGATGAGCCGAGTCACAAGCTGGATATACATGGAGCCTTTGCTCAGACTGTGGTGCACTGAGATGGATAGAGGGGAATACAGGTTGAGGAGTCTTTATCTGAAATGCTTGGGGCCAGAAGCGTTTCAGATTTCAGATTTTTATTTTGATGTTTAAATATTTGCATTATGTTTGCTGGTTGAGCATCCCAAACTTATAAACCTGACATGTTCATTGGAGTGTCATATTGGTACTCCAGAAATTTCGGATTTGGGAGCACTTTGGATTTCAGGGTTTGGAACTTGAGATGCTCAACCAATAATATGTATAATACACAACACTTGTAGAAGCTTATATACTGGCTACAGAGGGAAGGTGTATACAGTTACGCCAAATTGTGAGTATTTATTTTGTGGAAATGTGGGAAGATAGAATTGTTATGGGAATAGGGAAAGCACCTGGGGTAGGAGTGTCACATAAGTGCTAGATCTCAGCAGATGGATAAGACTTGGACACAGAGTGTGACACATTGTTATCAGGGAGACAACTGTTAGAGCTAAGGAAATATGGAAGTATGAACTACGTTTTGATAGGACGAAGTAGGGCCATTTGTCTGTAGTTGAGGAGTATGTTTAGAGGAGAAAGAAAAACATAGGTCAGAAACTCAGGAGGGAATCAAGTCATGGAGGCCATGTGCTAGACCAGGTTGTGCTATGAATGTGTTTGAGGATGGGAGTGATGGTGGTAAAAGTGGTGGTAGACATGCACCGGGGGGCCACTGAGAATGAGAAGGGTTGAGGGACGCTGCAGAGTCTACCTGATAGGGGCCTGAACAGGGATGCTGAGGACGGGAGGAAGAAGAGATGCTGATAGGAGAGAGATTGTGAAGGGAAGAAAGGCAGCCCCAGTCAAGTAATGGGACCATAGTACAGTTTTGTAGAGTGGTAGAGACTTGAAAAGATGCCAGAACATCCTTTTATGAGACAAAAACATATTTCTAGAAGGGCCTATTTGCAGTGATATACTGATAGGGAGGGTACTGAAGGGATTTGGTTACGTTCACAAGTATAAATTGTGACCAGATTTCTCTTTGTCTTCTGTTACATCCATCATAGTAACCAACACAGAGCAGGCCACTTGGTAAATACTACTGGCTTCAGTAATGGGATTCTTTTAGTTGGCTTGTAATAACTTAGATGAAGCTGGTCTGAATCTTACCTGCCATGTAAACCTTAAACTGTGGTAATAGTAAAAGAGAATGGGCAAGGAATATTTAAAATACATATGGAAACAAATGATTTTTAAGTACTGTCAGGAGCTTGAGAAACATCCATTTATAACCAAACAATTGAGAAACCCATAAAAATAGTTTTTACCCATGTATTACAAAGCTTCTCTAAAGACTTTTATTGAAATACCCTTTGAAATTTGCTAAATATGTTAAAAATGATAGTTTCTTTTAAATTTTCAGTATTTGACACTGATAACCTTAATAAAAGAGAGATTTCTTATATATGAATAAAGATGATTTAGCATTTTATATATATATATATAATTATTGCACTTTAGGTTCTGGGGTACATGTGTAAAACATGCAGGATTGTTGCATAGGTACATACATGGCAATATGGTTTGCTGCCTCCATCCCCCCATCACCTATATCTGGCATTTCTCCCCATGTTATCCCTTCCCAACCTCCCTACCCACCGGTGTCCCTCCCTTATTCCCCCCAACAGACCCCAGTGTGTGATGCTCCCCTCCCTGTGTCCATGTGTTCTCATTGTTCAACACCCACTTATGAGTGAGAACATGTGGTGTCTGTTTTTCTGTTCTTGTGTCAGTTTGCTGAGAATGATGGTTTCCGCATTCATCCATGTCCCTACAAAGGACACAAACTCATCGTTTTTTATGGCTGCATAGTTTTCCATGATGTACATGTGCCACATTTTCCTTGTCCAGTCTATCTTCGATGGGCATTTGGGTTGGATTTAGCATTTTAACAGCATTGATTGCCCAAGTATTATTTTGAAAAGTAAATGCAATGTTATAAGTATATAAATGGTAGCTTAAAGATTATTTTATGAACCTTATCAATTCTTGATAAAAATTCATTGATAAAAATTCATTGTCTTTAAGAATTCCAGGGACTATTTAAAAAGGAATACAAAAGCCAAACAAAGGTCTAACTTTTCCACACATATTAAGTTCTACTTTTACTGTTGTGTCTATATTCCTACTTCATTTGTTCAAAAAGTAGTTATTGAAAATTTATACTGTTTACAAGCAATAGGTGCTAGGGATACAGAGATAAGTAAGACTGTGAATAGTACCAAGTCCCTGTAGGTTTCTAGCTAGAAAGCTGGGCATCACCCCAGTAAATAGTTCCTATTGTTCCCCAGACCAGAAGCATCAGCACAATCTGGGAACTTGGAGGTGTGGCTCAGCAGTCTGTTATCACAAGCTCTCCTAAGTGATTCTGATACAAATTTAAAGGTTGAAAGCTACAGGATTTTAACCTGGGCTTCCATGGAGATAACTGCATTTCAGTATTATTATAGTCAGTATTATTATTATATACTGCATTTCAGTGTGTGTGTGTGTGTGTGTATATATATAGTTGCTGTATATTTATATATCGTTACTATATGCATTTAAAAACATTTTGAGGAGAGTGTATAGGCCTTACTAGACTCATCGTCTCCACTATAGCCAAAGAGACCATCCTGAAATGCTAATCATTTAAATCCTTAAAATCATTGTCATTGGTCACGTGGGATCGAGTCCAAATCCTTTGGGATGGCTTGCCAGGTGTTTTTGTGGCCCTTGTCTGCTTTTCCAAGATCTCCTCCTATGCTTTTCAGCACATGCCTTGTGCTTTTAGCCTTAGTGGAAGTCATGCCACACTTCCTTGATCGTACCATGACACCCAAATCTTTGCATTGACAGCTCTCTCCATCTGAAATATGCCTCTGTTTCTGCCTTGCCTGGTAAACTTCTGTTCACGCTTCTGGTCTGTAACCAGAAGCTTCTCAGCATCCCAGGGCAGAGTTAGGGTGCTCTAATCCCTGAACTGAGTATCCCTTGCATACTTTATCTTCAAATAATTATTATAAAAATTATTTGACCACAGATTTCCTATTTTAAAAATCTTTGGTACTACATGAAGATCTTTCAAATGGATTACACAGGTATATAGTTGCTACAGAGTAGTACTTTTTTTACTCTTAAAATGTTTATATCTCTGGGGAGTAAGCCAACAGCTGGTGTAGAATCTGGCCAACAGTGTACCATGCCCAGGGCAGGAAGGGGAAAATGATGTCTCCCATGGCTGCTACAAGGTGGGTATTGGATAAGCAACTCTGCAATTACTCTCATTAGTTGGTTGCCAGGGTGTTGGGGGCCAAAACACATTTGGGGTATTGTGGTTTGAGCTCATGAGCTGCTCTCAAATGATGGAAGAGAAAGATGACTGGGGCTTGACCACAGTGAATAACTTAAACAAATATTTGAGCCTCACCTCCAAATATAAAAGTCATACATACTCATAGAAATCTAGGAAGATAGGAAAAAGTGTGAAGGAAAAAAATTACATGTTTCCCTGTCTGCTAATGAAGATAGCATTGAAAAAAAACTTTTTAATGTATGTTTTTAATTTTTAAATTCAAGCTGTGTATAATTTTACACTCTGGTTTTCTTGTTATACTATAAACTTGTCTCATAAATTCTCATTACATATTTTAATAGCTACATGATACTCCATTGAATTAATTTGTCTTTGCTTGCTTATGTATTCTAATATGGAAGGTTAAGGTGGTCGTCCATTTTCTTTCTTTGTAAATAAAACTACCTTAAATATATAGTGAATAGTGTGTGTGTATGTGTGTGTGGGTGGAGGTTTTTTTGTTAGTCTTTATAGCCAAGTATATAATTATGTCAGTAATGTCTCTTGAACTTCATCTATTTGACATTAATCAAATATTTATTGAGCACTAGAACAATGCTGCATATCTCATCCTTACACAAGAATGTAGAGTCTCCCAGCCTGCTGTTTGTGAAGACTACATCATAGAAAGTGGCATTTAAAGAAGTTTATGTGATTTTTATTGTCTCTATTATAGAATGTCATGCTTGGTAAGATAAGCAAAGAGCAGGCTTTAGCTGTCTGGCTCACTGATATAGTTATAATTAACCAAATATTTAAACATGAATACAATTTATAATTCTTCAATACCATAATTGTATGTACCAAATTATAATGTAACCCCAATGTGATTTTTTTCATTACTTCTATGAAATGCAAACTTGTTCATGAAATTATATCTCATAATTGTCCACTAAGTTCCAAATGTATAGTTCCTTTAGACTGAGAAGGATGAGGGAGGACTTTAGAGAGAACTAATTTTTGTAGTGTCTGTGTGCTGGACACACAGGGAGGCCATCCTGAGAGTTTGGTGTTGAGATTCCCAATATAGAGATGAAGAAGCTGAGTCTCAGTAAAGTACAATTTCAAGGTTTTGTAGGTTGGGCAAGAGACTCTAGTCTGTTCACCTCCAAAGCCCATGCTCTGTTACATCTAGGGGTCTCGAGGTCTGTGAGCCCTGTGAAAACAAACTGGGCTGTGATTCCTGTGTGAAGTGATGGATGTCATAATTCTAGAATTTTGCTGTCTGCATATGGTTCTTTACTTTTAAATTTAAACTAATTAAATGTAAATAAAATTAAAAACTTAGTTTCTCCACTGCAGTATACACTGTTCAGTGCTCAGTTGTCACATGTAGCCAGTGGCTGTCACATTGGATCATGCAGATGCAGAGCATCTCCATTGTCACAGAAAGTTCTTTTGGATGATGACAGGGTGCTTCTGAAAAAGTCCTTAAATACTATTGTCCATTGCCTTCATGAGCAGAGTCAGTGACAAACTCAGAAATACTTCCCTGGGACTCTGACTCATCCTTTTTAACTCTGGGGTCCACACTGTCCACAGTCTGGGACTCCTGACTGAAGGAGGGTGAGAGGACTTGCATAACTCACTGGTTGGCGATTGCAGCTGAACCATAATACTAGTATGTGTGGAATATTACCCAAAAACATTTTTTTTAATATGACAGGCCTTGAGAAAAGTAGTGATTTCTGTTTCTTTATATGATGAACGCTATAAACTATGTATTTCCGTGGTGCAAGTTACTTTTTTCACATTTTCTTAATGGTTACACAACACTCATTCTTCCATTCAATTGGGGAAGGGTAAACCAAAATGGGGAGGAATTAGTGGGAATCAAAATTCAGGGTATACTCTGATATATTTTGAACATATTAAAGTAATCCTTAGCATTCTCCTCTGGAAACTTTAATGATTCAGGTAATAGACTTTTTTTAATGACTTTTCTTTGAGGGGGGGGATACATAAATGAAATTTTAACCTACTGTGTATATATTTGGTTATGACATTTGAAAGTACTTGGGGAAAACAGGTCATTTTGATGGGTTAAACAGTGTCACATAAAAGAGAAAGCACTGTGCTGCTGATCTCTAAAAAGCCATTCAACCTGTCTGAGCTTTATCAATTTCCTTGTCAGTTTCTTCATCAATAGATGGGAATAATAATATCTTCCTTGCTTGTCAAAGTCAATAGAGACTCAATGAAATCATAAATATGGAAGTGTTTGGGAAACTACCAGTGAGTGCTATGCTGTGTATAGGTCAATATGGTATTGTTTCATTGATCCTCTGTTTTCTCTACCTGTTTTAAATCTGAAGAACAGCAAGGTATTGTACCAGGCCAAAGCTCCTAAAGAATGCTCCCTGCTGTTGTATGTCCGTAGCCTGACCTGAAGTTGCAGTGAAGAATCTTGTTCTTTCTAGAGAGGCAGTAATAATGAGATTGACATTATGAAAAATACCTTGAGTAGGAGGTCTTGATGCCATGGGCTGCATGAGCTCTCTTCCCTTTGTGAACCCCAAACCAGTGTTCCTCAGAGATGAGAGAGTCTTTGTCTCATGGAGAAAAACGCATCAGTGTCTGTCTTAGTAGATCTGTAGCAGAGGACAGTTGTCTTGGTATATCGTAAACTGTACTCTCTGTATCAGCTGCCATCCTGATTCAACAAGGGGGAAGGAAGTTGTCTAATACTTGTTAAACGTGGAAGGACATTGTGATAAATGTAAAACATTACTGTAGAACGTCACATTAATCTGTATTTCAGAAAGCAAGTGCAAAGAAAAAGGAGTCAAACAATATCTAAGCAGCATGGAGTTGTGCTCTTAGTTCTGAAAGTAGCAGTCTCTTGTTCAGTGGTTATTGTAATTCTCAGACTTATGCTTTCTTCAAGTATGTTGTTTAAAGGTTACTTATTCTTTTCATCTAAAAACAGTATTTTTTAAATCCAGCTGGGTGCAGTGGCTTATGCGTATAATCCCAGCACTTTGAGAGGCCAAGGTGGGAAGATTGCTGGAGCCCAGGAGTTTGAGACCAGCCTGGGCAACATAGGAAGACCTTGTCTCTACAAAAAAAAAAATTAAAAATTAGCTGGACGTGATGGGAAATCCTTGTGGTCCCAGCTACTCTGAAGAGTGAAGTGGGAGAATCACTTGAGTTTTGGAGATCAAGGTTGCAGTGAACCCACATCAAGCCACGACACCCCAACCTGGGTAACCGCGTGCGACCCTGTATAACAACAACAAAAAAGTGCTCCATTATTGTTTCTGCAGGAAGTTTGCCACTCTGTCATAGTTGTGCATTTTTTATTATTGCTAGTTTTTAACTTGGAGGCTGATGTTGCTGAAATATTGCTATTTTCTCTCCTCTGAAGTACCTGGTATGATGCCTTGCACATATTGCTTGCTTATTCAATAACTGGGCTTGGTAGAAGCTGGAAGGTGATCCTTTTGTTTTGCTAGGACAATGTGTCCTTGACACACACACATCCCTCATCCTATATTGGAGCTAGCAATTAATTTTCTAGTTGGAATAATGTTATAAATAATGGGTTGGTTCCCAGAATGGTCCACCAAATTAACCCATAATGTGGCTTAGCTGATGAAGAAACATACATGATGGAGGAACAAACAACTGACTTAGAGCTAAATTTTACACAGCCAACAACTTAAATTGATAAGCTGGGAACTGCCTATCATTTTTAAAATATAAATTTAAATAATTCTGTTTCTCCAATCTTAAGTTATTTCTTACATCTCAGAGTATGACCCTCCTCCCTTCATAGGAGCATTAACCTTAAATCTAAAACTAAAGTAAGTGTAGCAATTGGTGGATGTGGAACTAAATTTAATTTTGTCTGCTTACATGTCAAAGTTGTGCTATTAAAAATGAACACTGTGGTTTTAGTATTTTTCTTCCCCTAAATGTAGTTTTTAAATGACTATTTAAAAATGTTCAAAGTGCAATTTAAATTACCATTTACAATGGTGTTCTTTGATTAATTTACACTGGAATTTCTTTGTCGTAAAGAGAATTACTTAAAAACTCAGCAAGTCTGTACATTGTGGTGGCAACAAAGGTATTAAGTCTAAAAATCTATTGTGCTACAAAGGTAAATACAATTTGCTATAAAATAATATTGACATATAAGACTATGATATAATATTACTCATTTGCTATTCCAAACTTTGTAGTCTTTAATTTACATTTGAAAGTGACATTGACATTTTGTGTGACCACTGATCCTATTTGTTACATGTATTTGAAATGGTTAAACACAAAAATACATTTAAATTTTTATACATGGTAGATTATACATTTACTCTTACAGGCTCTTAGTTGGAAGAAATGTCGATTTTTTTTTTTCATATTTTACTACTTATGTTTGTTGGCCTGTGTGTAAATTATAAATGTACTTCTAATAATCAAGACTTTAGGCTGGATGTGGTGGCTCAAGCCTATAATCCCAGTGCTTTGGGAGGGCGAGGCAGGAGGATTGCTTGAGGCCAGGAGTTTGAGACCAGCCTCAGCAACAAAGGGAGACCCCCACCTCTACAAAAACCAACAAACAAAAAATACCAAGAAATCAAGACTTTAGTATGTTTTGATTGGCAGATGAGTTTGTTTTTATGACTTAAAATCTGTGGTAGGGACATTTGGACTGCATATACCCTTTTTGTTCATTTTCAGTTGAATCAAGGAAATAGAAACCTTCTCAGTGCTGCCAGCTAAGAATTGCTATGCACATTGCCTGCCTGTTGTACTCTGTGACTTGTACCCCATCACACCACTGAGCTGTATCTTTAGGAGGCGTGCTGTGTGGCATGTGGGTCCAATTATCATCACCATGACTATTTCATTTGATGGAAAATCTGTAGTAAATCAAGAATATTAAGTCTGTTTGTTAATATTGAAGTCCTTAGCAGCCAGCTGTGCTGAAACTGTTTGTTGCTTATATTTATAGATGAGTTGAATGCTAATTCTCTCTGTCATGGAATAGTCTTATTGTCCATTTTCTGAGCTTGTTACATAGTAAATGGAAGAATTATTTTGTCTTTAGCTTCTCTAAAATTAAAGTTGAGCATGTGCCTTTATATAGATATTCTTTAATGAATAGAGCATTTGAGAAAACAGCATTCATTATTCATTTGTATGTTTTTAAAAGAATTTTAGATTTTTCCCTCCATCTCAAATGCAACTAAGCATCAAGTTATTGCATATTAGCTTCAATTAGCTAGAATTAGTGTCTTTTGTTTGTTTGTTTGTTTGTTTTAATAGCAGTTTGCTGTTCTAGTTAAAGATATGTGGTTCTAAATTCTGCATTTGCGTGACTGCTCTTCCTTTCCCTCATGCTGAATCTAAAGCCAGACACAGGTTTTTTGTTTTGTTTTGTGGTCATCAGATTTCTATAGGTGGTTGGGTCATATTAATCTTTATGTTAATGTGTACCTTTTTTTTCCCCACGTCTGCTTCTTGCTGAACGTTGCTCATTGTTGAAAAGAGACATTCATTTAAATAAAACAAAAACAACAGAGCTCTCTGAAAGAAAAGCATTCAGAGACCCGCAATAGCAGGACTTCGGGTTTGCCAGATTTAACCTCAGTATTGAAATGCAACGGGGGAACTATGTGTCACTACAGCGTATGACTCAGAGATGCTCACTGAGGACGAGCTCTCGCCCCAGTGGTGTCCCTCTGAATTTCCACAGTGCCTGCCTTCACACTGAACTAAAAATTAAGTGGATTCTTTCTTACCCTGGCTGTGTGACAATTGTGGTGCCACAGGTATGCCACTGAGTCACTCTCCTTTTTACTACAACTACTGTCTACCACATTTGGAGCATTCATCTTTTTGTTAGGTGCTGTGTTAAGTACCTAACATGCATGATTTTATTGGCGTCCCACAATCCTATGATGTAGATGTTATTACCGTTGCCATTTACTGTGAGGAAACTGAAGCTGCAAGAGGCTAATGGAGCTGTTGAAGATGGGCCACCAACTCCAGTTCAGAGGTCAAAGCAACAGGCTTTAACCACTAAATTGCCCTAGCTGTGGGTACAAATCTTCCCTCTGGTAAAACTGCTTCAGAGCTGTACATTACATCGAATCTCCTAGAAACTGGCTCCAGGGTATGATAAAAGTATATAGAATTAAGTAACTCGTCCTATCATGGAAAGTCACTTTTTTTATGTGTGTTGTGCTTAGTGGAGATAAGGAAACGCTGCCCACCTTCCATTTAATAAGTAGAAAACTCATCCTTAAGAGATGGTTGTGGCTTAAACAAACCTCCGTAAGTCTTTTAGCATCCCCAGTCTGGCTGGGGCCAAGTAGTACCTTGTAATTATGTTATGGAGATTATGTTGCTCTTGCTGATGTTTCTAAGAACATGGGTAGGAAATGGTGTCTGCATGTATGGAAGCCCTGAGAAGGGACTATGGTCTCACACTGGGACTTTTTAAGTTTTGGGGAGGTTGAGGATGTTGTTTATTAAGCCACCTGGTGTTTAGCTGTGAGGACTGCTGGAGTGGAGGGTGTGGAGCTGTATTAAAAACTGGAAGTAAAGGATGGCAGTGAATGAGCCAAGCAGATGTTGAAGCCACCTTGGGGAAGATCTGTGTGAATGGAATTAGGATGCTGAATAGTCCAAACCTCAGGAGGTTTACAAGGCAGATCAAGATTGACTTGCTGTTGAATTGGTGGGCTCTGCCTTAGTGTTTGAAGGAAATAACTTGATGCAGGACTGTGCGTGGGGGTAAAGCAAGACAGGACAAGGTTATCTCCAGATATGAGGGGCAGAGACAGAATCAGCAGACTCAAAGTGCTTGGAGCAGACAAGTGCTCATTCTTGATGGATGTTTCATTGAGTAACTTGAGGCTATACTCATAAATGACCTAGTCATTGGCTAATTTGTACCTTGCTATTTCTGCCAACCATAATAAGACAATATACATTTACCACTGCAGTTGCATTAGACATTTTGGGAGATGCTTTGATTAGAAAAGTAGATTTAGGGTCTTAGGAGGATAGATTTCTCAGGCAGAAAAGCACTTCAAAGAATGAGCTTGGAGCTCAGATTATATCCTAGGCTCTTACTAGTTTTGCTATTTTAGGAACATCACTTCACTAAGCCTATATATTTTTTTCTAAAATGGTGGACAATAATAAGACTTTCCACAAAGTGCTTTTGGAAGGATTCAATGAGACAGTGTGTTGGAAGCAGCTGGTACCTTGCCTGGCCTGCAGTAAATGTTCAGTAAATGTCAGCAGCTGTTGCCTTTCCCACATCCTCCCCATCCTGTAAGTATGAGGCAGTGGAACCTGGCCCATAAGTCTTTTCTGGGGGGCTGCCCTCGGGGCATATTTCAGAGCCTTACGGTTTCTTCAGAAGCCTGTTGATAGGAGAAACATATCAGGTGCTTTGGCCTGGAAGCTCATTCCCTCTTTGTCTGCCAATATTTTTCATCCTTTTTCCGGATGTACTGAATTCAGAAAAGAGACATTAGAAATAATATCTCCTGATGAGGGATAACTTCTTTTCATAGCTTATGTGAACTTGTATTCTCTTGTCCATGGTAGGATGGTTGACCTTCTCTTCTTTGATAATCTGCTTTTATTTTCTGTAAAATAAGGATATGCTGTATTTTTTTTTTATAATGTTGTATGCTCCTTTTTATTTAACCTCTTTATAAGTCATTTCTTTCTTTCCTACAGAGATTTTATGAAGTCCTTGTATTCTCATACACAGAGGGGTTATCAGACCCATGTTGGCGTGGTAACAGAAAAGTTATCACGTGTGCTCAGAATCTATCTTCTGAAAGGCCCTGTTGCTGAAAACATGATTGTCCTGCATTTTTTTCTTCCTTAGTGCTGGCTTATATCAGCCTATGGGCTGTTTGCTTGAGCATAGACATAGTGGTATATTCAAGTGGGAGGCTGAGAAACCATAATGACAAAGGGATGGCAGAACCATCCTCTCCAGAGCCTGGGAATGACCTTGCAGCTGCACCATCTTTTATGCCATAGGCATTAATGAATCATAAGTCCCTCTTGAAAAATTTCCATGGTGAGTTTCTATGATGTACGTGCCAAAAAGAGATGTAACAAAGCACTTCTTAAAATATATATATTTTTTAAAGTTCAAATAATTAGGAACAGAGCAAGATGAAGCAGTGAAGCTTGCAGGAGGGAGCAGCACGCTCAGTGGCCAGACTTCACCTGAGTTCCAGAAAATCAGATTTCCGGGCTATTGGCACATTATCAATCCACAAAACATTGGGGTTCATGTTACCTCTTTAGTAGTTTGTGTGTTGCCTTCTCACTAAATTGGATTTGGCATTCAATTTGAATTGACAGTGGACTTTGGGGTAATTACTTTCAGAAACGTGAATCGTTTTAGTATCTGGGAAGCATAACTCTGTGGCAGTCTCTTAACCAAAAAGCGCATGGAGAGAATTCTAGGGTTTCTTAATGTAGTTGGGGGAAATACAACAACAACAACAACAACAACAACAAACCTTTATTTTCACTGTGCCCCTAACTGAAATTTAGCATTCCCTTCAGTTGTGAATGTGGGCAGCAAATAATGGTCGTATTTGAAATGTGAAATTGTGCTTGTGAAACATGCTGCTAGCCCCTAGATTGTATGCTACTAGTCCTGTTATTCAATGTTATTAATAAAGAAGCACAAAACCTCTCTATCAGAAATTTGTTTTTTAAGGGTTAGATAACTGTATTTCAACTTAATTGTTTTTCTTTGTAAATACATGATTTCTATGCCTTTAAAAACATTATTCTGACCAGGAGTCCGTAAACTTCACCAGCTTTCCGAAAGGGGTTCTATGTTAGTCCTGGCTCTTAGCCATTCTTTCAACGTCTCCCCCATGTCCTGTCCCTCTGCCTGCACTCTGGAGAGTGGAGATGGGGCTTTGAAAGGCCCAGCATCAATCACTGGAATCCGTATTACAGTCTTGACTCTAGCAATGAAGATTCTGTGGCCATTTATGTCCAGGCTTTACATGTCTTAAAGGAGGAGGCTTTCTTTAGCTTTTCTATCTTCCCAGGACAGTGCTGTCTACACAAAATTCCAGTGAAAGATGTTGATTCAGTGACGATTTACTAGAAAGCTGGATACTGCGAAAGCAAGACACAGAAAGCAGAGCATCAAGCCGTGGGAGTGTGGAGGAGAGGGAGAGAGCAGAGGGGTGATATGGGGCCTGCGGGGAGAGCGGGTGGAGGCTGTAAATGAGAAGGAGAAGTAGAGAGTGGGGTAGAAGAATGAGGAGATGGAGAAGTAACTAAATTCAGGCTTTCAAGCCTCCTCCTGGTGGAGGCTTCTCTTTATCAAAAATCTACATCTGCACCTGGGAATTGTTTCTGTGCAGTTAATGATGGATTCTCCACCAGTGTCTTCCATTCCTTGAATTCAGTTCGGAGGTTTTATGACTCAGGGCTTAAGTCTCCGATAACCCCCTTATTTTTGGGATGGTTGTGGCCAGGTCTTCTGATGCAGCGTTTCTAGATTTTATACTGAACACAGGAAGGTGGGCAAACTGTTTGATTATAGGAAATAACTTTGAGGTATTTTTGAGGTGTTGGGCAAAGGGTGAAAACAATTTCGAAATAACATATTTTTAGGCAAAATATCTGATATTCTTACAGTTATCTGATATTTTGCCTAAAAAATAGCTCAAAGTTACATTACAGTTGCCTCTAACTAAGTCAACTATAAGAATGTTGACTCTGTTAAGCCCAAAGGGAAATATTACAGGTCAGGTGGATCCAGGACATTTCTTAAGGCGGCAGACATGCACTGATAGAAATGTCTATGCTTAAAATTTAATTCTAGGCAACTAAAAAGTTATTCATTATGGTACTAGTAGAACTTAGGTTTGGATCTTCTTGAAAACCCCCAAAACATATTTTACTTACTATTTGGAAAAGATAGTTTTAATGACTAATTAGCTTATATGGATCGTAGTCTCTATAAACCCAATAATTTACTGCCTACCTGTGTATGTATCTAATGACAACACTGAATTCAGATTAAAGATAAGGTAAATTAGGCACAAGACAATATCTATAAACATTATTATATAATAACTGTATTACCTTCAAATAGTTTTAATATCTGGATTAATATAACAAAGTGTTGCCTAGTATATATTCCTAGGAGTCCTGCTTTAAAAAATAAATACATGATAGTTATATATCATGTGTAGGTAGATGTATTTATAAGGTACTTTGGGGCTTTTAAGAAAGTCTCTTCTCTTAAATATGTAAAACATCATTTTTATTTCCATTACTGGTTTCCCTAGCATATCCTTTCTTCAGAGGAAAATAGAATCATTTTGGATACTGTTGAACTTATCTAAATTATTACAAATTCTTTTTTTTTTTTTTTTTTGGGGGGGGCGGAGTTTCGCTCTTGTTACCCAGGCTGGAGTGCAATGGCGCGATCTCGGCTCACCGCAACCTCCGCCTCCTGGGTTCAGGCAATTCTCCTGCCTCAGCCTCCTGAGTAGCTGGGATTACAGGCACACGCCACCATGCCCGGCTAATTTTTTTGTATTTTTAGTAGAGACGGGGTTTCACCGTGTTGACCAGGATGGTCTCGATCTCTTGACCTCGTGATCCACCCACCTCGGCCTCCCAAAGTGCTGGGATTACAGGCTTGAGCCACTGCACCCGGCCAATTATTACAAATTCTTAATTTCAAACTGCATGAAGAAATTAGATGGGATGAAGGGATATCCAAGCCTTCTAGATCTCTGTTAAACGTTCTTCCTCTGCTGATGTTCTTTTTTGAGACAAGATGTTACTGTTGCCCAGGCTAAAGTGCAGTGGTGCCATCAGGGCTCACTGCATCCTCAACCTCCCCAGGCTCAGGTCATCCTCCTGCCTCAGCCTCCTGAGTAGCTGTGATTGTAGGTGCATGCCACCATATCCAGCTAATTCTTGTAGTTTTTGTAGAGATGAGGTTTAACCACATTGCCTAGGCTGCTCTCAAACTCCTGGGCTCAAGAGATCTGTCTGCCTCAGCCTTCCAAAATGCTGAGATTACAGGCATGAGCCATTGCACCTGGCCTCAACGTTCTTTCAGTTATACTGGCAACAAACCAGCTTTTGGTGCTTTGAAATTCTTGCATTTTATTTAACACTTCTGAAATCACAGTGACCAGGAAGGAGGGGATCAAGGATTGCCAGCTTTTTAAAGAAAGCCTTGGAAAGCCTCTCCTAGGATGGCCATGCTGTGAGGACTTCTGTAGCTTTTGGTTGGAGACTTTGAAACTCCTCCCATGCCAGCCTTAGAAAAAGACTGATTTAATGAAGTCTTTCTGCCAAAACATTTAAGACCCAGCCACTTTTCAAAGCTGAGTTCCTCTGTAAAGTCACCGTAGGTTCCTGCTACAAAAACCAATCTTTGTTCTGAGTGTTTGATGAATACTGCCATGTTGTGGTTTTAGATGTTGGGTTCTTGGCTTTGTTATGTGGACTTCTGGCTTTGGGAGGTATTTTATCCTGTTAGAATATTATCTCTTCCAGTCTATTTCTCTCATTTTCTATATCACAAACATTTAAGCGCATTCTAATGAAGTATGCAGTTTAAGAGAAGTTAAATAACATTGAATAATAGATTGTCCTAGATATATTTTTACATACTTGCTCTCACACCCTCCTCAACCCACCCATTGCCCCATTTTTTTTTCTTCCAAGTAACCAAGTTCCCTGACTTGGATGCTGCATCTTGGACTTTAGAGGTGAAGTCAGATGACAAAAGAATTTTCGTGCAAATTATATTTCCCTCAAGTGCATGTATGTCTAGCGGAATGCAAGGCTTACTAGAGGGAGGATGAAATTTGGTGAGCCTTAAAGGAAATGTAAAAATCCTGCTTAATGATCCTGTTAGGTTTTTACACAGATTAACTGTTATTACACAAGAAATTGTATGTCCGTTTGGAATTTCTCATCCTCTAAATAGCCAGCTTTAGCACTATAAACTGGGAAGATTTCTGTTGTATCTCTGCATATATAATATTGCATTACTGTGAGCCCCATGGCCCTTTTCCTGAACAGCATGTGTCTGCATGGGGCTCAGTTTTATGTGAGCCAAACAAATCTTAGACCTAGTTTTTGGGAATTTATTAGTATGTGCATGTTTTTATGTTTTTTAAGAGAGATTTTAGGATCTAAAGAACTGAGACATGGCAAGTTACAACAAAGCTTTGCTTAGGGACGTGATTCAAGGATCTCAGCCTAAGTCTGAACACTTTTGCCTGTAAAATATCCTCATTCCAGATCTTGAGGCAAATTGTCTTTGATTCACATTTGCCTTTTCTTTCTGTGGTGCTTGCCTGGTGCTTGCTAACCTCTCTGGCACCTGCTGCCTGTATACCTCCCTAAGGTGTCCATTCCCTGCCTTGGAACCACCTGAAACTTTCCTGCTTTTTACAACATACTAATAGATATTGTTTCATCGTATAGGGAGCTGCTCTTACAGAAGCACTAGAAAATTTCTGTGTTTATAGCTTATAATAAGTGTAGCACTTTAAAAATTATAACAAGCAAGGGTGTTTCATAACCCAGTAGAACAAAAATCCCTAACGATGAAATCTAGGTGTATTCTGGGATGGGATCCCTCTTATCACACCTCTCTGTTCGCTTTGTGTCAGTAGTCCTAGGAGGTTTCTTGATGTTCCCAAGCATCCCAAGGTAAGTGTGCATACCACAGCGTGCTTTAAAGATACGGCATTTTGGTGTAGAGCATAGTTACAGGATACCTCTGATAGAAAGGTGGTTGCAAAACTACCAGGACATTGTCTCAGCTGTGCCAGAACTCTGGGTAGATGAGTGTTAGATTATTAGCTTTGGCTTTGAAGTGCTGACCTGCAAAGCTCTGTTGCCGTTGCCCTGGGTCCTTGCTGACCTGGCATCCTGGAGAGACCCTGGTCTTCCTAGACCTAACTCAGGCTGCAGCTGTGAGCTGGGTGCCTAGTGCCATCTGCCTGGGCAAATGTAGGAAATGCCAAGTGGGCTGGCAATTTTTCGTGAGTGAGGCCTTTGGATCCTCACTCAGCCATATGGTGCTAAAATGTCAAACTGTTCCTGAGTGTGGGCCATGATGGAGAAGGCTAGATAGAGAACACACACTTCAGATAAAGAAGCTGCTGAGTCTGTTTATTCCCCAGCCACAGGCTTATCACTTTGCTACTTTAACCAACATGTACTGAATAGTGCTTAGTTGATAGCAGGCTACTTGTATTGTGAGAGGTACCAAAAAAAGAAAATAAAATAATCAGATGGTTCTTATTGGCAGTGATTATGTCTCCTGGGTCCATGTATCTTGTATGCAATACTGTCACTAGAGGAAGGTAAAATGAAGAGATTCCACCAATAGAGTTTAATGGGAGGAAACTACCTTTGAAACTGAAGAATGCCAAGGAATCTGAGTCCTCAAAAAGATTGTAGCATCCTTAAGTTGTAATAGCAGAGACATTGCCAAGCCTCATACTCTTTTCCTCTTCAGCTTCTTTCTGATGTATTCTGGCAATTGCCCTTGTTGATGGATTGACATAATGCATTGAAAAGTTTACAATCCATGTAGGAAGAGAAAACATAACAGGGACTTACAGATGATCTCAATCAAAACATCCGCAAGTGCTAAGTGATTGAGACCAAAGGGAATGTGTAAGTCTAAAAGGGAGAGAGGAGGAGATGAGTGATGTGGTTCAGATGAGGTTAGCCCTGGCAGACTTCCTAGAGGAGATGGCTGGGCTTGGGTTTGGTCCATGTAGCTCCTAGTCCCACTCTCAGGAGACTTTACATAAACAGATTTTTCTCCTGGCACAGGGTATCTCACTGGTTGGAAAGAACAGGAAGACAAAGAATAGATGCTTAAATTCCAAGAGGCCCTCCCATCCCTTATAGTTGGAGGGCCTCAAACTTCTAGATGTGTCCCCAAATGCATAGAATTAAACAAATATGTCAGATACAATTTAAACCTAGGAAAAAGGCAAGTCATTTCATATATTGGATAGAGAGTGGTAGCTTGAAAGACTTTTTCACTAATGGAGCTTTGTTGCTTTTTTAGTATAAATACCTTCTGCTTGTCTTGGTTTATAAATATTCAAAGAATTGCTTTGATTTTAGTTAACCATACTTGACCGTATATAAGTTCAGCTATTATGCAAATACAAACAGCCAGTTTCATTTGGCAGTTTTGTGGCATTTCTGGGATGCGGGAGCCTAGAGCCTGTTCATTTCTACTGCTGTGGAAGTCTCGTCTGTGTCTGGGATTCAGCCCAAGGCATTGTGATCCTATGGTGAATTGCTTGGAGTTGAAAAAATCATAGAGTCCCCTTATATCCCTAACTCACCCACTTCCCCCAATGTTAGCATTTTATATAACTATAGTAAAATTATTTTAGCCACCCCCACTTATCCACCCTTAGAGAAAGCCTCACACCTATTCATAAAAAGACATGTACAAAGCTGCTTTGTTTCCTGGTACAGCCTGAATGTCTAATAAAAACAAATAGGTAACCATCCTGTGCTATGCAATAGTAAAAGTCAATAAATGTCAAATGTATAATGTTAATGAAACAAACAAGTTGCAGAAGGGTATATGCCTTATGTTTCCACCTAGTTCAGGTTTAAAAGCATGCAAAGCAATACTACATGTATGCATGTAAAGTAACAGTGTAATAAATTGTACATGTTTGTGAATGATATACACAAAATTCAGGATCCTGGTTTGTTCTGCAGTGGTAAAGAATATGTGTGAGATTTCTATTGTACTTGAAACATTTAATTTTAAAAATTGAGTGGTAGGCACTCTGGGGATTATTATATTTTCTAAACCTGATTCAAGGACTAAAATGTTTAATTTTAAAAATAGTAGATAATAATAATAATACAAAAGCCCAGCAAGACCATTCATTAGAAATTCGTTAGTGGTGAGCTTTCCTGAGACAGTGGTGTACGTTCTGAGTTGAAAGGCAAAGGAGTAAGGCTTCAGTTGAATTCTTGACTCTTCTACATGGGTTAGACTTTCAACATGTCTTGAGTTTCCTGGGCCACATATTCTCTACCTGTAAAATTTCCATGACTGCCTTTATAAGCCTAACAGAAGTGAAAATTCAGAGCTAAAACTCTTCAATCATGATGCTCGAAAAGGTGTGCAATGTTGTTCATGGCCCTGTGGTCTGCCTGGGTTGACATCCCGGCAGCCCCGCTTTCTATGTATGTGACCTTGCCTGAGTTATTTATTCTTTTGATGTCACAGTTTCTTCATCTGCAAAAGGGGCTTAATAATAGTACCTACCTCATAGGGACGTTGTGAGGACCACATGAGAGCCTGTTTCTCCCTCTCCCATCTGGCTCCCAGACTCATTGTATTTGATTTTCATAGAGTTAAATTACTAGGTACCTTAAATTTGAATTAGTTGCAAGTAGTTAAGAATTGTAACACATTACATTTTACATGCAGTATAAAATGTTACATATTAAAAGTGTGGACTTCTGGCCTTTCTTGAACAAATAGAGCATTTAGCAGCACTGGCCCCAATTGCAATCTGGCAACTCTGCCGTCCCCTGTAAGTGGATGTGTCCCCTGTTCAGTGTAGTTTTCAGAACTCTCTCATGTCCCTTGGACACTGAGGCAGCCTGTTCATTGTCATTTATTGTCCAGCAGACATTTTCACCAGTGACATTACCTGTCAGGCCCCCATTAACAATTGAGTTTGCAACCCTAATTTAAAGAGGTCGTAGTGATGCAAAGAGGGCATTGGGTTATGTATCAATCCATGTTCTCCAGAGAAATAGAACCTGTAGGAGGTTTTACATATGTATCTATTATGCCATTCACACATAAGGAAATCCTTGGGCAGGAGTTGATGTTGCAGTCTTGAGTCAGAATTTCTTCAGGGAAACCTCAGTATTTGCTTTTAAGGCCTTTCAACTGATTGGAAAAGGCTCACTCGGGTTATCAAGAATAATTTTGCCTTTACTTAAAGTCAGCTGATTGTCAGTGTTAATCATATCTGTAGAATACCTTCACAGCAATACCCAGATTAGAGTTTGATTGAATAATTGGGTACTGTAGTCTAACCAAGTTGACACATGAAGCGAACCATAACAGACTGCAAGTTTTTGAGCAGTCCTGTGATACTGTGTGGCAACTGTACACTTTTCTGTCCCTTATGGTAGAGGGTTGCCGTGGGATTGGGGATTGAGGATTTTTCAAAGGTGTTGAATACAAAAAGCTCGGAGAACTTCTGAGCTTTGCAAATAAAACTACTGTGTCTGTGACTCTGATTGGAGAGGCAGGATGTTGGAGATTGATGATGCAAGATGCTTGAGAAGTAGATGCTGAGTTTGGTAGTTCTGGGAGTGTCATTCAGGGTTGAGAATAGTCATGTGTAGACTCTGAGTTTTGAAGGAAGAAAGGGCATTTAGGAAGAAATTGTATTTATGTTTATTTTACCAGCTGTAGAGCCTCGTGCTAACCAGGTTTACAGGTGTGTGCTCTGCCTGCTCATGGTCAGGTGTGAATGCAGGTTCTGAAAACATCTCCGTTGTTGGGTATTAATACAGGTTCTGAAAACATCTCCGTTGTTGGGTATTAATGCAGGTTACGAAAACATCTCCGTTGTTGGGTATTAATGCAGGTGCTGAAAACATCTCCGTTGTTGGGTATTAATGCAGGTGCTGAAAACATCTCCGTTGCTGGGTATTAATGCAGGTTCTGAAAACATCTCCGTTGCTGGGTATTAATGCAGGTTCTGAAAACATCTCCATTGTTAGGTATTAATGCAGGTTCTGAAAACATCTCCGCCATGTGGCTCTGTGTGTTGGAAGGTTGCCAACAAGTCTTAACAGGAATTCTCCCAAAGCCTTCTTTGATTCTTAGAGATTTGTGCAGAGCTGTTATAGAGAGGATGAAAGGCAAGGAAAAAGATTCATCTGCGTATTTTTTTTCCTGTATTTACAAAATCCATCAGGTAAGATTATTTTTTCTTATGTGTATGTTTTTTGTTTTAAATTTTTTTTTTGTCAGGGTGGACAGGAGATCTGAATAAAGCCTCAAGACTTCATTTCTATATGTCTTTTGAGAATTTGCTACAACTTAAAATACTGAGTTGTGTCTTGTTTCCCTGAAAAACAAGACTGGCCAGAAGATCCAAGAATATTAATCTTAAGCAATGGCCCCAAAACCCAACAGCTCAGCCTCACAGTTTTAATCTCAAGCATGTTTTTGTGTGGAACATATTCAGCTACTGATGACCGAATATATCATCAGCTCTGGGTGTGGTCTGGACATTGTTGCACTGGAGTGAAGAACAGCGTCCTGCAGGTGAGGGTTAGGGGCTCCAATATCTCCACATTTCAGAGTTCTCTGCTCAAGGGGAGAGCATAGAACCTTGTGTTAGTTGGTTTGTTATTGTGACCAGTCTTTTACTTTTGTATCCTTGGCTTTTCATGGGATAATTCCAGCTGTGTTTTTATTCTTGGACTAGATTATAAACTTTTGGGAGGGAAAGCTGTGAATCCAGATTTCGGACCTAAGTTGTTCCATCTTGGTTCTGTTGGTGCCTTAGCTTTGAAGCCTTAGGGGATGTCTCATTTTTCTCATCTTAACTGCAAGGGGATTGAGCTGGATGGTAACTAAAATTCTAGAGATACTGAATTTTCCTTTAAAAACTGCACTTTGGCAAAAATTTTTAGCTTGGTTGGAGCTCCTCACAGTCCCTTGATTCTTCTACTTTTTTTTTCAACTAACATCCACTCTGTTCAGAGGAAGCCTGTAGTCTGTGGCATGCTACTACCTCAGTTCTCCTGCTTTCTTCAAGCGTCCGATTCTGCTATTTCCCTTTTACTGTAAAGATAATGATTTTTACTGTCTCTTTGGTACATCTTCATTGGTCCATTTAGTTTTGTCACCTTGACTCTCTCTCTCTCTCTCTCTCTCTATATATATATATATATGTTTTTCTTTTTTTAGGAAAACTTTTAATGATCACTGTTAATCTGTACGGCACTTACTATTTTGTCACACTTGACTACAGAAGTATCAGGCTGCCACTGAATTTGTTAATTTGATGCTTTCCCTGTTCCCTCTCATTTTAGGTTAGCTAACATGAAATCCCATCCTCACCTGTGATAAGTTTAGACTTCGATATTGCCCTTTTCCTAAGCTCTGCCTTAGTCACATGTTGTCATTTATATTTAAAAAATTATACTCTTGATGACATTGCTAACTAATAGACCGGTGGCAGTGCTTTCTGTTGGGATGAATGGCTACTGGATCTATAATTTTTCCTTGTATTAAATATCATACAGATTTGCTTTGGGAATTAATATCTTTGTTCAAAAGCCTTGACCCTTTTTGGGAGTATTTTTTGTGCTTGCAACTTGCAGTAGCATTTTTGTGGATTTAGTGGTAGCCAGTCTCCACACCATCTGCAGTTGTTTCCTAGATCTGAGAGGCCCTGGTTCTTAATACGCAAATTGGTTGCAGGAGTTGCCGCTACTGTTGAAGCTACCCGTTTCTTATGTCTTTCCTGACTCTTGGTACCAATTACTGCCTTAGTCTGCTCAGGCCACTATCACACAATGCCACAGACTGGGGGGGCTGGCTTAAAAAACAAACATTTATTTCTCACAGCTCTGGAGGTTGCAATTCCAAGATCAAGGTACCTGCAGTTGATTCCTGCCTGCCTGCAGAGGGGTTACGCCAACCTGCAGAGTTGAAATTATAATGCAAACCCACTTCCTGGCTTGTAGACAGCCATCTTCTCACTGTGGCTTTTTCTTGGTGCATGTGCATGGAGAGAGATCTTTCTCTGCCTTCCTTTTCTTATAAGAGCACTAATCTCATTAACAGGGCCCCAACTTCAGGACCTAATGTAAACCCCATTACCTACCAAAGAGGCCCCATCTCCAAACTGTCACATTGTGGGTTAGGGCATCAACATAAGGATTTTTGAGAGACACAAACATGTAGCTCATAATAGGAACAGAGAATTGTGGGCGAGTTGGGTATGGGCAGGCGTGTGGTGAATAGCTCTAACCGCCTGGAGTTGGGAACCACCCTTGTCTTCTTCCTGCATGCTGTTCTGCCCTTTTGGTATTCATACTTAGTCTCCACATGTCTGCCTGAATGTGTAAATTGTAAAAATTTCTTCGGCAAATACTTTCTTGGCCATTCTTCTTCATCTGTATCTGAGAGACTATAACCTAGGCTCTGTAAGTAGAGAAAGCCTATCAAGAGTAAAGGCAGCAATTGTCCTTCCATACCACATGTAAGCCGAACTAGTGAGAGCCTATTGCGTCCATTTTCCAACAAAATACTTATGTAGCCAGGTGTGACAAAATAGTAAGCGCTTTACAGATTAACAGTGATAATGAAAAGTTTTCCTAAAAAATATAGTCAAGGTGACACAACTAAAGGAAACAATAAAGATGTAATGAAAAGATAGTAAAATCGTTGTCTTTAGAGTAAAAGGGAACTAGCACAATAGGTGGTTTGAAGAGAGCAGGAGAGCTGACAAAACATGTTTTATTTAGGAGGGTGTTGACAAACTGGAGTGGACCCAGAAGCAGACAAAGTTTTAGCAAGTATGTCATATTTAATCTAGAGGTGGGTGATGATGATGATTGATTACGATCATGGCTAACATTTACTGAATGTTGACCGTGTGCTGCACACTGTGCAAAAGACTTTATGCGTATTATCCAGTGTAATGCACACACAGAAAGCCTATGAAGCAAGTATTATTGTTAGCCCTCTTTTATAGATGAGGAAACTAAAATTTTAAAGAAGTGTGACTCAGGTCAAGGTCACTCGGCTGGTAAATAGGAGACTGTTGCTGGGCTGGGGAGTGTCTGGCTGCAGAACCTTGGCTTGGTATCTCTACTTTTGAGGAATTTGTCAAATATGGAAAAGAGATTAGCCATTGAAGAGGGGTTAGGTCAACCTTTTGTAAAATATTATCCTACTTGTTTTATTGCATCTGAGATACCACTGGCTATAAAATGCATCATTATTTTATTTGCTTCTGGGAAAAATTGCTGCCTATTAAAGTTATAATGCAGAATTGATGGTAAAGGCTCCCTCTGATTTTATAGTTGTTAAAATGTGTAAAAAGCGTGTCTTAGAATAGATGGAAAAAAGTTGTTTTGTGTGTGATCTGGGACCAAAGGACCAAGCTGCAAGGGAGATTTTAGCTCAGAGAAATGCTTTGCAACCTCTCAAGCTGTGGAAAATGTAACCTCCTCTGACAGAGGCCTTGACACATAGCAGGGGCTTGCTGTGAGGTTCCCTGTAGTGTAAGCGTTGAGACTGGCTGGCGGATCTCTCTGGGATGTTGTAGAGGGATTTATTCAATTGAGTTGAAGGTGAAATAAATTATCTTTTAGGATTCTTCCAAATCTTAATACTTTTAGTGAAATACAGCATACAGGCATTACATAAGCAATCATCAAAATTATTTAAATGTGCTTGGCAGTTATTTGTATCAATTATCCATAGCAATATGTATGACCCAATACCCTTTATTTCTTTCTGTCTTCTTTCTCTTCTTCTCTTTTGGCAGCCAAAACGTGGTTGGTATTTTCCCATTTTTTCCTCATGTAAAGTTCAGATTTTTTGGCTCAGTATTGGAGGCACCCTGCCGCCTTCTCACACAACCCATCTTCCCTGCCTTTTCTCCTTTCTCCCAAATTCCTTTTTTTTTTTTTTTTTTTTTTTCTTTTGAGACAGAGTCTCTCTCTATCACGCAGGCTGGAGTGCAGTGGTGTGAACTCAGCTCACTGCAACTTTTGCCTCCCGGGTTCAAGCAATTCTTCTGCCTCAGCCTCCCAAGTGGCTGAGACTACAGGTGTGTGCCACCACGCCCGGCCAATTTTTATATTTTTAGTAGAGACGGGGTTTCACCATATTGGTCAGGCTGGTCTCAAACTCCTGACCTCGTGATCCGCCCACATTACCAAAGTGCTGGGATTACAGGCGTAAGCCACCGCGCCCGGCCCTTTCTCCTAAATTCTATAGCCGAATCCCATGGTGCTTTCCCATTGAAAATAAATGAGATATCATACATAAAAGCTCCTAGCGCACAGTGCTGGCATACTTGCTAGCCTTCTGGAAAATGTCAGCACTCTCCCTCTTTCTTTTCATTTTTCAAATTATCCATCAGTTTCTGCTTTCAAAATCTTATTCATCCTTCAAGACCCAATTTAAATGTGGTCTGTTTCCAAAAAGCCCTGCCTGATCACATAAACTAGAAGTAATTTCTGCCTCTTCCTGACTCCTAGTGTGTTTTGTTTATGCCAGCCTCATGGTAGTTACAACATTTGACTTTGAACTCTAGTTATTTGTATCCAGTCTTTTGTCTTCCACCTAATTATAAATTCTGAGGGTGGACACAATTCTATTTGCCACATCATCCCCCAGCAAAGGGCTTGACACATAGGTGTTACACACGTGTGAGTGAGTGAGTGAATTATGGCATTTTGTAGCAGATTTATCTTCTCATAATTGTCTAGATTAAGGTAATAAAAATTATTTTGTGTTCCCTGAGTGCCTTGTACTTGCCTGTCAGAGTGGGAATTCTGGCATGGTGTTTGGCTGAGTGATTTACAAGCTTCTCTGGGATTGCAAGTGTGAAATCAACCAGGAGAGAAAAATCTACGAGATAATGGCTTTATGTGTGTTGCTAGTTCTTCATAGTTTCTACATTTCTTTTGATATTAAAACATATTAGCCATAAAATGAAATGTTTCATTCTTTTTGTTCTGAATATCTTCAGAGCTTTGAAATTTTATAAGCTATTGATTTGAGTTATAAGCCACACTGAGGCCAAAACTTCTGAGAGTGTATTTAATTTTCACTACATCTTTGGAAATTGGCCCAAATAATTCCCCCTTCAACCCATGGCACTGACGTATGACACAAGAAAAATCTGATTATCTCTTGATGGTTGCCAAATACTTGGTTTTCTCCATTTGGCTAAAGATTTAGATTATCATTTGGGGCAGGTGGCCTGGAATTAGGAAGATATGTAAGGGAATGAATAAGGTTCGGTTTCTCTTATTATTTTCTCTTGGCCTTTCAGATATTCCACTGGGAAAGCAACAAAATTCAGTTTTTTATCATTAAACTTTGTGGTAATTTGTACTGTTTAAATTTTTTTGGTGAGAGGATTGATTACAATTTTATGGAACCCTTGGAAAAAAGAAATAGAAAAAGCTATTGGTTACTTTTTTAAAAGTTTCTGGTATTTGAATTTCTATATGTAACTCCTTGCACAATCGTCTGCAGCCAGCTTATTCAAGACGACAGGATAGTTAAGTGGATGTAATATTGAATGGTTGGATTGAGGGCTTTCTGTTGATTAAAGGAGATAGGTTATATAGCGAATAAGAATTTGCTTTAGGGAATAAAATTTAATAAATAAGTTAGACTGTAATTGGATATTGGAATAAATTTTTCATGTGTCATGTAGTCTTTCCATTCAGGAAATATTTTTTTCTTTAGTAGCTATAGTGTGTATGGTACTCTCATCAGGGAAGTATAGTGAGAAGAAGTACAAAGAGATAGATGCCTAGTTTTGACACAAACATAAGACTAAAAAGGTAAAGCTTAAATATATTAATGAAAAGCTATTTATTTCTATGGGTTTTTAATTATTTTAAAATGACAAAATTTTATATATTTATTAATGTTTTAATCATATTTACTTGAAAAATACACTGACTTTCAATTTAGTAATATAAAATAATTAAAGAGCCACAATCGGGATAATTATGTCTCAGTTAAAACAAATTATGTCCTACTTAAGGCAGAATTAAGCTGACCAAGGATTTAGAAATAGTAAATTATACAGAAAGTGTTTTATTTTTTAATTTAAAATTTTTTTTCATTTTATGTATATATATATTTTATTGCATTTTAGGTTCTGGGGTACATGTGAAGAACATGCAGGATTGTTGCATAGGTACATACATGGCAATGTGGTTTGCTGCCTTCCTCCCCATCACCTATATCCGGCATTTCTCCCCATGTTATCCCTCCCCAACTCCCTACCCTCTGCTGTCACTCCCCTAGACCACCCCCCCAACAAACCTCAGTGTGTGCTGCTCCCCTCCCTGTGTCCATGTGTTCTGATTGTTCAACACCCACCTATGAATGAGAACACGTGGTGTTTGATTTTCTGTTCTTGTGTCAGTTTGCTGAGAATGATGGTTTCCAGGTTCATCCATGTCCATAAAAGGACACAAACTCATCATTTTTTATGGCTGCATAATATTCCATGGTGTATATGTGCCACATTTTCCCTGTTTAGTATATCATCGATGGGCATTTGGGTTGGTTCCAAGTCTTTGCTATTGTAAACAGTGCTGCAATGAACATTCGTGTGCATGTGTCCTTATAATAGAACAATTTATAATCCTTTGGATATATACCCAGTAATGGGATTGCTGGGTCAAATGGAATTTCTATTTCTAGGTCCTTGAGGAATGGCCACACTGTCTTCCACAATGGTTGAACTGATTGACACTCCCACCAACAGTGTAAAAGTGTTCCTATTTCTTCATATCCTCTCCAGCATCTGTTATCTCCAGATTTTTTAATGATCACCATGCTAACTGGTGTGAGATGGTATCTCAATGTGGTTTTGATTTGCATTTCTCTAATGACCGGTGATGATGAGCATTTTTTCATGTTTGTTGGCCTCATATATGTCTTCTTTTGAAAACTGTCTGCTCATATCCTTCACCCACTTTTGAATGGGTTTTTTTTTTCTTGTAAATCTATTTTAGTTCTTTGTAGATTCTGGATATAAGTCCTTTGTCAGATGGGTAGATTGCAACAATTTTTTCCCATTCTGTTGGTTGCCGGTTCACACTAATGATTGTTTCTTTTGCTGTGCAGAAGCTCTGGAGTTTAATTAGATCCCATTTGTCTATTTTGGCTTTTGTTGCCAATGCTTTTGGTGTTTTAGTCATGAAGTCCTTGCCTATGCCTATGTCCTGAATGGTTTTGCCTAGGTGTTCTTCTAGGGTTTTTATGGTGTTAGGTCTTATGTTTAAGTCTTTAATCCATCTGGAGTTCATTTTAGTGTGAAAGAGCTTTATTGATTAAGAAAAAAAATGTGGGAAATTTTTAGTGTATGTATATATACATATATATATATATATATATATATATATGTTTTAAGGGTGAAATAAATTTTTTAGCAATCATGAGTAAATACTGATTAAAGAAATTACTGAAGTAAATGTGTTTTATTATGACATATTACTTTTATTCTGAGAAGTGGAATATGCCTCATTGAAGCATAGCATTTTCTTATTAAATAGAATAACACATTGTGACACTTTGAAACCCACCTATATACTTACTGTAGAATTCACTTCCTTATTTTTCTGGTCTTAGATATTTTATTAAGGTTATATTTTTAGGGTTATTTAAAGACATAAGTAAAAACACTTTTTATACCTTCTGCAGTTTATTGGGTCAACCTGCCATATTGAAAGCAGATGCTTTGGAAGAGATTGAGATGTAGGGTTTAGATGGTTTGGTTACGGCATTTACCCCTCTCACAAGCTATTCGTGTCGCTGCTGGCTTTCCATGCCTCAGGGAGAAAGAGCGTTGCTATTGTAGTAAAATCTCTAACCCTGTTTATTAATCTATCTGAACTCTATAAATTATAGACTCTGAGACTTAGTCTAATTACAATTAAACGATTCTGAAGCATTGTAATGCAGTGAAGTATTCAAAGTAATATGAACATTGCATTTCCATTTTTCTAAATGTCAAATTGACATCATTCTGGCCTCCTACCATGGCACAGGTTTTACCAGATAATAGCTATTCTGACAGCATGTGGTACATGCCAGTATTTTATTTTCCATTCTACTTCATGCCATCCCACTCCATTCCATTCCAGTCTGTTAAAAAATATTATTCCAGAAACTGTTTCAGGAAGCCTTAATGAGAAATAACTCGTGGTTTGAGAAACACTGGTTTGCTTAATATACCTGCCTATATATAGCACTCTTCCAAAGAAACAGTCTTCATCCTTTATAACCACACATCCAAACAGCCATTTTATTTTTTAATTTTTAAAATTTTCTATATATGTATTTTTCTTTGAACAGAGTCTCACTGTGGCTCCCAGATTGGAGTACAGTGGCGCTGTCTTGGCTCACTATAGCCTCGACCTCCCAGTTTCAAGCAATCTTCCTGCCTCAGTACCGCAAGTAGCGGGGACTACATGTGCACGCCACCATGCTCGGCTAATTTTGGTGTTTTTAGTAGAGCTGGGTTTCACTGTGTTCCCCAGTCTAGTCTGAAACTCCTTAGCTCAATGATCCACCTGCCTCAGCCTACCAAAGTGCTGGGATAATAGGCATGAGCTACCTTACCTGGCCTAAGCAGCCTTTTTATATCATGCGTTTTTTCATTCAGGCAAAGAGGTGTAAAATCAAAGAGTCTAAATAAAAGATTAAGCAGGAAAGTGTGCTCATTTATATGAAAATGCTCCTAAGAAGAACAGTTGTGAAATGGAATAGTAAATTCTCTCTCGATCAGCCCTGGACCCTATTATGGTTTCTCTCTGGCTAGGAAGAACTATCCCCGGGAGATGCTTCTGCATTTGAAGGTCTCAGTAGCTCCCGCAGGCACCCACATGGCCACCATCAGTATAGCCTGTCACCTTTCCTCAAAACACTGGAGAGATGTGGTATGACTTGTATCCCTATTCTGGGATTTAGGTTGGAATGAAGATCTAGAGATCTCAGAAGGACTTTAATATTAGAGAATTAGAAAATTATTCTGGAATTTAGGGGAAGTTGATCATCCTAGAATTTGAGATTCTAAATTTTAAGAACTCTGAATACCAATCTCTGGATTCATCTATTTCACTTCTGTTTATTGTCAGTTGAAATTCAGGAGTGAAACTTAGAATTCCTGACAACGAGTAAGGACTGGTTGATAGGGGCCTCCTTGCTTAATGAATCCTGTAGGGAAAGTAGATCTGTCAAGCTGTGGGCCAAGTGCCCAAGGAGAAGTTTAAACCAGGAGTAAATTCCCTAAGGCCAGAGAATATTCTGCCCATCCTTTAATAACCTTTTTTGTATGTGTCCCATGTTCCCTCCTCCTTTTTAAGCACGGATATTGAACGTAGGTGAAATAGCAAGACCAAAGACCTTCCTTTTCCATCCTCCAACCCCCCCACCCCCGCATCCCTTTTGTTCCATTAAAGCATTTGTTTAACTACCTTGCTGTGTGTATGCATGCCTGGTCTCTATGGCTTCCTCTTCTAAGGTCCTTTCAGGGCTGGTATGCCATCAATCTTTGTGTTGTTTCTAGATACCATCTCTGTGTGAATGTTGTTGATACTATTTTTAACATTGCATCCTTTGTGTGAGCTGCCACAAGACTGGGATGACCAAATGTCCTGTTTTAATCCCAGATTTTTCCTGGTTAAGTTCCATTCTTTTGTTTGTGATACCTAGAAATCCTTTTGGGATGGCAAAAGGATTCATTTTTGCTTCATTAACTGTGATGAACTAAGCAGAACTGTGCTTTGAAACAGTGTGACTTAAACCTCTTCAGCAATCCCTGTAGTTAAGATTAAGCAACCACAGAGAAAATGTCCTCCGGCTCTAAAGTAGGGGGCCAGTTTACATGGATTTATGAGATCCTATCAAAGTGAGAAGTAACCTTTGTAGCAGTCCACTGTTTTCCTAATGGTCTAAGGACTGCCAACCTCCCACCCCAAGCTCCTTTCATCCTTGCCTTCAATGCAGATATTAATAAATCTGCCCGAAATGAGATTTTTGAAGGCTTTTCAGGCTCACAGTAACGATGCTTATATGAAGGGGTCCCTTTTTTTCTTCTGTCTGACTTAGTCTTCTGCCTCCAGACCCTGTGTGTTTTCCCTGTAGGTCACTGGCGGCTTTCCAGGGATAGAATTTAAAAGCATCTCTTCCTCCCCCCGTGCCGATAGATCAGTTTAAAACCGTGAAGCGTGTTACAACCCCACTTTATGCTTTTCCCTTCCTCCTTTTTATGTCATTAGTGTTCATGTCCGTCTCTCCTATTACATCTTTAAAGGCAGGGACTGTGCCATATGATTTTTTTTTTCTCTTTCTCATTAGCTGGCATGATCTTTGGCTCATTATAGTTATCTGATAAATGTTGTAACAAAAAAAAGATGAATAAATAATGTATGTGTCACATTTTAGTTGTTTCCTGCATTGCACCATGCATTGATTTGTTTAGTCAGAAAACATTTATTGAGAGATGTTGTCTTAGGAGTAGGGATACAAGGAGAAATAAGACATGAGCACCCTTAAGGAGCCCATGGTTTATTGTATGTGAAAGTCGTTGGTTTTCTCTCTCCTTGTCCTATAAAACCAAGGGCAACTAAGTTTCGCATACGGGTGAAGGAGCCACACTGGCATTTTTGAGTTGGCATCCCTGCATCCGGGCAAGGAAATTGCTTGCCTCCTTTGCCCTTCCCAGGTGCACAGGGAATCACATGGCTGCATATACTTGATGCTGCAGTCACCGTGCAGTGATTTATTAGTCATGGGCCTCAACACTTTTGAAACAACCTCAAGTGCTGGGAGAGCTGATCTCATCTAGTGGGCAGCATGTATCTCATGCTGTGAGTTTTAGATTATTTCAAAAAACAGAAGACCCCTCAAACACTACCAGGAGCAGGATCACACTGTTAGTTTTAAGACATATTTATGGCATACGGCTGGCCATTTCCTTTGTATCGTGTAGGTTTTCACTATTATCAGTTTCCATATTTCTATGCCAACTTGACATTGTGAGAAATGGCCCTATTTATTGCCTCAAATACTGGAAGTCAAATGGATTTGTTTTTGGTAACTTTTACTGATGTAATGACTTGATATAAAATAAAGACTCTGTTCCAGAGATTGTGAATTACTGCCCGTGTGAATTCAACTTTGCAATGCCATTAATATTTTACTGCCATAGTGAACAAAGTTGTTAAATTTAAGTCAAGAATTTTATTGGTTCCTTTTGGTAGGACATGTCTGTATTTTTATTCGGCCTCTGTACATTTTATTTTTCCCCACATTTTCTAACTAAAAACATGACCTAAGTTTATGTTGAAAGTGTAGACCAGCACTGAGGAAGTGCATACTCAGAGCATACCTTTTCTGATTCAACCTGCTCTTGAGATTCCTTTATAGTTTGTATATTATTTGGAGTAGTGATTTTGGCATCCTTCATCACTAGCTTAATTTTACTTCCTTTGCTTAGAATCACTTGCTTTGCTTAGACAGAAAAAAGAAAAAACTGACAAAAGCATCACATTATTATACTTATTGAGAGAACCATGACATCTTGTTTATATTAACTAGCAAAAGATATTCATGTGGAAGAGAAATATAATGTAAGCATCTTAAAATACGAAGGGAAGTGTTAAGAGACTCCCCGTTATTGGTGAGCATGGTGGGTGTCTATCCTTGAGCTTTGAGAGTTACCACCTGTCAGATGGAACTAGGGGCTTTTTGGACCTGGTATCCACTTCATTGCAGGCTCATATTGGCTCTCCCCAACAGGTACCTGCACTGTCACACAACCCCTGTCCCCATCCTGTAGTGTTCCAAGGCTGGGAATCTGGCCAGGCTGCGGCTTCCTAGATTGTTCTTTCCTTCCAGGTTTGCCAGGTGACCTCTTACCCAACATTCAAACTCGGCTCAAATTTCCCTACATGTGGGAAGCCTCCCCTGACCTTTCCAGGCAGAGTTAAAAGTGGCTCCATGTCTAGATGTGTTCAAGGCCCTGTTCATTTGGACAACCAAACCCAAGGACTTGTCACTGGGGCAATGGCTTTACTGAAAGCCCACGATTGTGGATATGTTAATGCATTTGCTTCTTCATTTTATCCCATTATAAAAGGTGTGACAGAGGATTGGATTTTGAGTTAGGTGGCATGAGTTCCAGTCTCTGGTCTGCTGCTAGGGTGACTTGGGGGAAATCACAACCCCATAAAAGGAGGAACGTTGTCCTCCTCTGCTGTTTATGGGTTTCTACATATGAATGAGCTGAAAAGCCACTTGGGATTTTTGTTTTTTATTTTACTTACATTTGAAATAATTGTAATTATAGACTCACAAGAGTCTACTTACCCATGAAGAATTTTATGTACCCTTCACTCAGCTCCCCTAATGGTGACATCTTACACAGTTATAATACCATATCAAAACCAGTTTATTGGTACTATTGGTACATTGCTGTAAAAGTAGACTATATGCTTTGTTCAGTTTTGGTCATTTTGTACTCACATTTGTGTGTGTGTGTGTGTGTGTGTGTGTGTGTGTGTGTGTGTGTGTAGTTCAGTGCAATTTAGTCTCATGTACGGTATGTGTAACCACCACAATAATCGGGATACAGAATTGTTCCATTAAACAAAAGACCTTCCCTAATGCCATCCCTGTATAGGTGCACACATCCCTCCACTGTTTCCTAGCCACTGATAAATGCTTGTTTGTTCTCCATCTCTTTAATTTTGTCATTTCAAGAATGTTATATAAATGGAATTATACTGGATTTAACCTTTTGAGATAACACCTTGGGATCCATTGAAGTTGTTATAAATAGTTTGCTCCTTTCTATTGCTGAATACTATCCCATAGTGTGCACCACAGCTTATTTAAACATTCACTCCTTGAAGGACATTTGGGTTGTTTGGGACTATACAAATAAAGCTGCTAAGAACATTTGTATACAGATTTTTGTGAGCACCTAAGTTTTTACTTCTCTGGGATAAATGCCCAAGAGTGTAGCTATTAGGTTATATAAGTGCATGTTAAGTTTTATAAGCAACACCCAACCTGCTTTCCACAGTGCCTACGTATTTTACGTTTTCACCAGCAGTCTATGAGAGCAATCAGTTTTTAAGGGGAGGGTGATATAACACTGAGACTTAGAATCCTTTAGGATTGGAGAAGGAGAGTACTGGAATCTACCCTTGCCAGAGATATTAAGTGACTCTCTAAATTGTGTGTTTATTTGTTTAACTAAATGTTGTTTAAATAAATGAGGCATAAGCTTAGGCTTTCTTCCCTCACCCCAGAATGGAGTCTCGCTCTGTCGCCCAGGCTGGAGTGCAATGGTGAGATCTTGGCTCACTGCAACCTCCACCTCCCAGCTTCAAGCAATTCTTCTGCCTGAGCCTCCCGAGTTGCTGGAATTACAGGTGCATGCCATCACAGCTGCCTAATTTTGGTACTTTTAGTAGAGATGGGGTTTTACCCTGTTGGCCAGCCTGGTCTCAAACTCCTGACCTCATGATTTTCCCACCTTGGCCTCCCAAAGTGCTGGGATTACAGGTGCAAGCCACTGCGCCTGGCCAAGCGTAGGCTTTCTTTATAAAGCACACATACTTATTGGTGCTTTAGTATTGGTTTATTTTGTTGTTGTTGTTTTTAATGTTTTCATTAGCAGACATTCAGTGTGAGACTGCTGGTACCAGACACTAAGCGGGGAGCATGATTTAATATGAGGAACTGGAAGTCAGGGAGATAGTGTTTGACTCACCACTCTTACCCATTTTAGCTGTTGGTGTTTTTGTGAGCTTTACCTTCATCTCTAATGTGGAGATGATAATATCCAGCTCTCTGGGCTGTTGTGAGGACGAAGTGGTATAAATAGCATGATTCCTGATTATGGTATCCACCCAGAGAGCCTTTTTCCTTGAAGATTTCAATGTTATACCATTTTAATTTTTATCTGGATTAGAAATAGCTAATATTTTCATACATTTTGCAGAAGAGGGAAAATTCCATTGATAATTCTTGAATAATAAGAATAGTGAAGGCCAGGCACAGTGGCTCATGCCTGTAATCCCAGAATTTTGGGAGACTAAGGCGAGTGGATCACTTGAGCCCAGGAGTTCGAGACCAGCCTAGGCAATGTGGTGGAACCCCATCTCTACAAAAAATATGAAAAATTAGCCGTGTGTGGTGGTGCATGCCTGTAGCCCCAGTCACCTGAGAGGCTGAGGTGGGATAATCACCTGAGACTGGGAGGTCAAGGCTGCAGTGAGCCATGATCATGCCATAGCACTCCAGCCTGGGTGACAAGTGAGACCCTGTCTCAAAAAAAAAATAGTGATGATGAGCCTGGTATTTATTGAGAATATGTTGAATGCAGTGCCGTGCTTGGTAAGTATGAATTACCTGTCTCACTTAAGATTTATAGCGGATCTATGACTAGATACTCTTACAATACCCATTTTTCAGGTAAGGGAAACCAAGGCTTACAGAGTTAAATAACTTGATGAAGGTCACATTTCTTGTGAAGCTGAAATTGTAATCTAGACAGTCTGTCTCTAGTTTTAGTCATGTACCTGTATCTATTCCTTAGTGTTGATTGCTTCTTCAAAGGCAGTTCTCTGTATGGTATAACTTATAACTGAAGTGAGTTTATACTAAGCAACACCAGATACATTGCTGCATTCATTTGGAGACAGCCTAGTGAGAAGTACAATTGAGCTTTGTCTATAGGTCAATGGAAGCAACCACACAAACAAAATGACCTTGCGTTACAGAAAGAAAGACTCTGAATAACTTTGGTATTTTTTAAATAGCTGGTTTGGATTTTTGAGAGGCAAGACAATTACTCTAAATGACATGATAGAGAGGGTTTGGGATCATCCTGATTGGGGGGAAAGCATTGTCTCTGAAAACATATGATTTCCCCCAACACACTGTAATTTAATTCACAAAGATATTATAGAAAGTAGTGGATATTGCAATTACCTGAGAGTAAACTAACTTATCCCTTTATTCATTCATATATAATTTCAAATTTGATGAAGCTATGGGATTTTAGGCCTGTTGTTTTCACAGGGAGACCTTGTTAACTCAGTGCTTTAGGGTCATGCTTGAGACTTAGGGCCCTGGAATGTCCTTATGAAAACATCATTTTGATCCGTAGTAAACCAAACTCATGTTTGTATGAATATCTCATCTAAGTCTGTTATTTATTTCTTAGCACATGAATAGATTCAAATACAGCCTATGTTTTGAAAGTTTAAACAGGTTATTGTTAGGAAGGTGGTAAAAAAAAAACCCAATTATATTTGAAATGTATCGTCAGTAAATGTATTGCGTTAGTGAATGTGGGTTCTTTCAGTGAAAAATAAGCAATTAGCTAAGTGGTTTTCTTAAAACACTGTGGGCCAGGCACTGCACTGGAAAGTTGATAATATGTGATTTTATTTTATCCTTAAAACGGCCTTATGAAACAGTTAATTATGTTATCCATTTTATAAATGAGGAAATGATATTTCACATCACTCGGCCAGTGAGTGGGTAGGCCTGTCTTCACTTATTAAACTTCTGCTTCTAAGCTGTGTTCTTTCCTGTATTACACTGAAGGAAGGAGAAAAAGAACTTGTATTTGGTCCTTGGTTGGGGAGCAATACCCTTTGGTGTGGCTGTAAGGTCATGGGTAGAATACTCTAATCAATTAATTTCTTATTTAAATAGTGACAAAAGTATGTCCATGTTAACCATTTCTCACTTATCTTATGCTTAATACATAAGAATGACTTATAGAGCATATTGCTTTATTATGTCACTTAAAACGTATGGTCAGGCACTGGTGACTCATGCCTGTAATCCCAGTACTTTTGAAGGACAAGTCGGTAGGATCGCTTGAGACCAGGAACTCAAGACCAGCCTGGGCAACAAAGCAAGATCTCACCTTTGTAAAAAATAAAATAATCAAGCGTGGTGGCCCAGTGTTGTAGTCCCAGCTACTTGGGAGGCTGAGTTGGGAGGATCGCTTGAGACCAGGAGTTTAAGGCTGTAGTGAATGATGATTGTTCCACCACACTTCAGCCTGGACAATAAAGTGAAACCCTATCTCTTAAAAAATTTTTAAAAATTTCTTGATGATTAGAAAAATGAATACCCGATCTTCATGATACACTTCTGAACTTCTGATTACAGTTAGTACGAGGGCAGAGTCGTAGGTGTATCATAGACAGTCTTTCTGTTACTTCTAGATAGATCTCTTTTATCTGGATAGATTCTATTAATATTTAGGACATATTCTTTAGTCTTTAAAAGCAGTTTTTCTTCCATATGATTCTGGGGATAATGGAAATTAATTTGCCTGCCTTGAGTTGTAGCAGAAGAATGTGAAACAAGTTAGTTCATGGCCGTAATGGTTCCAGAATATACAATTTCCCATGGATATTCCACAGATTGGTAGTGGGAAATTTATTGAACAAATAGTTGATACATTGGATCGAATCATTTAGAAAATTATTTCCTGTTTTATGCAGGGGCTAAGAGGTTTCTTGACTTGATAGCTAAAATTCCAGATACTGTTCTTTGCTTGAATGATTGAAATGACTGATGTAAACTGGAATCACTTAACTAGAATTTTATTTTGACTTTGAGTCAAAGGTTTGTTCATGGTCCTTTTTTAAAAGGCCATGAACCTTCATGCTACTTTTTTGTGATATATGTTAAATTTCTTATCCCTGCGTTGGGGTTCAGAAACCCACACCCACCAAATAAGGCACTTTGACATGATGAACTGAAGAGGCCTCAGGGTCTACCTGACCTTCCCCCTTTCTCCTCAGCCACCATCCCAAAGCACAGGATGAAGTTAAAGTTCTTTATCTGCCTAAAATCCAGACCCAACAAGGAGATCGTCTCCTTCTCGTTAGACCAAGGATGTAACCACACCCGAATGGACCTTCTTACAAGATAATGTCCTAGTTAATCCCTGCTCCCTGATTGATTCATCTCCCTAGTAATCCCTTTAACAGAATTCCTCTTCTCTGTCTCCTGTTTTGCCAGGAAGGCACAGAAGCTTCTGACTCTAGTTGGAGTTTTGCAGTTCTCCCTGTGTATACATTAATAAAGTTTGTATGCCGTTGCCCTGATTAATTTTTCAGCAGACCTTCAGAGGAGAAGTTTCCCTTGGCCTCTGCACCTGCATATAAGAAAATTGGAAGTGATCTTGTTCTTGACTACATAATTAGGGAAATATAGGCTTCGGTATGTATTTGATAACTTAAAGATAGTCACTCATAAGATAAAAACAATGTTTCAACTTTCAAAGTACTAAATTAATTAAAGCAGTCAAAAAAACTAGTCTTTATAACAACATAGAAGATAAAGTATATAGCACATAAGCACACAAAAAAAGGATGAAATGAAAATGACAAATAAATTCAAATATATCTATCATCTCAACAAATGCATTTGGGCTAAACACTAGAGGGTTGAAACTCAGATTAAGCTTTTAAAAATTCAACTAAATACCGTTTATAAGAAGCAGTCTTGGCTGGGCATGGTGGCTCACACCTGTAATCTTGGGACTTTGGAGGCCAAGGCGTATGGATTGCTTGAGGCCAGGAGTTCATGATCATCCTGGGCAACACAGCAAGACCCCATCTGTATTACTAAAAATAAGAAGAAGAAAAAAGGAGATAATCTTAAAACATAATGACCCACCTCTAATGTAGTCAGACTGCTAGAAACAGAAAGTAGAATGGTGCTTACTAGAGGCTGTGGGGACAGAGGAAAGAGGAATTAATGAGTAGAATTTCAGTTTTGCAAGATGAAAATGTTCTAGAGATCTCTTTTCACAACAATATAAATATACTTAACACTGTTAAGTGTACACTTAAAAATGACTAAGATGGTAAATTTTATGTGATTTTTTTTTACCACAATTTTTTATAAAACTAACCGTAGTGACCCACCAAAATTAAAAATAAAAAGATAGGGTAAGATCTATTAGCAACGGCAAATGAGAATCAAGCATGACGATATTAATATCAGACAAAACAGAATCCAAGGGAAAACTTAAAAGTGGAAAATATTACTTAATATTGTTTCCAGCATTCTTTATAGTCAGGAGTAAATGTAAATCAGATAGTTATAGAAGTGACTGGAGACATTGATTTTAGTGTAGAATTCTATATAATTCAAAAAGAAGAGAATATTATCTATGTTTAATAAGAGATCACATTTAATTTTGCACCAGGAAAGTTGCGACTTTGATAAGAGCAGTTTCAGTGCATGCATAGGGTCAAAACCACTTGTCTCACAAAGAAGAATAAAAGGAAACCAGAGAGGGCTTCCATAGACCCTGAATATCTGTATGTCGGTTCATGAACCTTCCTACCTAGAGTTATTTTCTCTGCTGTCTGCAAATGAAATCTGATTTTTAGAAGGCAAAAGCATTCAGTTTGTTGCTGTCCTCTCTCACATTAGAGCAGGGTGACGATTTCCTGGACAAGCATAATGAAATAATAGAGGTGGGAAGCCTAGAAAGGAAGGCTTCTGAAAGTTCAAGAAACTTGAACCTAATTCTAAGAGGTCAGTAACTGAGAGAACATAAAGTGGACAAAAGTGAGAAGAATCCTTGCCCCTGTGGATTCGTCTAAAGCTATGTTTAACATTTCATTGAAGGAGATGGATCTTTGCAAGAAGCAGTAGGAGCCTGTGCTCAGCAGAACACAGAGGGGAATGTATGGAATCTAATAACAGAGATAGCATCCTGCTATTGCCCCTAGAAGGAAGACTTCTTGGAGATCAGAGACTCTTTATCCAAGAATTCAGAAAATATACCTGGTGGAAAATACCATTAGACAGGAAGGGTGCATGAGATTTAGAGTCAGGCTGACCAAGTTCAGATCCCAGGGCTTCCACATATGTGATGAAAGTTGTTTAGTCTTGCAGTTACTATGAGGTTATAACATAAAAATAGCTAGCACTGTGTCTAGCATATAGTAGCTACTCAGAAAGTGACACCTGCTAGTTAATAAATGTCTCCTTTATGCTAAGATGACTGAGATCATGGGGTGAATTCCCTTGATGCCAGTCTCCTAGGATGAATCCACTGTTCTCAAAGAATGAAAACGTAAAGGTACTTCCCAGTCCCCCTACAGTCAAATGGCTGGAGTGACCTAACTTTGATAATTATGTATTTCAGGGCTTGGAATGTCTAAATGTCTCTCCAAATGTTGAATTATTCTAAAATTAGCAAAGAAATGTTGAAGCTCACAAGATCATGGAATCAAGCCTCTGAAGTCGTATTATTCAGTAGATATATTGCTTGTGAGGCTGGAAGAAAATGTTTGCAATTTTATATATTATAATGCAGTATAAACGGATGTGTATATATCTGTATTTATGTGTATTTGCAGTGCAAAACTAGATTTGAATGATTTTTGAAGTCTGCATCATGAGGATGAATAATTATAAGTTGACTTTATATCAAACTAGGTGTGTATAATTTAAACATGTCCCCCAAATTTGTCCTCTTCTAGATATGCCCATTTACTCTTAGTATGACTAGTAGGAACATAGGGGTTTTAGTGTCTGATTTTGAGGATATAAACACACAAAATATATTTTTTTCTCTTTTGTCTAGATTACTAATCCAACAGAATGTAAACCTCACCAAAAATTTGTGAAATTTGAGTACAGATTTCTTTTTCATGGCATTACAATATTATTTTAAAATAGCACTACTAAACAGTTTTATCAGAAAATTCCAACAAATGACATGTGGCCCAGTGGATGAAAAAAAATTCTGCAATTCTTAATAAATGTTTTTACTGTTCAGAGCTTTTTATTTGTTTAATAATAGTGGTATCTGTGCATAGGCTTTCAGGCAAGAGGACCAATTAGGAATTCTCTGTAATAATTTGAGTGCAGCTTAAATTATTAAAAAGAGCAATCTACCCATTTATTGAGCACTTAATATATGCCAGGCACTCTACTACATGCCTTCATATAATCCTTACAGCAGCTCCATGAGATGGGTACCATTATTATCCCCGTTTTATAGATAAGGGAACTGAGACTCTGAACAATCAATGACTTTCCCAAGGCCACCAAAGGGTGAAGCTGGGATGTGAACCCAGGTTTCTGACTTTAGAACTCAGCCTTCATAACCACCCAGTTCTGTTTTCTTGTGAAAGGGCTGTGTCTCCAACATTAGTTTAGGACACAGTTGCTTGGATTTGGCACATATGTTGCCATAGAACCTGTATTTCAGTCAGTGTTAGATGGGCCAATATTAATTTGTTGGAAGTATCTGAGTGCCACCAACAGCACTGTAATCTAAAGCCATTGTGAGATGGTGTTGGGCTTTTAACTTTGATCGCCAGGATTACTCTCTACTCAGTGTTGCCTTGCCTTGGACATATTTGCCCCTTCTTGTATCCCTTCACCTACTGCCTGGACTGGCGGGAATGTACTGCCACAGCGGGCTTGGGACAGAGGCTAAAAGCAGTGCGGTGGGGTGGAGTGGCGCGGAGACTTCTATCCAGCAAAGCTTCTGGGATTCTCAGTTTATCCCGTTCTCTATCTTCCTCTGCTTCCCTCCTCCTCTGCTGTTCTTCACTTCTTGTCTTGGAACATGATTCCTTCTGGATATTTCTTCTGCTGCTCTGAGTCCTTGATGGAATGACATAACAACTTGGCCATTGTCTAGGGGTGTTTTTACTGCCAACAATGTTTGGAAACAGAGAGGTAAAGTGACGAGCTCCAGTCCAATCCCTGCCCCCTTTTTCACATAGATACATTTTCATTAGAAAAAGATGAAGATGCGTATGAACTATTTGTAGGCCACTGCATATTCAGACTTCTAGGGAAAGATGTATCTACATTTAAGGAAAAACGAGGAATGTGTGAGTCTTCTGGGTGGTCATTGAAGAAACTGGGCTCTGACTCTGTATGTACAACAGATGGAGAGTTTGGGAGCATGACGGGGTTGAGCTGGAGGGCTGACAGTTTCTCCTGCATTCCTCTCCCCTTGCCAGACAGGCTTGTTTGCCAAACTGGCTTGTTGCATTCATGGATTGGGGACAGGCTGTGGACTGGGGCTGAAGGGGTTAGAAGAGAAGATGGTCTTAGCATGTTGCTCTATGTTACTGAGGGGAGAACGGTAGGAAGAGGGGGGTTGAAGTATGGAGAGAAGTCCCAGTGGCCGCTCAATTGTGAGGGGCAGAAGGAGGGCTTTCTTGGTGATGGTTTCTATATAGAGTCATTGAGTATCAGTTACTCTATGTTTGTACGAAGTGTGAATTTTATTGGCGGTATATTTGGGTAGATTGAGCGGCCAAAATATTTCTCTTGTTTTCAAATTACCCGGATACCTCACTTCCTTACTCTCATCGTCATCTTGCCTGTCTCTTCTTGAATGGTTTTCATTTGAAGCAGTCCAGTTAAGTCTTGCTGAGTATAGCAATAAATTACCTAGTGATTCGTATAAATTTTCTAAAATATAAGAAGGAGAAAATTGAATATAGGTCAAGTAAGTGCCAGGGATTTTTAGAGAAATGATTCCTTCAATCTTGTGTCTGTGATTCTGTTGTTATTCTTTTATAAATAAGAGGTCTCGAGGAGGAAAAAATATATAGGAGAAAAAAATACATACGTATATAAATAAGAGGTCTGCAAGAATATAAGAGATTTTGTGGAAAATGGAGATGGTTCAATAAGGAAAATGAACTTCTTACACAATAGCTCTCTATTTTGTGTAGAAAATCTTGCATGGATTTTTCTGGCTCTGGAGGAGGAGGCCATTCTTTCTTACTATGGTCATATGAGAAGAAAGGTTTTAAAGAGACTTGAGTGGAGAGAGGCTTTTGAAAAGTGCAGTGATGTCTTTGGATGTTCAGGATTGACTCAAGGTAAAGAAAGAGGCAAGACATGAAGCTTGATCTTGGACCTAAGCTTCTATTTTGAAATTGAAGCGTAAGTCAGTACTACCGTAACACAAATTCTGCTCTCCGAAAAAGTCACCATACCATACAATAAAGCAACAAAACCACAGTACTTATGAGATACAACATTCGAAAACTTAGCAATACATTAAAAAAAAAAAAAAAGAAAAGGTGGTTGGGCACCATGGCTCACACCTGTTAATCCCAGCACTTTGGGAGGCCAAGGTGGGTGGTTCACCTGAGGTTTGGCGTTTGAGACCAGCCTGGCCAATGTGGTGAAACCTCATCTCTACTAAAAGTACAAAAATTAGCCAGATGTGGTGGCTGGCACCTGTAATCCCAGCTACTTGAAAGGCTGAGGCAGGAGAAGCACTTGAACCCAGGAGGTGGAGGTTGCATTGAGCCGAGACTGCATCACTGCACCAGCACCCCCAGCCTAGGCAAAAAGAAAAAAACTCCATCAAAAAAAAAAAAAAAAAAAAAAAAAAAGAAAGCAAAAAGAAAAGGTAGGAACCTAATAAAAGTGGTTGTACATATGTTAAATGGTTATGAAATACACAGATAATACAATAAATTTTCTCTAATGAAAATACACAAATAATTACAATAAATATGGCGTTTTGACTTTAAAAAGACCTGAAGTTTATTTGTGAATGAGGGCTTTAGAGGGCTGCAGCTTGTGACTTACTGTGAAAAGGTGGATGGGGGGCTCAGTGGCTCACACCTGTAATCCCACCACTTTGGGAGGCTGAGGTGGGTGAATCAGAGATCAAGAGATCAAGACCATCCTGGCCAACATGGTGAAGCCCCGTTGCTACTAAAAATACAAAAATGAGCTACTTGTGGTGGCACATGCCTGTAGTCTCAGCTACATGGGAGACTGAGGCAGGAGAATCGCTTGAACCCGGGAGGCGGAGGTTGCAGTGAGCCGAGATAGCACCACTGAACTCCAAACTGGCGACAGATCAAGACTCTGTGTAAAAATAAAAAAAAGAAAAAAAGAGAAGGTGGAAGGAAAGCTATGGGACTCCTAGGAAGACCGTTGACACCAGGTGTCAATGGGTGTGGCTCACAACACAGACAGTGAACTGAGATGGGTGGTGGGTGTTTTAAGGTGTGTGCACAGGTGTGTTTTGTTTGTTGCTGCATGGTGTGGTTCACCTGGGAATCTTCAACTATTGTTTCTTTCAGAGTAAACATACTAAATAAACATGAAATTTGTGTTATGCTCAGATTGTTCCCTTTTAAAATCAGTTGCATTAGAACAAATTTGTGTTTTCAAAACAAGCGTTAGAGAAAATTGACTGTACTGGCTGGGTGCAGTGGCTCATGCCTGTAATCCCAGCACTTTGGGAGATGAGGTGGGAGGATCATTTGAGACCAGGATTTCGAGAACCGCCTGGGCAACACAGTAAGACTCCATCTCTACGAAAAAAGAAAAGAAAAGAAAACTAACTGTACAATACATTCTTTTGACTTTGTTTATTCTCTTCAGTATTTACGAAAATATAAATGCAAGTCCTTTAGTTGATCTAAAGAATAGGCTCTTCACTCTTCATTGCCTTAGGTGTGAATATGTTATAAACAGAATTGTGGCCAGAGTTCACCGTCACTGCAGTTACACTGTCATGTTTGCAGTCACTTGTTAATCTTAGGTTTTCTCTTCTGGTTTTCCCAGTTGTGACACATTTTCTTTGTGGGGAAAGTGGGGCAGGGATACTGGGGCAGGCAGTTTCTTTTCTTTGATGTATGATCATAAGGTGGGCATGTTTTAGTAAAATTAAGTATGTATCCAAATGTCCATCAAGGGATGAATGGATAAATAAAGTATTTCTATATGATAGAATATTATTCAGCCTTAAAAAGGAAGAAGTGCTGATACATACTACAACTTGAATGAACCTTGAAAACATTATGCCAATTGAAGTAAGCCAGACACAAAGGGCCACATATTATATGATTCCATATAAATGAAATATTCAGAATAGATAAATCTCTAGAGACAGAAAGCAGGTTAGTGGTTGCTTGGGGCCTGGGTTGGGGAAGGTATGAGGATTGACTGCTAATGGGTATGGGGATGATGATTTCCATTTGGGATGATGAAGAAGTTTTAGAACTATATTATGGGGATGGTTGCACAACCTTGTGAATGTGCTTACTGTCACTGAGTTGTACACCTTTAAATGATTAAGAAGGTAAATTTTCTGTGATGTATATTTTATCACAATTTAAAAAATAGGCTGAGCATGGTGGGTCATGCCTGTAATTCCAGCACTTTGGGAGGCCAAGGTGGGAATATGAGTTGAGGCCAGGAATTTGAGACCAACCTGGGCAGTATAGCTAGACTCTTTCTCTACAAAAAGTGAAAAGCTGGGCACTGTGACTTGTGCCTGTAGTCCCGCTACTCAGGAGGCTGAGGCAGGAGGATCACTTGAGCCCAGGATTTAGAGGCTGCAGTGACCTATGATTGTGCCACTGCATTCCAGCCTGGGTAAAAGACCGAGACCCTGTTAATAGACAGATAAATAGATTTCATAGATGAAGGATAGATGGATGGATGGATGGATAGATATTTAGATAGATGGCATATTTTGGATCTCTGTCCTGGGCACAGCACGGTGCTTGGCACTGCAGGGGATACAGTGTGGAGTGAGGCAAAGTGCTGTCTCCAAGGAGTCTGCAGCGCAGTTGAAAGATGACAGAAACAGAACAATAGTTAGACTGCAAGGCAGAAATGAAATGTGGCATGGAGGTGAGAACAGTAGGCTGCAGGTGTCCAAAGCAGGAGTGCATCTGTTCTGGAAGAATCTAAAAGGTGTTCTTTTAGGAAGTAGCATGTCATATGGACCCATTTGGTCTCAACTGAGTGTTACCTAGACAGCACTGAAAAATACCTATTCCTAGGCTAGGCCCAGTTCAAATTAAGTAAAAGTCTCTAAAGGGAAGAGCTTCCAAATAGATTTTTTTCTGTATTTTTTTTTTTAAAGATTGCTAGGTGGGTTTTTTTTTTTTTTTTTTTTTTAATGCAGCCATTGGTGCAAATCACACGTTGAAATAACAATTGGATATTGATAGATGTATTCTGGGCAGAGGGAATTTTAAGGGCAAATACTCAGCTGAGAGAGCCCAAATTGTGCTTGACTAGACACTAGGGTAAGCCAGAGATTAAAATGTCTGCAGTACAGATAGGCTGGAAAGAGGGAGGCCTGTTGGCAATGAGTTTTAATGGTCTATAGCAGGTGCTCTCAAGGTGGAGTCTAGGGGTCCCTGAGACCCTTTTAGAGAGTTTGTAAGGGTGAAATTGTTTTCATGATAATTTTAAGATTTTGTTTGCCTTTTTACTTTGGATTTGATGTTTGTAATGGTGCAAAAACAATGCTAGGAAAACTTCTGGTGCTTTAGTGTGAATCAAGACCATGGCACCAAACTGTAGTGACTGTATTTTTTTTTACCTCTTTTTGTTCTTGCAGAAAAAAATACGAGTTTATCTTAAGAATGTTCTTGATGAAGCAATAAAAATCCCAATCTCTTGGGTTCACATCTTTTTGATATTCGGTGGGACAGGATAAGAAGCACACGTAAATTACTTCTGCTGTATATTAGAGAATGCTGGTTGTCTTGAGGAAAAACACTTCCAGAATATTAGAGTGAAAACAAATGAACTAGCAGTTTTTTCATGGAATAGCATTTTACTTGGTAGACTGATTGTCACACAATAGTTATTCAGACTTGGGTGTTTGACAGACATTTTCTTGGAAGTGAATAATGAGAGCCTGTCACTTCAGGGTAAACGGTTGACAACATTTATTGCCAATGATAAAATTTTAACTTTCAAGCAAAAATGCACATTTTGGAAAATGTGTATCTGCCACTGTGAACGTAACAGCGTACCAACACTTTTAGACTTCTTGCTTTTGTATTGCATAATGAAATGCATCAGTATTCGGGTGATCTGTATTATAGGCGAACCAACATTTTCCAGTATTAGTGGTAGAGAGTGACTGTGTCATGAAGGCTTGACCAGGATGGGGACAGCTCAAGGAGGCAGCATGGCTCGTTTGTTCACGTCTTCCTTCAGGAACACAATGAAGTAGGATTTGGCCTCTGCATTGGGGATGGTGGGAAGAAAAACCAAAGCTTCTTTGAGCCCAGTGGACTTAAGAAACAATAGTACTTTTAAAGAAATAAGGAATTCAAAGAAGGAGCTGTTTGTGGGGCTAAGGGTAAAGAAAAATGATGCTTTGCCAAAATTTGCTAAATTTATATCAGGCTGGGTCCTGATACACATTTTTAAAAATCCAGGCCAAGCATGGTGGCTCATGCCTCTATTCCCAGTACTTTGCGAGGGCAAGGCGGGAGGATCACGAAGGCCAGGAGTTTGAGAACAGCCTAGCAACATAGCAAGAATCTGTCTCTACAAAAAAAAGAAAAAAAAATTAGGCAAGTGTGGTGGTGCGCACCTGTAGTATCAGCTACTGAGGAAGCAGGAGGATCATTTGAGGCGAGAAGTTGGAGGCTGCAGTGAGCTATGATTGCACCCCTGCACTCCAGCCTGGGCTACAGAGCAAGATCCTATCTCTGAAATATATACACATATATTTTTTAATTTAAAAAAAATCGTTTATAAAATTTTTGGAAAAGAAGCTAAACATATTAAAACTTGTCTGCTTGGGGGAGACTTTTATGGAGTAAGACACAGAGAACCTAATTTTCCAATGAGATTTTTTTTTCTTTATCAGCCTTAATAATCATACTTTCCCTTTTAAAAAATATTTTATGGTACTAAAATTTAGTCCTCTCTGGGCTACTGACCTTACTGTGAGACCCCTGACCTTATGCAGAGTTGCCCTCTCCTCCTCATCCCAGCTGTTTCACCAGAGTCCTGGTTCTTCTGCTGTTCCTACACACGACAGATTTTCTCCCTTCATCTTAGGTACTGGCATTTGTATTTGAGAACTTATGAACAGATCTCTTTGGCTTTTAAACTGCTAAAACTCGGCCAACACCCTGCTTTGCCTCAGGAATTTCCTAATAATGGCTCCTTTCACCATAGCCTCTGACCTAATTTGTCGTTGTTCTTTATTTGCATGGTCATTTTTATTGAATATGCAGTAGTATAATTTCTCTTTCCTATTAGTAATCCACCCCTGCCTTCTACAAATCCTAGTTGAGAAAAATTCTGTGATTTCCTGAGTACACAGTCAGCTCTTTCACAACAGCCCATCACATCCTTGAAGACGGTGCTGAGGTCAGGGATACAAGACTTGAGGTAGAAACTGGAATAGAATACAGTTTTTCTGTATGCACAAGTGAGAGAGATGAAAGGTACCTGAGGAGGAGACAAGGGCCAATGAGATTCAGAGGCCTCTTTTGTGAGCCTGTTTTTCTTTGCTATAAAGAAATACCTGAGGCTGGGTAATTTATAAAGAGAAGAGGCTTATTGGGCTCACAGTTCTGTAGGCTGTATAAGAAGCCTGGCTTCAGCATCTTCTTCTGGTGAGGGCCTCAGGAAGCTTATGGAAATGACGGAAGGTGCAGGGGGAGCAGGCATATCATAGGGTGAGAGAGGGAGCAAAAGAGATGCTATGTTGTTTTAATCAACCAGCTGTCATATGAACTCATTATGACAGTGAGGGCAGCAAGCCATTCATGAAGGATCTGCCCCCATGACCTGAACCTAGCCCACTAAGCCCACCTCCAACATCGGAGGTCACATTTCAACATGAGATTTGGAGGGGACACACTTCCAAACCATATCACCTCTCATGGGGAAGGTTTCCAGCTGGTGACTGGAAACCAAAAACAAAGATTTGAGAGGAGAAAGATGCTACAGGTGTTGGTACAGTTGTGCAGGTGTGAGCCTCCTGGCACTTCCGCTCACTTCCAGTTTACTGTGAGCAGAATTTTCTCGATGAATGTGGAAAACTCTTCAAGTTGGGTCTGAGCAGAATCACGGAGTCCCTTGGAGATGGCCCATGCGGATTTTATGTAGCCTTCTCAACTCTTTTTCCCATGGATGAAGAAGCCTGTGCTTATTTAAAGTAACTGACAATTCCAGGTTAGGCCAGCAGGTCCTACTCTGTCTGGAACAGGGACCTCGCCCCTGGCCCTTATGTTGGGAACTTGGCCCTATGCAGGGTAGGACACTATCACATGAGCTCTGGAGAGCAAAAGCCAAAGATGGAGCTGAAGGTCAGGGAGTGATACTTTTTCTGAATTAGAGCTCATAAACAGTAAGATGGTTAAATATGGGCCAGGCGTGGTGGATCACACCTGTAATCCCAGCACTTTGGGAGGCCCAGGCAGGCGGATCACAAGATCTAGAGTTTGAGACCAGCCTGACCAACGTGGTGAAACCCTGTCTCTACTAAAAATACAAAAATTAGCCAGGCATGGTGGCGCATGCCTGTAATCCCAGCTGCTCAGGAGGCTGAGGCAAAATAATCGCTTGATCTTGGAAGATGGAGGTTGCTGTGAGCCAAGATTGTGTCACTGTACTCCAGCCTGGGTGACAGAGTGAGACTCCATTAAAAAAAAAGATGGTTAAACATGAAAAATAGAAATTATTGTCTAGAATTAAAACATAAAATAGCAAGATAACAAAAGACTTGTGAAAATGCCTAACATAGGTGTAAGATGATGTCAATATATGGTATATATGGTAGATGATGTCAATATAAACTGGTGGTTTGCAACCAATTTGTAAAATTAAAGTGTTTTTCTCAGCTTGATATAAATACAACTGAGACCAGGACTCCTGCCTATGTCCTAAGGAGAAGAGGCAGAAATACTGAGAACTGAAGCCCTTCCCTGCCCCCTCCACACATAAGGTGGGTCATAGCCCTAGGATCCTCATACCCACTGCTCATACCTCAAGGCTTCCCTGCCCCACTTGAGACAGCTTCTCTTCCCCAAAGTCCTCACAACCCCTCCTGGGTGTCATGTGATCTACTTGAATGCTGTCAGGCACTAGCTATTGAGCTTGTGCCAGGACCAAGTGTCTCAAATGTGAGGAACTAAAAGGGCCACTCTTCCTGTACCTCCATCATATCACCTGCAGTGAGTGGTTTTCAGAATGACCATACCCTGTTTCTGATGTAGGTCACCTGCATGCCTTACACTCCACCCAAGGGCGAACATCCAGGGAGCAATGGTGGTTTGAGTGGTAATTTATTAGAACATGGGCAGAAATTCTTCTTGCTGAGGTACAGGTGCATTCTGAATGGGGAAGATGCAGGCAGGGAATGAGGGTCTGCACTTTTCAATGGGTAGGGGAGTGGCCCCTGCGGGACAGCCTCTTCCTGCAGTGTGTGACCCAGCCAGTCTGTTTTCCCCGAGCAGTAGATACTGTATCTAGACTGGAAGTGTCTGAAGGAGGGTCCTTAGAGCAGCCCATGACAGGTTTGAGGAGTCTTTAATCTGAAAGGCTGCAATCCGGAAGTCATTCCAGGCAGAGATGAGGTCTCCCCTGACAGCAGGGCCACCATCTCTTTGGCTCACAAATTCCTGGATGACTCCCCCATGCAAGACACTTGCCAGATTTGGCCTTTATCCTGCCTCCACCCACTGATGAATATAGCCTGAAGATATGCTCATCATGTGGCTCCTCCCTGGACAGGCCCAATGTCAGGGGACTGATGCAGGGGTAGTAACATGTAAGTGTATTCTATCCCATTTAGTTTTTTGGCATACCTAGTCATGTCTTTGAAGACTAACACTCTAAGATGGATAAGCAAGCAGAAGACCTATGAATATATCACCCTTGACTCAATCCACAGAGTGATGCATGTGAAGGGTTGTTTGCATGCCATTCAACCCATATGAAATACTGATCTCCTTGGACATTTAATCATTATTGAATTCTGCAATAATGTTAGCAATGTTTTAAGAGCAGATTTTTTAGTATTTAAATTTTTTACTTTTATTGGGAAGTTATCTGTTAGGATAATACAATTTAATAAAAGAAAACACTATTAGGAGACTTGGAAGGTGCTATTCATATTTGACAGTCTTTGGCTTCTCTGGGAGGGCATTCACAAATGACTTTGCTTTTGGATACAATGCTGTGTTCAAAGATGATTTTACTGCAGCTTAAAAAAATAGTGCTATATATAGAAATGGACTCTGGCTACTCACAAATATGTAGCAGTTGTCCAATAACTACCTTCTCTTCAAACTTCTGAGGACTTTCTTTTTCTGCAGAGGCACACTATCCCTGAAAATCAATACATTCTTATTTTTAGTTCGGTAGTTTTACCTTGAGAGAGCAGGTGGCCCAGGAGTTTCTATCATGAAAGCTAGTTGCATTTATGTGAGAGGTGGATTGCCTGCTTTATAGAGCGTTTTCTTCAAAAGAACAGTCCTGCTTTTTATACTTGAAGCTTCCCATATATTTTTTTCCCTCTCTGTGACTTATTGGGGTGCCTGTGGACGAACTGAGTTGGCCAGTGCCCTATGTCCTCTGGAAACCTAGCTGGAGGGGTGACGTACAATTAGCAAAGGCCTCGCTTGTCTTGTGTTGCACTTGGGAAAGAATTCTTTATTTTTCCCTCTTTTTTTTTTCTTTCGTTTTTGTGCTTGGGGAAATAATGGGAAGAGGACAGTGTTGGAGTGCTTATGAGCACCCAGCTTGCTGCTTCTGCCCCCACCAGGGAAACCCCAGCCTCTGGCCATGCCAGCTGGCATGGCACCATGTGGCCAGGGACTTTTAGCCTTCCCCTCAGGGAAGAGAACATCTCTTACTGAGATAAATCCATCAAGAGAGGCAAAGGCACGTTCCTCTTACACCCATCTTTTGAAATGGGGTTAGGATGGGGAAATTATTCTCAATGGCTGCTCTCCTCCCCCAGTAAATAAAACTGGGCCAGATACTGGAAGAGATTGGTCCCTGGCAGCACTCAGAAATGAGGGTCTGGCCAAAATCCCCTACATTCTACTTATTATACCCCTCAGAAGCAGGATTACAACATTCACTTTCAGTGTCCATTTTCTTGGTTTCTTTAGCAGCTGTTGGGTTTCCATTGGCATTGAAATGCAATCATGTGGGTATTTTGACATTTGTCTTTGATAAATAGAAAGGATGTAATTAAAGGTCAGATCCTGAAATGAGTTTTTAGTTTATTTTGGTCTATGTGGAAACTTGCTGTGTTTGGTCAATGTTCTTTTAATGATCAAAGTTTTAAATACCTTTTTAATTATCCAAGTTTCACTGGGGTCTGCAAATTAAAGGAGTATAAATAAATGTCTTATTGCCAGCAGGGTGATTCAGCAGTATCCTCAGTGGTCTAATAAGAAGCAGTGTAATTAATGGTGTAAAATATTACACTCTCTTGTTTATTCATTGAGGTAGGAATTTTAACTCTGAGGGAGGGTAAGTGTCTCCTTGGCTTGTCCTATAAAGTTTAAAGTCAGAGCAGGCTAAAATGAGGGCTCTGTTTAACTTTTTATTCAGTTCCTAGAAGGATTTGTATCACTCTAGTATAGTGTTTGGTTTGATACCTAACAGATTGTGTAAAGAATATAAATTTAGAATTTGGGTTACTATTTTTTTTTTTTAGAGAGGGTGGTATTTCTCTAAGCACTTTAAGATTCAAGATAGCTTGCAGTGAAATAATATCTTCAACATATATCTATGCATGTAATTTCAGAAATGTTTGTATTATACTGATCGTAGAGTCCTATAATAAATTTAAACTCAGAACTCTTTCTGTGTATGTGTTTCTTACAAAAAGGAAAACTAAGAAATTTTAGTAGCTCCATTGCCCTATACAAGGCACTCTGCATATTCTGAAATGCTGTTGGTGTTGCACGTGAAGTCTGGGTAATTTGTGATTTCCCTTTTATGGGCACTCCTACCTCTGCCAAATTTAGGATAAATTCCTCAGGCTGATATTTCCAGCCCTTGGCTGTGTGGCGTTGCTAGGATCTCCCTTCCTTGGTCACAGGCAATCAGCACTTCACCAAGGTGAGTGACTGACTGCTTTCCGGATGCTATACTTCTTCCTACCCAGGAATCTCGGTCATGCTTGGAGTCACTTTTTTTTTTTTTTTTTGCCCTTTTCTGACCTTCATTCTTCAGAATTCTACGCATCCTCCAGGGCTCATCCCAGGTGCTTCATCCATGTCATCTCCTGTTTCCTTCAATTGAATAAAACGTCACTTTTCTCTTAAAGTATGCATTATTAGTTTCTCTATAAAGCGATTGTGTTCATCTGCTAGAATTGCCATAACAAAATGCCGCAGACTGGGTGGCTTAAACAACAGACATTTATTTTCTCATAGTTCTGGAGGTTGGAAGTCCTAAAGGTGTTCACAGGTTTGGTTTCTTCTGAAACCTCTTATTTTGACTTGCAGACAGCCTGCCTCCCTGATGTCTCTTCCACTTCTTAGAAGGACACCAGTCAGAGTGGATTATGGCATGCCATCCATGTGACCTCATTTAGCCTTAGTTACCACTTTAAAGATCCTATCTCCAAATTCAGTCGTATTCTAAGATATCGGGGGTTAGGACTTCAACATGTGAAGTTTGTGGGAACACAAGCCAGCCAGTAATAGTGGTTATTTGTGTACCTTACATATCTTCTCCTCTCTCTTTTCCCCCATTAGATTGTGAGATATTTGAAGGCATGGCCTTATGCAGACAGGCTTATTAAGTCTTAGTATAATGACTATACATAATAAATAGTCTCAAAATATCTGAAGTTAATTTTAATTAAATCAACACTTCAAAAATTTAGTGTAGTTATTAGACTTTTTCAAAAATGATCTATAGCCACACATGGTACTTAAAAAATCACTTTACGATTTTGGTAAAATGCTGCCAAGTCATTTATAAAACAAAACATGACCAGAATACTAAGCTACTCTTCTTTTTTTTTTTTTCCCCTTCAGACTTAAGTAATACTCATTGTTCTTTTGCATATATATCTTCTCTCATTCTTATAAACTCAAGGTGGAAAAAAAGTCAAGGTGGAACCTAACATGTCCACCTTCTAAATCTGCACAGGAATCTTCATTCTGTGCATTCAGCTGGCAAATGTTAAATAAAGCTTGGATGTAACGAGTCAATCCATTCAGCTCTCTGGGATAGTAACATCAAAGGCTACACCAGGAAGCCATGATACTCAGGATTGGATGTTCCTTGGGAATATTTATGAAGTTAACATTGGCTAAGGAACACAGCAACTCCCATTTTGAAAACATATGAGGCTTAAAGCATTTCTGCCATCTTTTGTGGTGTAGATTCCTGGATGCTCTATCAAATGCGTGTCTAAATGTCAGGGAGGAATCTTTGCTGCATGCTGAAAAGAATGCCTTGTTTAGCTACAGCCTCCTTATCACCCCACCTCTGTGTGTATACACATTGTTCAGAAAGGTCTGGTTAAATTCTCAGCTTTACTAGCAAGGCGCTGCCCTGCTATCTGGTTGTCTGATTTTCCCTTTATTAAGAGTTGTCCTCATCAGTGGTTTAGGATACCAATTGTTTGAGGCAGATTGGAGTATAATAAGCTCAACTTGTCTCACAAGTAGCTTTTATTAGAAACCTGCCTAAGAGAAAGAGTTTAGTGTCACCTAAAGGACTTATATTCATTTGTATCTGTAGGTATCAGCTTCTCATAGATTCCGTTGTCACCTCCCCAGAGCTGTACTTAGTTGAATGTTGTGCACTCTTCTCTTACCACAAGCTACATAAGAAACAGCCAAACAAAATCTAGTATGGAGACCGTTGCCCCTTACATGCTTTCCCATCCCTTGATAGAAGAGTAAAGGCTCTGGTTGGATACAGTGGTGCATGCCTTTAATCCCAGCACTTTGGGAGGCTGAGGAAGAAGGATTGCTTGAGCCCAGGAATTCAAGACCAGCCTGGGCAACCTAGTGAGATCTTGTCTCTACAAAAAATTTTTCAAAATTAGCCAGGTGTGGTGGCTCATGCCTATAGTCTCAGCTACTTGGGAGGCTGAGGTGGGAGAATCTCTTCGGCCCAGGAGGTCAAGGTTGCAGTGAGCTGTAATTGCATCACTGCACTCCAGCCTAGGTGACAGACTAAGACTCTGCCAAAAAAAAAAAAAAAAAAAAGGAAAGAAGAAGAAGAAAGCCTCTTATAAGAAATTTCTTTTAGACTTGGTGGCTTTGGGTCTTGCTTCCAGAAAGCATAAAGGATATTTGAAACTGAGTTTATCCAAGTTAACTCATATAGTTACAATGTTTACATTTTGATTTTACTCATAATGATTTTAAAACTTCTTACATTTTTTAAAAAGACTTAAGTTGTAAAAATAGCACAGAGAGGCCTTATTACCTATTACCTTGTGGTGGTTACTATTTTTAAAAAATATGCTTTTTATTTTAAAAGAATTTTGGATATTCACATCAATTTTTAACTTTGTTTTCCTAAACATATTCCTATGTTCTTTATTGTAATTTTTCATGACTTATAAAGAGAAAAAGTGAAATTAAAGGCAGATAAATAAGAGAAAATAACTTAGGAACTGTCCTTTCTGTAACCTAAACATGTCTCAGATTACTTTCCAAGGTGGTGGTGACTAGGAGTTTTTCCACTTGGATACAAGGGCAGAAAAATGCACTCAGTGTGATCTCTGACATGTTCCTGACAATGGCCAGTATCTTCCTGTTTTTTTTTGTTTGTTTGTTTTTGTTTTTTGTTTTTTTTTATGATTCCAGCAGCATATTAAGCTAGTAGTCTTTAGAGGATAACCTGAATGATGCTTTAATCCCTTTCTTGAGTCATAATAGTTACTCTTGAATGTATGTCATCCCCCAGCATTACTGATCTCACTTTTGTTTGAGCTCATTTACTCCTTATTATTGATACCATGTCATTTAGCATTGGGCTAATTATGTACTACCTCATATTTTTCCAACTATTTTGTATTCTCCAGAACTGTGAGATAAGTATTTGTTGTTGAAGCCACTCACTCTATGACATTCTCCCTACCCAGATTATAAACGTTTTGAAACGTCTGCCTCATGGTTTTTATATTCTTTCCATATTCCTTAACACAAATTTAAAACACCATAGGTCATTTGGATATTTTTCTCCTAAAAAATGGTATTTTATACTTGTCCATTCACATTACGCTCTCCAATACAGGAGATGAGGTGGATGGAAAGCCAGTTCCTTCTGAAAACTGATTCTCAGAACTTGGTAGCAGCCAAGGTTAATTTTGAGTTTTGGCGCTTGCCTTGCAATCAGAGAGCCAAGATTCATAAGCCGTGGCCTGCAGTTATGCCTAAGGAGGCCGTAAAGGTTCTGCGTTGGGTTTTTTTTCCCATTAGCATAGAGGGCTGTACTCTAATGATTAGTTTGCTAATGGAGAGAGCATGGCTGGTTAATGAGGCATTCTATTGCAGTGATGTACTTAAAAGTAATTCAGTAATAATTGTGGCATCTTATGATTCATATTCCAGAACACACAGTAGCAATAACACATCTGTTGTGAAAGTACCATTATAAGATTGAGATAGCATTAACATACCTAACCCCTGTTCACTAATGACCAATATAGTAAGAAAAAATTCAGAATGAATTTCTCTGCAGAAAGAGATCTTTCTGTGTGGTTCAGCAAACACTGGTCCTCAGCAGGGAGAATATAGTTGAGACTGGGAGGTGGGACCTTGGCTTTACTCTCCCTGTTGGATCAAAGCTCTGGCTGGTAGGTGGTCCCCCAGAAGTTAGCCCTATATCTTGTCCTGAAAGGATATGCAGGATTCAGTTCCAGGTCTCAAAGAAGGGGAAAGGTTATTGAGGATTATTCTTTTTAAAGAATGCTCGTTATGAGTTTATTTTCTTTCCTTTTTTTTTTTTTTTGAGACAAAGTTTCCCTCTGTCACCCAGACTGTAGTACGATGGTACGATCTTGGCCCACTGCAACGTCTGCCTCCCTAGCTCAAGCAATTCTCATGCCTCAGCCTCTCAAGTACCTGGGATTATAGGCGTGCACCACCACGCCTCGCGAACTTTTATATTTTTAGTAAAGATGGGGTTTTGCCCTGTTTGCCAGGCTAGTATCAAACTTCTAGTCTCAAGTGACTCGTCCACCTCGGCCTCCCAAAGTGCTGGGATTACAGGCATGAGCCACTGTGCCTGGCCTGTTTATGCTTTTTAAAATTCAATTTAGATTATCTTTCAGCAGTCTATGCTTTCCCAAGACAGAACCTTTGATTTGAAGGACCAGGATCACATATACTGCAGCCCTGAGTTCCCTGAGTAAATAAAGCTTCTTCCTTAGCCCCAGGAAATCACATTTTGTGGGTTTTCCCCGGCTCTCAGGAACATGGGGTTGGGCCTAGAAAGGGGGAAGGAGGTGCTGTGGATTTGCGGTTAGGACTTCTCTGGGCTCAAGTTCTCATTCATTTTTCAGTACTTCCTACTGTCTTGTTAGAAACATTCTACCTTTTTCATGCTTTCCATTTGCTCTCCAAGTTTGGGGATTTTGATCTGAGAATTGAAAAAAGCATAGAAATGAATCATGTGCTATTTTCCTATAACTTGATGAGAAAAAGGCTAAACAGTGATTCATAAGTTTAAGAAATGAAGCTGTTTCATGTGACTTAATTTATAGCTATTTTAAGTGAATTCTATAGTGTCAGGCAAACTCAGGCCTGTCAGACGTGTACACAAGTCAGCATAACCAGAGACAGAGGTCTAAGCATCGATGGGGTTCATTAAGAAAACTCTTAAACATTGTTTAAACTTCTTATTTTACTAATAGCTTTAAAAGTTTATTGGTGTAAACAGAATTTTTAAAGGGCTAATCTGTTGTGTATTTGGTAATTTTTGACAATTAAAGATATTTTATAAAAGTATTTGTCCTGTACTAACTCAGTTATTCCTATGGCACTCAATAAAGTAGGTACCTGCTGTGGTTCACTTGGGCTGCTGTAGCAGACACATCACAGGTTGGGCAGCTGAAACAACAAATATTTTCTCACTGTTCTGGAGGCTGAGAAGTTCAAGATTAAGGCAGGGGCAGATCCAGTGTCTGGTGAGAGCCTGTTCCCCGGTTCATAGATGGCACCTTCTCATGGTGTCCTCACACGGTGGAAAGGACAAGGGAGCTCTCTGGGGTCAGTTTTACAGGTCTGTTCTTTAATGGCATTCATCTCATTCCTGAGACTCTACTCTTACTACCTAATCACCTCCCAAAGGTGCCACCTCATAATTCTGCCTGATTGGAGGTTAGGATTTTAACATATGAATTTTGAAGTGACGTAAACGTTCAGTCCACTTTTCCCAAGGCCACACACCTAAAAAAATGGCAGGGCTGAGATTTGAACCCTGGCATGTGGCTCTAGAGTCCTTCTTCTTAATGACTATTTTCATGGTATGCCTACTTTCAGCATTCACAGTGTTTCTTTCTTTTTATCCAGTTATCCAATTTCTTATTCACTTACTCATTAATGTTTCATTTATTGAGACCTGCTACTAATTAGGTGTTGTTATCGGATATGTTTTCTGTCCTCAGAAACATCAGCCTGGAAGTGGGAGACAGACAGATACATAAACAATCCCGGAGTGGTACAGAAGGAGTGTCATAGCAGGAACCAAGAGAGGTTGGGCGGAGAGGAAAGCGCTCCATTCTGCCAGGGAGAGGGGGCGTGTGAGTCTTAGAAAAGGTCTCAGAACCTCAGCATTTAAACAATGGATGGAGGATAAGGGCTGAGCAAAAAAAAAGACTGTAAGAAAAGTTTGTCAGCAGGTATTGAAAGCAGAAAGTTCAGGAATGAACTACAGATCTATTTAAGGGCAAAAGAAAAAATGAGTCTATGTACCAGCATGAGAAAGATAAAACAGTTATGGTGGGAAAGTGAGGTAATGGAGTTTAAAAATACCGAGGGGGAGTGTTCTGAGGGGTTTCATTGTGTGGAAAATCATAACAACAATAAATATCAAATCCAACTGAGAGAATTGCTTCAGGAAGTTGGCACTGGGTCATGACTTTTCTACGTCTGATTGGTAGCCTTTGTAATAAGCTCTTTTATTGGTCCCATTTGTCTTTTGCCATAAAAGTACTTGATGCTAAGCAACCGTGTGTACAAATCAAGCCTTTCTTCTTTATAGCATATATTTCGCCACTCCGGGGACCAGAGCTATGGAGTAGGCAGGGTGACCACCGTCTAGATTCAAAAGACATTTTGAGTGATATATTATAGATGACTTTCTTAACTAGCATGTGAAATTTATAGCAGATCAGCATGACCTTACACTGGGATAATGGAGCTGAATTTATACCAAGGATCTGTCTGTCTGTGATAAAACTGCTTGTTAATTCTCGGTAGATGACATTTTTTTTTTTTTTGGATAGGTTGTTGACCATTATAATTCCCATCTTTAGAAGTGGTTTCCAAAGTGGAAATCTCACTCTGTGTGTCCTCCCTGCATCCCTTCCTTCTATAGCACACCCCCAGATTCTGCTCCTAGGAGACTCTCACAGTAGATGAATGGCCATTTCCTATAAACTTCTCAGTGTTGGCTGCTCACTTGGTTATTTAAGTCTGAATTCAAAGCTCAGAGTTTGGAATATAACTCATTCTTTAAGAGTGGAACTTATTTTAAATGCTTCCCTTAGCCCTGCTGTCTTTTGGGTGATGTGTGTGTGTGTATCTGTATCTCTATATAGATATATAACTTACATTATTCATAATTTCCGACCTTATCTTTGCCTTTGGTAAATATTTAAATGTCTAGTATGTTCCAGGCCTGAGGAATATGAGAGCGAATGTGGTTTGGTTTTTGAATTCACTGAGCTCTGAGTCTAACCAGGGAGCTAGGAGTGAACAACATGTCTGATGCACTTTGATATATGCAATCCTGGATGTTGAGTGGAAGCTACCAGAAGTATGTAATCGTCTTTGTTTTGTGGAAAGTCAGGAAAAGCTTTCCCCTAGATGTGTGGCTAAGAATGGGGCCCCTGGGCCGAATCTTAAGAAAGGAGCAGGTCTCTGACAGGCTCTGCGGGGAGGACGGAGTCTTTTGAGGCTTGGGTAAAAACCTGGAGCATCTGTGTCCACTTGCCTCTGCTGGATAGTGAATTGGCTTTTGATAGTTGTTTCGTCTTCTTCCCAAAGGGAATGGTAAATTTCGTTAACTAAGCATCCAAATGCATATCTGTTCCACAGTGAATCTCATTGGAGTGCCAGAGATCTCAAAATGGTAATCTCAACTAATCTATTTTTAAGGAGAATTATGTGTATTTATTTTGTAGAGTTACCTAATTTCATCAAAGGCTTTACGTCATTTCTAATAATATCTCAACTATATCAAAATGTTATCTGAAATGCTTCATGCATAGTATAATATTCCTATGCACAGTTGGAAGGAGGTATGATAGTTAGCATATGTAGGTTTGAAAAACAGCTCATTTTTATTGCCAGAATTTATTTTTGTTAAAATATTTCATGGGGTCTAAAAATAAAGGTATGATTGTAAAATTATACTAACTTAGAATACTAAGAGGATAAAATACTATTTGTGAGTTCTTGTTTTGCTAATGTTTATCAGTGTTTAATTTGTGTAATAAATCTACAAAACAACCCGTTCATTATTTTTTATTGACTTTTAATTTATTACAGTCTACCTATGGTTATGTCATTAGTAATGTGTTATAATGGGTTCAAATACCGTCAAATATATTTATAAATATAAGGGAGGGGGTAGTTTTTTCTTCTTTGTCATCTATCTAGCTTTCTATTTAATTACATCTGTTATTTTCCTTGTAAGCACAAATTATGAGGTTCCTGGACCAACTTCATACTTGGCTTTTCTGAATGATGTGTATAACGTCAGTGAACCTATACGAAAACATTTATTCATGAATTCAGTCAATCAACTTATCAATTTTAGTGAATACTGACCATGTGCTATGATAGTTGCTGAGTGGCCAGCAGAACTGTTACCCTTCCTGATCTCAAGGAACTTACAGTGAAGTACTGGGGACAGGCGTTGAATGAGTAAACAGACAAGTAAATACATAATTATCAGTTGTGTTAAGGAACACAATAAGCTTTTTTTCTGTTAAAGAGAATAAGGAACTCCTGTTAAAGAGAGGCATGTGTCTGGTGAGTCGCATTACAGATATGCTTATCAGGTCTGGTCATTGCCAATACAGTGTTTCTTTAGACTACCTTTTTCTTTTCTTCGAGACAGGGTCTTGCTCTGTCACCCAGGCTGGAATGCAGTGTTGCAAACTTAGCTCAGTACCCCTTTGCCTCTTGGGTTCCAGTGATTCTCCCACTTCAGCCTCCCAAGTAGCTGGGACTATAGGCATGTGTCACCACGCCCAGATAAATTGTTCTTTTTTTTTTTTTTTTTTTTTTTTTTAAATAGAGATGGGGTTTCACTATGTTGCCCAGGCTGCTCTCAAACTCCTGGACTTATGCAGTCTGTCCACCTCAGTCTCTCTAAGTGCTGGAATTACAGGCATGAGCCACCACATCTGGCCTCCTTGGACTACTATTGATTGACCTTTCTGGGTTGTAAATGGGGTAATTAAGTTTTCAGAATATAAACTTCTTCTGTACTTTTGCATTTTAAGTGTTGTAAAAACGTTTCTTAGATTATGTAAAATTCAGTATATGTTAATTTGGGTCTAGTATTTAAATTATGCTCAAAAGATATAATTAAGATATATAGATACATGTTTATGAGCATAATTTATATATTAGACCCAAATTAACATGTACTGAATTTTACATAATCTATATAATTATATAATTTTACATAATCTATATATTACATAGGTAATTATATAAGATATATATTACATAGTAATTACTATACTATATATTACATAGTAATTACTAAGTAATTACTAATAATTATATAATTACATAATTAATAGATTACTTAGTAATTACTAAGTAATCCATATAATTTACATAATCTATAATTACTTAGTAATTATTAGTAATTAGTAATTATAGAGATTATGTAAATTATAATCACATAATATAGACTGTTTACAATTACATAATTACATAATTTACATAATCTTACATAATCTATAAAATTATCTGTATATATTATATAAAATAGTACCTATTCGCCGCTAAAGGAAATTTTATTTATATAATTTAATTATAAGATACATAATTTATAAAAAATCTATGTAATTTCCTTTAGCAATGAATATTTTTAGAGATTTTGAGCAGAGATATGTAGATTATCTTTGCATTTTTCAGTGCATATGACTTTTCATTTCAGTGTTTACTCACATTTATGCTGTTGCTGGTAATTGTATAGCATGGAAACATTTGAGACTTGGAGTGAAAGAGAAGGAAGGCATTTCTTGAAAGACTGTACTATTTGTATATACCACTGTAAAGCTCTAATTATATGACAAATTGTTGATGCTGAAACACAGTGGAATCCCTTGAATTCCACCAAGGAATTTAGCTTTCCATGAAAAAATTCTGGTGTCCTAAACTCTTTTAGGATTGGGATTTACTTTGACATTCTGGCATTCAGCATTGTCTCCTGCATCTCAGGGTAGTGATAGGAAATTCATTAATGAGCTATTGTCATAGGCCCAGGAATGACCAAGTTCTGTTCACACACGCACACCTGTGTGATCATTACAAACAATACTGATCAGAGTAGCAAAAGTATATATGACTAAGCATATTACCATAAAAATATTAGTCAAACATAGGTTTAGTCTACAGAAGTCCAGTAGCAGAGACCCATGGAACAACTTGAATCTTTTTTTTTTTGTTTTTGGATCAGGAACTTGCTGTGTCACTCAGGCTGGAGTGCAGCCTCGGCCTCTCAGGCTCAAGTGATCCTCTTGAATAGCTGGTACCAGAGGTGCATGCTACTGCACCCAGTTAACTTTAAAAAAAAAATTGTGGAGATGAGATCTCACTATGTTACGCAGTCTGGTCTCAAACTCCTGGGCTCAAGTGGTCCTCCCACCTCGACCTCCTAAAGCGCTGGGTTTACAGGCATGAGTCACTGCGTCCTGCCAATAGCCTGAATCTTTTTCATCCTTCTCCTAGAACGTTTTAAGCATCCATATGTTCAGACCTTCCCTAGGATTTGTAACCAATCCTTTTCTTAGCCAAGAAAGTTTAAAAATCCTTAATTTGCTGGCTTGAGGCTGAGTACCAGTACTCCTTCTGGTGGGTACTTGGGTTCCATTACTCAGTTTCTTCTCCTTTCCTGTGAACTGATAGTTGACTTTTTGTGATAACCAGATCCTGTGTTCGATTCTCAAACTCTGCTTTGATGTGTTCCATTTGATATATATTCCATTTATTCTGTATTAAGGCCCTGCTTTCCAGAGATACCCGTGTCCCTGGGACAGAAGTTCTGCCCCTGAGCCTTGCTGCTCAGTGTCTTTTATGCAGACAAGCCTGCTTCTCTGCTACCTTTCTGTTCTGTGTTCTTCAGTACTGTGTCCTTTAATCCACTGCCAGAATATCCAGTTGTCCTTCTCCATGCTGGCTTGGCATATGACATTCCTTATCTTCTCACTGGGACCTTTACTAACGAGCTACATTTTGGTCTTTGGGTCTGGGCGGCCCCAAATCTGACTCATTCTAGAATGCCTTATTTACCTTTAACAGTGTCCTGGCTCCTGGGTAGAATTCAAAGTCATTAGTTTCTTCTTGTCTGATGAAATATTTATTGAGTACTAGCTGTGAATAAGGCAATACTTTGTGTTGTGACAAAGAAATAAGTGAATGTTGATCCTTATTTCCAGAACCACATACTTAAAAAACCAAAATAAAATTAGTACCTGTTACATCATGGGTTAAAGAATGGTCTAAAAAGGCCTGGCACAGTGGCTCACGCCTGTAATCCCAGAACTTTGGGAGGCCAAGGTGGGAGAATTGCATGAGCCCAGGAGTTGGAGACCAACCTGGGCAACAAAGTGAAATCCCGTATCTAGCAAAAATTAAAAATAAAAAAGTTAGACGGGCATGGCATGTGCATGTCGTTCCAGATACTCAGGTGGGAGTATTGTTTGAGCCCAGGAGGTGAAGGTTACAGTAAACCATGTTCCCACCACTGCATTTCAGACTGCAGAACAGAACAAGACCTTGTCTAAAAAAAGAAAATAAAAAAGAATGTCCTAAAAATATCACAAACACTCACACACACAATTTTATTTAGTTGAAGAACTTTCTTCAAAAGGTCTTATCCCCACTTTTTGATAGTGCAGAGCACACTTAAATTCATGAAACTTGCTTATTCAGTCTTCTTAAGGGAATTAACTGAAATGCTTTCATTTCATGGTTTGTGTTTTAAAATTTCTTGCTTTTATTTTGTCCTGCTCTACATCAATGAACTTTATACAAGTATATCAAATTAGTATGCATGGATTAGGAAAAATGATACCATTAGTTGATTGAGTTATTAATGCAACACTTAAAGAAGACTTTTGTGAAATGTTTACTGAATTCTCTATTCATAGGAATCATAGAGTCAAATAACTTTAAGAAATGCCACGGGTCACTTAGTCCCATGTTCTGTCTCTTAATAGATTAAAAATTTGAGGTTTGACTCCTTTTTGTGTCCTGTTCACCATTTCTCTTGATTTAAAAGTAAGTCTAAACTAAATATTTTTTATAGCAGTTAAAATCTCTTACCCCCCCCATTCTCTCTTAAACCTTTTCTGTTCCTTTATGTAACTTCAAGTCTTTATCTGTTCCTCAGTGATTCGACATTGCCCTCTCACTTCAGTTTCATTACCTTTCTTTGACTCCTCCTTGTTTATAATCCATATAAAATAAAGAAGCGAAATGTTAGTCTTATACCATTGAAAGACTGATCAATGTTAAGTAAATTACAGGGATTTTTTCAGGATTGCAAATTATCCTTTTGCTGTACAAAAATTCATAATAAATGTCCTGTATTAGGCTGTTCTTACTGCTATGAAGAAAAACCTGAGACTGGCTAATTTATAAAGAAAAGAGGTTTAATCACTCTTGATTCTACAGGCTGTACAGGAAGCATGGTGCTGGCCTCTGCTTCTGGAGAGGCCTCAGGGAGCTCCCAATCGTGGCAGAACATGAATGGGGGAACAGGCACATCGCATGGTGAAAGGGGGAGCAAGGGTGGGGGAGGTACTATACACTTTTAAACGACCACATCTTGTGAGAGCCCCTCACTGCCATGAGAACAGTACCAAGCCATAAGGGATCTACCCCATGACCCATATATCTCCCACCAGGTCCTACCTCCAACATTGGGGAATTGCAGTTCAACTTGAGATTTGGGGCAGAACAAATATTCCAACTCTATTAACTCCCTAGTTTGGTCATTGCAATATACTGTTAAGCTGTGGTCAGTTTTCAGCTTCAAAACTTCTTTTGTTGCTGGTTTTGTCATTTTCTTTTTTCTTTTTTTTTTTTTTTTTTTCCGAGACGGAGTTTCACTCTTGTTACCCAGGCTGGAGTGCAATGGCGCGATCTCGGCTCACCGCAACCTCCGCCTCCTGGGTTCAGGCAATTCTCCTGCCTCATCCTCCTGAGTAGCTAGGATTACAGGCACACGCCACCATGCCCAGCTGATTTTTTTGTATTTTTAATAGAGACGGGGTTTCACCATGTTGACCAGGATGGTCTCGATCTCTTGACCTCGTGATCCACCCGCCTCCGCCTCCCAAAGTGCTGGAATTACAGGCTTGAGCCACCGCGCCCAGCGGTTTTGTCATTTTCAATCACATATGATGAAATTTTTTTATCCCTAGGTATACATCATATTTTAATAGGCAGTTTTAATTTTTTGAATTTCAAGTTTGCTACAACAAAGTTGGTGTAATTTGAAAAGTATTCTTTTCCAATTTGCAGTATTGATAGCAAGTAGAGATTCCCTGGATATAAACTCAAAATCTTTGGAAGATGTTTTTACCTAACACTATCTCAGTTTGATAAAACTATCATTTAGGAAGCAATGGGCAGCTCTGCTTTGCATAGTCCACTTTCTTCTCTGTAGTTCATCACTGTGTCACAAAAGAAAATTCACTGTTGCTCATCCCTGAGCCCTGACCTAATATCATTGCAGGTTTTTTTTTCCCTTGTGATGACTGTTAATTTAACCAATGACAGACCAATGTTGCTGAAGTAAGGAGTGTTTTATTTTACTGGGATTAAATGAATGCTAAATTTGTTTTTGAGACAAAGATAGCATGATGTGCCTTTGAAAAAACCTATTGATATATATTTTAATATAAATATTTGCCAGTCAGCTGCCATTATTTTGGTGTGTTTTTATGCTTACCCTGGGTAAATCAAATGGTCTTATAATATCTAAACTCAATATGCTTTTTTAAGATGAAGGCTAAATTTTTTGTTTTTATATTTCAAAAACAACAATTTTAGACAGTTTTGGTCCTTTTCTGTTTTCTTCCTTATCTGTCAGAGAGCGATTAATTTTTATAAGGGCCTAAAGTTGTGGTAGATCAATTTTTTATCTCAATATTTCAATAGAATTTTTAAAAGGCAAGCTTTATAAAGCGCTAACTTGATATTAGATGGGCATAACATGTTATCTTCCTTAAAAACTAGAAACAAAATTGCTGGATTTTTTTGCACTAGTTTTCAAGGTGATGTATTACAGTAATAAGAGTTTCCTTACAGAAAGAGTTTCCTTACAGAAATGCTCATGCAGCATTTCTCATTTAAAAGGAACAATACCTTTGCTGACTATGAGCTTCACTTTGGGAATGTTTTAAAAACAGGGAAAGCAGCCTTGTGTCTTAGAATTGTTGGTCCACATGAAGTCACTGGAGTCCAGTGTGGGGATATATTAATATAATTGTTGTCCCCCCTTTAAACATGTGATAACTTTAAATATAATTGCAATGTAAGGTAGTGGATTATTTTTGTGAAGAGTATATTAATGATGATTTGTAGACTAGCTTAAATAATAATTTAAAATAGTTAATTGCCTAGAAAGAATTACTTAACAGTGTTAAAGGAACAGAGATTTATGGGGAATGGGAGGTGGGGATGTGGGCATTGAGAATGAGCACATGTGCTAAGAGCCACTTCACATTTATTTGTGATCAGTGATAGTGAAGCAATTCTGGGGTAACTTTGTGCCTACTTGTATTCTTACAAGCAACAGCGTGACTATCTGCCTGTTTAAGGATGCAGCAGCACACCTTAACAATGCTTGGATTCCTTTCTTTTCTGCATTCTGATAGAATTTTCTCCACATGCCCCCAAATCTTCCATAATGATGCTCATATGAGCGAAACAAGAAAGATAAATCTGTTGATAAACTGAAGTTTGGTTTCTCATGACACTTGCAATTGCTAGGCAGGTAAAGATTTCAGTATTCTGTTCCCAATTCTCCCAAACACCCACTGAGAGACCAAAACCTCTATGACATCCTGAAGTGTTGGGAGGGTGTAATTTACTGGTGCCCAGAGCCTGCTGTCTGTGCTTTTCATTCTGCCTTCTTAGGGAAGAAGAACGGTGCAGTTTCAAAACTGGAATAGTGATTATGGCCTTCTGATCTATTGCTGCCTGTCAGGCATGTTCAAAAAGAAAAGGAAGAGGAGTTTAATGCAAATCACAATGCCTTTGTGGCAGGGTCAGCTTTGGCTGTTTCGCGCTGTAATAGCCTTTGGAGAAACTGTTTTTCACTTGAGTTCTTTTAGACGTTGCTTTGAAGAGACTTGATGCTTCAGGCCCAGAGTCCTCATGCAAGGCCAAGGACAAGCAGGAACCCAGGTTTTTTTCTGTTCAGGAAGAGAGAGCCTGTCACACTGTTAGGTTGTTAGCAAGACTTCTCTAATGTTTGACATCAAAAATGTGCACACGTCAGCTCTGCAGGGAGCTGTGTTGCAGACATATAATTGAGTTCTAACATCTTCATCTATTAGGAAGTATTGGTAAAAATATTTCACAGAGTTGTTGAGGGGATTAAAAAATAAAATGTGAAAACCCCTAAACTAGTGCTTAGTACATGGTAGGAACTTGATAAGTGTTCATTTATTTAGTGGCAGATGAAAGACCAGTATCGCCAATGTACTACGTGGTAGGCAAACAAGTGGGAAGATGTGAATACTTACAGTGTGATAGTCAGACAAGGAATGGTTCATGACAGTCCCTTGCATCTTCATTTGTCAAACAAAGTTACTAGATATCCAGCCTTGGGAGGTGGTGGTGTGGGATATAGAGAACAGGGCTCAATATTGAGAAAGTGGTCCTGGGTCTGTTAATGCTGACACACAGCCTCTGTAGTTTGCTTGCGAAGTGCTCACCCGCACATGTGCTGTTATCTGGTGAGATAGTGAGAGCATCACACCTGGTACAGGGAGCAGTGCAACTGACATGGTCAAATGGGGTTAAAGAGAAGGCTGACCAGATTGTCTTCTGATACTCAGAAACCAACACCAGGCTTATGAAATAGGCTATATGGGTTTGATACTTTTTGGGTTTTGATGCCTTCAGGAGGTGCAGGAAGGATTATGGGTGAAAGTTGTGGATTCTCATTCATTTCTAATTGCAGGAGGACACAGTGCTAACTGGGGGCATTAGTGGGTAGAGCCCTCAGCCTTCCTCTCTAGGTGAGGAAAAGTCTGAGAAATATCCTTATGAGTTGTCTCTGCTCTTTTCAGGGCTGGTATCTTGAATGCTTTTCAGATTCGGCCCTGCTTCTGTTTCGGTATCCAGGTATAGTGCTGAGTCTGGGGGAAATTATAACCATTCATCAGTGTGATACAGTCTCTATTGGTAATACCCTCTAGCAGGTAGCCTTGAATATTCTAGAAGCTTGTTTTCAGTTCAAGAGTATAGGTGTATTGGACATCTTTCTAGAATTCAGAGCTGTCTTAGGTGTGCAGGGAGGGCGAGGCTGGCAGTCTCCCAGAGTGAAGAAGGCCTAGGAATGTCCAGAAATCTCTGTCTCACCTGCCCCCAATCCAAGCTAATCTTTGCTGGACCTGATGTTCGATTCTTATGTATATCCTTTAATCCCCATTTTACCTCTCTTTCTTCTTAAGGGGAGAAGCTGGGATATTTGCTGATTGTTGTATCTTAATTATGTCTACGAATTAGTTGGTAGGAACATTGGGGTCAATACTAAGTCTGTGAAGTGCTGTGAATGGCAAACTGGGGCCCCAGTACAAAATCGCTGGGTCTTTCCCTATTTTGTAACAAAGAAGAGATCCCTTCCTTTACTTAGGAGGGCTCTAGTTGAACGGTACCTCCTCATTCTAATGTCTCTGCCACCACTGGTGATTCATAAACAGACCTTTGTGAGTATGCCTGAGGGTTAGGGTGTTTGGTGAGTATAGCCCAGTAGTCAGCGGGGGCACTGCCTAGGAATCTGGAGACAGAAAACCTGGTGCTCTCCCCACCACCTCTAGCTCTCTGGGCCAAATAACATGATTTCCCTGAATTGCAATTGCTTTACCCATAAAATGAAGAGTTAAATTAAAAGATCTCTGTTTCTGAAATTCTGTCTCAATTGTCACAATTTGCCCGTCCATTCAATGCATGTTCATTGTGATTCTTTGCTCAAGGCACTATGTTTATAGCTTACGCAGAATATAATTTATAGAATCAAAATATGTTGTTTGCTTCTTTCCATGAAAAATGATCTGTTTAATATTTCCGAAGGAGCTTGTACATTTAATCTTTTCAAAACCTAACCAATTTGCCCTTACTGCAGTGTAGACACGTGTTTTCAGCTTTAAAGAGATCAGTCTCCAATTTTTCCAGATTATAAAATATGGTTACTTACATATGTAGATGACTAGATTATTTCAGAAATAAACAAGAATGGTTTGTCTAAACAGATATTTTTAGAATGTTAAAGGTAAATTGACTTTTTCTATTTAGTTTTCATATAGTTTTTACCTTATGAAAATATGTTTATATCTCAAAATTATTATAGGATCATACTTTATAACTCTATACTGTACAGAATGCCTAAATTCATAATTTCTGTGCCCCATCTCAAAATATAATTAGAATCAATTTAGCTGGCAGAGTTGAGATTTTGATATCTTATTTTATATTTTAGTTATTTATCTTCTTAGAACCTCAATGATACCATGTAATTTTCCTTTATAGCACTTATCACCCATGATAATTATGCATTTATTTGTGTGATCGAATCATGCTCTCTCTACCTTGAGATTAGAAGCTAAAATATAGGTTCCAGGCGCTTATACTTGAAACATTCTAACTCAGAATATCCAGAAAGAGGGTCTTAAGAATATTTTGTCATTCTTCAGTTGACACCATAAACCTTGATTTGGAGATCTCAGGTAGCAAAAACTGATGTCAGCTTTCAGCTTTTTTTTTTTGGATTACTTCAGTGAATGCATTTAACACTGTATTAGTCCATTCTCACACTGTTATAAAGAAACACCTGAAACTGGGTAATTTATAAAAAAAAAAAAAGTTTAATTGGCTCATGATTCTGCAGGCTGTACATGAAGTGTGGCTGTGGAGGCCTCAGGAAACTTTGATCATGGTGGAAGGGGAAGCTGGCACGACTTACACTGCTGGAGCAGGAGGAGGAGAGAGAAGGGGCAGGTGCTACATACTTTTAAACAACCGGATCACTAGATAACTCATTCACTGTCATGAGAACTACAAGGAGGAAATCTGTCCCCATGATCCAGTCATTTCCCACTAGGAGACTACAATTCAAATGAGATGTGGGCAGGGATACAAATCCAAGCTATATGAAACACCAAACCGTAATTTAGTCTTTGATTCATATATCCTTTGGAAAGACTTCTGGATATAAGTTAAAGCTATTGGTTTCAGGTTGTATATCCTTGAAAGGTCATTAAGTGAAAGACTGTAACAAAGTATTTACAAAAACTGAAAAATGTATGGCTGGTTTGTTGGTGATGGGTTTGTTCATTTCTTCTGGTGGGAAATGGGAGGTCCATATCAACAAGGCAAATTACAATAAATGGGTAACATTTTTCTGTTTGAATATATCTAGCAAAGGTGTTCTTAGGTTAAAGAGAACCTCATTTGAAGCCCTAGAAAGGAGAAAAGGCAATGGATCTCTAGTTTTAGATGTCAACCTTCTGGAGCAGCCCTGGCCAATAGAAATGAAAGGCAAGTCACACATATAATTTTAAATTTTATAACAGCCACAAAAAGAACTTTAAAAGGTAAAAGAAGGGAAAATAGGCAAAATTAATTTTGACACATTTAACACAATATATCTAAAATATTGTCATTTCAATATGTAATCAACATAAAAATTGTTAATTTGATATTTTATATTCTTTTTTTTGGAACCAAGTCTTCAAAATCCAGTGTGTCTATTACATTGACAACATATAATAACAAGCATTGACAATGTACTGAGCACTTACTCCCTGCCACCTGTTATTGTAAGCTCTTTAAATGCGTGACTTATTTAATCCTTTCAGTCACCCTATGAGGTAGTAGATACTAGTGTTATCCTCATTTTATAGATGAGGAAACTGAGGCACAAAGGGGTTAAGAAACCTTTCTAAGGGCACAGAGCGAGTAAGTGGCAGAGCTAGGATATGTTCGCAGCAGTGCAACTCCAGAATGTTTGAAGTTAACCAGTATGCTCTCCTGCCTCCGGTTAACACAATCCTGCCTGATAGGAAACTGAATGAGTGGAATCTTGCCAAAGGGACTCAAAGCAAGTGATTTAGCATAAATTTAAACCCCATGCTCTTTCCCACAGTATTAATAGAAAAAAGCAAGAGGCCATACTGGCTGCTTTAATCATGATTTTGTCACTATTGAATATGAAGACTTAGCTATGTATAAAAATTTTCCTTAGGAGTTTGGGTATTTCTGTATATATGTATATACGTGTGCAAGTAAGTGTTGTCTTAACATGTTTTCCAAGAGAAAGAGGGTAAGAAAATCCTTTAATTATTTAGGAGATACATTTTCTGATCTACAAATATCTAACCTTTCAAAGAATTGTAAGGGGGTATTTCAGTTGCCAAAATAACACATTTTAAAAGTCTTTGTAATTCTGTTTATCATCTGGTGGTTTATCTAGCCATGGACTGAATGTTTAAACTTGAAGAATGACCATGTATTAAAACTTCACTCTAAAACTGATCCACCAGTCAATAGTGTGACCTGCCTGAAGATGTGATTTTGTGCTTGTGTGCTGTTGCCTGAAAACTTACCTAGTTGGGCTCCCTGTCTGCATGCAAGGTCTCACATGGGATCTTGTCCCACGATCCCACTGGTCACTTCTTGTCTACTATCTTTCCGGCCTATTTATTTAGAATTCTACTCCCTTTCACCGTTGTTGGGGATGTACCTCTCACTAGACACCACTGTGTGTTTATTTCTATCATAGTTTTTATCATGTTGCATTGGAGTAGTAATTACAAATCTCCCACCTGCATGCCACTCCATGGATCTCTTAGAGATGCGTGAACAGGGCTGCATTTCATTCACTATGTGTCTCCCTTGCCCCATAATTGATGTTGAAACAAATGGTCCCAATAATGTTATGATGATGATCTAGGTCTTAGGAGTTAGGTAACTAATTCTGAGTGGAGCCGGAGAGAAAGGTTTAGGTAAAAGTGAGACTCTATTTAAGAAGTAACCCAAAATGAAGCCATCTGACAATTTTGTCTCAGGGTACATAGTATTTTAGATACGGATATCTTTTTTTTTTTCTTCAAGGAAAAAATTTCAAGCTTAAATCTCTCATTTTGTTTTCTAGATATTTTATTATTTGTTTTTAATGCTTTATACTTTAAGGGTATATTCCAGAGCTGCAGATGATTTTGCTTTGTCATTATTGAATCTGAAGACTATCATGCTTGTATAATACAACCTGAAGACTATCATGCTTATTCATCAGTGGATTTGGACATTTCTATGAGGATGTCTATTTGTGTGCGAAGAAGCATTTCCGTATATGTCTTTCCAAACAGAACAAATCTCAATCTAAAGATATTTTTCAGGTTTGGCCAGAGCATCCTCATGTTATGGTGATTCCATAAAAACAAGGGAATGTATTACCTCTAAGTTGAAGAAGAGAGGCCCTACATTAGGCACCTGAGTGTCAGAAGGGGGTTATCAAGAAAGGGTACAGTTAATATATAAATCTATCCTGATTGAATTAATTAATCAAGAGCTACAGGTTTGAAAAGAGTAATGGGTGCCTGGAAGGACATCATCTAAATTGGCATCTTGGAATATTAAAAAAGGAAATAGCTGGTGTGTGCATCACAAATTATAGAACTCTGAGGTTCCTGAGGGTTAGCTCAGTTTTTCTGTCTTCTCCTCCTTCTTACCCAGGGTTCAGCATGTAAGGTTATTTATTCATTAAAATCCTGTCTTTTTCTGATTTGTTTTGTCAGGGGGCTTGTAGTGATAGAATATTCCAGTTCTCCTAGGTATCTTTCCTTTTCTATCCTGGTGCTACTGACCGTGTAAACTGTGCCAAACCTTCTAATCTTTGGTTACTGTTTAATTCCCCTTCATGTGCTTCAGAGTTAACATTTAGTGTGCTTGGGCAAGATGGTCTTGGCTTAGCATAAAACTCTGTCAGAATTGGTTAGATGTGACTTCAGAGTTGGGTTTTATTGACATTTTACGTGCCAGAGTTGATCTTGGAAATTGCCTCTCTTACCACATCCTTACTTCTGATCCTAATGGGATGCCAACATTTGCTAGATTTTTGGCAGCCACTGTTATAACAGGAGGAACCTGTGTTCCCACAGCCTTGAGTTTTGACAGTGAGGAAAAGGTAGGTACTTAATAAGTATTTATTGAATTAATGCATTTCGGTGCTCTCAGTTCTGATTTTAAAACATTTTCTGTTTCATTGACGCTCGTGTTAAGAAAACAAAGCCTTTCCCAAACTTAGTTATTTAATACAAAAACTTTAAAGAATAATGAGAAGAGAGAATGAACAGACATTAAGTCTTAACTGATGCACGACTAATGGTCCCATATTTAAAAGAGCGTGAACTATGGCGGGTTAGTTTTCCTGGATTTCCCTTTATGCTTCATTTATTGTGGAAATTTATACACAAAGGTGTACATAGATAGTGTATATATTCATGTATTTTCTGAACGTCAAGAATTATCCACATTTTGCCAGTCTTACCCATGTCTGATCTTCCTTTTTCCTATGGTACATTTAGGCAAATCCTAAATATTGTGTTATATTACTTCAAAATACTTCAGTATATATTTCTGAGGATTTCTGAACTAAATTGTCATGACATGTAACATAAGGAGTAATCATATCAAGAATTAGTATCATACGGTGAGCCTATTTTACAGTGTTTCTGATGGTTTCAAGGAAGTATTTGTTGGCTCTAGAGACTTGATTAGATTCTGGCCTGTTTATTTGCTTTTTTTTTTTTTTTTTTTTTTTTTCAAAAATGTCTTATAGCTGGGGCTGTGTTCTTTTCCCTCCCTTCAAGAGGGACGTGTTGTCTGGCTCTCCCTCTTCCAGCGGCACTCCTGAAGTTACCTAGATCAGGAAGTTCAAGTGCTGTCGGCCTGATCGCATTTGAAAGTTCTCTATCAAGCTTTCTCTGATGGATTTAGCATCCATTGATGATCCCTGCCTAGGTCTATTATTTATCTTAAAAATTAGAAAAATCACAATTTCTCATTGTGATTCTGTCATTTCTTGTACGTTTATTGGCCAAATTCTTCCATAAAGAACATCTACCTGTCTGCTATTTGATTACCTTGAAATACACTTTTTACAGGAAAAACAAGATAAATGCTTGATACTTTCTCCTTATTTATTACATTTTGGAATCATAAATTTGTTCCCTGGCAACTGGCGGTAAGGAATAATTAAAATTTTCCCATAAGTATCGTTATGAACTCTTGAGTTTTTATATATTAGACGTCTCAAACCACTGCATTTTTTTTCCTCTTTAATTGCCCTGTCTTAGGTCACTTTGACCCCTGTGTCTTTTTGACACAGCCGAATTAGTTTTTGATGGGCTATGGATTTAAAATCTCTAACCTTGTTTACTGACTTGTGAAAGCTATTTGAAATTGCTCTCTGAGCATCCTGACCCTTTGATTCAAGCAAGTATCATGGGACTGAGGGGAAGCTATGAAGTCCTTCGCCAAATGTTACCATATTCAGTCTCTTCATTTTAAGGATAGAAGACAGCTTTGCGATATGATGTGCGTGGCAGTTTCTGATGTTAAAGTGAATATACTAGAACAATTTTCTTATAGAATGGGATATGGTAAGAGCCCTGGTCTGAAGTAGGCAGCCCTTACTCCAAATTCCTGCTTGACCACTTCCAAGCCATGCAACTTGGCCAAGTAACTTATCTTCTGTGTGTTTTAGTTTTTCATTTTCTAAAGTACACATACATGGTTATAATACCTGCCTCTTAAAATAGTTGTGTGGTTAACTTGAAGATAATGGTGAAAACACCCAGCACAAAGCTGACCACATGGGAAATGCTTTGTAATGGTAGCATAACAATGGTAGCAAGTCATACCCCTGTGATTTGGCATTGAATCTGGATATCTGTTACTTCACTCTGTACAAACATGAAGGGAAGTTTTCTAAGAAAACAAGGATTTTCTTTCATTTTCATTATGCAGGTCTTGAATTTCCTGCATTGCTCTATTTGTGGGAACTGAAGTAAACATTTTCTCAGCCCAAGCATCATGTGACTATTTCTTTTTGCTAGTTAGCAGCGTGAAACCTCAGATGAAAGTATATTAACTCAGGGTCTGGTAAAACTGTTCAGCAAAGGTAAGCAGACATTATTTAAAGAAAATGCTCGTTCCCTTTTGCTGGACACACAGTTTCTGAGATCCATGTATCATGCTGCTAAGTAGTGGGTTTGGGACACTCTCCATGTAAATGAAATTTTCTAGTCAGCTGAAATTCAAACACTAAATGTTAAAATATTTTAGTAGGTGCTGATATAAATTGTACTAAAATGTAACTGTTTTAAGCAGAAGCAATTTAAACATCTTCTCTCTTTTTCTTTATGACTGCATCAGTCAGCTGGTGCTCCATAACAATCAATTACTCAACTCAGTGGTTTAAAATAATTTTCATTCATTCTTATTCTTTGCGATAGAGATTGGCTGGGCATGTTCTAGGCCAGGCCTGACTACATAACTCTACTTCATGTTGCAGGCCTGTCTGGGTTTAGGTCCTCACTGTGGATTAAACTTAGGTCTGTTCCACAAATGTTTATTCTGAGGTCCCAATCTGAAGGAAGCAAACAAGTGAAGCTTTTCCTGTGGTCGTGGTAGGAATGCAAGAGGGCTAGCCCAATTGTGCAAGTATACTTCCAGTGTCAACTGAAATCACATCTGATTCCATTCTGTTGGTCAAAGGAAGCCAATTACTGAGCCTAACAGCAGAGCAGGGGAAGTATACTTATTCCATGAGGTGGGTAGGGAAAAGTGATTTTTTCACAAAAAGCAATCTAGTTTACCATACTAAACTAAGCCATCGGTATGATCCTCTAACAAGATTCTATACTATATATAGTTATTATTCATACCTTTAATATCCCTGCCATCTTGTTCATTCTGTGCCACAGATAACCATGTCTTTTAAGAATTATGCTCAGGTAAAGATAAATAAGTTCTACATGAGGATTTTAAGGCCTTCCGGGGAGTGAAGCTTTGTTTTCATAGCTATTTGGGATGTCTGGTAGCCTTTAAAATTTTTTTTTACTTTAATCATTTTGTTCCAAAAAGAATTGGAGATGTTGCCAGAAATTTGATGTCTGGGTATGACGGGTTAAGCTCAATATGTAAAGGTAAAAACTTCTGGGAAATAGCGGTTAATTCATTATGTTATTATAACTGGGTCATACATTATACTATTCTATATTTTACATTCTAATCTTATATCTATAACCAACTCACAGAACAACCAGGGGAAAATTACCTAATCTCTAGGTACTTATATGTAAAACCAATGGAGATGATAGATGTGAGAGCCTGAGGCAATTGTGGTGGTATTCACATATCAAATAAAATTATTTTCAACTATGGTAAGATCATATTAATATAAAATTCTACCGATTCCTAATTCATAATTAATCTGCCTGAACTACATTGAAATTTACTTTACCTTGGTGTAATTGATGGAGAAAGGGATTATTTATAATATTTGTTATAACCTCTCTGAAAAGAAGTACATTATTAAAATTAGAATATCTGGGGCTACAATTATGCTAATTATAATTAGTGCTAATTTCAAGGGTGCTTAATCTATTCAAAAAACAGACCCAATGGACTTTAAATTGACCACCTCCATAATAAATTAAAAGTAATAAAGTGGTTTTTATTTAAACACATTCTAGAATAAATGATACTTGCTTAATTTAAAATCTATTTCTAGCTAAGTCACATAGGTAGGATTTTGTCAAGTTTAAAAATTATATATTTTTCAGATGCATGAATTAACACTACCAGTCTCAATTACTTCTGATATAAAATGTCTCAGCGAGTACCGTGGTGGTTAGTATTTCTTTCTCCTTTCTCCTTTTTTATATTGTAAACTATAAGCTTTAAATTGTTCAATGTAATATAATCTGAGGAGAGAGAGTTCACCACTATCCATAAAATACCTCTATATCTCCTTTTGTCAAGGGTTAAATATTAACAATGCATTCTTTGTAGGCTTTTTCAGTTTTTTACAGGAAGAAAAAAGAATTTTGTAACAACAATTATGAGATTTGATTTGATTTACTGGGAAATCCCAGCTTGCCTAGGGATTGCCAATCCTATGATCTGCCAGTAAAGGCAGCGGGGAAAGGTAGATTTTGTACCACAGCGACCACCCCAACTATTTCCAGCCATTCTTCTTTTTTTTCTTTTTGACCCCTTCAAGAGAACAGCTACAAATAAATTATTTAATTTAATCAGCATTTATTCAACATCAGCTGTGTCTGGAGTATTGTGATGGGCACTGGAATATTTGTTTGTTTATTTTTCTGTCTACAAAACATTGGAGATAACTGATAAAATACATAAAATAAGAAAGGGATAAAAATAAATTGCAAGACCTTTAAGACATAATGACTTTCCTCCAGGGACCTTTCTAGAGGAGTCCCTCATGAGAGTGGTTCTTCCATGTTCTTGTTTTGTCTACTTGGCCTCCTGTGCAGGGCATAATGAGTGTCTCATCTGCACTTTCTGTTCCAGGCTTCCCTCGAGGACTCCGTCCTCACCCTGAGTCTGGGATGCCAGGCACCCTGATTTGTGACTGTAATAACCAGCGTCTTCTAAAAAGTTGGTAGTGTCAGGGATATCTTCACATAGATTGTCTTGTTTCCATGTGAAATATTGTCATAGAGCCCTGAGAAGTAGCTGTCACGTGGAAACTGAGTCATGCTTGCCTGCATTCTGTGTGTCTCCTCCAAACCTCACTACTTCCTTGAATTGCCCACAGGATTCACATTCCTGTCTGACTTCGGGTTCCTTCTTCCTGTTTCGCTTCTTCTTTCGTGGCCTTTTTGCACCACTACCCGCCTTCCTGTCTCAGCACTTTTGTTACTGGTTTATCCTTCTTGTCTTCTCAGATGTCAGCTTCCTATCCATGGCCTATGGGCTACTTAGAGCGCCCTCCAGAAATGCATCTCAACAGTTGTTCATGTCCTTTAACAATTTCTTTCATATTGTTGAGCAGATGGAACTATTATTTAAGTCTATTCTCATTCCTCACACCCCACAAATCTACACAACACAAGTGTTTAGTGACATAAGTATAAATATTATTGAAACATCAAAATATCTTGCTGTCTCCTTCCAGTTGCTAGTTCACAGCTTTCAGGTGGTAGTGGCTATATTTGCAGAGCCTTAGGAAAATGACATAAGACGTTTTCTTTCCCAGTGGTCGTTTCACGTATTTGGATATACCAGTTGTGTAAATATGCACTGAACAGAGGAGCTGTGTCATCCATGCCTCACAGAGGTGAAAACAAAAGTCTGCCATAAGGTCCGTCTGCCGTTAGCCAAATGGGAAGTGATGTTCCTGCACATTGAGTACATAGCCAACCATAACCTCTTGAGCAACTTAAGCTGGCACAGGAAATCTGAGACATGACTAAATGACGTGTCAGGAGAGAAGAATTTCTGAAATGTTGTTTAAACAAAAACTGGCAGATACGTAACATTTCTCTATCAATGCAAGAAAACATCCTACATGAAAAGGAAGCTCAAAATTTTGTTTATATAAAAACTTTTTTTTATTACGTTTTGTTAACATTTATCTTTTTACATAGGGTTGCTAAAGTTAGGGAATAAATTACAGGATGCCCAGTTAAATTTTAATTTCAGGTAAATTAAAATTAAATTTCAGGTAAATTTCAGGTAAATCGATTTTTTAGTATAAGTAGGTCCCATGAAATGTTTTTGACATACATATACTAAAAACTCATTTATTATTTATCTAAAATTAATATTCAGCTGGGTATCCTGTATTTTTCTGACAACCCTACTTTTAAGAAAATCTGATAATCCATATTTACCTAATAGGTAAATCAGAATATTGATTCTTTTCTGAATGAAAATAATGTATTTTTTTTAATTGCTCTAATTTTAGTTCCTTTAATAGAAACTAATTTAGATAACTAAGGAAGCATAGGAATTTAAAGGCTGACCTATGAGAAATAACTTCAGCTACATTAGATTAAAAATGAAGAGAAGGTGGCTCACGCCTGTGATCCCAGCACTTTGGGAGGCCAAGGTGGGTGGATCATGAGGTCAGGAGCTCAAGACCAGCCTGGCCAATATGGTGAAACCCTGTCTCTACTAAAAATACAAACATTAGCCAGGTGTGGTGGCAGATGCCTGTAGTCCCAGCGGGAGGCTGAGGCAGAAGAATTGCTTGAACCTGGGAGACACAGGTTGTAGTGGGCCGAGATCACACCACTGCACTGCAGCCCGGACAACAGAGTGAGACTACATCTCAAAAAAAAAAAAAAAAAAAAAAAGACGGTGAAGAGAAGGAATCCCTGAAATAGGAAAGGAGGATTTATACCCAATATTCAGCCAAAATCTGTTTTTAATTTTCACCCATTGCTCCTGAATCTGCCCTCTGAAGGCTATAGAAAATAATGAAGATGATGATGTTAATGATAGCACTTACTATGACCAATTATGTGCATTATTCTATTAGTTCTAATTTGTTTAATCTTTATAACATCTATGTGAGGTAGGTGCTTTTCTAATTTCCTTGGTATAAAATAAGAAACTAAAGCACAGAGAAGCTGATTAGCTTAACCATGGCCATATCTCCCTGTCAACTCTTAAAGTACCGGAGCTTTTGTAGTTTTAAAGTTCCCAATTCCTTCTGCTGTTTCTTCTAGTGCAAGGTCTCTAGACCCCTTTCTGTCCTCACTCAGCTGTCAGCTTGCTTGTCAGTGCCCTGAAATATGTTATGGTCAGAATTTAAAAGTATACTTCATAGGTCATATAATTTACAAGCAGAATACAGCAGGATTGTTAATGGCCTTGGTATTAAAGTTCTATTTCCAATAGTGACCCATGGATTACATGAGTTTTGTTTCATTCTAATTTTTTAATGGAGAATGTACGTTTACATAATACAGTTGGCTCAGATTGACCTTTTAGTCAGGTAAAACTTCTAGGTTCTTATCTTTACAAAATGCAGGTAATCTATGTCTTCCTCAATTTCTACATGCACAGTTTGTTTTTTTTAAACAGATGTGCAGGAATTCACTTGTGTTTGTATAAGTTTTAGAAATTGTCTCATTTTACCTTATTTTTCCTGCCTGCTATCATATTATATATTTCTTTCTTTTCGTTTGTTTGTTTTTTGAAACAGAGTCTCACTCTTTTGCCCAGGCTGGAGTGCAGTGGTATGATTTCAGCTCACTGCAATCTTCACCTCCTAGGTTAAAGCAATTCTCTTGCCTCAGCCTTCCAAGTAGCTGGGATTACAGGCACATGCCACCATACCTGGCTAATTTTTTGTATTTTTAGTAGAGATGGAGTTTTGCCATGTTGCCCAGACTGGTCTTGAACTCCTGGCCTCAAGTGATCCACCTGCCTCGGCCTCCCAAAGTGCTGGGATTACAGGTGTGAACCAGCATGCTTGGGCATATTATATATTTCTTTATAATATATAAGAAAGGCAGTACTGGTCTATGATAGTCTGCAGGAAATAAGTGTATAAGTGAGTAAGTTCCCTCCTGTTTCTTATTCCTGGAAATCCCTATGCCTCTGTTCTTCCTGGTTGGCTTGAGTAGACATCCCAGGGGGTGACATCAGCATGTCTATATTGTTTGACCATTTCAGCTTTGGGGAAGAAGGTTGGAGCTGTGTTACAACATTTATCTCCCTTATACTTGACAAACTCTGAAATCACCTTCCTTTGATGTTCCACAGCGATCCTGCCTAGTTCAATAAATTTTTCCCTAAATTGTCTCTCTGTGGGCCATGCTTATAGCTGTAGCTTTGGTAAAGTTTGTCTCCAAAATAATAAGGCTTACAATACCTTGTTCTTGGTAATTGAGAGAGTTAATAATAGGGAAAGGTATTTACCTGGGGAATTGTAGACCATTTGTATTTCATACAAAACAATGACAGCTCTAGTGTCTCGGATGTAGCTTGGTGCAGAATGTATCGAGAGAAATAGGGTGGAGCGTAGTGAGACAAAAGATGCTTCTTTGTGTCGGTTTTCAAGGAAAACTCAGATTTAGATATAAACTAATTATCTTCTAACAGTCAAAAAAGATGAGAGCCAAAATCTTATTCATGGACCTGATAGCTCTAAAATTTTATGAAAAATTGGATAAATTTATATATATTAAGTTGATTCATATGCCATTATACCATTTAGTTGAGAACAGTTTTCTATATTTTTCATCATTATCAATATTTAGTATAATATCTATGCAGATGCATTTAATAAAAATAGAATTTTACTCACATAGGCTTGTATTTCTAATAAATACCAAACATAAAGTGATCAACACTTATTATATTTCTGGGACTGCTTTGATATGTCAGCTACCTATTATACATCAAATTTATCATTTTTTTGACAACCCTATTAACTGATAAATTTACTGATTATAATTTTTATTAAAATGAATAACATCTTAAAAAAATTTGAGAGCATTATTCATAAAATTACAAGTGCTGCATTATCCAGTGCTTTCTAGCATCAACATTCAGCCTAGAATGTTGCCATGATGCTGCATTTAAATAACTGACATGTTAAAAAATACACACACACACACACACACACATTAATAAATCATATGTGCTCTTTGAAGGTAATTTGTTACACACTATGGTTTAAAACATGGTTTTATAATTCATGATACCACAACTCATTTTGGAATGCTTATGAATGATTTATTAGTTAATGACTTTTTCTAAACACGTGTTCCATCACTCTTAAGCACACAGTAGAAACAATACATAATTTTCTGTTTTATAAATGATACATCTTTAAAAGACATGTTAGTTTCTATAAATATTTAAAATATTTTTGTAGTATGAAAAGCATAAAATGAAAAATGTTCTAATTTGGGTTTCATTTTATATGTCTTTCCCATAGTAGTCAATGTAAATACTATTATATTTTTGTGTTTAATGTTCAGAAGAAGCCCAGATATGTTGCGTTTTTTGCTAGTTTGATATTTGGCTTTTATAGCATTCCTCTTTTTTGGATAACTTAATTTACCATGTAATTGTCCATGCTGGGATGGAGCAAAGATTTATCCAAAAGATGACTTTTATTAGAAAAGTGTACTGCTTTAGGGTTTTGAGCAAATAAGGTGAATATCAATTGTCATTCAGTTACTCTTTCCCTGTCTCACTGGCTTTTCTCTCCCTGTTTCCCATTTTGGGTTTATACTAAATAAAATCACACATCTAAGTACTCTACTCACTTTATACACCTTGCCATTTATGTTTAACAAGTCTCTTATGGGAAAAAAATGTTCAAATGATGCTATCTGTGTTTTATGCTATTTGAAAATATACTTGTCAACCTTTAAGAAACAGTCAACTCTTGATTAAATGTAGTATTCTTTCTTGAAAAATAAAACCCAGTTCTCTGTTTAGTTCTTACCTACATTATGGCCGGAAAATAAGACTTATGACAAATGGGTTGTAAACTTAATTTCAATTTTAAATGAAAAATGATTCCTAAAAAAATCTCATTTTGTTTCATAAAACTCTGAACACACTTTATGTAGAATTTAGGACTCATTTGTAACCATAAAGGAATAATAACCAAACTTCCCAACAAGATGAGGGTTTGGGGAAATATGAATTAAACCAGCTACCTGGAGAATGTCCAAATATTGCAAAACAAATTTTAAAAATATGAAGTGGGCCTCAGGGTGGAATTCCATAAATAATCAAAAAAGCCAGATGTCTTTGATCATGAAATAATTTGTGGAAGTGTGCCAAGGTGTTCTAAGCTTTCCTCATCTGTTTTTTAAATAAGCAATTTAATATGAAAATGGGTTCCAAAAAATTTAACAGTTTTGCCAAATTCAGTTTGTCTTTATTAACTGATTCCCCAGATTCTAAATTAATGAAGAATATGACTTTAAATATTTTAAGAAACCTCCAATTCTTTTTCTTAGTCAACTCAAATTGGCAAATATTTATTGTGTGTTTACTATAAACAATGTTGTACTCTTTCAATGAGTCATAAAAGTAAAAAAAAAAAGAAAGAAAGAAAACCCATATTGTTTACCTTCAAATTACTACAAACTATTCCAACAAAATAGTTTCATATAGTATTTAATAAAATTCTTTAAATGGCCACCTGAAAATATTTTTAGCATAAAAGTCAACAAACATTTTAGGTGTTTTTCTTCATTGTAACAAATTCTAGGAGAATATAGAAAAAGTGTCAAATGTAGCACTTTTTTTTTGACAAAGTAATTTTTTGTAATCTAGCCTAAAAGACAAGATAACATATCAGGTAGTGTGAGGACATGAGTAAATGGTAATTGTATTACGATTTTAAGTTCTGTAAAGCTCACAGAAAATGGAAATTAGTAGTCACTGTATTATTTCAACAGTTCTTTTGGACTAAAAGAGCTAATTCCCATTATTGTATTCATTTCTGTAGCTTTTTTTTTTTTTTTTAATAAGGACAAAGTTTAGCCCTACTTATGTTTGCATTATCAAAAGTTTCATTGTGAGTATGCCTGTGAATGGGGCAATGTGTGTACATCCAGGTTGAAATACTTTATAATGAAAATGTTTGGTTCAGAAATCAATGTTGTCATACTATTTTTTTTGAGATAGGCTCAAATCCTATCGTTTACTGCCAATGAGTATGACCCAAAATTTGGGAGCTAGTTGTGTTTAGCTTTACAGTATTCAGCGAGTTGTATCTGAATTTCCTGCTAAGTTACATAACTTGTCAGGGGAAAGACTTCATCTTAGAGTTAAGGTTTCTAACTTAGCTCCAATCATCTCCCTCTAGATGATGATTCCTCTACAAACTTCCTCTTCATTACTGTCAGTGCTATAGCATCCAAAGCAGGGAACTGCATGTGAGGTGCCCAATAGCTCTCTATTGCCTGTAGAAAACATTTCTCAGCACCAACAAAAAGTCCCTCCACCAGCCTTACCTCTCTTTCCCTGCAAAAATTATTTTTATGAGCAGACTCTGCATTTGGGTGTTGGTACTTTCTACTGGGTGAATACCTTTTAAGTGTCTGGCTCAGCTGTTAGGTCTTCAGTGTCTTTCCTGGACCCCACTGTTACATTTTTCCACAATCAATGTTTCCACATTTATTATATCATAGTATAGATAGTGTATCAGGAGAGTTCAATCAGGGACAGAAACCACAACAGTTACTTGAGCAGAGATACCTCAATATAAGGAATTGTTAGCTAGGTAGAAAGGTGATACCTAGCAAACTGATAAGGCAGGAAGAGAACCCTAAGGGATCAAATGTGTTTCAACTTCAGGAAAGAAACTGGGTTATTTGAACTTAGAAACTTAGAGGAGGAGACTTGTAGAGCTGAAATAGATCTCTGAGGAGAGAATGTGCTCTGCTAGTGCTGTTGTAGCTGACTTCAGATGATGGTCCCTGTGGGCCTGGGATCCAGCTCTTTAAGGAAGGGTGGCTAGCTGGCTGGTGGTGAGATCTCTGGGTAGAGGCTGAGGTCAGGATGAGACTGGATTTGCGAGTGAGAAATTCGGCCAACTGGATTGAAATGCTGCTCGAGAGAACTGCCTCTGCCCAGATGAAGTGTTGCCCAGGTAACAGACAAACCATAGACAGACAGGACGCAAAATGGAAACATCCATAGACAGGAAGGAGGAGTATGTCCCTTCTCCCTCCTGAGCCTTGCAGTCTCCCATTAGTATCCCTATGGCAGATCTAGGAGCCAGCAAATGACAAAGGAGAAATGAGGTTTGCAGAATTGTTAGCCCAGCATCACAGAGCAGGATGAATTTGAGGTGATAGACAATGGTTTAATAACTGATACAGTAGAATAAAGGCTTCTTCCTGTTTGGCTATGAATCCCTTGATATAGTAGTTGTGTCTTATATATTTGCAATTTCTAAATATCTAAAGTCTAAATCATTTTATAACTCGTTTGACAGGAAAACTTAGTCTAACCTGTGGATGTAATATTCATTCATGTTGCTACAAAAATATTAATCCTGCCTGGATACTCACCCATATCTGCCTGGAAGTGTTTGTAATACGCAATATTTAGCCCCAATTATTTTTTAAAACCTAGAGAAATTCTTTTTTATTTTTAATGTGAAAGTCATTTATGTGAAAGTACCCAAAAAGGCTTATTACCATAGTAGCCAAAAGGCATGCTAAAACTCATTTTAGATCCAACTATTTTTTTCTTTTTTATTTTTATTGGACATATAATCATTGTACATATTTATGGGATACAGAGTGATGTTTCAATTCATGTATAGAATGTATAACGATAAATCAGGGTAATTAGCATACCCATTATCTCAAACATTTAAAATCCTCTCTTCTAGTTTTCTGAAAATATATAATAAATTATAATTTAACCACCTTCACCCTAACAGCGCTACAGAAGAACAGTAGAGCTCATTCCTCCTACAGGTATCGATCGACTTATGACCTATGCAACTTACGACCATTCGACTTTACGACCACAATCGCTAGTCACGACTGCTCCACGTCTGGCAGCGCAAACGTTGCCCAGCTGGGTGTACGGCAGTGCGGACCAGCTTCCGGCAGCACTACCATCTCTGCGTGCACCATTTCAACTGTTATCCCAGACTTGGTACAGCAATTTGAGTTTTGTGCCTTGGATATTTTTCATCAAACCCCTCCCAATAAACTTCTTATACATTTCGAAGCAATGGACCCAAACATCGAACGATTTGCAAGGATTGAACAGATGGCGCATGACGTGTTTCGTCCATATCATGAAATTTATGAAGAAAAAAAGAAACATACAATTCAGACAAAGCTCACCATGTTTATGAAAAAACCAACTCTGGTAACCCCAACTGCTGCCTCAGATGACATCAACGATCTGCAGCCAAGCACCAGCGGCCAATAAAATGTTTCATACATGTTTATATATTCTGATATGTTTTGCAATTGGGAAAATGTTTCCTATGGTATTTTTTACACCTGTATTTTGTATTTTTGTATGCACCTGCATTTTGTAATTTTGTATGTTTTGCAAATATTAAACCAGTTGTAGTGGTAGTGCAGTGTTTTACTTAAACCTGACGAATGTAAAAATAAGAAACAAAACGGTGTAGAGATGATAAAAATGGCATAAAATGAACAAAGAAAATTATGATATATAACAATAATGAAAGAAAATTATGATAAAATATGACTTAAAGATTTTTATAACATCATTTCACAGTACTGTACATATAGCCTACTCAACTTACGACCAAACCATGTTACGACCGGTCTGTCGGAACCAATCATGGTCGTAAGTTGAGCACTATCTGTATCTAATTATAATTTTGTATCTGTTAACCAACTTCTCCCAATCCTCCCCTCTCCCATCTCCTCCCCCAGCCTCTGATACAGTCCTACTCTCTACTTCCTTGAGTTCAAAATTATTTTTAGCTCCGATATATGAGTGAGATCCTGTGGTGTCTCACTGTATCTCATGTGGTATCTTTCTGTGCTTGACATATCTTTTGCTTAACATAATGTCCTCCAGGCTTATCCATGTTGCTGTGAATGAAAGGATTTCATTCTTTTTTATGACTGAATAATATTTCATTGTGTACATACAAAATTTGGGAGCTAGTTGTATTTAGCTTTACAGTATTCAGCGAGTTGTATCTGAATTTCCTGCTAAGTTACATAACTTGTCAGGGGAAAGACTTCATCTTAGAGTTAAGGTTTCTAACTTAGCTCCAATCATCTCCCTCTAGATGATGATTGCTCTACAAACTTCCTCTTCATTACTGTCAGTGCTGCACCATCCAAAGCAGGGAACTGCATGTGAGGTGCCCAATAGCTCTCTATTGCCTATAGAAAACATTTCTTAGCACCAATATTTAATTGTGTACATACACAATAAAATATTATTTAGCTATAAAAAAGAATGAAATTCTTTTTTACATTACATTTTATTACATGTACTAATACATGCAATACGTGTATGATTTTACATTACATTATTGTCAAGAAAATGCATTTTCTTTATTCATCTGTTGAAGGACATTAAGGTTGATTCCATATCATAGCTGTTATGGATAATGCAACAGGAAACATGGGGGTGCAGATATCCGTTTGATATACTGATTTCATTTCTGTTGGGTAAATACCCAATAGTGGGATTGTTACTGGCAGGGAATCTGTGCAGGCCTGCAGCAACCTCAATTCTTGCCTCCTCAGAAAAAAGAACTCCACCGAGGGACATAGGCAAAGTGAGAGACCTAGGCAAGTTTATTAAAAAGCTTTTGAATAGGACTGGAAGGAAGTAAAGGATACTTGGAAGAGGGCCAAGCAGGCAATGAGAGATCAAGGGCAGTGTTTGACCTTTGACCTTGGGTTATAGACGTTTGCATGCTTCTGGGGTGTTGAGCCCCTTCTGGCATGATTCTTCCCTTGGGGTGGGCTGTCTGCTTGCGCAGTGGCCTGCCAGCACTTGGAAGGGGCCGCATGCGCAGTGTGATTACTGGAGTTGCACACACGCTTACTTGAGGCATTCTTCCTTTACCATTGGAAAATTCCCAGAGGAAGGTTATATACTAGTAAAGCTCTGCCATTTTACCTCTTAGTGTGCATTCGTGAGACCACTTGCTCAGCTTCTGAGATCTTATCAGGAAGTTGCTGATCATCAGTTTCAGGCGTTTCTATCTATTGGGAGATGGCCATTTCGTGGCACCAGCTGCCACCAAATATTATTTTAGGGAGAGAATTTAACAACCCCCTGACCATCACCTGATGGTAGCCTGACATTCCTGGTGGCAGGAGCTGGGTGAGGGGCTCTCCTGCCCTGCTCATGTCTGCCTCACTACTTACTGTAACATGACTGCTGGATCACATGGTAGCTCTAGTTTTAGTTTTTATTGAGAAACTTCTGTTCTGCTTTTCCTAGTAGCTGTTCTACTTATATTCATACCAACAAAATATAAGAATTCCTTTTTGTCTGCATCCTTAAAACCTGGAGAAATTCTGAATTACACAACACATCTGACCCCAAGTTTGTCAGATAAGGAATTAAGGATTACAGGGTCTAACAAAATGTCTTGTGTAGTTTAGTAAAGAGTCCATCAATTGATAATAGATTGTTTACTGACTTATTGTTGTTATGCTATTTTACAAGCTGATACTCTGATTATGGATAGATTTTTTTTTTTCACATGTAAGAATTTCTGAAGAGGTGAGTGCATAGGAATAACATGGTTTATTGGAGTTTTGGAAAAGGATATGGAAGTTCTTTTGATAGAGCCTCAGAGAAAGAAAACAGAAGATGTTTTGAATTCCCAGTAGCTATGGTGTTCAAACAGGTTATGACTCAGAAAATAATATTCATAGTGGTTTGCAGCAAGATGAGTTCAGCAAAGTAAAGGATATTTTACTTCAATCTTTGATAGTCGAGAAATTTCACTAAAATTGTAAATATATAGAGGAAGAATCTGGAGTTTCATTGATTTAATCTTTTTAACTAGAAATATGAGATAATTCTTTACCCTTCCTTTGACAAGATTGCAATGGTAATTTTCTATTAGATTTATTTCTGCTAACATTACATATTACTGTTGGTACATTTTTCTAAAGCTACTGTACTTTTTGTTTTTCCTTTGTTAAGGCAAGGACATACAAGTAAGAAGATAAGATTTTGGCAGGTTATTTTGAAGAAAAATAAATTGAAAGGTTAGAAAATAATTAAGAGGTTTATGCTTGTATTTCTTTGAGAAGATTGAAGATTTCTCTGAATATGTAAATACTTTTACAATTTGTATGGCATTCCTATTGAAATAGAGTCATTCCAGTTCAAGTAATAACGGAACTTTTCGACTCTTTTTTTTTTTTAATGTGTTTGCATTCACGTGGTGGAACAACAATTTATAGTTAAAATCAGTCTGTTAAATTTGAAATGATTAATATTAACCTTAATGATGCTACGGAATTCCTTTTGTTTCTGTTTGGTCAACATTGATTGGGTCTTCCAACATGTTTAGTACACTCTGCCAGGTGCTGTGGAAGATACAAGAAGGAACAGTCCTGAAAGATAAAAATGAAGGAGAAATGAAGTAATAATTAAGAATAGTAGAAAAGAATCTCTGTCTGAGTTGTCACATTCATTGCCAGCATTAGATATCAACAAAGGTGCAAGATATCTCATGAGGAGAGCTCTGTTGTGGGTTGTGGTAAAGATAAAATCATATTGTAAGTAAAGCTATTATTTTAAAAGCAAAATGATTTTGTAGAACAAATGATTTTTCCCTACTATCATGTAACCCAAAGGCACTGTTGATCTGGTTGCAAGGAATTCTGTATAGTGAACTGTCTTCTGCTAACCACTTTACTTAAAGCATTTGCCTGAAGGCTTTTTTTTTTTCTTTTTAGGTAGGAAGAGGTTGTAGCTGGATGGCTCACACCTCTTTGGACTCTTCATTGGGTAGTGGTCACTGTCACTGCATACCTCATGCCCGGTCAACCCAGCTGTGTATATGACACCTGCTAATTCTTACACTGTCACTTGAACAAACTCATGAAGCTCCAGGGAGCAGGAGGAGGAGGAAAAAGGCAGGGCCAGTGTGTCCAAGACTTTTCTTTTCCCTTAGGTTTAGGCGATTTCTTTTCATGTTCACTTCCTAATATGTACTGTGTCTCAGGACCTCAATTTATTTTTATTTTTAATTAAAAAAAATTAGTGGTTCATTTATAAAACTTTGCTACCAAAACAACCCATAGCTTCAAATACAGTTTTCCAATCTCCATCTCTGGGCAGGCCTGTTTCCTGGGCTTCAGGAACTTAAATATTCAACTACTCCTTAAATACTGTCAACTTGTTATTCTACGGGTTCTAAAATTCAATGATTAAAACCTAACATCTATTTCTTCCAGAAATATTAGGTTGGTGCAGAAGTAATTGGTGCAAAAGTGATAGGCGTTTTTGCCATTTTTTTTTTTTAATGGCAAAAACTGCTGTTACTTTTGCACCAACCTAATATATCACTTCCCATATAGTTAATCTCAGTGAATCGCATCATCATTCATGTGTTTGTTTAAGCCTGAAACACTGGCTATCCCTTCCTTCTTCCTCCCACCCCTGTGTCTAAAGGGTTCCCATCTATTTCTAAGTCCACATCCTTAATATCCTTTTACGTAGTCATCCCCTCTTTAACTCTGTTGTCATTACTTTCATTTGGCTTCAAGACTTCCTGCCTGCCACTATCGCTGCTTTCTACTTAGTCTTATGGTCTCTTCACCTCATCTATCCACCTTCCACACTGACATTAAAATGAACTTGTTAAGTTGTGATTCTCATCCTGACTGCTCCAAATCCTTCAATGGATCACCACTGTCTTCTGACTGAGATCAGAACTCCTGTCAAAAACTGACCTGCTTTTCTTTCCACTCTGATGTTCCACCATTACTCAGTGTGCACACCGAGTAACTCTCTTCTCGTGGCTGCATGTGCCCTTTTGTTTCCATCCTTCATGCTTCCCGCTTCCTTGCCTGTTTGGCAATTTCTAGGTTGGTACCTTCTGTTTCAGGAGGCATTTTCTATTTTCCTTTATTTTTCTTGTTTCTCTTTTAATGCAATGGATCTGTTTCAACAGAGAGGCATTTTGTATTTTCCACCACTGAATTGAGTACTCTTGATCTGTGCTCTGATGCCAGTCTACGCTTTTGTTACCATTCATTCATCGCCACCACCACCACCACCACCAAGACCACCACTATTTGTAGCAGCAACAACAAGAACAACAAAGAAGCCAGGTTTTTAAGAGAAAGCTCTTGTGTGAGGCTCTTTGTATTGCATGTGTGTTATTTCATTAAGTTCAGAACAACCCTATGAGACAGGTGGATACCATTGTCTTTGCCTTACAGGTAAGGAAACAGAACGAGAGAGTTTAAGCCGGTTGTCTCTAAGTCTTCCAACAAGAGGTAGAATTGAGATTCAAATAAGTTCTTCCTACTGTAGAGTCCTATGACACAACTATGATACAATGCTGCTTACCTTGTAAGGCTGAGAGCCCCCTGAAGGCAAGAATTATGTCTTTCATTAATAGTTGGTTGAGTGAGTTCTTGAATGAGAAGATGAGCAAAGGTGTGCATGTTATAAATACATTTAGCCTACACTGCCAATGATAAATCAATCTTCTCAGAAGGAAAGTACTGAGCCGTTATCCTCCCAATGATAAAAGTTTGCTTGGTGTACAAACTTGGTGTTACGTAGAGGGCTTGGTGTCTAAGCCATCATTGTCTGGCAGTATTAATGTCAGGCAACAGGTAATCATTTAGGCAATCAGAATAGCCAGTCTGTTATTCAAGATATACGGGAGTGCCTTTTAAATTTCAGGCACATTTATTTCTCTGAGGCAGGCACATTTTATGGAGGAGTAAAGAATTAGAGATAGAAGTTGGAAATTCTCCCTAATGATATCATTCATTAATATTTCTCTTTTTTGTTGTTTTTAAATGTTTCAGCTGGTTATTTTCATGTTAACTCATTTAAAAAGTGATTCCCTGATGAATCACTTGGGCACAATCAGAGGAGACAGAGATCCTACATTGAGGACTCTCTGAATCCACAAGAAGGGTCTTGGGACCATTATTTCAGTCAGAGTATGAATACCTACTAAGCAGGGCCTGCAAGAGGTACAGGATGAATGAGATGCCATGTCTGTCTCTGGAAAGATGAGTCTCGCAGCAGCTGATGGGAGCATCAGAGAAGGTATTTTGCTCTTTAGGTTGCCTTATAGGCTTCTCATTGCCAAAGGTGGATTAATTATTATAATAATAATTTGTATGCATTTGCAATGTGTCAGGAACTGTGCTAAGCACTTGACATGGGTTCTTTCATTTAATTCTCAACATAAGTTTATGAGGTAGATATTATTATCACTATCTTACAGATGAGGAAACTGAGGCTTAGAGAGGGTAAATAACTTGCCCACATTCACATACATAGAAGGGTTGGAGCTGGAATTCACACTCAAAGCCAGTGTGCTTTTGATCATAATACTATACTACCTCTCTCTCTGCCCGAAAGCAGCCTGGGGAAATATAACTGTCAAGGTCATTACAGGGCGCTCTAACATTGTTTTATCTTTTCAAGGAACCAACAAAGGATGCAGGTACTCTTACCACTTTACAGTTGAAGAAACTGACCCAGAAGGATTTTTCATGGACCAAAGTCATACTCCTGTTATACTAGATTATGAGTACAACAGTGCAGTCTTCTTTGCAAACTCCCCAGTAGCAAGTAAACAACACGAACAGCAGATTATGTGTGAACAAGGAGATCTGGAGCTTATTATATATTTTTTCAATTCATTTTTCTTTTCCCTTATTGTGTGAGACATGCATAATTTTCTCGGCTCTGTGTATAATTATATACCTGCTTTAAGATGAACACTCTTAAGTGCAGTGATTAATGGGCTGGGATTGGACGTAGTCGCGCTGAAGTCCAAGTTGTTCAATATCTTTCACCAAAAATGATAATAATTAAACTGCAGTAGCAACAAACAGCCAGGGTTTATGCTGATACCAGTCTATGCTGTAGTTTTCCATGCTGTAATGTGGTAAGCATTAAGGAGTTCCCTGGGGATTTCAAGTGGTAGCCTTTGAAGGCATGTTTTGTGCATTTCTCCTGCCCTGCGGAGCTTTCCTGGTCCCCACAGGTACTGGAAGCAAGTTAAAGCTATCAGTTCTAGAAGAGCTGGCAGGAAACTCATCTCTGCCCATTTTCTACAAGTAATGCTGCTTCCAGGCAGGCAGTAGCCCAGTACTTTACTTTGACATTTACATTATGTTTTTTTCTTTTTAGCCCTCCAGTTACCACCCAGTGAGAATGTAAAAAACTTTATTTTCGCTCTAGTATATTTTTCACCCCTTTAAAACTTAGCTGAAGTCATACCTCCTCAGGGATTGCCACCCTGGCTGACTCAGACCTATCCTCCTCTCTCTTTCCTATCTCGAATTGCTTTTAACTGCCCCGACCAGCCATCCTGGAAGAAGCACTGCCTGAATGGCCTTTCTGACCAGTTCCTCAATATCGGGATGTTGATGGGTTCGTTTGTCTCATATCATGGCAGTATCCAGCTTAAATCTAGGAGTAGGAACCATCTTTTTTTTTTTTCTTAAGTAAAGGTGGTTATTTTTTCTAATTATAAATATAATAATGTTTATTGTGTAACAGTTTTTGGTGTTTTTTGAGACAGAGTCTTGCTCTGTCTGGAGTGCAGTGGTATGATCTCGACTCGCTGCAGCCTCCACCTCCCTGACTGAAGTGATCCATTCACCATAACCTCCTGAGTAGCTGAGACTACAGGTGCCTTCCACTATGCCCAGCTAATTTTTGTGAAGCGGTTTTGTTTTGTTTGGTGGAGACAAGGTTTTGCCGTGTTGCCCAGGCTGGTCCCAAACTCCTGGGCTCAAGCGGTCCTCCTGCCTCAACTTCCCAATGTGCTGGGATTGCAGCCATGAGCCACTGTGCCTAGCCCATGGTATAACAGTTTTAAATGAGATAAAAAGAAACGACATGAAATCATCTTGGAACTTGCCACTTGCAGGTAACCAGTGTGTTAATTTGGGTTCTCCAGAGACACAGAACCAGTAGGATAAATATATATATAAATATACCTATGTGAGAGGGGGTTTATTAGGGCGATTAACTTATGCAACAATGAAGACGGAGATGCCCCATGATAGGCCATCTGCAAGCTGGAAAACCAGGGAAGACAGTGGTGTCTCAGTCCAAGTCTGAAAGCCTCAGAACCAGGAAAGCTGTTGGTGTAACTGTCAGTCCCAAGGCTGAAAGCCGGAGAACCTGGAGTTATGGCCAAGAACAGTAGAAGAAGAATGTCCCTGCTCCAAAATAGAGAGTGAGCAAAGTTGTCTTTCTTCTCCCTTTTGTTCTATGTGGTCCCTTTGCCAGTTGGATGGTGCCCACCCACAGAGGATGGGGGTACAAGCCACTGATTCCAATGCCATTCTCTTCCTGAAACATTCTCACAGACATGCCCTAAAATAACACCTTACCAGCTATGTGGGTATCCCTTAATCCAGTCAAGTTGATACGTAAAATTAGCCATCACAAGCAGAGTTAACGTTCTGGGACATTTGGGTATGAGTCAGTGTATGTTTGTTGTGTCCTTGGACAGAAGCTCCACTCTGGACACTTGATGTGATATCATGTCACATGATGTCATGGCCCTCCCTTTTTTGATCCTTGGACAGAAGCTCCATTTTGGATGTCTGGCATTATATCAAATGATGATTGATGTCCGTGACTCTTGCTTAATAATTCCATCAACAGTTTTTGTCTTATTGCATAACTTGTAATTTGAGGAGAAGATACTATCATGACACGAAAGTGTCATGGAGATGAACTAGTGTCGAAACGGAACTTGGAAGTCATCTATCCTTCTGGCTCCAAATCTAGCTGTGCATGAGAATATCTGGGGACTTGTTAAACTGCTCCCATCCTAGGCCAATTGAGCCAGAATTTTAAGGCTGGAACCTGAGAATAATAAAGGCCCTAGGGAATGTCTGTACTGAGCTGAGCACCGTCTAGTCGGCTGGAATTGGAGAGCCAGTTCACTGATTTTTAAAAGGTGGGCATGGTACCTTCCCTCATGGAGTTTAAGTTTTACTAGGTAAGATAATGAAATAACAAATAAAAGTCATAATTAAAATTGTGGTAAGTGGTTTGAAGACAAGGCACCGAGGGAGAATAACTTTCGCTATGGTGGTCAGGGAGAGCTTCCCAGAGAAAGAAGCAGTCTTAGGACTAGTAGGTTGACGAAGAGCCAATCGAAGGAAGTGTGGAAAAGAGGCTTCCAGCTGAGGAATGGCAACTCCAAGACATGCTGGTGTGAGAAAAAGCGTGGCATGTGTCAGGGATTGAGGTAGCAGTGAGTCTGGGGAGAGTGCACAGAGATGTTCAAAGTTGTTTTAATTAGTTACTCAACAGCCCCAGCTGGTAACTGACAGAATGCAGGCGAGAACCTGCTTTGCTGATTGCATGTCCAGTGAATGTCCTGTATGCTGCTGTATTCGTCTGCTCAGGCTATCATAACAAATACCAAAGACTGGGAGGCTGAAACAACAGAAACTTACATTTTACAGTCCCAGAAGCTAGAAGTCCAAGATCAAGGTGCCAGCAGGTTTGTTTTCTCTGGAGACCTCTCTGATGGGCTTACCGATGGCTGTCTTTTCTCTGTATCTGATATGGTTCTCCCTCTGTGCACATGTGCCCCTGAAGTCTCTGTGTGCCCAAGTTTCTTCTTATAAGGACACCAGTCAGGTTGCATCATGGCCCACCTTAATGTTCTCATTTTAACTTAATCACCTGTTTAAAGGCCCCATCTTTAAATATAGTCACATTCTGAGGTGTCGAGGTTAGGATTTCAACTTCTAAATCTTGAGGGGTTACAGTTCAGCCCATAATAGCTGCTGTCTTATAGTTGGCAAAATCCCCCATTTGTCCTAGGATTTAGTCTAATGAGACAAATCCCCTGTTTCCCACTTGCTATTGAGACCAAGAAGGAAATTTATATTACTTTTTTGGATTGAAAAAAGCCTAAACAAAACACCGACTTAGTGTCTCTGAAAATTCTAATACAGATAGAGGAATGGTAAGTGGTGTGGAGCTGGCTTATAAAATTTTTGCTCTCCTGGCTGGGAACTTAGCAGTTTCAGAATCTTTCCAGAGAGTTCTTTGTCTGCCAAGGTCCTTTGATGCAGACAGCAGAACTCATCCTAGATGATTTAAGTGGGATTTACTATGGGATATTGGTTGGTTTATAGACTATTTGAAAGGATGCAGAAATATGCTCTAGGCTACATTTCCATGAACATTTCCTAGAACCACCCCCACAGGATTAATCTGTCAAGAGAGCTGCTGCTGCTGCCACCAACCCCAGAACCACATTGCTTCTGCTATGACCCAGAAAACCGCTGCCATGTCTCACTCCAAAACCCCAGACCTCTGCCAGCACCTGTACCAGCAAAACGGATACCTTGGACCTGGCTTGTTTCCTTACATAGTTAATTTCCAAATCAAAACTATGGAACCTGGTCTCACCAGGCTGCACTCCAGCTGCAAGGGAGACCTGGGAAGGAATAACACACAATATAGAGAAGTCTCAAATATAGCCCCTTCCCTTTAAAAAAAGAATAGAAAGAAGAGGACTTGGAGTACCCACAAATGTCATATGACAGATGTCCTCTGCAACCCCCCTTTTCAAGATGTACTCACATTTTCCATGTCCCAGTCCTACTCTGACAACACTATAAAACGAAGCAGGCTCTATATTCATTGTCTTTTACATCTTTGAGAGGGTACAAATAAGATACAAAGAACCCAAATTGGAAAACAAGCATGACAAAATCTTGAGCCTCATCAGTAAATTCCTTTTATTCTTATGATTGTACACAGTCCCTGACTTACATTTTTTCAACTTTATGGTGCTGCAGAAGTGAATTTGCATTCAGTAGAGACTGTACTTAGAATTTGGAATTTTGATCTTTTCCTGGGTTAGGGATATATGGTACAATACTCTTATGTGACATATTTCACACTTTATTATAAAATAGGCTTTGTGTTTTATGATTTTGCCTAGCTGTGGGCTTAATGTAAGTGTTCTGAGCACATTTAAGGTAGGCTAAGCTATGATGTTCAGTAGATGAAGTATATTAAGTGCATTTGGACTTACAGTATTTTCAGTTTACAGTGGGTTTATGAGGACTTCACCCCTTCACGAAATGAGGAGCATCTGTATTATGTGTGATGCACTCACATTTTCCATGTCCCAGTCCTACTCTGACAACACTATAAAAGGATGATAGAAGGCCATGAATTACAGGCTGGTGTATACCAAGTACAGACACAGCATTTTTGATTCCCTTGGTTCTGTCTCTTGAACCATAGCTTTAATCTTCAGGACAGTCTTTTGCAGTTTGGTCAAAGAGGAAGCAAGATATTGGAGCTGCCTTCACCTAGTGTGGTTTATTTTAAACTGGGAGATTGTGTGTGCTTTGTATCTTTTAGGAGGACTCTACCTTAGTTTTCTGCTTATAACTTCTCTCTCTTTTTGGGAGGCAACTGTGTGTAGATACACAGCCACAGCTCACTATTCACATGATGTAAAAGTAATGAAAGCTATTGTACTGTCTGGAAGGACACAGCAGAAATCATAGAATATGTACTTCTATTAATGCATACATTTGCAGACAGGATTGTTTTAAGTTGGCCGTTGGCTGTCACTCATCACTGTACAGGAGATACAGCAGAGATGAAGATAATATTAGCATATTTTGATGGTCACTACAATATGTTCATCAAGAGATACTATATAAGTCACTAGCTAAATATAAAAACATTGACAGCTGCCTTCATTTTGGAATATAAGATTTAAGAAATTAGCGTTATTTTTACTGGAGAATGAACTATCCCTTTGAATTGTCTTGTTAACGTTCAGAGTACTTTTTCCCACTTCCACGACATATTCTCCTCTTTTGAAACCTACTTTGCTTTACACAAAGTGAAAATCACTGTGTTTTTCTTGAAGCTTGTTTTAGACCTAAAATTTTTTAAAATATTGAAGTTGGTGGGAGAAAAAAATGGTGGTCATAATTATTGGTATTATTATTATTAGGATGTACTATATCTTAGTTAGAAGTGTCCTACACATGGTAAGTATTAACTAGCTAACCAAATGAATAAATGAAGGAATGAGTGAAAAAATGAGTGGAGTCAGAGTTGGGTTTCCGTCCCTACTCTGCTACTTACTAGCTGTGTTATTGTCATCCCTCTAAGCCTCAGTTTCCTCATCTGTGTACCACATAATTATACCTACTACATAGGTCTGTTTTGAGAATTAAATAATGTTTGTAAAAAGTGAGTAATGCTGGTCTGACTTTAGTTTAAGCACTCAGTGAAACATTGCCATTGCCGCTGTTATCACTTTCTTCCCATGAAGATTCCCATAACAAAGAGACTGGGAATTTCTCCAGCAAAGGAAACTGTTAACATTCCTAAACCATGTACACCTTTGTGTGTGTGTGTGTGTGTGTGTGTGTGTGTGTGTGTGTGTGTAGCATTGTTAACATCATCACAGAATATTTTTCCACAAAATAGAATTTGGCAAATGCTGCTATGAATCTGTTTATAATTCTTGTTAAAGGAAAAATTGAGTGTGTTTAAAAGTTTTTTTTACAATGTGGCCATAGAGAGCTTATGAAGCATTTGCTGTGTGTGCTGACTCTTGTTCCGTATTAAATGGAAGGATGGAGAGCAGGTGACAGAAGGACATGTGTAGCAGCAGGTCCAAGGCCCGTGAAGCAAGGCCTGGTTTACGTGTTGCTCCTGGGCATCTGTCTTGAGCTGCCTTGTGAACCAAGCCTTACACTTCATGACAGTCTTCTTAATGTGGCTGCCATTCTCGTTCTGGCAGTGAATGTCTGTGTGGTTTAATCCTATGACTACCTGGTCGTGTGACCCACCTTTGCAGTCGTCAAGGATGCGGGGCAGGGCAGCCGGGGCAGGATGAGGCTGTTTGCAGTGGTGTGCAGTAGTCACTTCTGTATGGAGGGCTGTAGCCATGAATTCATCCAAAGTGGTAATTACTGGAAACGCTGATTTACACATCTGTGGTCATCATCGCTTTGTGGGAAACATCTCCATAGATGGAGAGAAGAAGGGGAGTAGTTTTTAACTCCATCATTTCCTGTTTATAGTTGAAAATATTCATGTGGAAAAAAAAGGAATATAAAAGGAAAACAGTAAGACATGAGGGATTGCCAGTTATCTCAAATACATCTCTGTTTTCTAATTTTTTATTGTGGTAAAATACACATAACATAAAATTTGCCACCTGAACCTGTTTTAAGTACACATTTCCTTGGTATTAAATACATTCATAGTGTTATGCAAACATCAGTCCCATCCATCTCCGTAACTCTTTTCATCATGCAAAACTGAAACTGTGTACCCATTAAAAATAACTCCCCATTCTCCTTAGCCCCAGCCGCCGGCATCTTCCCTTCTACTTTCTGTCTATGATTTTGACTACTCTGAGTACCACATGTGAGTGGAATCATACAGTATTTGTCTTTTTGTGCCTGGCTTATTTCACTTAGCAGAATGTTCCCAAGGTTCATCCATGTTGTAGCATATGTCAGAATTTCCTTCCTTTTTAAGCTTGATTATTCTTCTAGTGTGTGTGTACACCATATTTTGCTTATCTAGCCGTCTGTTGGTGGACACTTGGGTTGCATCTCCGTTTTAGCTATTGTGAAAAATGCTGCCATGAACATGGGTGTGCCAATATTTCTTGGAGACCCTGTTTTTCAATTGTTGGTATGTGCCCAGAATAGAATTGCTGCATCATATGGTAATTCTATTTTTAATTTTTTGAGGAACCATTATACTATTTTTAGAGAACTTTGTACCATTTTACATTCCTACCAACAGTGCATAAGGGTTTCAATTTTTCCAAATCTTCACCAACAAATTATTAGTTTCTGGGGGTTTTTGATAGAAGCCATTCTAATGGGTATGAAGTAGAGTGCATTGTAGTTTTGATTTGCATTTCCCTAAACTGATGAACTCAAACTGTTCTTTTCCTGTTAGATTTTGTTTTTGACCTTGAAATGACTTAAAAGTCAAAGATGAAAGCTTATCTGTTCTTTTTCTCTTCAAGCTTCTAGAAATGAAAATAGCCAGCTCTGGGAGCTGGCAGTCCTGACTATAAAATGTGTCCCATGAATTTGGTGTCAAGCTCTTGCAGTTCCAAAATTGAGTATCATGATCCCTCTAGCTTCCACCTTGGATATGCTTCCAATTGTTTCCATTATACCAAAGTTTTCTAAGTTTTTTTCATGAAAACTACTTTAAAATATTTTTATTGGCTCTTAAATGTATCATCTTTCTTCTTGGTCTGAGTTTGTATAGACTTTGAGAGCAGTAATTTTGAGTGATTATATTTGTACAATTAGATATGCTATCTGGAAAGGAATGTCTCTAAGTTTTAGACAAAGATATTGGAAAATATCTTTATTACTGCTTGAGATTGATAATCTCCACATTCCATGGCTTTTTTCTCCCTCTTTTGACATGCCCATGTTTTTCTAAAATCTTAAATCAATTTTTATATTAATCAAAAATTTATTTCATTAGTCAACTATCTCTGTTAAATTCACTGGAGAGACTTCTTCGAGGAGACAAGGTTATATATCTAGAATTCTTTGATTTTATCGTATCACGAGTTGGTGAAATAATTGTCTATCACTTTTACTGTTAAATGAAAGTGAAGGGAAATATAGGATGATTATTATCATGCCTTGATTAGACAGGCGAAAGAGCAGGTTTCTAAATGATGATTTTATATTAATTGCATTAAAAAAAAATTGGAAATGCTGCAGTATAATTTTGCGAATGTGAAATTGTTACATGTGCTTAAGAGCATTATTGTGGCTTCATTTGCCTCTGAATTTCCCGAGTGGTTGAAACAAGGTTGTCTCCCTGAATCTTCGCAAATTTAAGTCAGCTTGCACTAGGAAGCCCCAGATGTCCTTAGAGTGGAGTTCAAACTTTACTCAAATCAGCTTCTCCTTCTGAGCTTTGACCTATGACCTAGCAAGAGCTTTTCCCTCTTCTTCCTACCTTTACTTCCCAGTTCCCAAAAGACCAGTTTATAGGACAGTGCGGTCCTTAGAGATATGGGAGAAGGGAGAGGAAGCAGGCTTTGATCTTTGCCATTGTGTGCTCATAGAACTCACTCCCAGATTATTTTTCCTTTTTCTTTCTCTTTCCCTTTCTTCTGTCTAGCTGACTTCATTGTCTTCCTGCTCATATTCTGTCTATGACCTTATAAGATAGCAAACAAACCCACAATCAAGGCCCTTGCCTGATTGAAGCCCTTTGAATTGGCTACATGAGGCCTTTGCTCAAGGGACTCAATATTTAATGTGTTCATGATTGCGTTAATAAAATGGGGAGCAGGTGACAAATTTAGTCTATGGAAGCCCCATTCTGAAAAGTGAGCATTTGAGAGGGCTGGAAAGACATATCAGAGATTCTCATCAAACAGAGAGGTTTAGATGAAAGGTCACAAATTTAATTTAATGTGAACTATGCTAATATAATTCATATTAAGAATATAATTTAAGCATATTAACATCATGTCATCACTTCATATTGCTTTTGGAACCTTCTTGGAGTAGAAGAGCAATATTTGCTGTTCCTTATAACAGAGGCTTTAATGATTTATTAAAAACAAACAATTACTAGGCTATGTACATTGTAAAAGTACATTTCCATGGTGGGGATAAAGAGAGAAAGGGATAAAAACAGGGCAGAAGACAGAAGCCAAGGTAAGGTGCTTGTCACTGCTACTGGAACTCCCTCTTTCCAAAAAATTTTCTAAATATTTTCCAAACATTTTGACTTCTACAGTTCATACAGTTTCTTCTATATTAGCGAAACTCTACTGGTAGAAAAATTGGAACCTATACTTCCAAAATATATGGACATAAATTGTAAATAAAAATATATACTACAAATTCTTATTAAGCATAAAATAAAGCACTTACAAAAGCAGATATTTTAACAGGATGAGATAAAGCTAAAATAAACTCTTCATCCTTTAATTTTTATTAGTTTTATAAATCCTTTTTAATAATATGATTATGTACTTTTAGTGAGAGCCTGTGATTAAATGTGCTTCATTATTATTATTTTTAAATGTTTATTTTATAAAGACAGGGCCTTGCTCTGTCACCCAGGTTGAAGTGCAGTGATGTGATCATAGCTCACTTGAACTCCTGGGTTCAAGCGATCTTCCCAACTCAGCTTCCTGAGTAACTAGAACTACAAGGCACACACCACCAAACCCAGCTCATTAAAAATTTTTTTTTTTTTGCAAAGATAAGGTATTGGTATGTTTCCCAGGCTTATTTATTTTTATTTATTTATTTATTTTTTGAAACGGGGTTTTGTCACCTAAGCTGGAGTGTAGTGGTACCATCATGGTCCACTGTAGCCTGGAGTTCCCGCGTTCAGGTGATCCTCCCACCTCAACCTCTGGAGCAGCTGGGACTACAGGCACCTGCCACATGCCTAGCTAATTTTTTGTATTTATGGTGGAGATGGGGTTCTGCTGTGTTGCTTAGGCTGGTCTAGAACTCTTGAGCTCAGTTGATTCATCTGCCTCGGCATCCCAAAGTTCCAAAGTGTTGGGATTACAAGCGTGAGCCACCATGCCTGGCTTTTTTTTTTTTTTTTTTTTAAAGAGATGGGGCCTTTTTCTGTTGCCCAAGCTGGTCGCGAACTCCTGGACTCAAGTGATCCTCCTGCCTCTGCCGCCTGAGCCGCTGGGATTACAAGAGTGAGCTTCCTTGCCCAGCAGATATGCGCCATTATTTTTAACCTTAGCCTAATTCTTTGTGAAACAGGGATTTTTAAGGTTAATTTCCAAGTAACTTACTATCTTTTGCCTCATTGTCATTATAATTTATATACAATATATTGCAACCATTTTAAACTATACAGTTTGATGAATTTTCACCAAAGTAGTTTATTTTGATATTTTATTCACTGATATCTAATATACGATATATAGTTATGTTTAGTAAAATATTAAAACTATATTTTAAAAAGTTTTCTTGACTATTTCAGCCTTGTATATATAATTTGTTTTGCTCAGCTCTTTTAAGATCTGATTAGATCTTCAGTTTTTACCTATAACATATGGCTGACTAAAGCAAAACCACTGAAGTGTCCCTTCTACCAGTTTTTGTTTGCAGATGCTTATATTATTAGTGCTATTTTAATCCATGTTTTCTTTCCAGGGATCTTTTTAAGCCATTTGTCCATTTTGTAAATGAGTTCAGTTAAACCAAGATAATCTTGTTTGTAAATCCACTTAGCCGGGCCCAGGTGCTCTCCAGTCTTTCACAATATGCTGAAAGTGAAGAACCCAATGTGAACACTTCCCTTGGGAGGAATTCCCCCTCCTGTCTGAATGCCTCACTGTTCTGCTACCATGTGACATAGGAAATGCACCCATGAGAATTCATATAATAAATATTAAGAGAGCTTACACATTTTTAATAAATGTTAGTAGTTTTAATATACTATTATATACTTAGTATCTATTATCTATTTTATATAGTATATTTAGCATATTTAAAAGCATACACTTGTATTTTACAGAGAAATTTTGCTTTGTTCTTCTGTGCCTCAGTGGCTCATCTTGTGGACCTAACTATCAACCATTGTCAGTTTGTTTACAAAAAAGCCACATAACCCCTTTTTCCAAATAACATCTTACAGAGAGGCTAATTATGTAAAAATAAGCTGAACTGCTCTTCTTGAAAGTGGGTTGCAGAGCTGAAGTCTACCTGGTCTCATCACCTGCCATATCTCTTTCCCACCTGCCACTCTCCTGCCTTCCAATCAAGGCTTACAAAGCACAGTTTGATTCAACATAGGAGGGAAAAGCTTCCTCTGATCATAGCATCAGGTATCATTGTGCTCCTTTTTTTTGGACGCTCTTTGTTTTTATCTTCTGGACAGATTTTTGTCACTGATCACATTTCTTTCCTTATCTTTCTTTAGGAAAGGTTTGTTTGTTTATTTGTTTGTTTGTTTGTTTTGGAGACAGTCTTCCTCTGTGATTCAGGCTAGAGGAGTATAATGGTGTGATCTCGGCTCACGGCAGCCTCTGCCTCCCAAGTTCAAGCAATTCTCCTGCCTCGGCCTTCTGAGTAGCTGGGATTACAAGCACCTGCCACCACACCTGGCTAATTTTTGTATTTTGAGTAGAGACAGGATTTCACCACGTTGGCCAGGCTGGTCCCGAACGTCTGGTTTCAAGCGATCTGCCCACCTCAGCATCCCAAACTACTGGTATTACAGGTGTGAGCCACCGTGCCCAGCCCTAGGGAAGGTTCAAACCCAATTCTATCCCATCTTTTGCAGTACAACAGGTCCTCAAATAACATTGTTTTATTCATTGTTGTTTGCTTACGATGATGAGGAGGAAAATAAAAAAAAAACAACTCGATTCTCAGCTGTGGCCACTTGTTGTGTGGCGTTTGCATATTCCACACATCTGCATGGGTTTTCTCCGGATATTCCTGTTTTTTTCCATATTCCAGCGATGTGCATGATAGATTCATTGGTGTGTCTACAGGATCTCCATCTAAGTGAGTGTGGGGGTGTGTGAGTGCACCCTATAATGGGATGGCTGTCCTGTCTGGGAGGCTTCCCTGTGGAATAAGTGGATAAATAATAATCTTCCTTATTTTTATTAATCTATCTTGAATTTATGAATAGGTCACATTTATTTCAGTGTTGAATATTAGAAGTGTTTTAGGTCATTATTTAGAAGTTTTGTGATGTTTTTGTGACCAGAAATATGCGGCAGGAACTTAACTTTTGTTTATGTCAATTAGTCTATGGTAAAACTGGTTTCGTTATATGTTGCTTGAACTGAAAGTTGCAGTTCCCCTGAAAGTAGCAGTTTGAACTGAAAGACCCTATCAGTGATAGTGAGGACTGATTGTGTGAAGAAATACATGGACTGCAGAAGTACTGTTTGTAGAAATAGAATAAATATAGAATACCTTTATTTACTTTGTATTCAATTTATATTTTCTTTTTAAATGATACAAGTTTATTTTATCTTTCTATATTAAGTGTCTGTTAAATTGCTTTAATCTTCTTGCAATGTGTACAAAAGACTTTGAAAATACCACCTATTTTATTGTTGCTCATAAATGAACCTTAAGATTTTCGGAAGAAAAGTTCTAAATAAATGTAAAATAAGTTAATGCAAAATTCAATGAATGACTTTCGCTTAATTAAAAGGATTTGGGAGTATAGGTGAATAAATCCAACACTGCATGAAACAGAAACATCTTTTTTTTCCCTACAAGAACTGAAAAATACATTGTTCTATTTCATTATTTTTTAGAAATTTTTTTGTCAGTGATTCCTAGTTCAGAGCTTGGTTTAGAAAAGAAGAACATTAGGGCTAAGTTGGAAGTCATTTAATATAGTCATGATTTTTGTGGTGTCTTTGGCTGCCAGGTTAGTATTTTAATGCTGGGATTACTTGGAGAGTGAAAGTTCTTTTCTCTAGAAATTGGAGTCAGTTGTGGTGAGGATACAGGGAGTGTTGGAAAGGTATATAATGATAGGTCTCATCATTTTGAAATTGTAAAGCAGTATTAAATAACTTTTATCCAAGGAATATAAGGTTTTGCCATCCCAAACTCAGTGCTGAGCAAGTATTTATTTTGTGACCCAGTTCTCAAGTGGAGGTACTCATTTCCTGTACCTCACTGTTCCAAATACGTTACTGTGGTTTTTATTTTTATTTTTATATTTTGTAGAGTTAGGGTCTCACTATGTTGCTCAGGCTGGTCTTGAACTCCTGGGCTGAAGTGATCCTTCCACCTTGGCCTCTCAAAGTGCTGTGATTGCGAGCATGAGCCACTGCACATAGCCCCAAATACATTCCTTTGTTATTTATTCCCTGCTCTTCTCAGAGGAATGCTTCATAAGAAATGCCCAGAGCCTTTACACAGTGGGAATTCGAGAAGCTCAGAAGAGACTTCTCAGACATTTGTTGTTTGCCTCCTCAGCAACCTACTGCCCGTTCCAGGAACAGCTCCTACCTTCATTTGCCACTTTGCACTCTCTACTCCTCACCTGTGTGCTTAGCTCAGGTCCCAGCCCAAATGACTAGCTCACAGTGTAATTAAGGTAACAATGCCGAAAATGCCTTTCCGTTGGACATTTCTCCCACAAGTTCTGATAGATAAAGCTGGTTTTGCAAGGTCTGGTAATCCATGCAGCCATTGAGTGGGAAAGCAAGCAAGATTTTAAATGAACTATAAAAATAAAGCCTTATGTTTTCTAAGTTGAGTATTGTCAAGTGTTTGGAAAGGGTCTTTTTAAAATTATGATTATGCTTTGTAACACTTTGTAATTAAGCCGGATGATGCTTTGTTGGGGTTTTGCAAGTTAGTGGTATTCTCCCTCTCCCTCATGTGAATGGACAGAGTTACTTCTTGGACTTCTGAGAAATGGGGATCAAAGTGAGGAAGAAATGAGTGGAATGATTTTTTTCTTACAGAAAAATCCTTTTAAAGATATGTGTATGCATGGAGTCACAAAAATGAGGCAGGCAAGGGTGTTTTTCCTTTGCCTTGTGTTTGGTCTTGTGATGTGATCTGCTGCAGTGAAGTCTTATTGTGGCACCTTGCTTGTCCTTACCTTGAACTTCAAATCCTTGAACCTGATCTGAGGAGTAGGATATAAACAGCACTCCAAGGTCTTACATGTGGCCAAACATTGTGCTATAATTAGTAAGGGTTATGGCCTGCCATTGCCTTTCCTGAGTGATGGCTGGACAGTAAGAATTAGTGCTTTATTAGCTCCAGGCTTTCAATGGTTAAGAGAACAGAGTCATATTACGTATATGTTCTTTGAAAGAGTAATTGACACTGGGTAAGGGAAAATTTAGCATTTAACTGGCTTTCCACTTGGCTTTTTTTTTTTTTTTTTTTAACTCAGAGGAGTTTGGTGAATTAGAAAGTAAAACTATGAACTGGAATAATATTAGTGTGTTCTGTCACTTGCTTTGAAAACAGACTGACTTTATATTGGATATATATTATTTCAACTTCCCTTGGGCCTTAGTTTGTAAAGCTTTAAAATGAGAATGTTGAGAAGAAGAATTAAGAGCTTAATAATGATATTGGAGAGGAATGTGAAATAAATGCAGAGACATATCAAAGGCGGGTGGTGGTAGGGAGTGGATGAACAAGCCCAGCTGCTTTTATATGAGGAAACAGCATTATTGCGGGTGGGTGAGTGGGAAGCAGCAAATCTTTTTGTATAATAGTTCAGGGCTGGGTCTAGGGCATTACAACAGAATGTAAAGATACAGATGGCAAATTGGTATATTGGAAACAAGTCTGACCCAAAATGGGCCTGGAGATCCTTCACTGAAATAACATAACTTTGTAATGAATTTCAAAGAAATACAGAATGGAAATTTGTGATACATTATATGCCCAAAATATGGGTGAAAGAAGGGGAAACAGGAAAGAATATTCAATGAAACTCCAAAGTTCTACCAAATGCAACATTGCTTATATCTATAGTGTTTTCTATAAGAAGAGTATTGGGACTTGGAGGTTAAAAGGTAGATTTAAATATGTGTGTGTGTGTATGTGTGTGTGCGTGCGTGTGTCTAGCCACATATATACATGTATATATACATACATACACAGAGTCAGCGTCCTGTATCCGTTGGTTCTACATTCGTGGATTCAATTAACCACAGATCAAAAATAATTTATAAAAATTGCATCAGTACTAAACCTGTACAGTCTTTTTTCTTCTCATTCCCTAAACAGTATAGCACAACAATTGTTTACATAGCGTTTGCATTGTATTAGGTATTACAAGTAATCTATAGATGATTTAAAGTATATGAGAGGATGTGCATGGGTCGTATGCAAATATGATCCCATTTTATATAAGGGACTACTTGAGCGTCTGTGGATTTTGGTATCTGCAGAAGGTCCTGGAGCCAATCCCCCACAGATACCAGGGGACAACTGTATAAAAATATGTACAGATATAAATCTATAAATATTGATCGATATCTGTCTAGCTATTTAGCTAGACTTTTTAAAGGTTTTAATTAAAAGTAAGTTTTCTGAGAAGTAAATTGCAATAGTCTTCGGAAGATTTAAGAGCATCTTTTCATGCCTTTTAAAAATGCCTGAATATTTTCTACGGCAATATGAAATCATCTCATATCACATTAATAGTATCATTTGAGCAGCTCCAAAGGTTCTTTCCTTCATGCCCCCAAGTTTTTACTGAAAATATGTTTGCAGCCAAGAGCAAATTAAATTTTTTTATCATTAGAAAATGTCATTCTTTTCTTTGATCTCCTGACCTATTAACGGCTCTTCCAGAAATGATTGCAATCATTTTTAGATATCTTACTTCAGAAATTAGCATCAAAATTTGTTGAGCCTACTAATTCTTCTCTAACTCCACTGCTCTCCCTGGCTCTTCTTTTCAATAAAAGAAGTCATTTAAAAATAATCTATAATTTAGCATCATTGATAATTTTCCACCTAAAAAGTATAACTAATGTATATGCAGAAACTTTAAGGCCTTTTGTAATCTGGTGCCATCAACCCTGCCCTCCATCGTATTAGTAAACCCTGCTACCTCATCTCCTGTGAGAGTTTTTAACCCTCCACCTGAGAGTCTTGATGAATTCCTAATTAATTCATGAAACTTTTCTTGATAGTGCCTAGCCACCAAGATCATGCCATTCCTTTCCCCTTTATTTCGTAAACTTTAAGGGTGACACAGTATTTTTTAGTGTTCCGGTCATTTGTTCTAGGTGTAAGCACAGTGTTGTATAGTACTGAAGTAGTACATAGTATTGATATGTGTGCCTCATACTGTCTTCTTTATTTTTAACTGTGAGCAATGGCCATATTTCACTCTCAGAACTGTGTACCCAATGGACCCTACTGCCAGGTCACAAAAGATTTTCACAATTCATTCATTTATCTGTATAATGCCATTATCAGAAATTATTAACTTCGAAATACTAAGCTAAACAAAAATAATACATAGATGTTCTAGCTTCAGAATTTGCATTTTAGTAATACTTGGCAATTTCATTCTGTCTTGACAACACGAAAACTTATTCAGACTTTCAAAAAGGTAAAAAATCGGGATTGAAATTAGCAATTCTCCTAATGTAAAAGTTAATGGTGAAAGAGTGAAGTATGTACTGGAAACTGGAAGCTAGAGCACTCTCTCTAGTGCACTTTCTCTCTCTCTGTCAGACTCCTCAATGAATTCCAACATTTGAATTATGTCTAAAAAAGTACAATTGAGACTACTGTTATTAGTCATTTATATCAATGACTACCTTTAATCTTTCCATCTAGATGTTTGTTTACCAATGTGGAAGACTAATTGAAATTCAATACCTAAAAGTATTTCTGGGATAGTAAATATTATGTAATCTATGTGGGTTTGACAGAATACTAAAAAGATTGTTGGGCAAGTAAATACCATGTTTAGGATTCTGCTGATTCGTGTATAGTTCATTTAAAGCCAGGGAATCAACCCAGTGACCTTAACACTGGATAGCAACAGAGCCTCCTTCATAGTCCAGGGAAACATTTATCTCAGTTGGAGACCTCCCTTGAAACTTAAATACAAACAACATCCAAAGATGACCAGTATTTTAAAGTGTTTTAGGAGAGGCCTCTTTGAATTCTGGGGGAAAGTGCCAGATTTTATTTGTGCTGCTGAATGTTTTTAGAAGGAAAGCTGAAACAGACACAGTGACAATAAAAGGAGAGGAAAACAACCAGTTTTGAGTGTCTGCTCTGTATCAGACATCAGATGCTAGGTGTTCAGACAGATCCTCTTAAATCATTAAAGTAGCTACCTAGTTTGAGTACACTTACACTATAGAAAAAGAAATGAAGCTCTAAAGGGTTATATCACATGCCTTGGGCCACAAAATTAGTACTGGTGAAGCTAATACTCAGATTTAAGTCGCCAAGTCTCCAAACACCACACTTTCTAGCACATCTGACTTGATAGAGCTGTAATTAGGTGTATTTTTCAGCTCTGTTTTTAGGTACATAAATATTTAGGATTAAGTCCTCTTTATGATTTGAGTCTTTTATCATTGTGCAACGATCTTTGTGCTAATTGTTTTGTGCCCTGAAGTCTACTTTGTCTGATATTAATATTTCTACTCCAGCTTTCTTTTCGCTAGTGTTAGCATGTTAACTTGCACCTTTATATGTGAAGTGCTTTTCTTGTGGACAGCATATAGTTGAGTCTGCTTTTTAAATCTAATATGACAATCTCTGTCTTTCAATTGTGGTATTTAGACCCAGTTGCATTTAATGTGATCATTGATGTGCTTAGATTTTAATCTGTCCTCTTGCTATATGTATTCCATTGGTCTCATTTGGTTTTTCTACCTTTTCTTCTTTTTCTGTCTTCTTTGGTACTATTTTATTTTAATGATTATAATTTATTTCCTCTCTTGGCTTATCAACTGTAAGTCTCTTTTATTTATTTAATGATTACTTAAAGGTTTTAATGTACATCTTTAACTTGTCAGCTTACCTTCTAGTGATATTATACCATTTCATGTGTAGTATAACAACATTTCAATAGTAGCCTTCCATTTCTCTCCTCCAAGCCTTTGTGCCACTGTCATATACTGTATTTATATGTTATAAACTCCGGAATATATTATTATTTTTGTTATAACAGTCAATTGACTTTTAAAGTGATTTAAATCATAGCAAAATTTTAAAAAATATTTACCCATGTACTTAGCACTTATGGTGCTCTTTATTCCTTTGTGTATTTCCACATCTCCATCAGCCTGAAGGGCTTCTTGTACTATGTCTTGTAGTGCTGTTCTGCTGGCAGTGAATTCTTTCAGCTTTTGTATGTCTGAATAAGTTTTTGTCTAACATTCGTTTTTGAAAGCCATTTTGGGGGAGGCAGGGGGAGGGACAGCATCAGGATAAATAGCCTGTGGGGCTTAATACCTAGGTGATGGGTTGATGGGTGCAGGAAACTGCTATGACATATGGTTGCCTATGCAACAAACCTGCAATTCCTGCATGTGTATCCTGAAACTTAAAATTAGCTTTAAAACAATAAGAAATATATTTCTACCGGATGTAGAATTCTAGGTGGATGGGGTTTTTTTCCTCTCTCTTTCTTAATTTTTTTAAGATAGAGTCTTGCTCTGTCACCCAGGCTGGAGTGCAATGGTGCCATCTTGTCTCACTGCAACCTCTGCCTCCTGGGTTCAAGTAATTCTCTTGTCTCAGCCTCCCTGGGATTACAGGCGTCCACTACCATGCCCAGCTATGTTTTTTTAAATTTTTTTATGTTTTGCATTTTTAGTAGAGATGAAGTTTCACCGTGTTGCCCAGGCTGGTGTCAAACTCCTGAGCTCAGGCAATCCACACACCTCGGCCTCCCAAAGTGCTAGGATTATAGATATGAACCACTGTGCCTGGCCTTTCTTTTTATTTCTTAAGAATTTTTTCTTTAGCATTGGTTCTAAGTCATTTTATTATAATACATAGTTTTGTTCATGTTTCTTATGCTTGTACTTCATTAAGCTTGGATCTGTGGATTTATGTTCTCATCAAATTTGGAAAAATTTTTGCCATTATTTATTCAAATGTTTTCTTCGTCCCTGCCCTTCATTTGGAGACTCCAGTTACTCACATTGCCCTCGCAGATCACTCATGTGTTTATTTTAAAATTTTTTTCTTGGCCAGGCATACTATGGTGAGCTCACACCTGTAATCCCAGGGCTTTGGGACGTCAAGGTGGGAGGATCCCTTGACGCCAGGAGTTATAGACAAGCCTCCTCAACATAGCGAGACCCCATTGCTACCAAAATAAAAATCAAAAACTAGCCAGGCATGGTGGCATGCACCTGCAGTCCTAGCCACTCAGATGGCTGAGACAGGAGGATTCCTTGCGCCCAGGGACTCCAGGCTGCAGTGAGCTATAATCACACCATTGCCCACCAGCTTGGGCAACAGAGCAATCAAGACTCTGTCTCAAATAAATAAATAAATAAATAAATAAATGTTCTCTGTGTTTCATTTTGGATAGTTGCTAATTTTGTGTTTTCAAATTCATTAATCATTTGTCCTTCAGTGTCTAATGTTAACCCCATTAGTAGTTTCGTTTGCTTTTTCCATATCACATGATAGTTTTTTTTCAGTTATTTATCTTTTGAGTCTTTATTAGATATGATTCACAAGGATTTTCTCCAATTCTGTAGGGTTTTTTTCCTTCATATATATATATATATATATATATATGAATGAAGGAAATATACTCTCTCTCTATATATATAGTATTGTACTTTAGGTTCTGGGGTACATGTGAAGAACATGCAGGATTGTTGCATAGGTACATATGTGAGTGTGGTTTCTTGCCTCCATCACCTATATCTGGTATTTCTCCCCATGTTATCCCTCCCCAACTCCCTACCCCCCACTTTCCCTCCCCTAGTCCCCCTCAACAGACCTCAGTGTGTGATACTCCCCTCCCTGTGTCCCTGTGTTCTCGTTGTTCAACACCTGTCTGTGAGTGAGAACATGCAGTGTTTTGATTTCCTTTCTTGTGTCAGTTTGCTGAGAATGATGGTTTCCAGGTTCATCCATGTCCCTATAAAGGACACAAACTCATCGTTTTTTATGGCTGCATAGTATTCCATGGTGTATATGTTCCACATTTTCCCTGTCCGGTCTATCATCGATGGGTATTTGGGTTGGTTCCGAGTATTTGCTATTGTAAACAGTGTCACAATGAACATACGTGTGCATGTGTCTTTATAATACAAGGATTTATAATCCTTTGGATATATACCCAGTAATGGGATTGCTGAGTCAAATGGAATTTCTATTTCTAAGTCCTTGAGGAATCGCCACACTGTCTTCCACAATGGTTGAACTAATTTACACTCCCACCAGCAGTGTAAAAGTGTTCCTATTTCTCCACATCCTCTCCAGCATCTGTTGTCTCCAGATTTTTTAATGATCGCCCTTCTAACTGGCGTGAGATGGTATCTCAATGTGGTTTTGATTTGCATTCTCTAATGACCAGTGATGATGAGCATTTTTTCATGTTTGTTGGCCTCATATATGCCTTCTTTAGAAAACTGCTCATATCCCTCTCCCACTTTTGAATGGGTTTATTTTTTTCTTGTAAATCTGTTTTAGTTCTTTGTAGATTCTGGTTATAAGTCCTTTGTCAGATGGGTAGATCACAAAATTTTTTTCCCATTCTTTTTGTTGCCAGTACACTCTAACGATTGTTTCTTTTGCTGTGCAGAAGCTCTGGAGTTTAATTACATCCCATTTGTCTATTTCAGTTTTTGTTGCCAATGCTTTTGGTGTTTTAGTCATGAAGTTCTTGCCTATGCCTATGTCCTGAATGGTTTTGCCTAAGGTTTCTTCTAGGGTTTTTATGGTATTAGGTCTATGTTTAAGTCTTTAATCCATCTGGAGTTAATTTTATTGTAAGGTGTCAGGAAGGGATCCAGTTTCTGCATTTTGCACATGGCTAGCGAGTTTTCCCAACACCATTTATTAAACAGGGAATCCTTTCCCCATTGCTTATTTTTGTCAGGTTTGTCAAAGATCAGATGGTTGTAGATGTGTGGTGTTGCATCCAAGGCCTCTGTTCTGTTCCATTGGTCTATATCTCTGTTTTGGTACCAGTACCATGCTGTTTTGATTACTGTAGCCTTGTAGGAGTTTGAAGTCAGGTAGCGTGATGCCTCCAGCTTTGATCTCTTTACTTAGAATTGTTGTGGCTATGCAGGCTCTCTTTTGGTTCCATATGAAGTTTAAGGTGGTTTTTTTTTTTTTTTCCATTTCTGTGAAGAGGGTCATAGGTAGCTTGATGGGGATAGCGTTGAATCTATGAATTACTTTGGGCAATATGGCCATTTTCACAATACTGATTCTTCCTAACCATGAGCATGGAATGTTTTTCCATCTGTTTGTGTCCTCTCTTATTTCCTTGAGCAGTGGTTTGTAGTTCTCCTTGAAGAGGTCCTTTACATCCTTTGTTATTTGTATTCCTAGGTATTTTATTCTCTTTGTAGCAATTGTGAATGGCAGTTTGTTCTTGATTGGGCTCTCTTTAAGTCTGTTATTGGTGTATAGGAATGCTTGTGATTTTTGCACATCGATTTTATATTCTGAGATTTTGCTGACGTTGCTTATCAGTTTAAGGAGATTTTGGGCTGAGATGATGGCGTGTTCTAAATATACAATCATATCGTCTGCAAATAGAGATAAATTGACTCCTTCCTTTCCTAATTGAATACCCTTTATTTCTTTTTCTTGCCTGATTGCGCTGACTAGAACTTCCAATACTATGTTTGATAGGAGTGGTGAGAGAGGGCATCTTTGTCTAGTGCCATATTTCAAAGGGAATGCTTCCAGTTTTTACCTGTTCAGTGTGATATTGGTTGTGGGTATGTCGTAAATAGCTTTTATTATTTTGAGATACGTTCCATCGATACCTAGTTTATTGAGAGTTTTTAGCATAAAGGGCTGTTGAATTTTGTCAAAGGCCTTCTCTGCATGTATTGAGATAGTCATATGGTTTTTGACTTTGGTTCTGTTTATGTGGTGAATTACATTTATAGACTTGCATATGTTGAACCAGCCTTGCATCCCCAGGATGAAGCCAACTTGATCATGATGGGTAAGCTTTTTGATGTGCTGTTGCAATCGGTTTGCCAGTATTTTATTGAAGATTTTTGTATCTATCTTCATTATGGATATTGGCCTGAAGTTTTCTTTTCTTGTTGAGTCTCTGCCGGGTTTTGATATCAGGATGATGTTGGTGTCATAAAATGATTTGGGAAGGATTCCCTCTTTTTGGATTGTTTGGAATAGTTTCAGAAGGAATGGTACCAGCTCCTCTCTGTATGTCTGGTAGAATTTGACTGTGAACCCATCTGGACCTGGGCTTTTTTTGATTGGTAGGCTATTAATTGCTGCCACAACATCAGCCCTTGTTATTGATCTATTCAGGCTTTCAACTTCTTCCTGGTTTAGGCTTGGAAGGGTGCAAGTGTCCAGGAATTTATCCATTTCTTCCAGATTTACTGAATTACGTGTTTAGGGAGTTTGTAGCAATCTCTGATGGTCATTTGTATTTCTGTGGAATTTGTGGTGATATCCCCTTTATCATTTTTTATTGCATCTGTTTGATTCTTCTCTCTATTTTATTAATCAGGCTAGTGGTCTGTGTGCTTTGTTGATCTTTTCAAAAAAACACCTCCTGGATTTATTGATATTTTGAAGGGTTTTTTGTGTTTCTATCTCCTTCAGTTCTGCTCTGATCTTAGTTATTTCTTGTCTTCTGCTAGCTTTTGAGTTTTCCTGATCTTGCTCCTCTAGCTCTTTCAATTTTGACAATAGGGTGTCGATTTTAGATATTTCCTTGCTTCTCATATGGGCATTTATTGTTATAATTTTTCCTCTAGACACTGCTTTAAATGTGTCCCAGAGATTCTGGTACGTTGTGTCTTTGTTTTTGTTGGTTTCAAAGAACATCTTTACTTCTGCCTTCATTTGATTGTTTACCCAGTCAACATTCAAGAGCCAGTTGTTCAGTTTCCATGAAGCTGTGCGGTTCTAAGTTAGTTTCTTAATTCTGAGTTCTAATTTGATTGCACTGTGGTCTTAGAGACTGTTTGTTATGATTTCCATTCTTTTACATTTGCTGAGGAGTGATTTACTTTCAATTATGTGGTCAGTTTTAGAGTAGGTACAATGTGGTGCTCAGAAGAATGTATATTCTGTGGATTAAGGGTGGAGAGTTCTGTAAATATCTATTAGTTTTGCTTTGTCCAGATCTGAGTTCAAGTGCTGGATATCCTTGTTAATTTTTTGTCTCTTTGACCTAATATTAACAGTGGAGTGTTAAAGTCTCCCATTATTATTGTGTGGGAGTCTATGTCTCTTTGTAGGTCATTAAGAACTTGCTTTATGTATCTGGGTGCTCCTGTATTGGGTACGTATATGTTTAGGTTCATTAGTTCTTCTTGTTGCATTGATCCTTTTACCATTATGTAATGCCCTTCTTTGTCTCTTTTGATCTTTGTTGGTTTAAAGTCCATTTTATCATAGACTAGGATTGAAACTCCTGCTTTTTTTTGCTCTTCATTTGCTTGGTGTATCTTCCTCCATCCCTTTATTTTGATCCTATGTATGTCCTTGCATGTGAGATGGGTTTCCTGGATACAGCACACCAGTGGTTTTTGACTTTTTATCCAATTTTCCAGTCTGTGTCTTTTGATTGGGGCATTTAGCTCATTTACATTTAAGGTTAATATTGTTATGTGTGAATTTGATCCTGCCATTTTGATCCTAATTGGTTGTTTTGCCCATTAGTTGACACAGTTTCTTCATTGTGTTGATGCTCTTTACCATTTGGTACATTTTTGGAGTAGCTGGCACTCGTTTCTTTCTACGTTTAGTGCTTCTTTCAGGGGCTCTTGTAAGGTAGAACTGGTGGTGATGAAATCTCTGAGCAATTCCTTGTTTGTTAAGGATTTTATTTCCTCTTTGCTTATGAAACTTCATTTGGCTGGATATGAAATTCTAGGTTCAAAGTTCTTTTCTTTAAGGATGTTAAATATTGGCCCCCACTCTCTTCTGGCCTGAAGGGTTTCTGCTGAGAGATCCGCTGTGAATATGATGGGTTTCCCTTTGTGGGTAACCTGAGCTTTCTCTCTGGCTCCCCTTAGCATTTTTTCCTTCATTTCAACCTGGGTGAATCTGACAATTATGTGCCTTGGGGTTGCTCTTCTTGAGGAATATCTTTGTGGTGTTCTCTTTATTTCCTGGACTTGAATGTTGGCCTGCCTTGCTAGGTTGGGGAAGTTCTCCTGAATAATATCCTGAAAAGGGTTTTCCAGGTTGGATTAATTCTATCCATCACATTCAGGTACTCTTATCAAATGTAGATTAGGTCTTTTCCCATAATCCCATATTTCTTGGAGGCTTTGCTCATTTCTTTTTACTCTTTTTTCTCTTATCTTGCCTTCTCATTTTATTTCATTGAGTTGATCTTCAATCTCTGATATCCTTTCTTCTGCTTGGTTGATTTGGCTATTGAAACTTGTATATGCTTCACAAAGTTCTCATGTTGTTTTTCAGCTCCATCAATTCATTTATATTTCTCTCTAAGCTGTTTATTCTCTTTAGCATTTCATCACACCTTTTTTAGGTGCTTTGTTTCTTTGCTTTGGGTTAGAATATGTGCTTTTAGCTCCTAGAAGTTTGTTATTAACCACCTTCTGAAGCCTGTTTCTGTCACTTCATGAGACTTATTCTCCATCCAGCCCCTTCCTTTGCTGGTGAGGAGTTGTGATCCCTTGGAGGAGGAGCGGCATTCTGGTTTTGGGTGTTTTCATCCTTTTTGTGCTGGTTTCTTCCCATCTTTGTGGATTTTTCTACCTGTGGTCTTTGTAGTTGGTGACTTTCAGATGGTGTCCCTGAGTGGACATCCTTTTTGTTGATGATGAAGTTATTTTTTTCTGTTTTTAAATTTTCCTTCTAATAGTCAGGCCCCTCTGCTGTAGGACTGTTGGAGGTCCACTCCAGACCCTGCTTGCCTGGGGATCACCTGCAGTGGCTGCAGAACAGTAGGGTTACTGCCAGTTTCTTCTTCTGTTATCTTTGTCCCAGAAGGATACCTGCCAGATGTCAGCCTGAGCTCTCCTTTGTGAAGTGTCTCTTTGGATATATGTGGGTCAGGGAGCTGCTTGAGGAGACAGTCTATCCCTTATAGCAGCTCAAGTGCTGACCTGTGAGCTCTGTTGTTCTGTTCAGAGCTGCTGGGCAGGTGTGTTTATGTCTGCTGCAGTGGAACTCTTAACTGCATTTTTTTCCCAGGTGCTCTGTCCTAGGAAGTTGGGGCTTTATTTATAAGTTCCTGACTTGCTGCTGCCTTTTTTCAGAGATGCCCTGCCCAGCAAGGAGGTAGCCTGGTCACATCGGCCAGCAGAGACATTGCTGAGCTGCCGTGGGCTCTGCCCAGCTGCTGTGTGAGCTTCCTTGCAGTTTTGTTTATAGAGGTATAGTTAGCACTGCTTTGGTAATGGCAGTCTGCCTCAGTAATCGTTGACTGTCTCTGTAATGGCGGACTATCTCTGTAATGGCGGACTGTCTCTGTAATGGCGGACTGCCTTGGTAATGGCAGATTGCCTTGGAAATGTGGACTGCCTTGGTAATGGTGGACTGCCTCAGTAATGGCGGACACCCTTCCCCCCACAGAGCTGGACCTTCCCAGGTCCAGCTGTGCTTGCTGTGAAATGCTCAGTCAAGAGTGTTTCAGATTGCTTGTCTTTGTGGGGGTGTGATCAGCCGAGTCAGATCACCTGGCTCCCTGTTTCAGCCCCCATTTTTTCAGTTGAATGGGCGACTCTGTCTCTCAGGCATTTCAGATGCTAATTGAAACAGCGCCCAGATTTGTGTGAGTTTTTGTGCAGAGACCCACTGTGCCAGCTAAAACAGCCATGCTGGCGACTGGTGGCCCCTTTCCGCCCAGGGATCTCCTGGTCTGTGGCCAGTAAAAATTCATTTGGAAATGCGGTGATCACTCACCGTCTACGTTTTTGCTGGGAGCTGCAATCCAGAGCTGTTCCTAATCGGCCATCTTGGATTGTCCTCTGATAGTTTCTATAAAATCTCTAAAAATGTGATTTTGTTCTTTCTAATGTCTTTTAATTGCTCTATTAAATTTTTGAACATACAGTATACATTTATACTATTCCAATGCCTTTGTGTGCTATTTCCCAACACCTGTATTAGTTCAGAGTAGTTTTTCTTCACACAGAAGACTGTATTGTCCTGCTTACTTGCATTTCTGTAGAACTTTTGTTGTGTATCAGTGGATTTTATCAGTTCAGGTGGTGAATATTTTGACTATCTGTAAATACTCTTAACCTTCCTTCTGGTATGTACTTCAGTTAACTTGATTCTCTTGGGTCTTGCTTTTAGGTTTTGTTAGTTCGGACAGAATAGCATCTGGTCCAGGGCTACTTTTGCCTTAAAACTGAGGCAAACTTTTCTCTTCCCAGTGTCCAATGAATTATGAGGTTTTCCAGTCTGGCTAATGGGAACAGGCCCTGTGTGAATTTCAGGTACTATTCCTTCTAATCTTTCAGAGTGGTTTTTTCCCCAGACTCATGTCATTCGCTCACATGTGTGCATTGGTAACATTCTCTGGGATACTTAGGTAGAACCTTTGCAAATTCCTGTGATTCTTTCTCTTTGTAGCTTTTTCCTCTCCGCTGCTGTAAACTCTAAGCTGCCTTGCTCTCCTCAGAATCCCACCTCTTTTCCCTCAACTCAAGGAGTTGGCTGGGCTCCATTTTGGTTCTTCCAGTGCTCCATGGCCTGGACCCTCTATTGAGGGAGTAAGCTGGTGCAATCATAGGGCCCACATCATGTGTAGCCCCTCTCAGAAGGAACACAGTCTTCAATGCCTGAAATCTGCTGTCTCAAAAACCCATTGTTTCATATATTATCCAGTTTGTTGTCATTATTGTTTTGAGACAGGATCTCACTCTGTCATCTGGGCTAGAGTGCAGTGGCAAGACCTTGTGCTCAAGCGATCCTTCCACTTCAGCGTCCCAGGAAGCTTTTTTGTTGGTTCAGGCAGTGGGTTAAATCCGGTTTCTTGCATTCCATCTTGGTTGGAAGCAGAAGCATTAGATAGAAATGTCCATTGAAGGGCTTTCTTTTCTTCTCCAATTTGGCAGCATTTTTAGGAGACTATTTCTTTTTATCTTGGTTTTCACTTTTTTATTACTGACCTGTATCTTTTATCATAAGAATACAGTTGTCCTAAATTGACTTTTTCAATTGTGGGAATTTTCTTAAATGATTCAAGGCAGAATAAATAAAGAATGCTATCTTTTGAGAATTCCAAAGTTATATACATGGTGGGTATACTTGTATAAATCTGGTTGATGATTGCCTTTTGTAAGGTAGAATGGGCTAGGATTGCTTTTTTCCCCTAACAATAAAAGTTCCCAAAATCCAGTAAATGCCAAATATGTCCAATAAAGAAACAAGCACAAACGATAAGTAGGTTTTGAGTTGACAAGTTTTTCTGTACAGTTGTTATTTAAGGGATAGGGTGTTGAACAATGATTTCTCTAAGCAGCAGTTCCATATGCCATGACTATATAAACTTATACATTATAGTATGGGGAACTTGTGCTCTTTCCACTCCGCAAAAAATGTACTGCTATTTACTTAACTTCACATTATCAGGCATGAATTTAACAAACACTTTTGGGGGGTTTGGCAAATTGCAATTGACATGTATTCCCTAATCTTTTAAATGGTGGTATATGCTACAGCTTTGCTTTTGATAATTGTTAGTCAGCTGTTTCTCTCTTGAACAAAATGGTGTGCTTTCACTAGCCTATCACACATCAGACTTAGAGACATGACATTTGAATTTATTAGTTCCTGACTTGTTATTTTAAGAATACCTTCAGATATTATTGGGCAATTACTATCTTCAGACAAGTGCTAAGTTTCGAGTGTGTACAGATGAAAAGACTTGACCTTTGTTCTCAGCCAAGGAGTGTTTAGTGACAAATAATCATTATAACAGATTGTGATAAATTATTTCCTGAGTTGTTCGTGCATTTAACAAATATTTACTGAGAATCTACTATGTGCCAGATATTAATATAGGCTGTGGGTTTAGCACAGTGAATAATTCCCTAGTCTCATAGAGCTAACATTTCAGTGAGGAGAAAGATGGTGACATGGAGGGAGTGGGAGAGTGTAGAAAATGCTATGAAGATAAATGAGGGTACGAAGACAGAGCTTGTCAGTGGAAAGGTGTTGCTTTTTTACAGTGGTCAAACTTTTCTTGTAAGACGACATTTGAGTCAAGGCCTTACAGAAATTGAGAGGACAGGTCACTCAGATATCTGGGGGAAAGTGTTCTCAACAGAGGCAGATATAAAAATAAGAAAAGGTGAGTGTGCCTGCTCTGACTGAAGAACCAGAAAGAGGCCAGAATAAATGAGCAAGGGGAGAATGGCAGAAGGTGAGCTCAGTAAGGTGGAGGTGAGGAGAAGCTGTGGCTAGACGGAGGAACCAGATCACCTGGGGCTATATTGGCTGTGGAATGGATGTGAGTTTCCATTCAGAGTGAAATTCTGAGTAGAGGAGAGACGTGAAGGGCTTTGGGGTTAGGATCCTTCTAGGCATTGCCTTATGAAGCGAGGGAAGAAGCTCAGGGGCTGAGGACTGGGAAGATTTAGAATCTATAGCAATAGACCAAGTGAGAGATGGTGGAAAGCTTGGGCTAGGATAATTGTGGTTGTTGGATAGGGCAGTTGTGGTGGTGTGAGATGGTCCAACTCGGGATTTATGTTAAAGGACCTGTTCAGTGAGAGTTTGCTGAACGATTGGACGTAAGGTATGATGAGAAAAATAAAGATTTGGGGCCTGAACAACTGTTACAAGACAGTTCTATTTCACAAGGTAAGTAAGAGTGTGGCGGGATCAGGGGATTTGGGTGGGTGTTAGAAAGGAAAAATCTGATTTTAGACCTGCTATTTTTCAAACGTGTTAGACACCAAATGGAGATGTCAAGTAGACACTTGGATTTATGAGTTTAGAGTAAGAGATGCATTTTGGGCTAAAGATAAAAATTTATTAAGACATAATTTAAGTAGAAAAACATATGTACCTTGATGAATACTAGATAAAAATGTCTAAGATCATCCAATATAGATCATTTTTATGGAAATGAAGAACCTAAAGCCCAGAGAAGTAGAATGAGGTACCCAAGGACACAGGTTTTAGGCAGAATCCATGTCATTTGATTTCTTGTCTTGTGCTATTCCAGCCCAGCAAGCAGTGTTTTATTCATGCTGGTATAGTTCAGAAATGAGGGGAAACTTATTAGTATAAAAGCCAGGATGGTAGGCAGTGTTGAAGAGCACAGACTCCAGAGCAAACTTTTAGGTTTAGTTCTCATTCTCCCCTACCTACTGTATGACCTTGGTTAAATAACACAGTTTCTCTGTGTTTCACCTTCCTTATCTGCAAAATTTGATTGATAATAATAGTACTTACTTGGGAACTTAACTGACAGGACACACGTAAAGCATTTAAGAAACTATGTTAAGTGCTATGCAAGAGAAGCTGCAACTATGATTTATTATTATTAATAGTTATTATTATTCTAATTATTATTCTAAGTAACTCATTGGTCGATCTTCAGAAAGTCTTTTCTTTAAACTTTAGTTTCCCTAGCTCAAATGCAAAATAATAGAGTTTTCCAATTGCTTCTGAAGATTCTTATTTCAGAATGGAAGCTAAGAGCTTTCATTATAACTTCTTGGGACCCAGAATTAGCTTATCTAAGGGGTACTTAATATACCATGGAGAAGTCATATAGAGGTCAGATATTCTCAAATTCCCACTATCCAGGGTTGCTTGCCTATTCCCTGACATTTGCATCTATTGGTGATTGTAATTGGTTGTTTGCATGCTCTGCTCTATTGGAATACTGTGTTCTTTTAATTGATTGCTTTCTATGAGAATGGCTTATCTGCCTTTTTCATTAACATTCATGATTCTGTGACACCTCATTCTCTCCATTGATGGCTTTATGGATGTCTTTTTAATAGAGATATTAATCTTGTCTTTAACATTTTAGGCAATGTCTTGGTTATCTACACTGTAACATCTCGTTGTGTGTTTATGTTATTAATTCGTCATTGTGTGCTAATCAAAACAAATAAGCACCTATTTTTAACACCTCATTCTTTGTGGATAACAGTTGATTTGTGGCAGGTTCTAGAGGGTAGATGAATTGAATATATTAATTTACGAGCAAAGTTGGTTAATTTTCCAGATGGAATAATGAGATTATTGATTAAGTTCTTTTTTATTATAAAGGAGATTTAGTAACTTAGTGTCCATAAAGAAATAGGAAAGTCTCTTTATTTCACTGGTTGATGTGTGGTTATTTTCCTTTCCCTGCCTGTCTTAGTTCATTTTCTGTTGCAAATGAGTATTATTTTTGTTCTATCACAAAACTGGATAATCTTTATTTATTTATTTTTTTTAAAGAAATGATGTTGCTATATTGTCCAGGCTGGAATGCAGTGGCTGTCCACAGAGTGGTCATAGTGCACTGTAGCCTTGAACTCCTTGCCTCCAGCAATTCTCCTGCCTCAGCTTCCTAAGTAGCTAGGACTACACACATGTGCCACCTTGCTTGGCTCTCAACTGGAGAATCATTACATTGGCAGCTGTATTCCCCTATATGCCCATAGACTGACACTCTCATTCCAGCACGGTACGGTTTAACTGTCAGAAAGCAGGCTATTTGGTACAAAAGGGACAGCCTGGGTCCAAGCAAATATCTTCTCTTTGCCATAGAATCATAGAATTTTAGGGCTGTGGAGGGGAGGGCGTCATGGAAATCATGTATATTTGGTCTTTCACTTTATTGATGAGAAAAGGCAATTCAAAGTGCGAAGTATCTTTTCCAAAATGTAAGTCAGTAGCAGAACAGGAACCACTAAAAAGTCTTTTTCCATTCTGTGTTACCCCAATGGTGAAATGGAACGAAAAGCAGATTGGTAGAGCAGAAATGGTGTTGGGTTTGCAATCTGAAGATGTGCTTTTTATGCCCAGGTTTATTGTTACACAACGGTTATTTGATTTGGCATAATTGACTTTAAGCATTTTTGAAATTGGTCTTACCGTAGAATGGTGAGTTTGTCAAAGACTCCACCAACCTTCATCTGAAATTTGTTGTGTATTCATATACGTTGAATTACAGCAGATTGTTATTCTTAAAATCTGTTAAAGGTTGTGATTTGATGAAAATATTGGCTAATATAGAAATATACTGTGACCCCATTTTCTTCTCTCCCCCATTTCCTTGAGGTCAGGGGAAATACGTTTTTAACTTCATAATTGTATATTCTTATCTACTCTGACAGTTACACCTCAGGGTCTCACCTCTCCTGAAAAGCATTATAATAATTGGGCATTCTGTGACCTTCCTGTCGTAATAGATGGGTATTTGAGACTCAGAAGGATTTTTATTAGTAATGTTCAACTGTATTTCCCTGTTAAACCGAAGAAAAATAGTTAATAAGACATCTCAATTCAGAGCTGCATCTGAGCCTGAGCTGGTATATGTTATCACTGTCTTATCAAAAAATTATATTTTATCATTTGTTAAAAATGTAAAAAAAATTACCTCTAAATCCATCATTTAGAGATAACTACTTTAGACATTGCATATACTTTGATTTTTTAAATACATGTTCATAAACTTATATATACATATGCACAAATTTAATGCACGATGTATAGTTACATACACATGTTTTAATGGAGTAATACTGCATGAACTATTTTAGAATATGCTCCTTTTATTTAATGATACTTCTTTTGGTTCACTCTGCCTTAGCATCTACCTATTTATTGAAATGTGTATTGGGTCACTGTGTCTAACAATGTACCTGTTTGTTGAAATGTGTTTGTGGGTTCACTGTGCCTTGCCATCTTTTGAACCTACTGAAATGTATGTTTTGGTTCACCGCAGCTCATCATCTACCTATTTTTTGAGCTGTGTATGTTGGTTCACCATACCTTAGCATCTATGTATTTATTGAAATGCTTGGGTTTACTGTGCCTCCGCAACCATCTATTGAAATGTCTGTGTTGGTTCACTGCGCCTTGGCAAATGATGCTTCTTGATCAGTTTTTCATGTGGTTAAATTTTCTTCTACAGCATCCTTCTGTATGGAGCACAGTGATATTTAATTAAGCCATTATTATTGTACATTTTGAAACCAAAGTACAGTGTCTTCATGTGGTAGAATTTCCTGTTTATATCACTTAAATAAGAAGATGTTTCTGTTTAGAATTCTGATGAGTTAGAAGGTAAGATTTCTTAGTACAGAAGCTAGAAATTCAATCTCTACTGCTTGAGAATCTTGTTGGAGAATTTCCACTTAAATGCTTTTTGTTGTTTAATATCAGTTTCATTAAATTTTCTTTAAAGCATTTTGGCCTGACTTAAAATTGGGTCAATATACATATATAGAGAGTCTGTTTTCCCAGGTGGTGGGTTACATGCAAGGTAAGTCATAAGTCTGGGCCCCAAACCACTTACATTTCATTAGTAAAAATAGCAGCATGAATAAGGCAATTACAATACAATGTATGTGTTGTATGGTAGGGTCTGAAAACTCAAATGCTAATTGAGGCCAAGTACGAGAATAGAGGTCTGGGTGAAAATTATAGGAATACTTGGAGACTGTGTCCTTCATCTAAAGGGATCAGCTGTTATTTAACTCAAACTAGGTTATTAACATGGGAAATAAAGACCTGGAGTAACTAGATTCTCTTACTTTTTAGGAAAAGCTGCAATTAAATTTTTTTGGAGAAAAACTCCTAATTCTTAAATGTTGGCAGTAGTTATAATTGTTTTTCAACGTATGTCTAAATAGGAGATGTCTGTGGCTCTACTCTAGCCCATATGCCTAGATAGAGCTGGCTCTGGGGCAAGTGGTTAGCAATTTGAGAGTCAGAAAATCCTTCAGAAAGAGAGGGCTTTCCTACATTCATTATACCAAGGTTAGTTTAAGGATAAGTATAATTTATGGAAAAACCAGAAGAGTTCAAGTAGGCAATTACTTAAGGGAAAAAAAGGAAAAATAACAGTTTATAACTAGATTTATGCATCTCAAAGACCCCCCTAAATGAAATCCTCTTTAAAACCTTCCATTTTTTACATACCACAGTAGGTTCTTGGTAATTCAGTGTTATCAGCAAGAATTGTGGCAGGGTTCCAGAGTTGGAGACAATTCCAACATCACTTATTAAGTATGGAATGCATTTGAAGTGTGTATTTAAATATGGATGATGGTTCTGGGGGATCTTGGAGGTTCACTGAGTCTGAAACAATATAATATATCATGGTATGAGAATGTTAACACTCATAGCTTCTCTGTTCTGTCTCCTCTGAGTCCCTTAACTCACTTTGCACTGTGAAAAAACTAGACCACCTCTCAGAAGCAAAGGTACAGCATAAAGTGAACATGAACACTTCCATGGGTAAATTTGTTTTTATGTACCATTTCCTAGGCCTAGAAGATAGCAACATTAGTCTAATATGTTGCCTTTAAAAAAAAAATGTCCCTATCGAGTTAGAATAGACATGATCTAGCTTGCAGCCCTAAAACATTAGAGTTGCTGACTAAGGAGCAAGGATTTAAATCAGCTCTAACCGGCTTCAAACGTTATGGTCTTTTCCTAGAGCCAAACAGAATTTGACTTATTTGAGAGTTACCTAGCTTCTGCTAGCATTTTATCTATTTCTTGTTGATTTAGTTACTTGGAGGAGAAATGTGACCTGCTGGTGTTGCTTGTCAAGACACACACTTAATGACAGTAAGGGTAGACTGTCCTGGGTGCAGTTGAAGCTCCACAGCCAGTGGTGGCATACGAGTGACAGTACTGTCACCTCCAGACTGTTCTTGACCTCACTGGGCATATTGATCTTCAGTCCTGATCCAACTGTGTGGCAGGGTGACATTAGAATTTGTCACCACTCAGCTGCTTCCATTGCTCCTCCCTAAAAAGATTTTGAGAACTCAAAATCTCCAAAATAGAGATGACCTATTGATATGACTGCTAATTTACTGTTCAAAAGCACTCTGACCTCAAGTCCTTATTTTTTCTCTGTGTGCATTTATGTGGCTTTATGATTTCTCAGCCCCTCCAAACAACAAATAATGGCTTTACATTTTTTAAAATAAATGAGATGTACTTTTTAATAAAATCCAAGTAATATAGAAAAACATAAAGAAGACAGTTACAAATCACCTCTAAATCTTACCTGACAGATATAAAATGTTATGATTTGGGGAATATCAGCCTCTTCAAATATACAGTTAGAAGGATGAATGAATGGCTAGGTAGGTAGACAGGCATGAATAATGTTATAACAATGCTAAACATGTTGTCCATACTATTTTAAAATTTAAAGCTTTACATTTCATGTAATATATTGAGCAAAAGAAGGCAGCCATAATAGAATATCTATTGTATGAGTCCATTTATATAATATTCAAGAACAGGCAAAACTTACCTGTGTTCAAAGAAATTAGAACGATGGTTGCCTGTGAGATGAATGGGAGGAAGATTACCTGGAAAGGGGCGAAAAGGAGTAGTTTCTGGGATGATGATAACATTCTGTACCCTAGTTGGGGCATTGGTTAAACAGCTACAGTTTGCAGATGCATCTCGACTCACGGTGGAGTTACAGGCTGATAAATCCATCCTACAGTAAAAATTTCTTACGTTGAAAATGTATTTAATGCACCGAACTTACTGAACATCATATCTTAGCCTAACCTGCCTTAAACATGCTCAGAAAACTTACATTGGCCTACAGCTGGACAAAATCATCTAACACAAAGCCTGTTTTATAATAAGGTGTTGAGTATCTTATGTAATTTATTGAACACTGTGCTGAAAGTGAGAAACAGAATGACTTGCTGCCACTGCCCAGCATCACAGGAGAGCATCATAATTGCCTGGGAAAAGCTCAAAATTCAAAATTCAAAGTATGATTTCTACTGTGAATGTGCATTGCTTTCACATCATGCAAAGTTAAAAAATCCTATCAACCCAGGCACATTGGCTCATGCCTTTAATCCCGACACTTTGGGAGACCAAAGCAGGTGGTTCCCCTGAGGTCAGGAGTTCAAGACCAGCATGGCCAACATGGTGAAACCCTTTCTCTATTAAAAATACAAAAATTAGCTGGGCATGGTGGTAGGCGCTTGTAATGCCAGCTACTTTGGAGGCTGCGGCAGGAGAATCGCTTGAACCTGGGAGACAGAGGCTGCAGTGAGCGGAGATCGTACCATTGCACTCCAGCCTGGGCAACAAGAGCAAAACTCCATCTCAAAAAAAAAAAATTGTCTAAGACCACAGTAAGTTGGGAATTGTCTGTATATATATTTGTGAGGACCCATCAAACTGTACACCTAAAATCTATACCCCTTGTTATACCCTCAATATAAAAAATTTAAAAGCAAACAAAATTTAGACATTTTAGGTATTACATATTGTCTCCCTGTTATGAAGCCAGAGAAGATGAACATACTTATGCTTTCTCCCACCTCCCCTTATGTTGCTTGCGTTATTTTTTCTTTATTCAGGTTTCACAACATTCATTCTCTGATCTGCAATCATAATTGCCCCAATTGTTTAGTCTTAGTTCTATATTTAAATGGACTCTGTGCTCACGATTAATCCTTTTGCCACAGTTTTTCCATATCTGATTATTTTTATTCATCTCTTGTTTATCCAAATTTCATTGTCAAGTCCTTTTGTTGGTTTGTTTATTCTAAGGAAAGACTCATGGATGTGCTATTTCCTGAGTTTTTACATGTTTATAGATGCCTGCCTTTTGTTTTTATGCTTGAACTGAAGATAAGGTGGATTTAATATTCTTGGGTCATACCTGTTTCCTTTTTTAAAGACATTTGTTCTGACACTGAATATTATTGTAAAGATATCTGTAGTCAGCCTATTTTTCTTGTCTTTCTCCCTCTAGTAGATGACTTCCTTTTTATATTCAATGCTTGAAGATTTTTTTATTCTTTTTTTAAAGATCCCAGATCAAAGAACAATTTTTTCTTTCTTATGTTCAAAAACTTATTCAAGTTATAGCTTGATTTTTGAAAATTATGTTTAAATTTTTGCTGGTGTAGGAATGCCCTTTTGATCTGTACATTGACTTCTTCCTTTATTCTGGAGAGCTTTTTGATTTTTAGATGAGTGTTTGGTTTTGTTTTTTAATGTGAACACTTCTGTTCTCCTTTCTGTTTCTTCTGTGTGCCGTGTGTGGCTACAAGAGCAACAATCATCTTTATGTTTGTTTATCTTCATTCTTCATGTACTACCTTCTTCCTACTTCATTTACTGTCTTTGTTTTTCCTGCTGCACTCAGTGTGATTATCTTTTTACCCCACACCATTAATTAGATTTGCACTTCCTCCCTTGCTATTTCTAATTTGTTTATTAACTGCATAATACTATTGCTATATTTTCCATACGTTTCCTGATTTCCAGTCTTCCCTTTTGGTGGTTTGTTCCATCATCTCATCTTTGGATTCTTGTTTTATGGAATTCATAGTTTTATGAAGTTTTTATAGAATGTGACACATTCACTGAAAGTCTTGTGTTTCTGGGGTCATGTTTCTTATAGTCTTAGTTTTACATGTATCTTTGCATGCTAGGTTTTCTTTTTTTTAGTATGTTTTTCATAATTGTCCTTATTTCATCTCACTCATACATAGTGGAGGCCACTCCACATCATCTATGTGCTCTGACTAAGCAGAAGTGAGTTCACTTGATACCTGTTTCTACTTTATCTGGGACTAACTCGTTTTCCAAATCCCCACCTACTGTTTAAGGGCTTGCTTTTAGCTTTAATGCAGTGCTCTTAATCCAAGGGCGTGAGAGTAGGGAGAACTCAGCTGGACTAGAATACTCTTGGGGTCCTGGGTCTGGGTTGACCATCTCTGTGTGTCCAGGACTTTCCTAGATGAAGCATTCAAAGTTCCACATTATGGAAAACTTCCTCAGTCCAGAGAATAAAAAGATGGTTGATTACCCCATCAAGATCTTTCTCCTGTAAGTTTTTTTTTGTTTGTTTGTTTTGTTTTTTTTCTAGAGACCAAGTTATTTTTTTCTCTCTCCCAGGCTGGAGTGCAGTGGCAAGATCTTGGCACACTGCAACCTCTACCTCCCAGGTTCAAGCAGTTCTCCTGCCTCAGCCTCCTGAGTAGCTGCGATTACAGATACACACCCCCACACCTAGCTAATTTTTGTGTTTTTATTAGAGATGGGGTTTCACCATGATGCCCAGGCTGGTCTCAAACTCCCAGCCTCAAGCGATGCGTCTGTCTTGCCCTGCCAAAGCGTGAAATTACAGGTGCGAGCCACTGCCTCTGGCCAGAGTTTTTTGAATACCCTAGGCCCCTGCCCACTCCATGCAGCCATGCATGGTTCAGCTTGACTAACTCTGCTTAGTATCTTGAAATGTGATCAGATGGCCTTAGTACATACAAGAGTCTACTCTCAAGGAGTGTTTCTGCCTTTATAACTTTGAATTCCAGTTCAACTTCTCCAGTTTAGAGAATTTAAGTGAGGATTGTTATAATTAGAATTTTCGATGCTGCAAAAGAAGTAACACTCAAATATCAATTTACTTCTGTAGAATGGTGCGGCTCACAGATGGAACAATGGCAAGCGCACACCTGGACAAGGAGGGGAAGGGCTACTTACATTTGACGGGGGTCGCCTCTACTGCTGTGTCGTTCCCCTGTTGGCTAGGGTTAGACCGCACAAGCTAGACTAATCCGATTAGCTATTTTAAAGAGAGCAGGGATCCGCGCTGGAGTGGCCGGGTGGGTGGTGTGGCAGGAAGGACGGTTATGGGCAGGTCAGAACACGTAGCCAGCGGTGACCTAGGTCAAAGAAGGTGACCAGAGCAGGTGACTGGGGCAGGTGACTGGAGCAGGTGACCAGGTTAAGTCAGGATGGAGCCAGGGGCCGAGGGAACAGATGTGAACTACTAATTAGAACCTGTGGAGAAGGTTGTTTACTGGACCTACAAGGAAGTTAAACTTTAAAATAGATAATTAAAGAATAAGAGAGCCTGACATACTGATTCTTTGAAGAGAAACTTGGGGTTCACTATATCTAACAGACGTTCGGGGTTTAGTCAGCTGATCCTTTTTCCTCATTAGTGTGTGTTGGGCAGAGGACACCGCTGGATCCCCAGCCAAGCTAGAGTTTTATTCCTTTCCTCCACCTGCCACTTCTCACAAAATAGCACGTAGTTAGTGTCCTTTTCTTGCTTAGCTCATCTGAAAAGATATTTAAAATTTTTTATTAGCCATTTGAGGAGGTAGATTCAGGAATAGTGTTTGATTCCACCTTGGTTACCTGGTTCATTGTAAAACTGGTTATCTCAGTCAGTCAGGTGATTTAGCCTTGTATATCATCTCTTTCTCCTTCCATCCTGCCCCCAAAATGCACACATGAACAGCTCTCTTTGTCTTCCCCTATGAGGATGCAAGTGAAAATAATGGGTTTGAGAGAGCTGAGAGCCAACACCCAATCAAAAGCACAATAGATTAGCCTGTGATTTGAAAATGTGCTCCTTTCGTGCAGGATTTGTAAGTCTAGATGCTATCATTTGAGAGCTCGTATTTCTAGAGATTGCTTCAGATTGAGCACTATATTTCACCCGGAAACATTAATGGTGCTGTGGTTTTTATGTTGAGCTTACTAGTTCTCTTAAGACTTATTTCTTTAAGAATAAAGATTATGATTCTTCAAGAGGGATATAGTGGCTCACATTTCAAGTACTGTGTTACTTGGGGAAATGAGTAGGAATGTTGGAAAACTAGTGCTGGCTCTCCCCAACCATGTCCTTAGCAGAACTGTTTCAATAATTTTGTGACCATGAAAGCTGGTCAAGCAGTCATAGCCCATGAAGTCAAGAAAGGTAAGCACAGTCGTAACCGAAAAGGTCAGGAAAACAGTGATGCAACCTAAAAGAGGGCAAGGTTTGAGTTTTGAATGAAGGTGAGAAATCATTGCAAATTTCAGAAAGTAATTTAAGGCACACCTTGAAAAGTGCTGCTGAATTCGTTAGGATGCAACATGCGCTATTAGAATAAAAGGCATTTACTGCTACTCTCCCTGAAGAGGGATTTTCGTTTGGTTTTATTTTGCTTTTTTGTAGTAGGGTTGGGAGTATTCAAAAATCCACATACATTTGAAATTTTCCGCTTTTTCACCTTTCTCTTTAAGCTTCAGGCAGTAGGTAATAGCAAGAAAAATGATTATTTTCATATTTGTTTTAGTTAGCCCATTTTTTTTCTACTCTAGAACAATGAAGAGGTTTGACCTATTTTTAGATTATGATGTATCTGTCTGCATGTTGTATTTCACTTGAAATTATTTGCTTTATATTGAGCTTTCCAGAAATATGTGCAGTTTAAAAATTGGAAATTTTAAAATATCCTGTATCTCTTACTAGATTGTTTGCTTGCTTAGATAATTGCTAAAATAAACAGATATATTTAGTGATTGAAGACAGAAGTTATTACAATGAGCTTTATTTTATTTACATTTGCAAGCTAAATTTATTGACACTTTAATACCTCTTTTCCCCTTTAGGAATGTTGTAAAAAGATAATTTTTTCTTTCCTCAGAGATTAGAATGCCTTTTTTTCATGGAAAGTAAAATACATTAGAGAAAATTATTCAGTCGATGCCTAAATGATCATTTGAAGCTAGAATAACAGGTAGTACATTTATTTTCACCTCTTTCCTATCCTTCCACCTTTTTAGGGCAAGTGTGGGGCTTTGGGGAAAACGAGCCAATAAAGAGAAACAATGTAGAATCACAGCGATGTAGCTGGAAATAAAATCTGGTCTACCCCTCAGCAACTTCTTGCTGTTCTGTATGGTGTTCACATAATGTCGGGAACCTGACTTCAACACATTGTTGTGTAGGGAGGAATTCACAATAAGATAGATCCTTTTTTGGTTCCTTACAACGAATACCAAAATACAAAAAGGCCCTTTTTGCAAATAAAGCAAGCAGCCTCAGAAATGGAAGCCAAGGACAGCATTTATGTGAAATGTCACTAGAGTGATACTTGAAAGGTTTTCCTAAAAATCTAATCCATTTATTTGTGTAAATAACCTCTAATTTTATTTGGAGTTGATAGCCATGCACTTTGGATTTCCAATCTAAAGTAAGCAGTACCTTACACCTGATTACTTATCAAACATTTTAGTTGAAGATGGCACAGAACTTCTTTTAGTGTCTGTGTTTGCGTAGATATTTTTGTGTACTCTCTTCCTAAATATTTCATAATTTTGATGCAGTTGAAGTTGGGCCAGAATAACAAAATATTCACTTTTCCTCCAAAATGATGTACACATTGTCACCCATCACATTTTTCTTGCTATCAAAATTTTCTAAGCTTGCTATGACCTACTTAAGGGTCTTAGGACAAGATTAAAAATTCTAGAGAATTTTGTGCCACAGACAGCAGTGGATTCAGTGCTTGTACTTGTGTTTTCTAGCCTTGTTCCTATGGAGATAATGGCCATTCTTGTCATGCAAACCCACTGTCTTCTTTTTTTGGTAGACATGCTTTTTGTTCTAACTCCCAGGAAGCAATACCATTTGAATTGGTTGACTGGACTTTGTAATGCACCGTACGTGTGTCTTTCGGTATTTCATCAGGAGACACTTTAATGACATGTTCACCTCACTGTAATTCTGCTTTGTTAGCGTTTCTCTTATAAATCTGTATGTTTCAGGGGTTCATTTAATAGTTTGAAGAATGTTCTGGAGTAAAGCAAGCATTCCTCCTGTGGCAATAAGATTAATTTGAAGAGGCTTGAAGTGATGAAATCCACATAGCAAATTCTCTTTGAAAACGCCAGTTGATGAATTGTAGCTCAAGAGAAAGAAAGACTGGTGGGGAGTGAAGGAAGACGCTCAGACTTGATTAAAGGTTACGAAACAGTGCACACAGTGGAAGGTTTTAAGAACTGGGCCTGGTTTTCTTTCCGAGAAGGTTGTAGGAAGATATGATCCGTCTTGAACACTATAAAGCTTATATAAGGAAAGGCAGATGAGAGGGAGGGAGGGGAGGAAGGAAAGAAGGAAAATAAAACTATGAAGATAAGAAAGTGGAATTAAGATTTCCTAAACATCAACAAAAGCCTCTGGTGTCTCACCTTCACTAGGTGAGAGAGTGATGCTCAACTCCACTGAAACCCAGCAGAAAAGACCCGGAGTGGAACAACTACGTGAAGGATGCCTCCGAGGGGCAGGCCACACATTGGGCTGAAGGCCATTCTTATTCGCTAGGTATCCGACCAACCCCTCTTTCCACATCCTTGGATTCAGTGTCATCCTTTCTTGCTTTTACGTGATTGATAGCGTCTGATTCTTTGACTGAGTTATTAATAGGTAATGGCAGTATGATGCCCCTGCTATTTGTATAATCTTCCTGCTGTTTTTCCCTCTGCCCTATTCTGGTTTGGTGGCACTATATGAGGAGGACAGACAGGCGTAGTTTAACCATGGTACACTGCAAATCACAAAAGAACATGGACCAGTGACTTCTGCCTTAAAAGGCATCATCCTTGTCCTATATCACACCTCTTCCTATTTGCCATAGATTACGGCCAGTGCTTTTACAAGTGACAACCCCCCAAAATTCAAACTTGCTTTTAAAAAGTTCATGAACTGAGAAATCTGAGGAGCTGACTATTGCTGCAGCACCTGCTGGGTCCACGAGTTCATTGTATCATCAGAGCTCTCTCCATCTCTCTGTGAAGACTTTTTCTAGCAAGCTTTCTCATCTGTCTCAGAGCTCAAAGTCCCAAAAGATGAAAGAGCTTTCTCATCAACTCTGGTTAAAGTTTGAAGGAAGAGTCTGGTAAGACTTTTCTCATTGCCCAAATGAGAGGGTGTAGAATGTGTGGGGCCTGTAACCCTCAAACTACAGGAAATAAATGTAATTATTAGAATAGATGAAAGGCTAGCTGCACCAACAGTTTGTTCACTACAGCCACCTTGCTCCTGTTTCATGATCTTTGTAGTTTCATTGTGGTTTAGAAATAATCCATTATTTAGCTGCATTAATTGAGGCAGCACTAACACAGCCAAGTGGATTCTTCATAGTTGACTTTGAACGGGAATTTGGTTTGTACAGTTGAATGTGTATCTCAAATTTGAGCATTCGCTGTTCAAATCCAACATGAACGCCCATCCCAGCCCTTTTCTAAGTCTTGAGGTATGTTCTCCTCAGAAAACAGATTTCTGTATGCTTGCTGTTACACTTTCAAATGCTAGTTTAGGCTTAAAAGGTCATTTTTTTCTGAATTCTGCAAAATGAAGATCCTGGTCCTCTATATTGTTCAGTAGGAATCTGAAGCCAGCGTTTGAATTGGAGATGTGCCATGCCAGTAGCAGAGTTCTTGACATCATGAAGTTTTTCCTCCAGATGTAATGATTCTCCTATGGAGCTGCTTTGCTTCTATTCAGAAAGCAAAAGAATCAGAAAGTTACATTTGCAATGATTTAGCCATTCAGATCTTTTTTGAAATATTATAGCTATTTAATTGTCATGAATATTCAGAAAAACAGTGAATCATGATACTGTTTCCTTTTAGCTGTATTTTCCATAAATAATTTCTTTCTGTGATGCATCAGTAGTTTATACTTCTACTTCCAAGAATTAAGTAGGCTCAGATTGGTTCAAATTAGTATCTACTTCTGTCAACACACACAAACAAACCACCCAGTGAGTGCAATTACCGTCTCCATTAACGCTGCTGTCTGTTGGAACTAATGAATTTCCATGTAATTTCAAGAGTGACTGCTGGCTGACATTTTAGATTATTCAACCAGAGTGACAAGTTCTGTCCCTTAAATTAGCATGGAGGTTCAAGGGTTACCAACAGTTCTCATCCAACCTCAATTTGACTTTGCAAAAGATGTTGCAAACACCAATTGGTGGTCTTGTGCTGCAAATGAATGGTAACATTTTATGAATTATTTTTCCCCATTTTATTTTCTTCCCTTGAGGCTTCTTAGGATTTTCATTTTTATAAAAGAGTTTCATATCCAGAATCGACCTGAAAAAAGCAATTCTATGCTGTATCCTTTGAGAGGTTAAAAACCTTATTCTCTAGGGTTGTCAGGAGACTCAGATGTGTTGGGGTAGGAAGAGTGGATGTGCATTCTTCACATGAAAGGTTTATTTGAGATTTTGTTTTCTGGAAGTGGCCATCCAGTCTTTCTGTACTTGCACATTCACAATGATTAACTTATCAGGACATGTTGGATCCAGTGGACCCCAGTGATGGAACAAAGAATGAAGGAATGAGCAGGCACATTTCAGAGCTGGGTGCCACCATCTCAGTGACAGATTTTTTGAGGGCAGCTGGAACGGGGTCAGATGCCGGAAAACAGAAGAATAAAAGCTCAAAATTTTACCTTACTTGCAAAATAATATTGCAAGACCAGCATTACTGGGTATCTGATTTATATTTCAGGTAGACAGTAGGAAAGTACTAGCCCCAGCATTAATTATTATGTTTAAATAATTAGAGAGCAGTCTAAAAAATAATCAAGACCTCAGCAGGTTTGAGCTGTAGGATGATTCAGTGTGAAATGCATGTTGTCTAATGCTGAGAGAGAAATGGGCAAAGGGAACCCAGTGAGACAATTAGAGATCTTTTTGTAGCAAGACTCAGACATCAGCAATCTGTGCTCAGGTTTCAGTGCAGCTGACTGTGTCAGAGAGCAGAGCTCTGTCATCTTGCCATGTAGATGATGATCAGAAGTGTCCATTCATCTCTGAGTTTCCATTTTACTTGATCCAAGTTGTTGAGAAAGGTTTCCTTTGGAGTTGAAGTTTCTCTGACTTGATAATTATTAAAGAGACTAGCCAGATCGTTTTAAGTTATTATCAGGCAATTACAATTCAGCCAATTCATTGGGCTGATAAATCTTTAGTGCTGAGATCATGCTAGTGAGATGATGTAGTTCTGTGTTTGGAACAGTGGGGTAGTGGTATTCAAACAAACATTAATAAGTCCTTTTGATGCAAGGTCTGATCTCTATTCTGCCAACAAATTTTTTTTTTTTTAGGAATAAGAATATGTATTTTTTTTCACCATTTATTAAACAGGGACTCCTTTCCCCATTGCTTGTTTTTGTCTGGTTTGTCAAAGATCTGATGGTTGTTGATGTAATGTGTTACCTTCGAGGCCTCTGTTCTGTTCCATTGGTCTATGTCTCTGTTTTGGTACCAGTACCATGCTGTTTTGATTACTGTAGCCTTGTAGTATAGTTTGAAGTCCAGTAGTGTGATGCCTCCCGCTTTGTTCTTTTTGCTTAGAATTGACTTGGCTCTGCGGGCTCTCTTTTGGTTCCATATGAAGTTTAAGGTGTTTTTTTCCAGTTCTGTGAAGAAGGTCATTGGTAGCTTGATGGGAATAGCATGGAATCTGTAAATTACTTTGGGCAGTATGGCCATTTTCACAATATTGATTCTTCCTAACCATGAACATGGAATGTTTCTCCATCTGTTTGTGTCCTCTCTTATTTCGTTGAGCAGTGGCTTGTAGTTCTCCTTGAAGAGGTCCTTTACGTTCTTTTGTTAGTTGTATTCCTAGGTATTTTATTCTCTTTGTAGCAATTGTGAATGGCAGTTTGTTCTTGATTTGGCTCTCTTGGTGTATAGGAATGCTTGTGATTTTTTCACATTGATTTTGTATCCTGAGACTTTCCTGAAGTTGCTTATCAGTTTCAGGAGATTTAGGGCTGAGACGACGGGGTCTTCTAGATATACAATCATGTCATCTGCAAATAGAGACAATTTGACTTCCTCCTTTCCTATTTGAATACCCTTTATTTCTTTTTTTTTTTTTTTTGCCTGATTGCTCTGGCTAGAACTTCCAATACTATATTGAATAGGAGTGCTGAGAGAGGGCATCCTTTTCTAATGCCAGATTTCAAAGGGAATACTTCCAGTTTTTGCCCATTCAGTATGATATTGGCTGTTGTTTTGTCATAAATAGCTTTTATTATTTTGAGATACGTTCCATCAATACCTAGTTTATTGAGGGTTTTTGGCATAAAGCCTATTGAATTTTGTCAAAGGCCTTCACTGCATGTATTGAGATAATGATGTGGTTTTTGTCTTTGGTTCCGTTTATGTGGTGAATTACGTTTATAGACTTGCGTATGTTGAACCAGCCTTGCATCCCTGGGATGAAGCCTACTTGATCATGGTGGATAAACTTTTTGATGAGCTGTTGAAATCGGCTTGCCAGTATTTTATTAAAGATTTTTGCATCAATGTTCATCATGGATATTGGCCTGAAGTTTTCTTTTCTTGCTGAGTCTCTGATGGGTTTGGTATCAGGATGATGTTGGTCTCATCAAATGATTTGGGAAGGATTCTCTCTTTTTGGATTGTTTGGAATAGTGTCAGAAGGAATGGTACCAGCTCCTCTTTGCATGTCAGGTAGAATTCAGCTGTGAACCCATCTGGACCTGGGCTTTTTTTGGGTAGTAGGCTCTTAATTGCTGCCTCAACTTCAGACCTTGTTATTGGTCTATTCAGGGTTTTGACTTCTTCCTGGTTTAGGCTTGGGAGGATGCAAGTGTCCAGAAATTTATCCATTTCTTCCAGGTTTACTAGTTTACGTGCATAGAGTTGTTTGTATTATTACAAACAATGATGATGGTTTGTATTTCTGTGGAATCTGTGGTGATATCCCCTTTTTTGTTTTTTGTTGCATCTATTTGATTATTCTCTCTTTTCTATTAATCTGGCTAGTGGTCTATTTTGTTGATCTTTTTGAAAAACCAGCTTCTGGATTTACTGATTTTTTGAAGGGTTTTTTTGGTGTGTGTCTCTACCTCCTTCAGTTCTTCTCTGATCTTAGTTATTTCTTGTCTTCTGCGAAGTTTTGAGTTTTTTTGATCTTGTTCCTCTTGCTCTTTGAATTTTGATGATAGAGTTTCGATTTTAGATCTTTCCTTACTTCTCATGTGGGCATTTATTGCTATATATTTTCCTCTCGTCACTGCTTTAAGTGTGTCCCAGGGATTCTAGTATGTTGTGTCTTCGTTCTCGTTGGTTTCGAAGAACATCTTTATTTCTGCCTTCATTTCATTGTTTATCCAGTCAACATTCAAGAGCCAGTTGTTCAGTTTCCATGAAGCTGTGCGGTTCTGAGTTAGTTTCTGAATTCTGAGTTCTAACTCAATTGCACTGTGGTCTGAGAGACTGTTTGTTATGATTTCCATTCTTTTGCATTTGCTGAGGAGTGATTTACTTCCAATTATGTGGTCAGTTTTAGAGTAGGTACAATGTGGTGCTGAGAAGAATGTATATTCTGTAGATTTCGGGTGGAGAGTTCTGTAAATGTCTATTAGATTTGCTTGGTCCAGGTCTGAGTTCAAGTCCTGGATATCCTTGTTAATTTTCTGTCTGGTTGATCTGTCTAATATTGACAATGGAGTGTTAAAGTCTCCCACTATTATTGTGTGGGAGTCTAAGTCTCTTTGTAAGTCATTAAGAACTTGCTTTATGTATTTGGGTGCTCCTGTATTGGGTGCATATGTATTTAGGATCGTTAGCTCTTCTTGTTGCATTGATCCTTTACCATTATGTAATGTCCTTCTTTGTCTCTTTTGATCTTTGTTGGTTTAAAGTCTATTTTATTAGAGATGAGAATTGCACTGCTGCTTTTTTTTTGCTTTCGATTTGCTTGGTAAAGCTTCCTCCATCCCTTTATTTTGAGCCTTTGTGTATCCTTGCATGTGAGATGGGTTTCCTGGATACAGCACACCGATGGGTTTTGGCTTTTTATCCACTTTGCCAGTCTGTTTCTTTTGATTGGCGCATTTAGCCCATTTACATTTAGGGTTAATATTGTTATGTGTGAATTTGATCCTGCTATTTTGATGCTAGCTGACTGTTTTGCCCGTTACTTGATGCAGTTTCTTCATTGTGTCTATGCTCCTTACCATTTGGTATGTTTTTGGAGTGGCTGGTACTGGTTGTTCCTTTCTGTGTTTAGTGCCTCTTTCAGGAGCTCTTGTAAAGCAGGCCTGTAGGTGATGAAATCTGAGTACTTGCTTGTTTGTAAAGGATTTTATTTTTCCTTCACTTATGAAGCTTAGTTTGGCTGGATATGAAATTCTGGGTTGAAAGTTCTTTTCTTTAAGAATGTTCACTATTGGCCCCCACTCTCTTCTGACTTGTAGGGTTTCTGCTGAGAGATCTGCTGTGAGTCTGATGGGCTTCCCTTTGTGGGTAAACTGACCTTTCTCTCTGGCTGCCCTTAGTATTTTCTCCTTCATTTCAACCCTGGTGAATCTGACGATTATGTGCCTTGGGGTTGCTCTTCTTGGGGAATATCTTTGTGGTGTTCTCTATATTTCCTGGAGTTGAATATTGTCCTGCCTTGCTAGGTTGGGGAAGTTTTCCTGGATAATATCCTGAAGAGTATTTTCCAGCTTGGATTCATTCGCTCCGTCACTTTCAGGTACACCTATCAAAGGTCGATTAGGTCTTTTCACATGGTCCCATATTTCTTGGAGACTTTGTTCATTCCTTTTTACCCTTTTTTCTCTAATCTTGCCTTCTCATTTTATTTCATTGAGTTGATCTTTGACCTCTGATATCCTTTCTTCTACTTGGTCAATTCGGCTGTTGAAACTTGTGTATGCTTCGTAAAGTTCTTGTGTTGTGTTTTTCAGGTCCATCAATTCTAAGAATACGTATTCTCTAGAATACGTATTCTTAGAGTTCCAGGAACATGTAAGAAACCATTTCTTGTTTTTTGTTTTTTTTTTTTTTTTTTTTTTTTTGTTTTTTTTTTGAGACAGAGTCTCACACTGTCACCCAGGCTGTAGTGCAGTGGCGTGATCTCTGCTCACTGCAATCTCTGCCTCCTGGGTGCTAGCAATTCTCCTGCCTTAGCCTCCCAAGTAGCTGGGACTATCGGCATGTGCCACCATGCCCAGGTAATTTTTTTGTATTTTTTGATAGAGACGGGGTTTCACCATGTTGGCCAGGCTGGTCTCGATCTCCTGATCTTGTGATCCGCCAGTCTCAGCCTCCCAAAGTGCTGGGATTACAGGTCTGATCCACCAAGCTGGGCATAAGAAACCATTTCTTATCTTTGCTCTTGCCTACTAGATTCTCAGCCCTCAGAGGGCTTGGACTTTGAACATATTAACATATTCATTTGTGGGAGCCTTCTTCAGGTTAATCTTTTTAAAAAGTCAATTTACCACTTCCCATTGCCTTCTCATCCCTTTGGGACCTGTATTTCATGCTCTGGCGTTATTTAGCTTGCGCTAGTGTTATTTAGATGGCTTGCTATTTCTTTCCTTTCTCTCTTGCTTTCCTTTTTATCATTTAAAACTCAAGTTCAGGGTTGTCTTTGTCGTGGAGGCTTCATTGTCTCTCTCCCAGATGTATTGTTAATCCTCTGCTGTATACTGCTGCGTACTCACCTTTAGTTCTGTACTTCTCAAATGGAATGGTAACTCTGGGGTTTCATGTCTCTCTCCTTCACTAGACTGTGAGTTCGGAGAAAAGACGATGATTTACTCACCCTGTCTCAGCTTCCCTTCTTGCTACTCAAATCAGTGCTTAAGAAATGATGTTGAAGGAAATTGTGTTTGCAGAAGAAAGTCAAATAAACATTTGAAAATAAACCAAGTCCCTTTCTTTTTTCTGCTTTACTGTACCTGTGCCTTGATGGCTCCATACCATCAAAGCTCTTTGATGCATCCCAGGTTCTTAGCACAAGAGTCTTCCACTTATTTTAAGTTCATTTAATCTTCTGCTTTGACCAAAATAACAAAAGCCAAATGAGCTGATATTGTATCATTTGCTTATCAGTTTGGTACAAACCATTTTTTATTTAGTTAATTGAAATTAACTAAAAACATGTGTAAAGGACTGGGCACCATGGCTAATGCCTGTAATCCCAGTGCTTTGGGAGGAATGAGGTCAGGAGTTCGAGACCAGCCTGGGAAACATGGTGAAACCCTGTCTCTTCTGAAAATACAAAAATTCACTGGGTGTGTTGTGTACGCCTGTAATCCCAGCTACTCAGGAGGCTGAGGCAGGAGAATCTCTTGAACCTGGGAGGCAGAGGTTGCAGTGAGCTGAGATTACACCATTGCACTTCAGCCTGGGCAACAAAGCGAGACTCTCTCTGAAGGAAAAAAAAAAAAAAAAAGTAAAGAAAGGTAGCCTGTCGGTATACACAGTTCCTTTTTCTGGGCCTAGAGGCTTGGGACATTAGTATTCTATAAGAGTCTCACATTTCTCCAATGTATTTGTGAGGCTCAATTAATGACTCTTTATCCTTTTTAATAGTTGTTGCAAATGATTAAGTGCCATTCAGTAGCAAACGAGTTCATCCAAGCTCATTATGTCCTTACCTGGCCCAGCTGAGCAGCATTTTCTGTTTATAGCTGAAGACCAACCTCCCATCTCCAGTCACTTTCAGATATTAGCACTCTCTTTAATTTGAACTTTTGTTGCCTTTCCAGTGGAAGTTCAAAGTGCCCTTGAAGTGAGATGACCAGGAGAGTAATAGGCAAGGGAATGGAAGTTGTAGAACAGGAGTGGAAAACTCTTTCTGTAAATGGTTGGCTAGTGAATATCTTAGGCTTTGGGGGCCATCTAATTTTTGTTCCAACCACATTGCTCTGTCATTATAGTGTAAAAGCAGGCATAGACAATGGGTCAATGAATGAATGTAGTTATCTTTCAATAAAACTTTGTGGACACTGAAATTTGAATTTTATATAACTATTAAAATATTAAAATATACAAAATATTACTCTTAACATTTTGTCTTAGAATTTATAAATATAGAAGGCTTTCTTGGCCCACATGCCTTACAAAAATAGGTGGCAGACTATATGTAGCTGGTAAGCTGTTATTTGTTGACCTTGTTGCAGGGCAGTGGTCCCCAGCATTTTTGGCACTGGGGACCAGTTCTGTGGAAGACAATTTTTCCATGGACAAGGGTGGGTTGGGGGGATGTTTCAGGATGAACTGTCCACACCAGATCATCACGCATTAGGGCATTAGATTCTCATAAGGAGTGTGCAAACTAGATCTCTCGCATGCACAGTTCACAATAGGGTTCGTGCTCATAGAAGAATCTAATGCTGATCTGACAGAAGGCGAAGCTCAGGCGGTAATGCTCACCCACCTGCCACTCACCTTCTGCTGTGTAGCTGGGTTCCTAACAGGCCAAGGAATGGTACTGGTTTACAGCCTGGGGGTTGGGGACCCCAGTTGTAGGGGACAGGTGTGCACGTGGCCTTTATAAAGCTCCTCCTATGTGTTTGATAATATACTCATGTTAGATAGAGTTCTGGGAACTCAAAATTTGGTGGAAGAGTCTGTTGCTTGTACAGATAGAGTGGTGACTGTGATGAGAGGTGTTTGCTTTGGGTATCATGAGAGTTCCAAGGTGGGAGTTCCAAGGTGGAGCCCCAGGGTTCAGGAAGTTAGCTATATGCCTGTGTAGGAGGAGGCAGGGAAGGCTTCCTGGTGGAGGGGACACCCTTTTTGTTGAATCTACAATGATCAAACAGTGAGTAGGGCTGTTCTCAGCAGAAAGAACCACATGAGCAACTTGGACTTAGGAAGCAGTGTTATGGATGACAGGAACTATAAGGATCTGGTGTTGCCTATAAAATAAAGGATAATGAGAGAAGAGGCCCCAAATAAGGCAGGCAGCTGGGCCAGACCACAGAGGGTTAGCACTTCATTTCATTAGTCATGAGGATCCAGTGAAAGGTTTTATGTGGGAGGGATATGATTGGCTTAGTTTGGGGAGATCATACCAGCACCCAAATGGAGAAGGAATCAGAGGGTCTGAGGCAGGAGCTATCATTAAGGGTGGCTGAAAAAGGACCCTATCACGCAGATAGAGTTGGCTATCCTCTCCTTGGCCAGTCAGCACTTTAAAACCAGAAGGGCAAGACATATCATAGGTGTTGCTAAAATAGCTCAGGTACACAGTGAGCAGCTACTCTAACCCACAGGATAGATCGGAAGCTGGGTCTGTTGTATTCCTTGTCCTCATCCAGAGTATCTTTGAGCTTGTGGTGATTTTCCTTGCATAGAGCTTAATTGGAAGCTCAGTGAGAGCTTAGAGAACTCAATGAAAGGTCGGGTATGGTGGCTCATGCCTGTAATCCCAGCACTTTGGGAGGCTGAGGCTGGCAGATTACAAGGTCAGGAGTTCAAGACCAGCCTGACCAATATGGCAAAACTCCCATCTCTACTAAAAATACAAAAATTAGCCAGGCGTGGTGGCGGCTGCTGGTAGTTCCAGCTACTCGGGAGGCTGAGGCAGGAGAATCACTTGAACCTGGGAGGCGGAGGTTGCAGTGAGCCAAGGTTGCACCACTGCACTCCACCTGGGCGACAGAATGAGACTCTATCTCAAAAATAAATAAATAGAAAAAAAAATAGAGAACTCAATGAGAATGAGGTAGAAAAGGCAGCTTTATTATTATTATTATTATTATTATTATTATTCACTGGATCCCTAGCACCCAGCACGGTGCCGGCATATAGTACATGCTGAGTGAATACTGAGGATTTGGCTTATGTCAGCATTTGGAAGACATCTGTACTATCATCAGTGTCACTAAATACTTTAGGTTGGTCTTCAGCATTTCTGTTGATTAGTGCTTTCTCAATGACCAGCTGTGTTATGCAAACCAAGTTTCTTGGAAATATGGTTATTTTGTGAGTGTATTTAGTAGCATGAAATAATGAGAAAGAAACTGTCCTTTCCTGAGAAGTTCTGTAGCTTTGTATATAAGAGGTAAGCCATTTAGTTCAGAAAGGTTTGTATCACTTTGCTAATAATACATTATACATAACCAAGAACAGGTCTTGATAGCATTGTTCATTAGAGCCCCAAATTTGAAAATAACCAATGACTGTCAGTATACAATGAAGAAATAAAATGTTTTATTTTGAGCTAAGATGTGTCATGATCTACCTTAAGTTGTAGAAGAATCACCCTGGCTGTAAGTGCAGAACTGACTGAAGTCAAGGTTTCTGAAGCAGGAAGAGCTTTAGGGAGGTGTTACAATTATCCAGGACAGCCATGATGATAATTTGACTAGGGTGGCATTGGTGCAGAGGGTAAGAAATGGCCAGATATATAGTTTACAAGTAGGGGACAGTATTTGTTGATGGGTTGGGTGGAAGATGTAAGAGAAAGGAGGCAAAGGGCTTTTGGATGGAGCACTGGAAGAATGCAGTGGCCATTTACAAGGATGGAAGGCTAACAATAGAACAGGTTTTGGATTGTGGGTTGAGTAGAGTGGGAAAGAGTTCAGGAGTTCAGTTTAGTGGAGGTATTAAATAATAAGTTGAAATATTAAGTATACTAATCTGGCGTTCAAGGAAAAAGGCCCAACTAGAATATCAATTTGGGAATCTCAGCGTTTAGATGATATTTAAAGCCAGGAAGCTGAGACAGGCCCCGTGTGATGCTTGAATTATCCAGTATAATTATCATGTTTTTAAGGCAGATTGATTATTTTTATGAAGTCATTTGATGTGAAAATTGAAACCATTGCATCCTTGTGTCTCTTCAAAGATGCATACATAAATAGTCTTTCTTGAAAAACAAGGCGAGATGAAAAACAGAATTCACGTATACATGATAAACATTTTCTTGCCAGGGAAAGCTGTGAACAAAACAGTTTAGGAAGGACACGCATTGAGCAGCATTTATGACTGATAAATCAAGGGAAAGAGTGCTGTTTCTGTACTGCGTCACTAAGTCTCCTGGCTGGCAGTTAGTAATGTGAAATATCAAAGTTTTATTTTTTAAAATGACATGAGAAGAGCTAGAATACAGATTAAAGAGTAAGTCTGTTTTTTAGAATTATTTTTGTTAATTTCTCAAAAACATACAATGAATTGATAAGTTGAGGGTTGTCTTTTACAGATTTCAAGTTGCAGAAATAATGCTGCACAAGTTAGGCACCCCCTTTCAAGGGATGGAGGACAAAACGCCTGTCTCTCTTTCGTTAGTATTCTAGTGGTTGGATTCCAAGGACAGAGTTTATAAAAACAAACAAAAGCCCTTTAATATGATTGATTTAAAAAATAGTAGAAAGGCTAATAACCTAAAACCTCTGGTCCCTGATCCAGAAGACATGATGTCATCTAATGTTGTGCTTTCTTCCTGAGCTTTTGTTCCCTGAGAAGCAAAGGAGGTGTCTTTATGTGGGGGAGTGTAACTTTGCTCTGCACCCTGTCTGGTTTCCTTGGATGCTCTTTACAACTTGAATAGGAGTAAACACCAAATCTTAAGGGGGAAACAGGCTTTTGCCAAAGCTGTCTGCATTAACTCAGCACCAAGTATAAGTACATCTCACAGCTTCAATGCTTCTCCCTGCACATGCTTCCTTTAGCTGTGCAGAGCAGCTCCGGAAATCCACTCATGAAGGCTATGTAGAAAAGGTTTCTCAGCCAGGTGCGGTGCCTCACACCTGTCATGCCAGCACTTTAGAAGGCCGAGGTGGGCGGATCACATGAGGTCAGGAGTTGAGATCAGCCTGGCTAACATGGTGAAACACCAGTCTCTACTAAAAATACTAAAATTAGCTGGATGTGGTGGTGGGTGCCTGTAGTCCCAGCTACTCAGAAGGCTGAGTCAGGAGAATTGCTGGAGATTCGCTTTAACCTGGGAGGTGGAAGTTGCAGTGAGCTGGGATCACACCACTGGACTCCAGCCTGGGCGATAGAGTGAGACTCCATCTCAAAAAATAAATAAATAAAAGAAAAAAAGAAAAGGCTTCTCTTTGAAAGTAGTGGTACTTGGATTTTGGGGGCAATTTGCAGAACTTTGGCTTCCTTAGCAGGAAATTGCAGCCCAGGAACCAGAGTCAGGATATTAAGAAAATAAGCATTTTATCAGGGAAATATTTATTGATGCTGACTACTTGCCAGGTGATTATAGGTGTAATCAAAGAAGTGGTCAACACTGACAGCTCACGTGCCTTTGCTGCCCGGGTGTGCCCATTGCTATGCTCAACAGCATCCCTGTTCTCCATGAGACTCATTCCATTCCCACACAACCCTGTGAGGCAGGTGCTCTTATTTCCCCAGTTTTACAGTCTGAGGAAACTGAAGCACAGCACAGCTAATAAAAGCTGGCTGTGCTCACATGGTTAATAAATAGCAGGAATGGGATTTGAACCCACCTGTGCAGAAGCCTCAGCCATGCTCCTCACCACTGCTCTGTGCCTGCTTCCCTCTCAAGGAGCGGTAATTACAGCTGTGACAGTCATCAATCAGCTGATCAGGGGCCGAACCCTCTGGCATACCACCATCGAGCTTTGTGACTTTTGGTAGATTACTTCTGTTGTCTGGGCCCAGCTTTCCTCATCTATAAATACAGGTAATAGTACCTATTACAGACAGTTGCTGTGAGGAGTACTTGTACCATCTGTGGTAGATGTTTAGTAAACATTGAGCCAGTGATTATACTGTGCTAAACACAAACCACAGCATTTCCTGTGGGGAACTGGATAGGGACAGAGGAGATTGCGTGTGAAGGGGGAAGGGTAAACCTTCGTGACATAGAATATAGTACCAAGTTAATGCCCCTGCTCATAGCGAGTGGTCTTTTTGCAGATTACAATTTTGACATTAATTGGAAGCATAAATAATAATATGCATATTTTTTCAACATAGCGTTTAGTATGCCCTTAACATGATACTGGGCCATCTGGAGTTTGTACCAGGCCTACTCTGTAGTCTGTTAGTGGGAGAGATCGGCTGGCTCACACAAACTGGGGAAGCAGGGCGAAGAAACTCTGGAAGAACCCGTAGACAGAGCCTTGATCCTTTTTGTGTATAGTTGCGTTTGACAGCTGTGAATGGTTTGGGAACCCTGTGAGGAAATAGTAAACTAGAAATCCCCTTGCAATAAATAAATTAAAAGCATAAATTTGAAGGAAGCTGCTGAAAGATGGGAAAAATTAGCTTCAGAGTAGACGTGGGAAAATTCATGGAAATGATGGGTCCTTTGTGGATGAAATATGATGCTTCAGCTCAGATTCATGGAGTAGATCAGTCTGACTTGCCCATGGGAAGGCATTAGACTTCCTCCTGCACTATGAGTAGCCTCAGGAATTTTTATTCCACTTTATGTGTAGGGCTATGGATGAAATTCAAGTACCACTTCTTTTCTGGGCTAGTCAAAGGATAAATAGGTATTGTTTTCTATTTATTTTCATTTATATCTACCCCTTTTCTTCATGTAGGTGTAGGCCCTTTGAGAACAGATGCCTGGTGTCCTATACTGGTGAAACATTTCATATCTCTGGTATTCACCTCATCTATATAAAACATAGCTAAGAACTAACAAGTAAGTTTCTGAACTAGCAAAACAGATTTGCTTACGTGTGCTACAGCTCCTGATACTCATTGGTAGCCTTTTATTGATTCTTTTTTATGCTTAAATATAAAAGGCTGATATCTGGACTAAAATCGTTTCAAAGAGAAAAATTATTATGACTCTGGCGTCAGCTTTTGTCCTCTGTGTCCCCTCTAGTGTTCGTCCCCCAGCATGGCTGGACGTGATCATGGGCAACCTCCCATCCTCACTTGCCCACCTCCTTCATTTCAGCTGTTGCTGTTGACCCTCCAGAACTCTGGGGAGAAATGGGCAGGAAAATAAAATACAAATACTTGGATAAGTATAGAGAAAATTTAAGGATTTATGTTGAGAAATCCCAAATGAAATTTGGATTAGATCATGTTTTACCAGAGTTCAGATAGTGACAGAACCTGAAAGAAACATCCAAAGCCAGACCGTTGTGATTAGCAGGGACAACACATTTTCATTATATTCTAGCTCACTGAACAGCCTAGCTTTGGTTCATTTATTACATTTCCTTAATTTATTTTTATCTTTATTTTTTTTTATTTTTAAGGTACCAGACTCCTTGGCATAGAAGGCAAAGTCAGTTTCCGCCTGTCTTCTGTGCCACATGGTGTTACAGTGCTCTCAGGTTTGAGTTTCTGAAGGAATTATTGCTAAGTCAAAGACTAGCCTTCAACACATGATGGACATTTCCCCTTTTTCCAAAACAAATGTTATTCCTAAAATTGGTTTTTCACGAGGCCAGTTGGGATTAGCTACAGACTACATGAAGGGCATCAAGCGTTCAGACCGAGATTTGTTTTGTTTTGTTTTATGCTTTCACAAATAAAAGGACCTGCCACAGCTGGGGAATAGTGTGAAGGTGAACTTTTTTACCTGGGAGTTCAAGATTGATGTACAGTGAGTAATTTGGTGTAAGTTACTTGGACCCAACTAGATTTTGGAAAACTGACATCCTATTATTTCTAGCATGTATGAGGATAAAAAAGTTTCAGTCTTATGTAAAGAAAGGAAAATATTAGCTCTTAGCTCATCTATTTTGAGGAGATCTTGGTTAGCCTGTCCCGTTTGCTTGTTGTGTCAGAACTTAAGTGGGTGCGGGGCAGGCGTGATTGAGAAACACTCAATACTTTTATATATTTGTCACACAGCTTCAAACACAATGTAGGAAAGTTTTTCTGCATAATATTGGGTGTTTTTAACGCTGCAGCTCCAGTTGTAAATTGGGATTTTCTGCTATAATATGACTTAGTTCTAGATTTATCTCCTAGGTAAGCAGACAAGCAGATTGACTTTCCTGGTTGCCTATGTTTTTACGAAGAACTCTTAGCAAAATGCAGATTTTTTTTTTTTTTTTTAAGATTCCATCCTCTAGTAGGCAAATCTGCTATTTTGGATTTATTAAAAAGGTTAAGAAATGAACAAACATTTAGTACACTAAAAAGACCTTAAAACTCGGTGATTGAAAAAATTTTCTAAAAGTATCTTAATCTTTTACTAGTATTTCCTTTAGCTATAAGAAGTAAAGATAGCAAAGATAGTAGGGATATTTATTTATTTATATTTGGATTTTATCAGAAGCTGATAAACTCAGATTTTTTAAGCATATTATTTTGGGGTCTTAATGGCCTATGGTCAGTGTTTTGATCCATTCCCTTAGATTTAGAAATAACTGAATTTTTCATTTATATAGATTGTTTTGTAACTTTCAGAACTATCTAAAAATATATTCACTTTAGCCCATATTATTAATAGTGAAACTATTAGTAAATGGGCAATATAGTTATAAGATATAACTATTTGTTAGTAATAACAAATGGCTGTTACCAGAGGCTTTAAGATGGTTTTAATTACAGTCATTAATAAAAGGAGAAAAAGTCATATATGTTCTTTTCATGTACCATACCTTCTTCTAGCCATGCTTAGGAATTTGAGCTCCTAAGGAAGAATGTTTCTCATCCTCAATTTAAGTTTTGTATGTTGAGTATATTTTTGGAAGTTTTAAATTATCTTCCAAAAAATAAAATTCTTTGAATTGTTTAAAATATTTCTTTGAATCTTATTATCTTTGGGCACTTGTTATTTCACTTTGCGTTAGCTGCACTGCAGTGTTGAGGACACCCACTTTGGATGTGAGCTCCAAGGGCATTCACATTGTCAGATTTAGTTCATGGACAGACCAAGTCACCTCTGTTGATGGTCAGAAAAATAAAAACAAATGCAAAATTATCATTTGAACCAAAGAACTGCAATAGATGAATTGTTCCTAATTAACCTGTTGTGAAATCAGTAACTGCTTTTGGCCCTAATGCCAGACCTGTTATTTGTTTTTGAAGATATTTTGGAAAATTTATCTCATTTGTTTGGCACATTTCATAGTGGAGGGGAAAGGAGAAATATTTCTAAAGATTTTAACCCCAGCTAACCATAGGAATTTTGATTTCCATGAAAAATTGGGGGGAGGGGAATGTAGGGAGTATTTTGTAAAAGTTTCTTTTAAATAGTGTAGCTTTTTGCAAACAAAGACAACCCAGATTTCAATTATTAGACAACATCTGGAATCAATAGTTAGCTGAAATTTACAGTGAAAAGAAAGGCATGGAAAGCAACTGCTTCATTAGCTTATAAAATTGGAAGAGCAGAATAACAGAGGGCATGGTTCCCAGGGGAGCCTGGTGCCCTCTAAAAACCCCGAGGAAGAATTTAAAAGTTCATTTATAATTGACAAGTGCTGGGTTGGTAGTGTTCGTTTTTATCCTGATTCCCTGATTTGGCTATTACAGTTTCATGAATTTTGCCTTAACTTGTCATTAAATTCTCTATGATAAACAAGCAGCAGTTTTTTCCCCTTAATATATTTTCATTTTAAAAATAGTCATAAAGAGGAAGCAGAAAGGCTTCATAGAGAATTTATAAAATGGAAATAACAGAGTTTTATTAGTTTCCTAGATAACATGAGCCACATGGATACCAGGTTTACAAGTACCATATGTAGAATGATGGGAGTGTTCCTATAAGGCCTTTCTAGTCCCAATACTGTGCAAGTCTGAAGAATGGCTGACCTGGGTTCGACCCAGATCCCTGAAGATAAGAGTGTTTATTCCCTCAACTCCCATTGGTCTGGTAGCTACTGTGTTTTCCATAGAGGTTGGGGTAGGGTGTGGTGAAGAATTGGTGTTCTCAGTGCAGCTGCGTTCCCTTGGGGAAAAGGGAGATGATGGAAGAAAGCAAGGTGTGTTCATAATTATCCAGTCTCTCCTGCGGACTGTGAACATTATGGATGGATCACCAGGTTGTGGCAAAGTTGGGGTGAGGCTTTTCAGGAATCAAGGTTTTTCTAGAAAGCCAGGAAGAGAAACAGTATTGAGGAGGAGTTAGCTTGTGTTCATTTTGTCTCCACATTTGCCAAGACCACCCTACCTCTCCCATACTATTCTGCCTCTACTGTATATAAATCCCACCCATTACCCAATTTTCATTACATGTGGAATTATTATTTTAGTTGTTTGATCGATTAAGTAGGCCATTATGAGGTAGCTTCAGCATCTAGTTATTGATTCCAAATAACCAACTTTATAACATTTCCAAAATGTAAATCCTTTGTAAGATGCTCTCTGTAGTTAGTAGTGTCTTAAGTAAGATTTTAATACTGAAGATTGTTAAACATAGTTCTTCTACAGTATGCCACAGAATTCACAACTTCTGATAGCTTCTGTGAGTATCAGTAAGTCCTAAGACCTTAGTTAAAAATAAGCGTTATTGTACAAAATGATTAGGAAGTCTAGGTTCCTGCCAGAAGATGAAACAAATATATACAATTTTACGCAAGATTCCTTTATAAGTCACCGATAATTGCAGTGAAGATAGAAGGGTTTGATTCAAATGTGAAGATAATTACAGTTAATTGTAGGACACATTCAATTTTCCTTGAAAATGTTGGCTGAAACCTTTCAAAAGCTATCTCTCACCAAACACCCATATACAAATTATTTGGTTAAGGAAGTAATATTGAAAGAGATCATGCCATATATGAAAATTGGACAAAAATGTTAATTTGTTTCATTTTCTGAAATAAATGGTACGTTTTCATTTTCTGAAACACTTGAAATTTCACCTGATGTACTGAATATTCATTTCAAGGATGCCTATGGTAGTGGTATTAATTTTGTACTTTATATTAAAGAAATCAAGGCTAAACTAAGTATATTGTATCCACTTCAAAAAGAACCCATTAAAGGTTTTGATTGCAATTGAAATAATCCAGCTGTGCCTGAATAAACTTGTGAGAAAACATCATGATTAGAAATGGCTAAGGTTGCAAGGCAGAAATTATCAATGGATGTTATGAGGTATGAAGAAAAACAGTATATTTGCATAGTCTCAAAGTATCTTCTTTTTAGGTACTTGTTACTTACACAGGCAAAAATAGTAACTGTACAGTGGAGAATCTGGACAGACACCACCTTAACCAAGTGATCAAGGTTAATATCACGAGTAATAAAGCCTATCACCATCATATACCTCCTAATGAGATACACCTAGCAGGGCACATCATCACTTCTGTGATATTCATGCCAAAAATGCATATTCTACATTTAATCATGAGGAAACAAACCAAAATTTAGAGATACTCTACAAAATAACTGGCCAATATCCTTAAATTAGCCAAAGTCCTGAAAGACAGAGAAAGACTGAGAAACTGTCCAGTATGGGAGGAGACTAAGAAAATATAACAACTAAATGTAACGTGCAAGCCTGGACAGGACCAAGGTGACGTTAGTTGGACAAGAGGTGATATTTGCATATGAGCTGTAGAATAGTTAATGGTATATGCTGTGGTTTAAATGTTTTTGTCCCCTCCAATATTTATGTTGAAATGTAATCCTTTTAAACATTCAGGTCTTGCCAAAGAGAGAGTATTAAGAGGTGGGACCTTAAGAAACGATTAGACCATGGGGACTCCTCCCTTGTTAATGGGATTAAGGCCCTGTTAAAATTTAGAGGCTTCATGCTGTGTTTAGGTAGTTTACCTCTCATGGTCTTCATCCTTCCACCACGTGAAGATACAGCAGGAAGGCTCTTACCAAATGCTAGTACCTTGATGTTAGACTTGCTGGCTTCCAGAACTGTGAGAATTAAATTTCTTTATAAATTACCCAGCCTGTGATATTCTGTTATAACAGCACAAAATGGACTAAGACAGTATATTGTTTCAAAATTAACTTCCTGGTTTTGTTAAATGTACTATATTTATTTAAGATCTTCACATTTGCTGAAACTTATTTAAGAATATATCTTTATTCTATATGTGCTACTTTCTTCCTTTTTTTTTTTTTTTTTCTGTTCTCAGAAAAGGGTCCTGATCAGATCCCAAGAGAGCCTTCTTGGATCTCATACAAGAAAGAATTCAGGGCAAGTCCACAAGCAAAGTGAAAGCAAGTTTATTGGAGAAGTAGAGATTTTTATGGTTATTTCTTGATTATATGCCAAACGGAAGGTGAATTATTGATGAATTACCAAGGAAAGGGACGAGCAATTCCCAGAACTCAGGGTTCCTCCCCTTTAGACTATATAGGGTAACTTCCAGATGTTGCCATAACATTTGTACATTGTCATGGTGCTGGTGGGAGTGTGTTTTAGCATGCTAATGCATTATAACTAGTATATAACAAAGTGAGGCTGGCTAGAGGTCAATTTCGTTGCCATTTTGGTTTTGGTGAGTTTCAGCTGACTTCTTTACCACATCCTATTTTATCAGCAAGGTTCTGATGACCTGTATTTAGTCCTGCCAACCTCTTAACTCATCCTGTGACTAAGAATGCCCAGACCTACTAGGTGGAATGCCACCCAGTAGCCTTGTTTTTCTCAGCCTCTGTTCAAGATGGAGTCACTCTGGTTTGAATACCTCTGGCACTTCTTTCTTCCTTTCCTTTCTTCCTTCTTCATTTCTTCCTTTTTTTTTTTTTTTTTTTTTTTTTTTAAGTTATGCTGTCTTTTTTTTTCTCGGGGTGGAGTACGGTGGTGTGATCATAGCTCACTGCAACCTGGAACACCTGGGCTCAAGCGATCCTTCCACCTCAGCCTCTTGAATAGCCAGTACCACAGGCATACAACACCACGACTGGCTTATTTTTGTAACTTTCTTATAAATCTGAAATTAATGCAAAATTAAAAGTTAAATAAAAGACAACAGGCTTAATTTTTTTCTACATAAGAATAGTAGAACTATAAGTGTATCTGTTTGCTGTGTATATTTTTAAATCTCTGGCAATATAAAACACAGAGCTGTAGAAAGGAGAACTAGCCTGGAAGTAGACCTCAGCACATTTGAGCCATGGTTTGAGAATGCTTTTGGTAGGAGAGTACATCAGCACTTTAAGGTGGTGTGTGTGGGGGCTGAGTCCCTGTCTTCCAGTTCACTTTTGTGGTATTTGCTGAACAATTAAGAGATCCTTATTTCTAGGTACACTGCTGGTTGGAATACTAGTCCCTTCCTTAAAGATATGTTTGGTCTTGTTGAAGTAACAAAATTCCTACAGATGGTAGAAATTGATAAATTCAATAAGAGTTAATAAAATGGATTAAATGCACATAAGTGCTAAATTGAATGATCAAGTGACAGAATCCAAGCACCTGAAGAGCTGTCCATCTACACAGTCTGAACTGTGTTTTGTTGGAACCAAAAAACATAGGAAACTTGTTCTTTCTCTTGACTTAATAACTCAACACCGGAGCAAAGTGTTATCTTCACCATTGTGTTTCTAGTGCCTAACACAATAGTGGCACATGGAGCATGACCCTTAAATACTAATTGAATTAATGAGTCAACTGCACACTTTGGTGATTTCGTTCCATTATGTATTCAACTGACACTTGTTGAGTTCCCACTAGGTGTCATGCATTGTGCTGGGTATTGGGAACGTAAAGGGGCCTCAAACGTAGAGGTGGTGAGTGAGTGTAATCAGTGTTGGAGGAAGATACGTGGGAGTGGTGCAGTGGAGTTAGGGTACAGACTAAGCCTTCCTTAAGGAGGATGCTTGCATTGTTTTGAAGACCTGTAAAGGGGACAAAGAGTAAGAGGCCTAGATGTCAAGTCGGGGGAAAAGTTCCGAAGGCATAAATAAGAGAGGTTCAGTGGGACTGTTGAGTGGGGAGTTGTAAAGGGTGACATTGGAAAAGTATGCAGGAGCTAGATTTTGAAAGAACTTTGGACTTTGTTCCTTTGTTTCTCCATTGAACTGTTCACTGGCTCCCCTATCTCTTTGAGAAATGGTTTTTGACTAGGTATCATGGCCAGAGCCAGTAAAAATTAGCATTTGTTCAAAATTGGAAAAAGGCTTGTCATCAGAGCAAAAGGGTAAGTAATTATAGAAATTTAGAGTTTGATTCTTCCAATGGGAGTGTAAGGCAATTTGTAGGTAATAATATAGCAGACTTCTTAACAAGTCAACACTGGGATGGGAGTCAAAATCCACATTGGAAAAAGGAATACCTATGAAGGAAAACCAGAAAACTAAATGCTTAGCTATATGAGGAAGATGAGTGGCTGACACTGAGACAGGACTGAATCTTAGGCTGGAGAGAACATTAGAAGAGGCTGCAAAAATAAGCTGGACACATTAAAGTGGTGTGTGGAGGCTGGGTCCCTGTCTTCCAGTTCACTTTTGTGATATTTCCTTTTTGGTGACTTTTGGGAAACTGGGCTGGCCTGCTGAGTCACTCTGGTGCAGGGTGGAGATGGCAGTGATATTTGGATGTACCACTTCAATTCTACTGTGTTATATGTTTTGAGACTTTGAGTATTTAGTATTCAAAGAGAGAAGTCAGGGAAAAAAAGGAACAGAGGGCTATAACATTCTTTTTCTCTTCCCTTATAGAAAAAAAACTAGAAGTAACAAACAAAAAGTTAGCAAACTTTATCCTGTATGTTAAATAATCTCAGTTCTTAATCTGAAATAGTATTATTTGAATATTAGCCATCTCACATTGGAAAAGGTGATTTTTTTTTTTTACCAGATATTGGTGGTAGATTAAATACATTTGATTAGAGAGTGATATTTTATTCAAACAGTTTTTCATTTGGATTGGGGAAAAGCAGTTGCCTTCTGTATCTTCATTCTCCATTGTGACATGAAGACTGTATTGGAATTTTGTCCTGCCTGGTCTATTGTCCTGCCTGGTCTGCTGTCTATTGTCCCTTGCACAAATAATACTACTGTGCAGAGTGAATGGTGAAAGCTGCGTCTGCCTCCCTTCCTAATTCTGCCTTGGCGTTTTTGGAAAATCCCTCTTAACTCCATTACTTTCCTTATCAGTCTCATTGCCAAGATGGGTTTTTTTTTTTTTTTTTCTGCTTTATCAGAAAAAGCAGTAGTGTCAGCTTTTTTTCCTCGAGGTGCTTAAGCCTGAATCTTTCTAAGTTTAACTAAATAATGATTTCCAAGAAACTGTAATAACAGAATAGAGGAAGGGTTTTTATTTACTATTATAAACGGAAGGCTTATTTTGGCTTTTAAATCTATGGCAGATTCAGATCCTGCTTCCAAATTTCCAGTTAACCATTATGATGAAAAAATATTATCTCGTATTTACTTACAAATCGAATTCTCATATATTTGTTTGATCCTCGTGACGTCCTGTGAGGTGGGCCAGGCAGGTGGTGTCATCCTGGGCTAGGAAGTGGAAGGACCAATGCCTCATGGGTGGTGGAGCTAAATCCCAGGCCTCCATCTAATTCACATTGTCTCCCTTTCCTAAGTGCTAGGAGGCTTTTGAAATAATTGTTTGGGCTTTCTCTATTCTAGGATGCTCCTTTTGGCTGGCAGCTGGCCAAAATCATAACCTTTTCTATCATATTAAGTTGTTTTTAAAGGTATGGATAGGTGGATGCAATAATTAGCTTACAATTTTATTTTTTTGACCTTCAGTTCTTCTTGTAGCCACTTAGGAAAGGACCTTAGCATCTGTGACATGAAATCCAAGGTGAAGAGTCTGTTTATGACCCTTTGGAGAATAAAACTGGTTCATTTATTGCCACAGTGACAATGTCTTCAAATAAATCTGAGTGTGGAAAAATTTCCTCCTGATATTGCTAATTCTGTCCTTGTTTGCCTCTTTCCTTTTCTTTTTCTCTACCTATAAAATGAGTATTGAAATGTCTGTGTCATAGAAGGTTAGAACTGACACAGGAAAACTTAGCAAAATCCTTAAGATAAAATAGTAATGCTATCATGTTATTTTTTCTTTTCCCTTAAAAAGAGGACTTGAAACAAAGTGGGCAAGAAGTAAATTCTGAATGGGGAGCGCTCGAAAGCTTGTAAGAGGCTGAGCCCTTCAGGAAGCATACCCTGAGATGCAGATTGGCTTGCAGGGTATTTATCAGGAAGTACTCTTGGGGTTCACTCTAGTGCAGTGGTGGGGAAGGAAGCAGGACTTGGCAGAGAGGGAGAAGTTGCCCTGTGATGCAGGCCTACTGACAGCCTCAGTCACTTAAGTTGGAATGGCCCTGCAGAGTTATACCAAGTTGTAGTGCCAAGTTCCAGCCTTCACTGGATGTAAACCACCCTGGGAAATAGCCTCAACCTTGGGGAAAGCAGTTCTCTTCAGCTGAAGCCATCCTAGAGAGAGCTAGGGTTTGAGGACTGTCTGTCTCAGCACTCCCAGCCATAGGGAGAGTCACTGATTTCCAAAGAAGGATCTGGGAGGTGCATCACAGCACATACCACCATTCTTTGCCTTGGTGTTCGAGCACGACGAAGTTCTACAATCCCTGGGAGAACTATCCTCTTCACAGTCAAAAGCAGCAATATATTTTCAGGTGGTATTTGTAATATGTCAGTAACAATTATGTACCTTTCATTCAATATGCTTCTGATTTTTCAAAGTCACATAGGCCAGAAGGGAGTTGTGTGACATGTCTCAAAGGCTGACTGTATGATAAGTGGCCTAAGAATGCAGTCCTGCTTGTGAATGTGCATATATTTGTGCCTCTTAAGTGAGCCTGCAAGGTGTGTGAGGCCTGTGGGCACAATCTATTCCCAGATGAAGGCAGATCCCAAACATGTGGCAGGTCTGAGGACCAGAAGGTGAAGCACAGCATTTCTTTATTCTTCCCAGCAAGTTCATTTTCACCACAGAGCAGTATCCGGGAGGTCGTCTCCACATAGTCCTGCTGTGACACAAGTAGCCACCTGGGAATTCCTTGCAGTCGGGAATAACCAGCTTGCTTCTAACCTCATCTTGTGGAGGGAAAAGACAGAAAGGAATAAAGAAGAAAAACAACTCTATGCTATACTTTCAAAGTGATAGTACCAAGAGTAACCTCCAAATGACTTCTGTCTTCCTCCAGCCCTGTCCCAGACAGCTAGAAAAAAGGGAAATACCTTGAAATAGACTACTGATATGGTTTTTTCCACCATATTTTATCTTTCCCTACAGTGGGGTTTTGTACATATGTACAAGTGACTCCTTTTCCTTTTCCATCATAGTTCACCATTTCATGAATTAAAGGACCTGAGAAAAATTTAGTTCTCCTTGGCCAGGAGTGGTGGCTCACGCCTGTAATCCCCGTACTTTTGGAAGCCAAGGCAGGCAAGGTGTTTGAGACCAGCCTGGGCAACATGACGAAACACCATCTCTTCAAAAAAATATGAGCATTAGCCAGGTGTGGTGGCGCACACTTGTAGTCCAAGCTACTGGGGAGGCTGAGGTGGGAGGATGGCTTGAGCCTGGGTGGTAGAGGCTGCAGTGAGCCAAGATTGCACCACTGCACTCTGGCCTGGGCGACGAGACTCTGTCTCAAAGAAATAGAAAAATTTTTTTAAAAAGAATTTAGTTCTCCTTAACCCCTTTCCTTTTTCTCTGTTTCTCTTATCTAGGTTCTTCAGAAATTCTACCCCTTTCTTTCTTTTCCATTTGTGAGCCCCTCCAAATGATCCGTATAGAAGCTGATAAACCTTAATGGATACTTCCATGACATGCCAGAGCCGAATGTGAAAATGAACATGGATGTAGGAAGGAACCAGTTTGAAATGTCCTCTGAGGATGTGACACCAAATTCCTTTAGAATGTCTACAACACCAGTGCCTGCTCTGTCATTGCCTTTTGATGGGGACTGCTGTGTTTTCAGCACCAGTGTTCCATATTTTACAACCACTCATATCAAATTTTATACTTAATTTCTGGTGCAGTCAGTTCATTTTTGCTGGTGAAAAACAGCAGTTTCCTTTTGTCATGAAATAGAATTCTGTGGGCTAGCCTTAGAACTTGGGAAGAGTAGCTTTGTGTGTTCCGTATTGTAAGCAGTTGGCTCGTAAGTGACCTTTTAGATCACAACCTGTTCATGAGTTGGAGATCCTTTTAGCAGAAAGATGAAGCCAAAATCCAGCTTGAAGAGAGAAGTTTTCCTTCCTTTATATCACAGAAGACAAAGCGTTTCCATCATGTCTTTCCTGTATTATGTTCCATTCATCTAGATGGTCAGCCTGTAAAGGGCAAGGACAGCATGTGCTGGGCTCGAATTGACCTGTGCCAAGTAGAACCATTATTCTCACAAAGATAAGGAAGCATATGTTACTGTCTGTGGCTTAGAACTACGTGATTGACTTAGAATAGCTCTTTTTCTTTTTCTTTTTTTTTTTTTTTTTTGAGATAAGAGTCTTGCTCTGTCGCCCAGGCTGGAGTGCAGTGGTGCAATCTTGTCTCACTGCAGCCTCCGCCTTCCTGGTTCAAGCAGTTCTCCTGCCTCAGCCTCCCAAATAGCTGGGATTACAGGCATGTGCCACCACGCTGTGCTAATTTTTGTATTTTTGGTAGAGACGGGGTTTCACCGTGTTGGCCAGGCTAGTCTCGAACTCCTGACATCAAGTGATCTGCCTGCCTTGGCCTCCCAAAGTGCTGACATTACAGGTGTAAGCCACTGTGCCCAGCCAATAATTCTTAATACTTTGTTTTAATTTAAAATTTTAAAAGTCATGGATTCCTGTGATTGAATTTCTTTGTATTCAGTTTAAGTTTTAAAATGTGCATTGGTTCTTGGCATGAGCAAATAGCATCATTGGAATTAAGAAATGAGTCCCCATTTCACTGCATCATTTGCCTTCATTTTATATTCCTCATAGAAATTTAAGAGTTGTATCTGAGACTGTTTCTCATGGCTATTCAATTCTTAAACTCTCAATAAGCACTAACTGATGTCATATGAAGGAATGACACTGATAGTAATAACAGGCAGTTGGTTAGAATATCCTTTTTAAATGGTTATGCTATAAATTTAGTGTTTTCAGCTGACAGATATTTTTTAAGGACTTAGCTATAAACTGGGTTTATATACATATAAACGGGGTTTATTAATCCAAGTAAATTTTTGCATAGTAGCAAATGGGCAGAGATGAACACACCACCATAGAAGTAGTTTTTATCTGCAGTTTAAAATTGTGCTCTCAGGGCCTGTATAACTAAAATAATAGTACTGAATATTTATATTCCCAGCTTTACCAAGGGTTCATTCACTATGATTGTTTTATGTAGTTACTAAAGATCAATTTATAAGAAACTGTTCAATTTATAAGAAAAACAAGAAAAGGAAATCGAGGGATCAAAGCACTAGGTAGTCATCTTTGGTAAACCTTGATATTATTTGGGGGAAAATGCCCCTGGGGAGTGTACAATGAGCAAACTTTTGTATAAAGAGATAGCTACTTTATAATAACTGGTGATAATGCATTTTCAAGTATAGGTGTGTTTCATGCAGAAACACTTGCAGAAATTTAAAGGGATTTAATTGAAAAGTTGTTTCCAAATGGAATTTGAAAATAGCATATGCTTTAAGTGCATTTGATGGATTTGCAAATTGAGGCTTCATTAATGTATACATGGTGTTAGGATGTGTGCTTTGCTAAACTAGTTTTTCTTAGTTTATGATACATTATATGCTACCACCGAGAAAAATGAATGAGCCATATTTTCAAATCCTTTGTTCTTTGCCTAGAACTATCTTTCTCTTTCCCCTTTCTCTTTCGTAACCTGAAGCCTAAATATTTTTCCTAAGTATAGTATCCATCCATCTACTCATTAGTACACAGCAAGGTGGAGTTACTTGTCTAACTCAATGACTGAGAGTGACCTGCCATTTTAGAAGATAAAGATCAAAGTCACTCCTTGAGCTACATCCTGAAAAGTATTCCTCTCCAATATGATCCGCGGTTTAAAACTTATTCCTTAGATAATTTTAGTTATGAGAGGTGTTCCTGAGGTTGTCTGAATCCATAAAAACCTAGGCACCATTTCTCACTGGCTTCATTCATTCATTCATTCATTCATTCCATGTATTTGTTGGTACTCCATTCTTGTACTCAGAGCTCATGCTGGCTCTTGAAAGATGAATGAGAAAGTTTCTCTTCTCAAGTAGAAAGACACAGACAAAGTGCTATATTATTATGTGATGCCTTACTACATTTGAGGTATGGTCACAGGACCCTAGAAACACAGATGAGGGAGTAATTGTATTCAGTGTGGACCCAGGGATGAAGAAAGGGAAGGGGTAGCATCAGGAAATCTTCTAAAGTCCTAACCTTGGAGCTAAGCCTTAAATTAAAGCTGCTTTGCAGTTCCCAGTGTAGGAGTGAGGAAGGCAGCCCCCTAAAAAGGGAATAATCGATGTAAAAGCACTGAGGTCTGCAAGAAAAAGCTTGATGAGAAATTGAGTATGGCTGAGCATAGGACAGTATGTGGAGAGGTGGGTTGGGTGTGAGCCTGGAAAAGTAGGAGAGCAGTTGATAAGCGTGTCATATGAGATGCTGAGAGCAGGCTGTCTCTTCTGCATTATCAGATGGCTGTTTCAGGTGTTGACAAGTGTCCACGTGATCACAGGCTGTGATTACATAGACTAGGCTGATTTGGGGACAGAGTTCTTTGGAAAGTGCTATGCCATGTCACTGCTGAGCTGAAAGTCCTCTTGCAGACTCAGAATTTGGGGCTGGCAGGGGAATTTCAGTTCATTTTTCTAGCTCCTTTGTTTTATAGAGGAACCATCTGAAGACCAATGAGATTAGGGAACTTATTTGCTTTCCTTTAATATTTATTACATATTACATAGCTGAACAGTCAAATCAGAGCTCACCCACATATACTATTTGGATAAGAAATGAGATAATGCATGGTTATGACTCAGATAAGCTGTCATCCCAGTTTTAAACAACTCCTATGAAAGAATGAGTTTTCCCAAGTAATACAGCTTTTGATTCTTAGAATTTTAAGCACACCCTTAAAAATAGTATTCCCAATAATAAAAGAACCTGACTATTGAAGACCAGAGAGTTTAACAGTAATGGCCACAGCACTCCCTCATTCACTCACCCAGTGATTATTTACAGTGAGGTTGTGGAGATTCTGAGAGGTTAATATCCTGATCAGGGTCACACAGGTAATAAGTGATGAGATTGGAATTCAAATCCATGTGTCAAAATGCCAGGCTTGATACCATTTTCCTAAACTTGAGAATTTTAAGGATGGAACTCTGGATTACACTAACACTTAAGAGCAGGGCTAAGAAAGAAGGTCTGGAAAAGAAGTCTGGCGGGTGTGACAGAGCAGTAGAAGATTCAAGAGAGGATAGGGCCAGGCTCAGTGGTTCACGCCTGTAATCCCAGCACTTTGGGAGGCTAACGCGGGTGAATCACGAGGTTAGGAGTTTGAGACCAGCCTGGCCAACATAATGAAACCCTGTGTCTACTAAAAATACAAAAAAAAAATTAGTTTAGTATGGTGGCAGGCACCCGTAATTCCAGCTACTCAGGAGGCTGAGGCAGGGGAATTGCTTGAACACAGCGGGCAGAGGTTGCAGTGAGCCAAGATCACGCTACTGCACTCCAGCCTGGGCAACAGTGCAAGACTCCATCTCAAAAAAAAAAAAAAAAAAAAAAGGAGAGAGAGAGAGAGAATAGACTCCTGGAAAGCAATATGAATGTGGCCACATTGAGGGGACTGGAGATCTTAGTAAAGCAGTTTCAAAACATGGCGAAGGCTGGATTGCAGGGGCTGAGGAAGGTAAAGAAATGAAATCTATCACTAGTACTACTGTGTTCAAGAAGGTGATGAGGATAAAGAGAGGAGAGCCAGAAGTGAGGCAGGCAGCCCTGGGTACGCAAGGGTGTTCCTGAGTGGTAGGAGCTGTATACAGAACTGTGTTGGGAAGTCCATGCACCAAGACTTCCAAAAGAAGCATCAGTAGTGCAGAGTTTGGGAAGGCAATTCAGAGTGTAAGTTTGTCTTGAAGTCTTCTAAATTGCAGTCAACCTACTGTCAGTTAAGTTGCTGATCCCTTGTAAGAAGAGGTCTCTGAAAGTTACATGAAGTAATCTGTCAAGACATATCTCCTTGATTATTTTGCCAGCAAAAAGCTTCTTGAATGTCATCATGAGGCTGTATGGTATTCATTGTTATAATTAGAAAATGATATCATAAATTAGTGCTTATGTCCTTAATTGGTTTCTATCTATATAGTTATTTTGTTCTATCTCATAACTTTGGGTTGTGTTTTCTGTCCTGCATTTTGACCTCTACTGTTAATTTTGTTTTGAGATCATAAAAGGGTTTGAGACTTCTCTAAAAGCTCATTACTTATTGGCATGTTTTCATTTTTCACAGATTTGTGTGTTCCTTTAGGCTTTTAAAATGATACAACCCCAACAGTAGCAATAACTTACTTTTGAGGATTGGGGTTATATCTAAATCTCACTGTGAAGCAAAATTATAAGTTTCTCTCCTAAAATTTTGGCCTTTTAAGAATCATTTTCTTTTGATGTGAATTGTTAGTTGCTTTCAGTGTACATAGTATTCCATAGGCGATGACTTCTCTCTTTTTGTGTGTTGAAATGCATCTTCTTTATTTCTCCATCTTTGCCTCTTTTCTGACTCAAGCTTTACTTACTATTCAGGGAAGACTCACTGAGCTTTCTTCTCTCTATAAGTCCTGGAGTTGCCAGGAAAGGACTATGCATACTTTCTCTCTATGGGTATAACATCCTAGTCCTGTCCTGCCATGCAAAATGTTTCAGAAACCAATTATTCTAAACCATTAATCTATAATTAATTGTGATCACTCCCCATTCCAAGTGCTATGAGAGCTAAGACATGTGGGAATTGTTGTGGTGGCCGTGTGTTTAGGCCTGTGGGAAGGCCCCGCTATTACTAAATAAAATGTCTCTGTTGATTACTGCATAAGAAGACTCCTTTTATGCACCGCATACTATGCTAGACTCTGGGCACATAATGGTAAGCAAATGGATGCAGTCCCGTCTCTTGAGAATCTTATAGTTTATGGAAAAGAAATCTGCTCCAAACAATATAGCAGAAAGGTAAACCAAACTTAATAACAAGCAGGAAATATAATCCTCATTTATTATTGAACACATATTTATTAACCACCATGGTCTGGCATTTGGATGGGGGAGTGAAGAGAGCAGTGAACAAGAGGGTCATCGTCCTTTAAGCTCTCAGGCAGTACCTTTGTTCATATCTGTTATTGGGTGATAGCACTGATATATTGTGTATTATTTTAATAAATTTCATATCTTTGAAATGCATATTTATAATAATTTGACCAAGAAGTTAGCAAAGTATATAAACTTAATAATTTTCTTAAAAAGATGTAAAATTAAAATATGACAAAGGATTCTAGCTATCAAATTATACTTCATATTTATATTAATTTTTCCTAGTCAATAACATTTAATGATAAGCTGTAACGGACATGATTGCCTTCATACATTCTGTATCATTTTTTACAGTTATTGCCAGTTTCCGAGGAACTGTTCCATATGGCCTGTCATTGGAAATTGGAGATACAGTTCAGATCCTGGAGAAGTGTGATGGTGAGTAGCCTTGTGGCAATCACTTGAGATTGATGGACAACTTCCTCAACATGCAACTGTTCGTAATGTTGTCCATGCCACTATTAATCTCTGGAACTTTTCCAATAGTCACAGCAAGTCATTTCTGACAAAATTATTTCCTGCATTTTCAGTGTTTGGCTAATGAGAGGGTATCATTGCCTATTTTTAAGCTGATTATAATGTTATTTCCTTCAAGTAGCTAGATGTGAACAGAGAAAGCAGTTGACGCTACCGTATCTAAGGTAGTTCTTGACTCAGTAGCAAACTAGAAGATTTTTCTCAGGATCTCCAGGATCTAGTAGATGCCCCAGGACAGGAAGAAGAAGAGCCACAGAGCAGACATGGCTTACTTAGGCTGAGTAGCCATGTGCCTCTGGAGGGCTCCTGCCCAGGCCAACTCTGCTCTCCACCTATAGTTTCTTCCCCTCGAACTTGGAATAAAATTATTCAATGCACTTGCATAATATTAGTGGAATATACTCTCTGACCTTGTATGATTATTAATTTATATAGTAGATAACTCATTAAAGATACCTAATAGTTCCCAAACGTTTCCATTCCTGACCCATGAAACATTCTTAAATGCTAGTCCTTAGAAAGATTTCTGATCAAATGACTACTTTTTTTGTTTTTTCTTTGAGACAGGGTCTCCCTTTGTCACCCAAGTTGGAGTGCAGTGGTGTGATCATGGCTCATTGCAGCCTTGACCTGCGGGGCTCAAGAGATCCTCCTGCCTCAGTCTTCCAAGTAGCTAGGACCACGAGGACACTCCAATGTGCCCAGCTAATTTTTTTTTTTTTTTTTTTTTTTAAATTTTCTGTAGAGATGGAGTCTCACCACACTACCCATGCTGGTCTCAAACTCTTGTCCTCAAGTGATCCTTTCATGTTGGCCTTCCAAAGGTGAAAATTCCAAAGTCAGATTACAGGCATAAGCCACTACACCCAGCTTTTCTTTCTTTCTTTTCTTTTCTTTCTTTTTTTTTTTTTGAGACAGAGTCTTCCTCTGTTGCCCAGGCTGGAGTGCAATGGTGTACTCTCAGCTCACTGCAGCCTCCACCTCCCAGGTTCAAGAGATTCTCCTGCCTCAGCCTCCCAAGTAGCTGGGATTACAGGCATGCGCCACCAAGCCCCGCTAATTTTTTGTGTTTTTAGTAGAGACTAGGTTTCACTGTGTTGGCCAGGCTGGTCTCAAACTCCTGACGTCAGGTACTCCAACCGCTTCCGCCTCCCAAAGTGCTGAGATTAGAGGCGTGAGCCACTGTGCTCGGCCACACTGCTTTTCTTATTAACAAAATGACTACATTTTAAATCCCTGTTAGTATATCCAAAAATACCCATGTTTTTCCTCTTAAAAGGTTTTCCTTACTAGGATTTTATATTATGATGACATTCTATCATATCAAGGCTTATTATAGATTAAATTATATTATTCTAAACAGAACTACTACATTTGGTTAGAGCCTAGTATTAGATGGTGGTCATATTGGATTATTTATTCTTTCTACTGCGATTGATGCCTTAAAAAATATAAAAGATTTTCTATGTTGTTACCAGATATATTTTGACTGTTCCTACTTTGTATACAAATAAATATAAAATTTATTTTGAATTGCTATGTGAAACTGGGCTCCATAACTAATAGGAGCTATTGTGTAATCTAGGACTTTTTCTGTATAGTATAAGTGGGCAGAGACCTGTCTATGACATTTTTGCAGTTCTCAAAAAGTTTTGGTTTTTGTTAGAATAATTATTTACAAATGGATGTATTTCTTGGATTTGTCTTTATGGAAGCTGATAAACCCTGAGATATAGAGATTCTGATTTTCAGTTCATTCTACTCTCTTCAGACTGATTTTAAAACTGTTAGGGATTAACAGTTTTACAATATATGGTTTTAAGAAAAATTTTACAATATATGTTTTTATTTTTTGAGACGGAGTTTCACTCTTGTTACCCAGACTGGAGTGCAATGGCGCGATCTCGGCTCACCGCAACCTCCGCCTCCTGGGTTCAGGCAATTCTCCTGCCTCAACCTCCTCAATAGCTGGGATTACAGGCACGCGCCACCATGCCCAGCTAATGTTTTTTGTATTTTTAGAAGAGACGGGGTTTCACCATGTTGACCAGGATGGTCTCGATCTCTTGACCTCGTGATCCACCCGCCTCGGCCTCCCAAAGTGCTGGGATTACAGGCTTGAGCCACCGCGCCCGGCCTACAATATATGGTTTTAAGAAAATGTATTATGAGGAAGAAAAATGTTTAAATACAAAGCTCAAATAGTTGTTTTATTTTAAAATGTTGGCTAAAATTTAATTATTCAAAAAATGCTATTAGCTATAACATTTACTACATAGTATAATAATTTTTTTACCAATAAGCAAAATGGTCTTTATACTTGAAAAAATACAACATATGTCCTGATTTATTATAAACTATAAAAAGACATGTAAGGATAGTGCTGCAAAATTGATTAGAAATTGCTGGGAGCTTAAATTCAGTAGTCCTTGAGCCCGTTTACTGGCAAGGGATGTGATCTAAGACCCCCCAGTGGATACCTGCAACCTTGGATAGTACTGAATCTTATATCCTACATTTTCGTTTTTTCCTATACATGTGATAAGATTTAATTTATAAACTAGGCATAGTTGACAATAACTAATAATGAAATAGAATAATTGTAACAATATTCTGTTCACAGTTTAGTGAATAGAAGATTAATTTTTAATTAGATCTTAGCAACCTCAACGTATGATTTTTTTCTTTCCCTATTAAAGAACTTTCACCTTTTCACTTAAAGAAAGCACTTCATGGCTTCTCTTTGGCACATCCCAGTTGCCAGCATTACCACTCTTGTGCTTTGGAGCCAGGATTAAGTAAAACAAGGGTGACTTCAACACAAGGACTTTGAAACTGTGATCCTTAACCTGATAACCAAGAGGGCTACTAAATAACTAATGGTTGGGTAGCATTGACAGTGTGGATATGCTGAACAAAAGGATGATTCATGTCCTGGGCAGAACAGAGCAGGCAGGCACAGGATTTCATCACGCTACTTAGAATGGCATGCAGTTTAAACATTATGAATTGTTTATTTCTGGAATTTTCCATGTAGTATTTTTGCACTCTGGTTGACCATGAGTAACTGAAACTGTGGACAGTGAAACCACAGATAGGAAGGGACTACTGTGATAGGCATTCTACAGAATAAAAATTATGCTGAGCTCTTGATCAGCCATTGTGCTGATGAAAATGTGCCAGTTAATTCCGGCAGTGAATGACGGGTTCACTCTTCATACAATATGAGACTGATCGTAACCCAAGACAATGGGCTTAAGGATGTGCAAATTCACTATGTGACTGATTGACCAGGTACTATTATTTGGTGGCAGAGTCTGGGCTTTGTAGTCAGGCCAGTGGAATTTGGAAATGTATGAAATCTTATGCAGATTCTTGACTTGCCAGACATAATGTGGCCTTCTATAAAATGGGACTAAATGGTACTCAGAGAGGTCAAGTAACTTGGAGAGCATTAAACAGACAATAAGAAACAAAGCCAGAATTGAAGCCCAATGCTCTGATATTAAAGCCTTTGTTTACATTATGCATGATGCTATCATTTATATACATTTTGATATAGTTTTTTAAAAATTGTTTTATTAATAGAATGCTAATGTGTGGTCACTTGAGCTATTGTCTAGCCAATACTTACCATATTTACCCACAGAGTATTTACATGTATGGTAAAATTCCATTGACAAAGAACAGATTGATTTGTTATTTCTTTAAAATACTACAATGGTTTATCAAAATATGACCATGATTATTTTTCCACAGGTTGGTACAGAGGATTTGCCTTAAAAAACCCAAATATCAAGGTAAAAATTGTTATTTCTAAGTATAATTATGAAATTCATTAAGAAAGATAGTATTTAAATTATTTCTTTATACAATTGAAATTACAGTTGGAAATCAGTTGAAATACCAAGTGATAATACAGATTTTCATAATTTTGGAAGTTCCTTTGAACTTGGATTATAGTTAAGATGTGCTACTCAAATGATAATCCTATTTAGCTCTTGAAAATTGTACTGAGAAGCCCTTAATAAGCTCATTATACATAAACAAAATCTTTCTGAAGTGGTAGTTTCTCGGAAAGCTAAATTAAAATTCAGGCAGAGGAAATATATATTCCAAAAGAAATATTAAATTGCAGTATTTAATCTTTATGTTTTCCATGATATCATTTGTAAAATATTGGTATGGAGAAACAAGTTTATTTTAGTGGGGTGTTAAGAGTCCTTTTGGGTTTGGGGGCTGAAGCCAGGAAAACAATATTATTTAAAAGCCCATTTTTCTTTCCATTTCACGCAGAAATTAAGATTCATTATCCTTGATACATTTCTATAAATCCTCAGGAATTATAGCAAGAAGTAACGTCATTTTTGTTTTATCTTTTGTTTGTATAGTTTGTGATTTTGACACTAATCTTACTAATAATCTGTGTTTTTTATCTTACTCTAATCTCCTCAGCCTTCATCCATGTTTCCTATATTATCTAATATTTTTATATGTCATATTCATTTTTTTGGTTTAATTCTGCCTTTAGGATTGTAGATAAGAAATTGTATCACTTTTCGTTATGAAAATACAATTTTGCCTTTTTGCTTAAATATGCCATTTTCTGGATCATCCACCTGTGTTTAATTACTTCATGTATTTTAGGTCATCCTAAAGGGAAGCATAAGGGATAAAAGAGTATACACATTTAATTTTAAAATACTTTTGTCCTTATTTAACATTGTTTTTATATATCTATGAGGCACATGCAAATATAGGTTCAGTATTTAATGAAGTTTAGGGGCTGTTTGAGAAGGAAACTTAGTATGATTTCTCTGTTATTTCTGTAACTTCTCATAAACCTCAAGTCTGACTTTTCCTGGTTAGTTAGAATTACTCTATTTGTTGATCTTACCATATTGAAGAAAACAAGTGAGTTTTAAAAATCTATCTGTATATATTTACTGCTATTGAATGGAAAGATTTGCCTATTAAATTTTATTTTATACTTGGATCCACAATGGTGATATATATATATTTAGATGACATTTGTTTTCTTAAATATTTGAGTTTGTCATTTAATTATACTTTAGAAATTCTTCAGAGCATAATTGTCATTTAATGAACAATAAAATTGATGCTCATTTTTTTTGTTGTTGTTTCTTTCAATTTTCCATTTAGAACAAAGAAAGAATTTCCTTGCCCTATCATTTCCCTACAATAAAAGCTTCAAGCTAACATGGCATCTTTTGTTTAATTTTTGTTCCATCAGAATGGCAGCATGGTGATTAACTGCTGCTGAGTTGTCATCCAAAATCTTCCATAACACAGAATACACATATTATCTCTAAATTCACAGTGATATTTTTTGTATGTATGTTTTCAAGAGAAATATGAGTGGTTTAGGGAAAAAAAAAAGAGTAGCCACCAAAACAAAGAACCTTTCAAAACTATGCAGTACATATTTTAAAAACTCTTCTTCAGTATAACATGATTTTTATGTAGAATTCATGAAATTCTTATTTTCTGTTTAAAAAAGAATATATTTTCTGAGCAAGATTTAATTTTTTTATATTTGTTTAGAATGTCTCTAAATTTGTAAACTAGTTAATGGTAGAAAATGAAAGGATGGATCTTCAGCCACAGTAGATTTCATCCAAGAGAATCTGGTAGAGATGCTGTTTTTCCCCATTCCTGATATTGTCATGGTTTTACGGCTGTGTTTTATACATATGACTTGTGAAACCAACCCTTCCTTAACAGCTAGCATTGTAACCTTCATGCTTTCTTTTTCAGGGTATATTTCCTTCCAGCTATGTTCACTTGAAAAATGCATGTGTAAAGAACAAAGGGTAAGAAATGAGTTTTCTTAGTACTTAGAGGATTCTCACAGAACCTTTGCTTCTTTTGGAATTTGAAAGGCATAGTAATTGTCTTGAAAAATGAACTGTAGAAGATCATACCATTGTCTGTGTTCTTTGTTAAAAATATATTGGACTGAGATCATTGGTGGAGAAAATTAACCGCATCTGTGCATGCTGGACAACAGGATCTGAGGCACTGGAGGTCTCTCAGTGTCCACAAATCAGGGAATCAGGCTACACTTGAGCAGAAGGAGTTGGTCCTTTTTGGTGTCTTGCTGCTTAGGGAAGCATGTCAGTCAGACCCATTACATGCTGTCATACTGTCTCAAAACCCAGGAATTTCCTAGGTTCACCGCTGATTATAAGATACGTAGTATGACTTTCTCTAAATGGACATAATGACATATTCTTAGTTGACCACTTCACAAAGCCATTATTCTATTTTAGAGAATGTCATTTATATGATACTTTGATTGAGCTCATTGATCGCCTAGTATTTCTAATACATTTTAAAAAATTCTAGTCTATTTCTAAAAGGATTTGAAGTGGCCGTCACTTTAACATAATTCAAATAAGATATAGCAGAATAAAACAGAAGAACTTGCCTATTTAAATAGCTAGCATGAGCAGATCATTCATTATAAAAGGCCATGGAGTTGGACACAAACATTTGGTGTCAGTGTCACAAGGACTGTTCACATGACCATTGCATAATTTCATCTTATGACAATAGAATACAGATTCAGCCATAGAAATTATATTTTTTCTCAAATAGCAGTAAATACCAATTTATTATTTGAATTCTAAAAGCATAGTAATGCTATTTTCCAATTTGAATCTTATGAGCAAAGTTCCAAAGAGGTGATTCTTAATTTCCCCCTCAGTAAAGGTAAGGTATTAAATTTCTGTTCAGTGAAACAGCCTTTGCAAGTGGCTAAGAGTCTATGGTACAAATACTTTGAGAGTTCCCTATATGGGTAGAATTTAAAGACTGTCAGAGGCTATTACTCTACATGTCTTATATATGTCAGCTACTTTAAGCATGTTAATAGTAGTAGTCAGTAGTAGTAATTATTGAATAAAACATTAAAAGCATAATCCTAATTCTAATAATTACCACTGCTACTACTGATCTTTTAAGAAATGTATGTCCTTCAGAAGCGTTGTGCAGCTGTAATCCACCAGAAGCGTCAAGCCGAGTTATTAGTCCTTTGGAAGCTTTCCTACCAGGCTAGATAGAACGCCATCCAGCCGCTCCTCTAGTAAACCAGAAGACACTTCAGAATACACTCCAGCCACATGCTAACACTTTGTTCTGATCCTTCTGTGCTAGTGATCTGGGCTTGGCAGTGTGAAAATGCCACGGGCTACCCCTGTTCCTTAAAGTGTCCGTTTGGGCAAGCCTGTGCCACCAGTCTTCTTTGCTCTGTTTGCCCCAATCCCAACCCTGACCTCCCTCAACTCTGCAGTGCAAAGGGCCACCCGACCCCCATCATATGCTCTGACCAAGGAAGAGGAAAGAGAGAATACTGTGCTAGCAAAGATCTTGTCAAGCATCTCTCAACTTAATCAAAGTCTACCCCTCAAAGTGAGTTGGGGTAGGATATGGTTTTTAAATAAGTACATCCTTTTTTAAAATCCTGGTTAGTAACTGCTGTATATCTGATCCCCTTCCATGAGCCCCAGGAAGTTTAACTGTGGGTAAAGGTACCTCAAAATTTGGTTGCATACATTTAAAACTCTTGTGGGGTTTCCACCTGACACCAGGTGTGGTGGACATGTAGCAGAAAGCCCAACATTAGTTTCTAAAAAAGGATTATTGGAATTGAGTTAGCCTCTAGGTCTGGGGCTTTTACTGCAAGAAAAACTTTGGACTGAAAACACTTGAGGGCATGTATTGCCAGATAATTGCTTTCCCAGAGAGGAACATCTTTGGGGCTTTGGTATTACCTGTCTTATTTTAAGTGGATTTATGGCCCACTAGGATGAAATAATAGAAAAGTCCATCTCAGAATAACTGAACAAAATATAATTTCAGAGGTAGCTACTTAAGACAGATTATTTGAACACTGATTTTTGTTTTGGAATAATTAATAGGAATCAGCCACCTTGCCTAAAATGGCAATTTTATGCTTAAAAATTTAAATTTTGCTTGGACAACCCTCAATCAACTTCCCACAGACTGAATTGCCTTTATGTTCTTTCCTGCATCTTCAGATCAATGTAGGACAGATGGAGGTCAATTAAATTAGAGTTTATGAACAGTGAGGCCACTTCTGTATTGTTTAATTCCCACTGAGGTCATGCCACTTTTTAAATGTTAAGTAGAATGTCAAGGTTACCCGGAAATTCAGTATTTCCTCCTTGACCATATATAGGATCATTTTGTGATCTTCATCTCCAAATATTCATCATTTAAATTGCAACAGCTGCTTCAAAAGCAAAATAAATGTACTACAACTTAAAAATGTCATATGCAGACTTAATAAAAGGTTCTGTATCTGCCAAAGTTTATATATTACTGTTTACTTTTATTTCTAGTTTAAAATCCCAGTTTTACATTTTCAGCTGTGTTTAAGCTCTAGAAAGAAGGAAAATATGCATAGGGCAAGTATTTTAGCAGCACTGTGAAATAAGGAGATGAAGCTCTGTTGGGAAAAAAATCAAGGCAAAATTTTAGTTCCCATATGTCTGACAACAAGATTTTACAAAAGACAATTATACACACTTTGGACATAACATCAAATAGGAATCGCAGAGCAGTTATTAACCTCATGCTAAGAACTAATTTTCCCTCGATCATCTAGACAACATGGTTCTGTGTCTAATATGTTGCTACCTTCTATATATTATTAGATGTTTTCTTGAGAAAAATATCCGGAAATAAAGAAAATAGTCTCTATCAATGTATCAGTAGCATTCTTTGGGAAGCAGTGGTAGTAATAGCCACTTAACTACTTTCACCTGCATGTGTGTGAGAAACTGGAGATGAAGATTATTATATGCCAAAGGTAGAATTCAGAAGGCAAATTAAATCTTCTTTATTTCCCCTATCTCCTCGTGCATATTATCAACTTCAGGACCACCATACATACCCTACTAGATATTGATAGCAATATTTTCGAGGATAGTTTCTGACTTTTAGAGAAGAAATGAGAAGACCATGTTACTCTAATCAGAGAGAGGAACAATTTGGAATGAATATTCAAATATCTGTGATGTCATAAGCCCTTAGGGTTTATGCTGCATGATAACATTACTTGTAATATTAATCAGTTTTCATGGTCCAGGTTTGCAAAAAATAAAAATGAAGTGTTACTGAGATCACGGGAGTATTCAATTAATATCTCAGTGTCTAGTTACTTATCACACTGGGTTAGTTTGGATGCTCACAGCGGTCATGTCCTGATGATTGAATAAGGTTCCTTTTATTCTCCTTGAGTCCTATGGTCATAGCGTTTGGAAGGCAAAAGTCACCTCAGAGTTTATGTAGCCCAGTGACCTCATGTTACAGATGCAGGCTTTTGGCCTCACGTTAAATGAGTTGCTGCCTAGTGGTGAACTGGTACTGGAGTAGAACTCTTCTGATGTTGTTTCTTCTTCACCACGCGGCTCAAACTTGATCTGGTTGTAGTGGCTGGTCATTCTGGTATTGTCCTACCATAAGCCAACGTAGCATTCCTCACATTAACTTACAACCAGATCCTGGTTACTGTCTGTAGAACGAACAATAGCTAGGCAGCTTTCTTTCCTAATTATCTTTTAGAGTATTTAAAACAAAATTGTTGTCTAGGTATTTACATATATACTTTTTCTTTTTTAATTTCACAGACAATTTGAAATGGTTATTCCCACTGAAGACTCTGTTATCACAGAAATGACATCAACATTAAGAGACTGGGGAACCATGTGGAAACAGCTCTATGTGGTTAAGTAGCTTTTTAATGACATGGTTTTTCGGGTAAAGAATTATTTTAAGAAATATATGAACATGAGTAAGTAAGGGTTAACTAATATAGCACCTTCTGCAAGTCTCTAGGACTCCTTGGGGATATAGATATTAGTAAGACAGTCTTGTTGTAATCTCTGTGTCCACTGAGCATGGGTTTTGTAAGTTACTTTTCAATACTGCAAGAATATAAAAGATTATCTTTCTGGCGTCCAATCAAATAGGATGGTTTACATGGACCTACTGTTGAACCTCCTGAATATTTTTAATTTTCAGGGAAAAATAAAATTCAAGACAATTTTGGTGGCAATGGTATTTTATCAAATTCAAATTCTATGTCATTCAAGTATACTGTAAATGACAGACTTCTTAGCTAGTATCAATGAGAATATTTTAAATATACTAGAGAAAAGAATATTTCTTGAGGGGAAAAAGGATCTGTGTTTTGGAGGTATGTAGTATATATTTACTTACTTATTATAAGTAATCACATTGAGCAGTTATGTGGCAAATCTCATGGTAAGTACTCTCGATGCAGTATCTTCTTCAATTTACTGCCATTCAAAGGAATAATAACTATGACCATGTCCGGCTTATAAATGAGAACAATGAGGAACAGAGAGTGAAGTACTTGCCCTAGATCAAGTAAGGGGAAAGTGGCTAAGCTGGGGTTCTGATGTGAATATAGTGTTCTCACTGTGAACCTCACTGTAAATGCAGAAGTCTGGGAATGGTGAAATATTGGAAAGGCCCCATGCTATTTTTTTTCTTTTATTTTTAAAATTTGTAGAACAGCTCCATCATTTGAAGGGATGAGTTCAAAATACAGATATGTACTTATCCTGACAAAATGATTTAAACAGCCCGTCAAAGAAAAAAATCCAAATTAGTTAGGGACACTGGCAGAATGATAGTGTTTATTGTCTGTTGCATATAAAATGCAATAGGATATTTCATCGAGGCAAGAAAATCTTATAAAGTCACTAGTGAAAACCCTTTGATGTTGGACTTCTCTGGTTATACCCTCCTGGAGCTGGCAGCTTTAGGACTCCCTGTGAAAATTCACAAGACAACCTTGGGTGAATTGGCAGAGCATAGGTTTTATAAATACAAAGTCAAGATAACTGACCTCTAGGGCTCTGTGCTGGGGAAGTGCAAGGACATACAGATCTTCTTTTTAGATTTTCTTTTTTCTTTACATTGGAAGGAATTCAAAATCCAACTATTACTTCACTTAAAGTAATATTGTCATGGCACTTACATGGAAAAGGAAACTATTTGAAATGCTCAAACCACTGCATTCGAAATACACGACATGAGACTCACAAAAATAATGACAGTGTCTAAGTGTTGTCCATTAGCTGAACTAGAACACCAGCACTTTTCTTTTGATACAGCTACGAGTGGGGAACAAAGTTGAATTTCCTCTTGATTCTGCCTTATCTAGCTATTTTTACCTGTGTTTGAGGTTGCAGATATCTATTTTGGGGACCAACTTGGTTGGTTTGAAAATCTATGTATTGTAAACTCCACAAGTAACTCCTCTCCTCCTAGTGTTCTGAGTAACTGGGAAAGAGAATCATCTAAATTTTTCCATGGACACTGGAATGGTAGTCATTTACATTAGAAACAAATATTAAGTTTAACTCAGAGATATTTGATTTTTGACGCTGGGAATGAGGCTACCTTGGCCATATTGGATCTTTCGCTTCTCTTTTCCTGATGTAAATGTTTTGTGCCAAATGTTTGGTTCAGGTTCTTCATGGTGAAGTGTATTTAGGGTACTGTCCATCCTCTTTGCCAACAGTTTTAAGGCACCTAACTTCTTTACTGGAAGATGTTTGATGAGGGCCATAATATTTTATAAATTGTTAGCAATTTGTATGACAATGCTTAGCATAAAAGCAAATGGCGAATGCTTGAAAAGTGCCAGTTGCTCTTTAAATAACGTCGCTAAGGACCTAAGTAATGCTCTTTAAAAATACCACTTAGCTCAAGCCTGTAATCCCAGCACTTTGGGAGGCCGAGGCGGGTGGATCACGAGGTCAAGAGATCGAGACCATCCTGGTCAACATGGTGAAACCTCGTCTCTACTAAAAATACAAAAAATTAGCTGGGCATGGTGGCGCGTGCCTGTAATCCCAGCTACTCAGGAGGCTGAGGCAGGAGAATTGCCTGAACCCAGGAGGCGGAGGTTGCGGTGAGCCGAGATCGCGCCATTGCACTCCAGCCTGGGTAACATGAGTGAAACTTCGTCTCAAAAAAAAAAAAAAAATACCACTTAATAATCAGTAATGTAACCACAAAAGTTTAGGAGAAATATAGCAGCTATCTTTTACTGAGTACTTTCATGCAGACCCTGAGCTGGATATTTTACATCTGCCTTACATGGGGCTCTGCCGGGCAGTTTTTATTCTCGAATCTTATCAACGATAATTTACCTAGCATCTCATGCTAAAGACTGAATCTGAATCTAAGTCTGCTGCTGCCAAAACCTGTACTGTTTTCATTTTAAGGCATAAAAGCTCATCCATTTCTAAAACACTAAAATACTCTCAGTTAACTTTTTGCTGTATTTTTTATATATTTCCAGAATCTCTTGATATTATTTCATTCCAAGTGTTTAATATTGTACCCTACCTGTTTCCATTTATCACTAAATCAAAAGCGTTTTTTATATTTCTGAATAGCTTTCACAGCTATCCAATGTTTAAAGAATCATGATTCTATGACTAGATGTTCAGTTGTAGACCTTTTTGTTACACTAGTAGGCAGGTTTGCTGGCACTATGTCGGTGTTCCTGCCACACCTGGGTTGTCTTCCCTTAATGGAGAGCTGACCAGCAGATTTTCAACTTTATAAGGGATTCTGCATCCTCTTCATCTTAGTGTTCTCTTAAACTTAAGTAGTAGGTAACATCACAGAAAATCAAGTTCATCCTGTTGAACAACTGCAGAATGCCTTTCCTAAGAGAAGGCAGGTGACTTTCTCCCTGTGACAGTTCAAAAAAGTGCTGTCTTTCTTCTTTGCTACATGAAATTTGACTTGTTTAATAACTTGCTTATGTAATTTTTTCCACTCTGGTGGACTTTTCCTTCCTGCCACTGACTTCTTCAAGTGTTTCTTGATTTTCACTGTTTATTCTTTTGTATCATATAAACAAAACCTACCTCTTGAGATCCACAAAAATTAACATGTTTAAATCAAGCTATTCATTCATTCATTCTCCAGCTGCTAGGGCTACACAGGCAGACAGCCATTGTGGTTGGGCACTTGCAGCCAAATGAGAGGACATGGACACTGAGCAGTTAATTACAAGAGTATTGTGTTACACTGGCCTTGTATGGCTTCTATGGGAGTGTATAACATGAGTTAAGAGTGAGAAGCAATAGAAGAATGGACTCAGTAGAGTGCTTTAGGAGTTGAGAGACAAGCAAGATTATTTTTGCGGGGGAGGATCAGGGATGACATCTTGGAGAATGCTTTTTGTTCCTCTGAACTGCACATCATATAGAAATTCTTCAAGACACCAAGTACTAAAAAAGCAGGTAACACGTCACTACTTTTAAAAATAAAAAATAGTTATCTTTACCCATCACCCAGAATTTGATATTTCTGGTAGCTTACAGCTGTAGAGGACTTTAGGTGGATGATAACCTCAGCACTTCCCTATCACTACCGATGAAGTCCACTAATAATTTTCGTAGAAAGTACAAGCATAACTGTTGTTATGGTTTTGGAAAGACATGTTATGGAAAGTCAAAGGGTAAATACTTATTTAAGATTTACTCCCATGTCTCTGGAGTAAGGGATATATATTTTTTGGTTTGGGAAAGAAACTATTTGTAGAGGGCTCATTCTGGACCAAGCCCAAAACAATAACAGTACTCTAGTGATAGTAACAGTGAATACTTAAATATTTTTTATGAGCCAAGCATCATTCGTAGAGTTGTAATAGCTCATCAATGCTCACAACAACTCTGGGAAGTAGGTACTATAATACCTGTTTTACAGATGAAAAAACAAGCACAAAGATGTTAATGAATTGCCAAAGCCTTTTCAGCCAGTAAATGGCAAAACTGAAATTCAGATTGAAGTTATTTGGCTCCAAGTAAGTTTATGTTCTCTGCCGCTGTGCTGTAGTGCTCTCTGCACAGTCGCTACCCCAATCCATAAAACAGCCTTGCTGAGGGAATGTGCGGCCCATGTACAGATGACCAAATTGATACCGTAACACTAGTAAGTGACAAAACCAGGGTTTTAATTTGTCTTCTTTCCAGTAAACTACATAGCTTAAATGAATTTCACAGGAGATTATCTTGAATCTCCATTATTGTTTTAAAAGTAAGAAAGTATTAACTTTTTAAAAGTCTAAATACTAGCCTGATAATAGCAGTGTACATCCATCAATGAATGACTTCGTGTGTCCAACTTCTGATAGTGGACCCAATAAAGTATTGAGACAATTGCGCAAGAAATATAATTGGAAAATAATGTCTTGCATTTTATCGGCTTTAGTTGCCTGCAGCCATGGCTCAGAGAAGGGAGAAAACAATGTGAGCAAGAGTGATCAGGAAAGATTTCCTGATCTTCCCTGAGGTGGAAGTCAAGCTGAGCCTTCTTGGATAGTAGCATTTGAGTAGTGTTTAAAAAAAAATAAAAGTAGCAGTTGAGAAGTAAAGTCGCGTTTGTGGACATGAGAGCAGTGTTGTGAAACTTGGATGAAGCACATAGAGAAGGCAGTGAGTGTGTTTGAACACAATGAGCAAACAGTTTGTCTATTAACGAACATCTGTCCACAGAGGGGCAAGCACATGGTGGGTAACCAGAATGGACCCCTTCCCTTTCCTTTTTGGTTATCCCACAACTCAGTATGGGGCTGACTGCCAAATCTCCACGTTTGTGTATTTCTTAGAGAAATGAAGGCGATCTCTTCCACCGGCTGTGGCACATCATGAATGAAATCCTGGACCTGCGGCGGCAGGTGCTGGTGGGCCACCTCACCCACGACCGGATGAAGGATGTGAAGCGCCACATTACTGCCCGCCTTGACTGGGGCAATGAGTGAGTATTGACCATTCCAGGGGGGCCTCTAGTAGGTGAACACAATGGAAGTGACATAGGTCCTAGCCAGAATGTGGTAATGTCACCAGAAGAAGTCCTACAGGCTTTTTCAGATTTCCTGTTTTTGGAGGCTTAGTGTGAACTGTCACTGATGGAGTTGAGAAGCATTTCTTCTCAAGCTGATGTGGGCACTGAGATGTCATTTGTTCTCTGGTATCGTATGTGGTCTGATGTTGTGCACTTGCTCATGGAAAATGAACTGTTCACAGCAATGAATTAGATATGGCTTCTGGCTAAAATGGATCTTGTTCTCAATAAGCTTTAGGTTTGGCGTGTGGATTTGCTTTTAAAATATATCTCTTCTATATCATGGTGATAGGTCGCCAGTGTAATCCAGAGGGAGACACTAAAGTTAACAGCTTCTGTGAAAAGTCTTATGACAAATGCACTGGTGGGGCCTTTTATTATTGCTGTGATTAGCCCTGTACATACATATTCGCTATTTTGAGGAGCCGCTTGAGAGAACTCAGTAAAAAGCTGTTCTTGACCGAGATTTATTTTTAAATAAAACCATAAATGACTTATTTAAAATACCAGCCATGTATTTAAATGGTAAATCTAATCACTGAGAACTCTAACCAAGGCTGATACTGTACTAAGTATGAATGTTAACATAGAAGTGAGAAATTAGAATAAGCCAACTTTGACTGAGATCCTAGGATTGCATGAGGTTTAGGTATAAGGCAGTGACATGGTTTCTCAATAACCCATACGGCCATCTCTTCCCTTCTTTTCCTCCAAATCCCCAGTTGCTCTTTAGATCTTCAAAAGGATCTTAGGGAACAGAAAGAAAGGAAGAAAATGACAGGAAATGAACCTTGGGTAAATTTGATTCTTACTGAATGTGGAAAAACCGGTTTGAAACAGAATGCCACTTTCAGTAACCATAGGAAATCCCTTTGTCAGAAGCCAGGTTTGGGTCTTCCCAAGAGGTTACACACTCTGAATATGAATACCCAGACCTACTAACAGATATTTATGTATTTGTTTTTATTTATTTATTTATTTTGATACAGAGTCTCACTCTGTCACCCAGGCTGGAGTGCAGTGGCATGATCTCGGCTCACCGCAACCTCCACCTCCTGGGTTCAAGCGATTCTCCTGCCTTGGCCTCCCAAGTGGCTGGGATTACAGGCGCATGCTACCACGTCTGGCTAATTTTCCGTATTTTTAGTAGAGACAGGATTTCACCATGTTAGCCAGGATGATCTCTATCTCCTGACCTCGTGATCCACCCACATTGGCCTCCGAAAGTGCTGGGATTACAGGTGTCAGCCACCGCGCTGGGTACCTACTAACAGATTTTTAACCCTCCATCTCACTCAGAGGACTTCTGGTATTTTGTTGAGTAGGATTCATCTTTTTCCAGACAATGAATAGAAGAGCTCAATTCATTTATCTCTAGAAGATTCATTCCTGTGAGAAATAAAACAGCTACAAATATGGAGGGACAGCAAGAGCTCGGTCCTGTGAGCTCTGCTTTCTTAAGACCTGATACAAATTCCTGAACCCCCTTCATGTAAGTTTCTCATGTGTTGAGGAGGAAGTTGAACTAGAAAAGGCGCAAGGGCCCTTTCAGCTCCAGGATGACATTTAAAATACACAGCAACTCCTAACAGAGTAGACTTGCCAGCCATTTGCAGGCAACTTCCCATCCTGCCATGGGAATGAATTTCACAGGAGATTATCTTGAATCTCCATGATTGTGAAGTGAAGTGGAATGGAGTGGGAGAGGTCTGTTGGAATGAGACCTGTGCTGCCTTATGTTTATTTCTTGATTGTTTTGAAAAACCTTTGAGGATTCTCTGAATTATTTTGGGCCTTAGTCATTATGCTGGTCATCATTTAAAGGACTAGTTTGTAAATAGGAAGAAAGTTGGATGAAGGTAGCTCATCCAAAATAACGTAGGAATGTAGATCAGACAAGAAAATGATACTTCTTCAGTTTTATGAAGGAAAATGATGGCAGAATGAAAAGGGGAAGGAAGGAAAAACATTAATTATGACTGAATCATGACTCAGTTTTTACTTATGTAAGTTCTGGCTTGTACTTTGGGCTGTTCTGTAGCTAATTTATGATAAGTTGGTAAAACATTGATGCATGAAAATGAGCAGTATAATTTATTTAGATCATCTTCAGCTTCATGAATTTTCTGAGCTATGATTGTTTTCTTTGCAATTCTTTGTTTATTTTTTAAAATACTTACAGAGATTATGCATTTACCTTATTCCTTTAAGTATGCATTTGTTTTCTTATTGAATAGTGCTCATGGAGAGCAAATTAAGATAATCTCTTGCCTATTAAACTAGATCAGATTTCATGCAAAATAATCTGTCAGCACATAAATCTCTGGATGAACATAAATTAAGAATGTGTTCCATCTCCCATTGTATATCAAACTGTCACAGAGTAGTGAAGGGAAGCCCTCTTGATGTGGGAAGCTTAGGAAAAGGAGATCCTTCATCTCATTCCCTAACAGGGCCAGCAAAAGAATTGTTCTTGCCTGGGAACCTCAGACAGCACTAAAATAATGGTACATGTTTCTGTTGCCCACAGAGTCCTACAACACGGTGTTCTTTGACTTTCCTGCTAAGATTATATGGGAGGAGGCAATCAATTCACCCTTTCTTCCTGATATCACAGAGTAGTTTAATGACTGAGTTGATACAGAACATGACGCTCTCCCTGTGTGATCTCCTCTCGTCCTGTCTCTCCCCATTTGCCTCACTTCTCCTTATTCTTTGTAAAGCACATCCCCTGATTCTAATCTGTGGGCTAGAAAACCTCAAACCATGAGAAGATGTACCTAAGAATTACCAAAACCAAACAGAAACATATAAGACTCCTCACATAACCAGGATGCCAGGAAGCCAGCAGAAGCTGAACAATCAGGACCATGGGAGAAAAAGACTTGTACGTTACAGCTTTCTGGGGCTGCAGAATCTCCGCACGCATTCTGCAGCCATGCAGGTCACCTGTTCTTGACGCATCTTCCTCAGGCATATGGCTGATGTCTGAATTTCCAAGTCAAATTCTCAAGGAGGGAATCTTACTGACAGTCAAAGTCTAATTTTGGGCTGAGCAGTTTATACGAGAGAGAGAGAGAGAGAGAGAGAGAGAGAGAGAGAGAGAGAGAGAGCGCCCCGCCCCACGAGAGCTCCTGCCCCATTCAAGTTCTTGTCCAATGAGAGGAGCTTTTCCAGACTTCCTCTGGAGTGATTGATCTTCCACTCTGAAGCTGGATTGGTTGCCTTGGTCACAACAGAGCCCTTCCGTGCAAGGCTTTTGTGGTCTTTTTAAACAAGGATGCTCACCTGGGCTGTCTACCTTCCCACATGCCCTGGGGAAAATTAGACAAAGAACTCTAGGCTCCTGGATGAGGGGTGTGGATAGAGATATGGCGCTGGGAAGTTCTTGCCTTTGAAACCACACCCCTTGTGGACCCGAGAAGAGAAGTTAACACAGTCCCTCAGTATGACTACGTTGTCTGCCTCCACCTCTCCCAGTGGAGAATGTGGGTGGAGCAGCTTCTCATAGAAGGAGCTATGAGTAAAATAGGTACCACGATTCACATGTGGTTACAAGCCCTCCTTCCTTTGCTAAATGATATTCATCAGCAATATTGACCCAGTAGCAGATGATGTCTTATACTGTAGTACAGCGGTTCTCTCTGGGAAGGGAATGGAGGATGGAGAACAGACCCCATCAGAATCCCTGGTGAGATGTGGACATTCTGAAAACAAATGACAGTGCTTGTTGTGAGTTAAAAATTAAACTAAAATTAAATAATGGGCGTGTGAATTTTTTTTAAGTTTCCCAAAGAGAAACATCATTTAGGAAAATTGAGAAACTGTTTTAGTATCTGAAAGACAGCTGCTGCTGTCAAGGAGGTGACAGCTTTCTAATCCTCTTAAGAACAAATATCCCTCAGGGTGGCTAGGGCAGTGCCTGACTTCAAGTAGGTGCTGAATTAATAAATTTTACTTATGAAACAATGAGAGTTTTTGGGAGGACATGGAAGAATTTCAGATTTTTTTTAAACACAAAAGAAAGCTGTGGTTCTATAATTGGAAGTGTGATGCCAGAAGGCTTCCATGTTAGAGAGAGTGGTGATGTGAAAGGGTTGCAGAACAAGTGATCCTCAGAAAACTGAGGATGAGGCCTTGGACGTGGCGATCGAGGGGGCTGTGCTAGAGAAGAGGGTATCTTGGCCTTGAATGATAGGGCATTACACAGGCATTGTGAAGCCTTTGAGATGATCATGAGGCTTAAGGAGATGAACAGAATTGTGTGGCATTGGTATCAGCATTGTACCGTGGGTGCCCTGGAAGGGATTGTGCTAACAGGGCCACTGGAGGGAAGGTAACCAGAATAGAATTAGACTAGTGTTCCTCTGTTGATGGGAAGACATCACAAATCAATTACTGTGTTTGGTACCTCTGAGGCTGGATATAACCTTAGAATACTTTTCAGCACAGCAAGCCATGTGTCAGCCGCAATGAAACCTGACATAAAGGGTTAAGCTATTCTGCCAGCCCATGCCTAAAACTCTTCTCCCATTTCCATTTCCTGCCTTTACTGAGTTTCTCCTAATGACTGTCCTCAGAATTTACTGTAAATAAGGGCCATGTGCAAACTACCCGAGATTCATGTTAGAAACATGTTGACTCTAGACACAGCTAGGTACATTGGTGTAGGTCAAATCCTGATGGCCAAATTTCCCTCTCCTCAACTCCAATTTCTAGAACCAAATTATGTCTAGCTCTAGTTTCCATTCACTCCAGTGTGGAAGGCCTTCCCTTGTGATAATTTGAAGGGTGCTGAAGGCTTCACACCATATGGGGCTAAGGCCCCAGTAGCAGGAGCATTCCACTGATAGCACCAACCCATCCCTCCTGCATTTGCCTGTCTTTCTCCCCTTCTGTGTGTCAAGTTTTGCCCAGTGTCCACCCTAGTTATGTTGTCTACCTCAACTGTGGTTAACAAGTCATATAAGGTAAAAACCCTGGGTGAGAGAAGCATGGTGGGTGATATACCTAATTTCAAAGTGATATAGTAAAAAAAAAAAAAAAAGTTTTTGACATATTTAATGGAAGTAACTTTTCCCCCAGACTTTTGCAATTTGTTTTCTAGACAACTGGGACTGGACCTGGTGCCTAGGAAAGAGTATGCAATGGTGGACCCAGAGGACATCAGCATTACCGAGCTCTACCGATTGGTAGGTACAGGAAATCTTGGCTCCCAGCCTCACTGCTAAATTTGTGGTTTCCATGGCATTCTTCATACTTGCTTGACTTTATAAGAACAGGATGTTCCAGGATCAATTTAGAGAAAGTAAAAAGGCTTGAGAGCTGAGGTGACCATGCCCTGGGTACGGCACCGAGACACTTTACCTGCCTAAGAATGACATGATACTCTCCAATCGATCTGTAACGCCCAGGCATCAGGAAGTCAATACAAAGACATTTTCAGTTCTTTTGCAAGTCTGCTTTTCGCCTAGTCTGGTGAAGTGCTTGCAAGTCATACGTACTTAACTGTTGTTCTGTAATTAATGGTGTCTAGTCATGGCTCAGCAGCATGTTAAACCTCCTCCTGCCCCCATTAGCTCCATATACATTGTGTGTGTGTGTGTGTGTGTGTGTGTGTGTGTGTGTGTGTGTGTGTGTGAGAGAGATGTGTATTAGCATTATATACACCAACTACTGAAACGGTCTTCTCCTTAGTCTTCAGCTGCTGGATACCCACCCTTCCCAGACCCCAATCCATTCCTGAGTACTGAAGCCCATTAATCATCCTAAAATATTTGATCATATTGCCCACCATGGTCTCACATATGATTTGCATGGTAAGTTATAGTTCAGTTTTTTTGCTTGGCATCCAGGTTCCCCAAATCTGGTTCAATCCACCTTCTGTTTAGCCTTGTATTCTTAAATACTTATATGAAATGTACCTAATCTCTTGAATTAACTAAGGTGTGAAAATCCAAAATCAGGTAGAAGATGGTTGGGAGGGCTTTCAAAGACTATCATGCTACGCATAACTGTACTTTGATCTCATTACTGCTGCTTCTTACCGTAAAGTTCCAAGAAGGACTGCCTATCAGAAATAGTAGACTCCTTTTTGGATAAGCCTGCCTTTTTTGACATAGCTTTCCAAGCTTATTTTTCTGAGAATAATGGGATATTCTTAACCTGAAGGTTATCCATATCTGAAAAATGTGAAGGATAATTTCAGTAAGTCCATTGGGGATATGTCTGATTTGAGAAGGCAGTTCTTAATATTGCTTTCAGATTTTTCCGTGATCATCAAATTGATGTTCAGATTATCTACACTTTATTGTGTCAGTTGGAGTCAATTCCATTTTTTAGAGGATATTCTTTATTGTATGTTAAATGTCTTCAGAGTAGTGTGTGTGCTGTTTGCCTTCATCACATCAGTGCTAAACAGAGTATCTGGCATGTAGCAAGAACATAGAGGTCAGTTAGTGGGAGGTGAAGTAGGAACGAATAAGAGCATTCCAAGTTAAAGTCATCACTGCCTCTTAGCTTATATAACAAATATAATCTGTATAGTTTGTCAGTCATATCCTCTGATGTGGCATCTTTTTCTTCATTTAATTAACTCGTTGAACATCATATTCTTTCACTTCTAAGAACATATATCACTTAATTTTAAGTTTCTTTAGGGAACACACTTTATCTTCTACCTCTACGTGTTCAAGATAATCTTGCACAGTGCCTTTGCACTTACTAAGCAACCAGTCAATGCTGTGGAGATCATATTGTGAAAAGACTGTGGATTATTAGCTCCAGACAACTACATTTACAATCTATCTCTTTCTTTTACCAATACTTTGGGTTTTAGATTTATTACTTAATCTCTCAAAGCCTCAGTGTATTCATCTACTAAATGGGGAAATAATTATTTTCACGTTCATTATGAAGATCAGATAAGAAATATATGTAAGAAATTCCTTCACAGATAATTGCACAACATGTAAGCATTGAATCAGTGTTCATCCCTTTCTTATCTTTATTTCATCTGCATTGGAGAGGCAACATGATAAAAATAATTGATAGTTCATATTAGGACTAGATTTGGCTGTGTCATGAAATAAATAAAAAATAGAAGCTAAACATGATAGAAATTTATTTCTCAAGGTATGCAAGTTTAGAAACAGGAATTTCTGGGTTTGGTTGTGGTTTTATGATCTGAAAAGGAATCTAGAGCCTTATCTTTCTGCTACACTGTACATGGCTTCCATCACCAAGAACACCTCAAAGTGCAGTGTAGCTGTGAGAGTTTTAACCATCCTATTTGCATTCTGGTCAGTACGAAGGAGATATGTTTCTCTCAGTTGATTCAAATCCTTTAACGAACCTTCCTGGAAGTTCCACACAACACTTGCACTTACATCTCATTGGCAGAGCTTGGGTGCACCCCTGTAAATAGTTGAGGATGTCAAGTTTTGGATAAATAACTGATGTCTGATACAAATATATTTTATTTTCCCGAGTTTGATTTTGTGCATGTTTAATTTTGTTTCTGTTCTTTTCATGTAACATTATATATGGCATGGCAAGTTGATTTCACCTTTGTCAACATTACAGTTGATTGGTAGGTGGCTTCCCAGAGTGCACTGTTGATAAGATTCCAGGGTCTCATGTAGGCTCTGATTGATTAGCAATGTCTGCCATTGGTGGGAAAGACAGCAGGGGATATTTTAATATGTAACAGCTCAGATCCTAGTCCAAAGTCTTCATTTTACAGCTGAAGAAAGTAAAACGTCATGATTTGACCTGAAAACTTAATTTCTCCTCAGTGGCAGCTATACCTTACTATTTCCAAAACAAAGACAATAGCCCAAGAAAAACTCAAATAATTATCAGCTTCAGAAGAGCATGTGCTCTTCTTTAAGGCAGCTTCTTTTTCTTTTTTCTTTTGTTTCCTCTTCAATTTTTATTTTAAGTTCCAGCGTAGATGTGCAGATTCTGCAGGTTTGTTACATAGGTAAATGTATATTGTGGTGGTTTGCTGCACACATCAACCCATCACCCAGGAATTAAGCCCAGCATCCATAAGGCAGTTTCTTTTTCAAGTTACTGTTTGCATCCTGGCCTAGCCGTAATAAGATCCTCTGTAGCCCTGATCTTCTTCTCTTTCAACATAAAAGTGACTGACTATTTTAATTTCACCAGGGAGAGTGGGGAGGCACCAACACCAATCCCTTGTTGTTGTTGTTTGGCAATTTATTGTCACTTTGGGTCAGCGACCTCAGCATGGAGGTTGAATGTCCCAACAGAGAGGAAGTTTGATTAACTGCCGCTTTTCTTCGTTCACTTCTTTCTTGTCAGTGTCATGTTTGAAACACAAGTGTTTGCATCTTACTAAATTTTATTGCATCATTCAAAAAAAAAGGTCTCACTTTAGGTTTTTGATAGCACTATTAGCAGATCTTTCTCACCTAATTGTGTTCATTTAAGCAGTAAAAGTGCTAAACCTCACAGTGTTTGCATGTGTCCACCTTGAAACTTTGGTTTAGTGCCAAAGGCAAGATCTTAATCCTTGTATAAATAAAGAGAACCTTATTAGCCAGCTTCTCTCTTATTTGTGTCTGCAGGTTTCCATCTTTTTGGAACACTTTCTTGGTTTTATAAGATCATGCATCTGCTTACTCTGCAATCCTTAGTAGGTTAGACTAGCAGATCTCAGATAGAACACAGTGGTTCTCACAAGCAGTTTCAACCCCAAGGGGATATTTAGCATTGTCTGGAGACATTTTTGCTTGTCACAACAGGAGATGGGAGGGAGAGGTACTATTTGCATCTGGTAGGTAGAAGCTAAGAAAAGCTGTTAGATGTCCTACAAAGCCCAGGGCAGCCCCCACAACAAGGAAATATTCAGCCTAGTTGTCAGTAGCACTGAGGTTGATAAACCCTGGTGTAGACAGTTCATTCAATAATTAATGCATTATTTGAAGAGTAAAAATTTGAGCCCATTAAATAAATCTTTGGGATGAATCTGTTTCTTTTGCTAATCAAAGAGCTAGTTCAATTGTTAAGCACAGTTAGAGTAACTGATAGGTGTATTTGTAGCCACAAATTATCTCAAACTCTTGAAGTGTGAACTTCTTAATTTTATTGTAATAATATTTTCACATTTTTTTTAACAGTTTGCCAGAGTACTGAATTACCAAGAGAAAATGAAAGTAATCATCCCTACTTAAGTCCAAATCAGTCCCAGACCTGAAAGAATAGTGGGGATGGGAAGAGGGGTGATTTTAGTGCTAGAGTGTGCCAGATGTGAGGGCCCATGTTAAATGTGCAAAGGGTAGAGTCAGGCAGGCTTATTACTGGCATGCATTCAAGAACAAAGGTTCCAAGGCCATAATTACTGAAAAGATGCAACAATACATTGTTTAGTTTGCAGTGATTTGCATCTGTCTGCACATGATCCTAATCAGTGATTCTCAACCCTCATTGCCCAGAATCACATGGGGAGCCTTTAAAACTACCAGTCTCTGGACCCCCAGCCCCTAGAAATTCTAATTTAATTGTTCTGAGATAAGACCTGGGTATAAGTATTTATAAAAATCTCTCTTGGGGACTCTAAAATGCAGCCAAGGCTGAGAACCACTGATCTAGATTTATTGGATTCTTTGCATGAGTAAAGGAGCTAATTGTTTCTCCTCAATTCTTAGTGAATGTCATGATTGCTGCAGGGAACTTTGCACTGTTTGGGTTAAGAGCATATATCTCCTTAAGGTCTATTCTTTTCATAAGGTTTTGACATCTGTTTCTATAGCTCTGGTCCTTAGTAGTCATTCCGTTCTACATAGTAGCTTGTTCTCTGTTACCCTTTTGAGTAAACATATGTTTTTCTTTTAAGTAAATCAGTGAATAAGTTAGCAATTCTGGCGAGGTAGAGGGGGGATCGGAAGCCTTTTTAGAGATGCATTTTTATGAACGTTTGATGCTGCTTTTGCCACAGTAAAAAAAAAAAAAAAAAAAAAAAATGGTTAAGGCACAAAATAGAACAACCTTTATAGAAAACAAGGCAGAATTATTCTTTTTTCCTGCAGTTAGAATATTTCTCTCCAGGAACCTGTTTATGGCCAACACATGCCTCAATGCTTAGGTCTGCTTTTAAAAACAATTTACTTACTCTCCACTTTTACAAAGAGGTTCCCAGTGTACTTGTTAAGTATACAGTGATTATAGATGAGTTTAGTTAACTACATTTTTTTCACCTTTTGCTTTTCAAGTAGTTCAAAATAAAAGTTTTAACTTTAAGCATGAAAAAATTGTAGTGATTTTATGTTGCATTAACACTTGTAAATTTACATGAAATAGCTGGGCTCGGTGGCTCACGCCTATAATCCCAGTACTTTGGGAGGCCGAGGTGGGCGGATCACAAGGTCAAGAGATTGAGACCATCCTGGCCAACATGGTGAAACCCCATCTCTACTAAAAATACAAAAATTAGACAGGTGTGGTGGTATGTACTTTTAGTCCCAGCTACTCAGGAGGCTGAGGCAGAAGAATTACTTGAACCGGGAGGCAGTGGTTGCAGTGAGCTGAGACTGCGCCCCTGAATTCTAGCCTGGTGTCAGAGAGAGACTCCGTCTAAAAAAAAAAAAAATTTACATGACATTTTGGCTTCAGAATTTGGTCATTCAGTAGTTTTTGAACTCAACTTAAAGGCTTAAAAAGATGGCTAGTGTAGACATCGGGCCATTTACCTTATTATTCAACAAAGGCTATGGCTCTGTTACAATGAAACTGAAATACCTGAACTATTTTTTTAATTGTCAAAGTGATCCAAAAGAGGTAGTTGTTTTAGTTGTCTCTGCTGTGAAAGTGATAATCTTCCACATTCTTAGCACCTGTTCTATTAATACACATGCCTAGTCATGTGTTTTTCCTGTGCCTTATCCTGAGTCAGTGCTATGCGAAGTGTGGTCCAAGTAATGGCTGGACTGTGAACTGTGGGTCTGACTATACAAATGACAAGTAAATGATTAGAAACCTTTATGGCATTTTGACATTGCCATGGCATTTTTATTGCATTTTATGAAAGAATCAGTTTGCAGTGAATTAGCAGGAGAACAACCTGCTCCCTCACTGCAAAGCAGTTTGAGGAGCCCTATCCTAGACAGATAAATCCTGCACCCCCCTGACTTCTCAGCTGAAGTGCCATTTTCCCAGGACGCCTGCCCAGTCTCATGTCAAATCCCCACGTTTATACTCTCATCATAATCTGGATCTTTAGGCCAAGGGCAGTGGCTCACACCTGTAATCCCAGCACTTGGGCAGGCTGAGGCAGGAGTAACGCTTGAGTCCAGGAGTTCGAGATCAGCCTGGGCAACATGGCAAAACCTTGTTTCTACAAAAAATACGAAACTTAGCTGGGTGTGGTGACATGTGCCTGTAGTCCCAGCTACTCTGGAGGCTGAGGCAGGAGGATCGCTTGAGCCTGGGAGGTGCTGGCTTTAGTGAGCTGAGATCATGCCACTGCAGTCTAGCCTGGGCAATAGAGCAAGATACTATCTCAATAATAATAATAACAATCTGGGTCTTTGCTTCCATTCTTCACAGTTGCAGTTTTACATGCGTATGTGTGACAATTTTATTCACATTCATGTCTGCTTCCCCTAGTAGACAGACACTCTGTGAAGGCATCAACTGTTTCTGTTTATACTCATCACTGCAGTCCCAGGGCTTGGCACATAGGAGATACTTGAATGTATCTTGGGTGAATGATCATCCGCATGTTATCCTCCCTTATGGATTCATGAATGATTCTTTTTCTCCCTCAAGTTGTAGGAACTCACATCTTATCTTGCCTCCCAAATGGAGTCTCGACTGGCTGTACTGAGGATGGGATGCCAGGTGGACATAGATGCTATTCATCTTTAGACACCTTGCTGGCTTTCCTAGGCCTGTCTCCCTATAGCTCCACAGCAAGTTAGAAACATTTTCTAGCTCAAGTGATAGACTATTACTTGCCACAGCCTGTCTCAGACAACTAGTACAACTTTACAATTTAGTATAACCTAAAAGAACTTCTAATTTTGAGAAATAAGAAGTTATAACTTAGATATAATTTAGTCTATTTTTTAAAAAGGTAACTAATAACTTGTTCTCATCTGGGGAGTTGATAACGAAGCAACAGAATGCTTTGAACTTCCTGCTTCCTGAATCTACTCAGTGAGTTGTTATTTTAACATTAATGATTTAAAAAATTTTTCAAGCAAGGTTTCTTGATGATCTATAAACTTCGTGGTTTCTTGTTTTAGAAGTTGGAAGAAAATTTGGAATTTTTTAACATCCAAAGTTAAACTGGATGTCTTCTGGACTGTTTCTATGTCCAAAAAACATTGACTATATATTTTGCTGTAGATTGAGATACCAAATCCACAGCAAAATAAAAAGTTATGTCATAGGACACCACAGTTACACCATAGCTAACAGTTTGTTGGGTCCTATTATTTTCTTCAGTCCATGCTGATCATGTTTTTGTTGGGGGGGGTGTCATTCAGATGGAACACCGACATCGGAAGAAAGACACCCCGGTGCAGGCAAGCAGTCACCACCTCTTTGTCCAGATGAAGAGCCTCATGTGTTCCAACCTGGGAGAGGAGCTGGAGGTCATCTTCTCACTCTTTGACAGTAAAGAGAACCGGCCAATCAGGTAACTGCATGTGGAGATAGAATTTGAATATCTTAATGTTAGAATGGTGGATATTTGTGATTGGCAAGCTGTAAGATATATGATCTTGTGTACTTTTTACTCCATCAGCCTCAATTTTCTTACCAGTAGAACTCTGAGTTTCTAGGTTACCTGTCCTTTGGATGTTTCTGTGAGGGATGATGAATGCAACTTTCTATAGCCCTTTGAAAAATTCAAAAGGGCTATGGAATCAGAACAATTGATAGTAAATGGAAGTATGGCATTGATATCAAGTTTTTTATTTGTTTTAATTATTTTGTATTGATAACAAAAAGAAGATACAGATTCTCTGGAGAAGTTTGCTTATCACAGTCAGCATGTTATGTCATTCAGATTTTCAGTAAGCCATTATGTCATTCCTATCTTATCTGGATCAAATGGTTTAAAGAGGCAATTAAATACTTAGAAACTTTCCCATTAACATTTCAGAGCTGTGAGATGATAAACCATTTTCACATATTTCTTTTCCTTTATCAGTTCTCTGAGTCTTAGCTATTATAGTTCTCTTTTGGTTCTCTTTTCTCTTTCAATATTTAGTAAAAGACATACAGTGGATGTTTTGGTTGTTATTCAAAAGCCTCAACTCTTACTAAAACTTTTTGTCTAAAATTTTTAATATTTGTTTTGAAGTTAAGCACAAAGCTTACCATATTTTAAGTTAAAATTTTCATAGTTAAATTGACAATTTAAATTGAATCACACAAATCACACATAATGACCCAATTGTACCATGCTTTAAAAAAATACTTATCAGTAAACACTAACAATTTTAGGCAATAATGACCCAATTGTACCATGCTTTAAAAAAATACTTATCAAAAACACTAACAATTTTAGGCAATACAGAGTCACTTTTTTTTTTTTTTTGAGATGGAATCTTGGTCTGTCATCCAGGCTGGAGTGCAATGGTGCAATCTCAGCTCACTGCAACCTCCGGCTGGGTTCAAGCAATTCTCTTGCCTCAGCCTCCCAAGTAGCTGGGATTATAGGCACCTACCACCACGCCTGGCTAATTGTTGTATTTTTAGTAGAGACAGGGTTTCACCATATTGATCAGACTGGTCTCGAACTCCTGACCTCAGATGATCCACCCGCCTCGACCTCCCAAAGTGCTGGGATTACAGGCGTGAGCCACTGCGCCCGGCCTATTGTCTTATGAACACAAAATCATCTTAGAGTAATTCTTTTCTAGTAAAATGGATTTCTTTTTCTAGGGAATATGTGTGAAGTTTACTTTTAATGTACTTACAGCCTTAAAATCTTTGTTGAAGTAATTTATCTTAGTCATTATCTACTAGTAAGTGTACTTTTTATTTCTTGACAGTGGACTATGTCCATAGAATTTAGAAAGTGGTGTTTTTGTGCAGCAGGGACAAAATTGATGAGGTGTGGAAATAACAGTGGTAATATAGTTTTAAAAAACCTACTTTCTACACTGTTAGAGGAAATGAATCAGTGTGGTAGAAGAACTTCGCCTCTTTACAAATCAGTACCACTAAGAAGGGAAGTAAAAGGCATGAAAAACTGTTCTAAGCTACACTTTAGAAATGCGAAAGACTATTTAGAGATAATATTTGTTTACACATTGAAGTGTGTCTGGTTTATGGCTAGTTTAGTTTAACAAAATCTTTATAACATTGTCTGTATAGTATATGACCTCTTTAATATGCTTTATAAACTATATGGAATGTAAAAGGAAGAACTAAAGTTATTCTTTTGCTCACTCCTGTTAAACTAAAGTTTTGTTTGTTTGTTTTTTTGTTTGCTTGCTTGCTTTTCTTTAAGGTAGAGTCTCACATTGTCGCCCAGGCTGGAGCGCAGTGGCACATTCTCGGCTCACTGCAACCTCCACCTCCCGGGTTCAAGTGATTCTCATGCCTCAGCTTCCTGAGTACCTGGGATTATAGACACCCGCCACCATGCCTGGCTAATTTTTGCATTTTTTTTTAGTAGAGACAGGGTTTTGCCATTTTGGCCAAGCCTGGTCTTGAACTCTTGGCCTCAAGTGATCACCCACCTCAGCCTCCCAAAATGCTGGGATTACAGGCATCAGCCACTGTTCCTGGTCACCTGTTAAACTAAAGTTTTTGTGGGATACAAACTCTCCTTTGCCACTAATGCTCAAATTGCCTTATCATAGGATTATATTAATGTGGGATTAATATTAGCTTGTCTCTAAATGTTATCTTACAAACATTTTCAAATTTCCTCAAACATTCCTCATAGGTGTTGATCTTCAGAGTGCCCCTTATTTTATTCCTATATACTTAGTAAAAGTAAGATAATCACCTGGGTACAGGGTCCGCCAAAATGTTGTGTTTGTGTTCCCCAAGTTCAAGCCAGGAGCTGGGCAGCTTTCCTGGTCTGTCACGTGGCTGGGCTACCATGCCTGCCTGCTCCCCTCTGTTGTCTCCCTCCATTTTTCCCTCCCTCACTTCCACCTTCACTCTCTCCTTTGTCACCTTCCTCCCTATCCCTTTTCCTTCCTGTCCCTCTCTCTGTATCCCCCGAGCTCTCTTTCTTTGTCTCTCTCCACACACACACACACACACACACACACACACACACACACACACACACATTCTCTCTCTCTCTCTCTCTCTCTCTCTCTCTCTCCTTCAATATCCCACCTGATCTGTAATGGTCCTAGGAGAAATCAAGTCAATCCCTTCCCACTGCTTCTCCTCACTGCATTTGGTTATCTGTGGCTCTCACCTCTCAAACTCACAATTACCATAAAGGTGATTGGCAAAAGAATGAATAAGAATCACAGTATCTGCTTACTAGATGTTTGGAACAGTGTCAGATTTGTCTTCTTGATGTTTCTGAGACCTCAGGCCACACAGTGATTGTTTTCTTTTAGGAAGTGTTCAAAACCTTGTAATGAGTCAGTTTGGTTCAAACTGCCGGGAACACAAGGCAGTTCACCGTCCCTGCAGTGAAGAGGCCTTAGGATGTACAGATCTGAAGACTGGGCTTGACTCTTGTCTCTGCAGTTGACGGTGACTCTGCAGCACTGACCCCTTTACTTCCTTCTATTTTTTCTTTCATCCTGGAACTGCTAACAGTTCTTGCTGCCTTTATCCCACTTGGCATAGGTAATGAGTATCAAATGCCCGCATCTTCTCAGAAAAAGGTACAGTGAATATGAGATATGATTTTAAGACATTGTTATATTTCTTCTTATTTGTGAGTGTTTTAAAATTTTGTATTTCTTTTAAATGTTTTATTTTAGAAACATTTCCAACATGTATTGTAAGGAACCCTTATGCACCCTCCACCAGTTTCAACAACTATCAGCAAAAGGTTGATCTTGTTTTAACCATATTCTTTTCCAATTTCTGTCTTTACCCCCAGATTATTTTGAAGCAAATTCCTGACCTCGTAACATTTTCAAATGTAAAAATGGGATTATCATCTAAAAAATTAAGATTTCTTTAATATCACCAAATATTCATTTGGCATTGGATTCAGATTTCTCCTATTGACTCATAAATGTCATCTTACAAAATTGTTTAAATTGAGACCCAGATAAAGTTTATATATTGCAGATAAGTCTTATATGTACATTTCAGCTCTAACTTCCCTCTCCATCTTAAATTCCTGGAACTTATTTTTAATTTGATTTATTTCTTTTTGAGAGTTGAAAGTCTGATTGCAGACAGTGAAAATCAGTAGACAAAAGATGGTATAGTTAAGTGAATGCTTCTGTTATTAAATAGGATGGTTAGTGCTCTAATTTACAAAAAGTAAAATGCCACAGGAAAGGAAGTCATTATACGAAAAATATTCTTGCACACTCATGTTTTCAACAGCACGATTTGCTGTTGAATGGAACTAGCCAAAATGCCCATCAATCAATGAGTGGACAAGGAAAATGTGAGATATATATGCGCCATGAAATACTCTTCAGGCATAAAAAGGAATAAAATAATGGCATTTGCAATAACCTGGATGGAATTGGAGACCATTATTCTAAGGGAAGAAACTCAGGAATGGAAAAGCAAACATTGTATGTTCTCACTCCTAAGTTGGAGCTAAGCTATAGGTACACAAAGGCATAAGAATGATACAAGACTATGAACTCAGGGGAAAGGGTGAGAGGGGGATTAGTGATAAAAGACTGCACATTGGGTACAGTGTACACTGCTCGGGTGATGAGTGCACTGGAATTTCAGAAATCACCACTAAAGAACTTCTTCATGTAAAAAAATTAATAAAAAAATTATAGGACAGAGAAGTAGAGATGTGGTAAAGCATGGGATAAGTGTTAATGTTAGATTGTAGGTAATATGTATACATGTGTTCACTGGAGATTTTTTTGTTTATATTAAATTCCCATAATAAATGCTAAAAAACTTTTTTTTTTTTTTTAAGTAAAAGGCAGCCTAAATGATCTTTATGGCTCCAGTTTGACCACTGATCATAGAACGTTACCTTGTCCAGGTAGAAGTGGAGGGACCCACATGTGTAAACCTGTAGAGGATGGATTAGGAAATAGGGTGTTTATTCCTCACATAAGACGGGTAACTGGTTAGTACTTTGAAAAAGAAAATTTCCTCCTTTAAAAAGCAAACAGCCAGCATTTATTGAGCACTAACCATATGCCATACTCTGTTTTAAGTGCTTTAAATATGTTATTAGCAATAATTTTACAGATGAGGAAGCCAAGGCACCGAGAGGTTAGAGAAGGTGACCAGTCTTCTTAAGTGGCAAAAGGCAGAACAGAGCTGCAGACCCTGTGCTCTGGCCCAAAGCCTGCCCTCTGAACCACACCACCAGCGATCGCGTCAGAATCATTCCCTAAGTGCCTTAGTATTTGTCTGGAAATTTCTATAGTTGAACAGGATTTTATTGGTCAGACCTGGGGCTTTAGAGACTGATAGTCTTAATAATAAATTGTTATGACTCCTTGATAATAATACTGAAATTGATACAGGGCCTCAGAAATCATCTATGCTATAGAAGTTGGGTTTTGAAATTGAGTCCTTCTCAAAATACTTCAAGAATAGCAAAGTGGCTCCTCCAGTTACCCATGGTGTGGAAAGGAAAGAAGGCCAAGAGAAAGAAGGTGGCCATGACCCCTGCTGTCTTGAAGAAGCAGGAGGCCAAGAAAGTGATAAGTCCCCAGTTTGAGAAAAGGCCTAAGAATGTTGGCATTAGACAGGACATCCAGCCTAAAAGGGACCTCCCCTATTTGTGAAACGACCCCACTATACTAGGTTGCTGATATCCCCCATGGGATGGCTGTTTGCCACAGCAACCTGATACAGTGGCTGGAAGCGCCTCTGCGTTAACCAGTTCACTCATGCCTTGGACCAACAAACAGCTACGCAGTTGCATAAGCTGGCCCACAAGTACAGACCAGAGACAAAGCAAGAGAAGAAGAGGCTGTTGGCCCAGGCTAAGAAGAAAGCTGTGGCAAAGAAGATGTGCCCACTAAGAGACCACCTGTCCTTTGAGCAGGGTTAATACTATCACCACCTTGGTGGAGAACAAGAAGGCTCAACTGATGGTGATTGCACATGACATGGATGCCATTGAGCTGACTGTCTTCCTCTCTGCCCTGTGGCATAAAATGAGGGTCCCTTATTGCATTATCAAGGGGAAGGCAAGACTGGGACATCTAGACCACAGGAAGACCTGCACCACTGTTGCCTTCACACACTTTAACTTGGAAGACAAAGGAGCTTTGGCTAAGCCAGTGGAAGCTATCAGGAACAATTACAACGACAGATAAGATGAGATCCACCATCACTGGAGAGGCAGTGATCTGGGTCTAGAATCTGTGACTCACGTTGCCAAGCTGGAAAAGGTAAAAGCTAAAGAACTCACCACTCAACTGGGTTAAATGTACACTGTTGAGTTTTTTGTACATAAAAATAATAATTATTCTTAAAAAACAAAATGGCAAACTGGCATCAATTCTTACTGTATGCTAGTGATCAAAATAATAGATTAAGTACTCAGATGTGCCCAATACAAAAGGAGCCAGCATGTAAAAGTATTCCCCTTCTCGTTCACACAGTGGAATTGTGAAGCACGTAATATCTCCTCAGTACCAGGAAGAGTGCATTTCCTGATAAGAACTTATCTTTGAAGCTGGGCCATATTTAGAAAACCCATTAATTTTGCCTCAAAACAATTACGGAATCTGGCTGAAGGCAGCCCAGAATGTTAGGCCTGCAAAGTGTGTTCTGGACACCTCTTGGAGTGACTAAAGATTCAGGCCCATTCCGAAAGCGTCCTGCTCAAACACACCTACTCCAGGCCCCTTTTCCAGTTAACCTTCCTCACTTGTTCATGTTACAACACCAGCCCAGACTCTCCTGAAGGCACAGCTACACTGGAGCAGCAAAAATCACATGCTTATTTGAGATGTGTATGGTCTTGACACAGTTTCTCTCTATAAAAGATAATTATTAGTCTTATAAAATGAGTTTGCCAGATTTTTCCATGAGCCAGTTGTTTTTAGAGAATATTTATCTGGTTGAAAGTTTATGATTTCTTCAGCCCACAAGGGTATAGCTGGGAAAGGCAGGGAATCAATTCTCTGCAAATCATCTGTAATTTTATTACATTCATTTAACACTTACATAATGCTTATTATATTCCAGGCATTATTCCAAGCTCTTTAAGAAATATTAGTTTAATTAGCCCTTGTAACACTCTATAAAGTGGATACTACTAAGTTTTTATAGCTGGGGAAACTGAGACACAGAGATTTTGTTTGTTTGTTTGTTTTTTAAATAACTTTCCCAAGGTCATACAGCTGATACATGGTGGAGCTGGTGTTCTAACATGGCGGTTTATGCAGGAATTGGTATTCTTAAACACTGCTCCACACCCATACTCATCATGTACAATATCTATAAGATTCTGTATTCTTCATCCACCTGTTTTTACTGACCAGAGTATAATAAGGGGTCTGTGGATGGTTTGTTGTTTTAAGCAACTAGAGTAGGAGGGACTTGACATCGTTAAGAATTGACAGGAAAGATCCAGTAATGAGGGAGAGGGGAAATCACTGATCGTTCAAGGTGCCTTAGGAGGCATCAGGAGACAGATTTGAGTTTGCAGGTGAGGAGATTAGCCATGGGCCAGAGAAAGGAAGAAACAGAAGAATGTGGACTTGCATAAACTGAGGTATAGGATTGGGCATATGAGCTTTTGTTGCATAAAAACAAACTGCTTAGCATTATTTGCTACTGTGTCTCCTTTAGCTTGCATTTAAAATTGGCTTCTGTACTACATGATGATCGAAAGAGTCATGGTGTTTATGCCTTCCATAAGTTATGCAGCTATGGATGTGTATATTAATTCTTATCTTTCCTATTTTGGCATATGTCAATTAATCTACAATAGACAGTAAATTATACGGACCAGTGAAAACAATGCTGTTCACTGATTGACTACCTCCCTTATAATTTTCATTACTTTGTTTACTGATGTACTTTAAGACTTCATGAGTTAAAGTTGTGAATTTGTCTTGGGACTAATCTATTAATGTATTACATTATCATCAGAGAATATATTTAATAGGACCTGAGTGCCACCAGTTGGTACTGAGCTGGCATAGGGCTGCTCATGCATGTGAGCTGCTGGAGTGGGCTTTTATTTGAGAAAATAGCAACAGGGTAGTACTTCTTGAAAAAGTGTTATCCCAATGATTAAATACAAAAAGCCTTATCCTAGTAATTAAGTACAGATGAAGTTTACTGACTGTTTGTGACTTATTCACATACTTTTCGGAAGCTAGGTATTTTTCCTAACATCACACCATTAAACTCTCCATTTTTCTTGAAATGCTTCATTTCCATATAAATTTTATATTGCTTGTAATTACCTTATATTTAGTATATCATTCCATTCATTTAAGGAAAGGAATGAATGCAATTGGTGAGGTATAGATTTTTTAACATATGGAAATGTGGATTCATACTGAACTCTGAAATACATCTGGATATCTCTTCACCCCTAAGACACATAACTTTCTGTGTTTTGTGCACTACATAGTAACCTAAGTGGCCAGATTCTGGAGACAGATGGCAAGAGTTCAAGTCCTGGCTTTGTCATTTGGTAGCTACATCAGCTTTGGCAAGTTCATTCATGTCTCTCAAGGCTGTTAACTTGTCGGCTAAGCAGAGACAATAATAATACTTTTCCATGGGATTATTGGAGGATTAACGCTACTGTAATACTTTCCACCTGATAATTGGTCAGTAAATCTTAGTTATTAGAATGATTATTTTTTAAAACCAGTACAGAAAAATATACTTTAAAATAACCAGAAATAATAATGTGTTGGTTGCTCTTGAAGTCTTAAATATGTTCTGAGGAACAATTTTTTTTAGGTATATGGCATTATAGTTATGTAATATTTAGAGAGACCTACCAGTAAACAGATAAAATGGAATCAGAGGTATAATTTGCTTTAAAATACTTCACCAATGGAAGAACAAGAGAAAGAAGCAAAAAGAAGAAAAATGACAAAGTATGTGGAGAAAGTATGACAAAATTTCTTGGTTATGAATTCCCTGTGATAGGTATATAAGCTCTTGGTTGAATTTCTAGCATATAATATGTATAGTTAATGAATTACCTGCTTAACCTTTATTAATGTTTTCTGTATATAGGTGATAAAGCAATGAGAAAAGACATTTTTTTCCAATCTCTTTAAAGAATATTAGATTGGTTATGACACTAGCTCCATAGATGATGGTCTGAATTCCATTTTACCTAGAATAATATACTTGTTATATGAACTGACAGTTATGTTTTTCATAATGTATTTGACAAAACTGAAGAGGAGTATTTTCCTAATGGTCTAGGATATTGAGTATTATATCACACTTAGGTTATAATAATATTCCCCTTGAGCATGAGCCTTGACTTAGATTTAAAATACGCAGCTTTTAGAAGACTACTAAAGATTCTGTGAGAGAAAATACCTTGTGTGCTTAAATCCTTAAAGAATTTTTGCCTTACAGGCAAAATCAGTACCACCTTCCTAGAAATTCTAAAGAAGTGTAAGTTTATCCTTCCAAAGGTGAGGGATTTCCACTTGTAAGAATGCACGTTACTTCTACCCATTTGCTTGTTCATTCACTTACTCTGAAAGTGTGTAAGAGTAAATGAAGTGTTGTGTACCAGCTGTACGAGGCTCTTTGAACCTTTTTAGAAGTTCAAAGGTGAACCCTGAAGCAATGGCAGGGGGGATCCAGGCACAAGTGACAGAATCTAGTTTGAAAAAGAGGAAGGACACTTCTTTTATTAATGTGGAAGATAAGGGCAGTGAAATGGGTGTAAAATGCTGAGATGTAATCAAGAGACTTTGGGTTTGTGGCCTTGATCTTTTTTAAGTAAAGGGGGAAACTAGATCAGCTGCCATTCGAGAGCAAAAGAGAGGACAGGGGGAGTTGAGGACTGAAAGTGAGTTGTAGGAGGAAGGAAAGTAGACTTGGAGCAAACATGTGATAGGGATCCATCAATCCAACCCCTGGGCATGCATCTAAAGGAAATGAAACCAGTGTATCCAAGAGATATCTGCACTTCCATATTTACTGCAGCACTATTGACAATAGCCAAGATGTGAAGTCAACCTAAGTGTCCATCGACAGATGAATGGATAAAGAAAATGTGGTATATATACCCTATGGAATACTATTCAGCCTTACAAAGAAGGAAATTCTGTCATTTGGGACAACATGGATATACCTGGGGGATATTATGTTGAGTGAAATAAGCCAGGCACAGAGAGACAAATAGTGCATGTTCTCACTGACATGTGGAGTATAAAAAGTTGAACTCAGTAGCAGAGAGAAGAAGGGTGATTATCAGGGGTTAGGGGAGGGAATTTTGAAAAACAGGGTACAAAATTTCAGTTCGATAGGAGAACTAAGTGCAAGAGAGCTATTGTACAACATGGTGGTTATAGTTAATAGCAATGTATTATATACTTGCACATTGCTGAGAGAGTAAATTTCAAGTATTTTCATCACCAAAAATAAAAGCACATGAGGTAAAGCCCATGTTTTACCTCACGGTAGATTAGCTTGATTTAGCCATTCCACAATGTATACATATTTCAAAACAACATGTTTTATTTAGAATTGATAAATATATACAATTTTTATTTATCAATTCTTTTTTTTTTTTTTTGAGACAGTCTTAGTCTGGAGCAAGACTCTTACTTACAGTCTTAGACTGGAGTGCAGTGGTATGATCTCGGCTCACTGCAACCTCCGCCTCCCAGGTTCAAGCAATTCTCTGGCCTCAGCCTCCTTAGCAGCTGGGACTACAGGCGCATGTCACCACGCCCAGCTAAATTTTTGTATTTTTAATAAAGACAGAGTTTCACCGTGTTAGCCAGGATGTTCTCGATCTCCTGACCTAGTGATCCATCTGCCTTGGCCTCCCAAAGTGCTGGGATTACAGGTGTGAGCCACTGTGCCTGGTTCATTTATTTTCAATTCTAAATAAATGAATAAGTAAAATGTTAAAAATGTGTAAATACTGCAGTGTCAAAAAGAAAAGTGTGATAGAGACTGAGTGAGGGCTCATAGAATTGCTGAGTGCAGTGAGAGACACACCAATGTGAGACGTCTGAAATTGCTAGTGCATCTGGGCTCCCAACTTAGCTTTTGCTGGACGTGCTTAGCAAATAGGGGTCAGAAGCAGGCGATAGGGTTGGGGACTGAAACATCATAGGTGGAAAGGAATGAGATAATTTAGAATTCTGTGTCACAAGGAGAATCTAAGAAGTTACCATCGTTGCTTCCAATGGGTCTCTTCAGAGATTGATACAGTCTAATAGCCTTTTCGGTTTTAAAAGGAAAAGAAAGAACCATCTTCTTTTGAAAAGACTCAGTTGCTAGGAAAATTTTTCAAGAACTTACAGAAAGAACTGTTAGGGAGAATTGTTGTTTGGCCCAGACTAGTAAAAAATGCTAATGTTTTTGTGTATGTATGCTAGTACATGGCATAGTTAAGAGAGCAGTTATGGCTTCTTAATTCCATCCACTGTGCTAGCATTTCTTGTTTCATACATTATTTACAACTTATAGTATGATCACACAAGTTCAGCATCTCTATTGTTACATAAATTAGGAGCATTTATTGTTTTGAACATCAGAAATCAGGGGCATAGATCCCTTTTTGTAGTTTCATGTTGTAAAATCAACTAAAAAATGTGACCTCTCCAAAGCAGAGTAATAATGTAGGGAAATTGTCTGACTGGCCAGACATGCAGGGAGTACAACTTTGAGAACAAAAATAGATGGAGAAGGCATTCAAAGACCCTCCTTGGATTGTGGCAATATCAACAATTCTATACGGCCCAGAGCATTTCCTGCCATGTCTAGACATGCTGGCACAGATTTCTCTGTGGGTGTCTGCCTGTCAGTGACCCACAGCAACCTTCCCTCAGGCCTCCTGTTGAAAGGCACTCCTGCTTTCCGTCTGCCTCTTCTCTGTCATTTGATTGTTCCAGCAGGTGCATGAAATGTAGGATTGTTGTCACTTCAGAGTTAATCAGATTTGTGGTTTACTCCCCCTTTGGTCACATTGACCAAATAATGGCTTTAGAGATGTTGTGATATCAATAATGGGAGAGTTTTCAGTATGAAATGAGCGGGGAGGAGGATCTAAATTAATACAAAACAAGCAAAGAAATGCTTTTATTAATACTGAGAGCAACCAGGGTAGAACTGATTCACTTTTTTCTCTGTAGCATTTTAAGAGCCATACAATTCTAGTTGTTTTTGAAGTTGTAAATTGCTGCATCATTATAATGTGCTATTATAATAACAGGTGGCTAGAAATTCCAAGTTTCAAAAAACCAAATACTCATAGAGCCAGTGAACTCAGATCTGGCTTTCTCTTTCTCTTTCACTCTAAGCTCTGATTATTCTAGCTACTTGTCTCTTTTTACTTAAATAGTGCAGAATTTTAGAAGGTGACCAGAAGGTCCTTTTACCCCCATTCCTGTGTTTTAAAAGATAACCAGACCGATGTTCTTTTCACAGATTCGGGTCATCTCTATCTTCCTTCCTTTGGACTGTGTCTGCTACCCATAGGGTATTCAGAATTGTTTAGTTTTCCTAAGTTCTCTGAAAGATAAGCTATGGTAACATGTAGCAACTCACTTCACAAGGTCTTCTTTGGTATTCAATGTCATTTATGTTGTAAGACGGCTCAGCATTAACAAAGGAATTATTAATGATGTATTTCTTGTTAGTCCCTTTTCTAAAGATAAGACTTTGCCCTTCATCATCTAGATGTTTCCAGCACCTTGTAAAGTGCCTGACACAGGGTGGGGATTGATGCCATAAAAGGAAGCTTACAAGTCTTTCATTGTTGTTGAGGCAAAGCATTAAGAGATAATGCTATTATTATCTTAATATTTGCTATCATCTTTCCACTGCAGTGGGGATGTGCTTATTAAGAAGAGAGAGTGCTCGAAGTGTTGTGTGCGCCAAAAATGTTTATAGAGTCATTTCATGTTACACAGTGTTAGTAAGAACCATGCTCTCAGCCCTGTCTCTAGGGAAACATCATTTGCAAACACGATCATGCCAAAAAGTACATAAAAATTGTCAGATAAATGTATAGCATCTTCCTGTAAGTATTTGCATGTAGAGATTTTGGACTACACATTAAACAGAGACTGCATCTTCTTTTTATTTCAGTTGAGCTTTATAAAGTTCACACTATTCCTGTGGAATTGCTGATGTTTATATGTTCATTCATTCATTTATTCAGCAAACAATTATTGCTGTCCTCAGGGCCACATAGCACTGAATAAAACAGTATCAAAAAATTCCTGCTTTCACACCATTTATTAATATGTTGTAAGACAATTTGACATTCACAAAGGAATTAATAATGATGCTGTCCTTGTTAGTTTCTTTTCCAAAGATAAGACTTTGCCAGCAGACAGCTTACAGTCTACTGATGTTCAAAATACTCGAGCAAGTATTTTTTCCAGGGTGTTTAGGGAAATAGTATACCTCTGAGGATTTTACTTGAAGTGAACTTTGGGATTTCTAAAGTCTTCTGAACTTAGAGTCATGGCTATCTTTCTTAAATCAACAATCAAAATCATTTCCTTAATTCAACAGTTTCTGTATCATTCCTTTGTGTGGTATCCAGTATGCAATTTTTATTTCGCAAAGGTGTTTCACATGCCTAAAGCAATGGTTCGTAACCTTTTCAGTGCCTAAGATTTCTTTTTAAAAGTACATCACTACAGAATTCCACAGAAAATAATATACTTGTTCTCATAGACATTAACATTTGCCTGTTCAGCTTTGTAGCTTCCAGGTCTAAAAAGCACCCGATCTTCAAAAAATATAGTTGAATGAGTCATCTAATTAATAAATAATATTTAATGATGCTTTAGATAATTTTCATTTTTTAAAGCTGTAATGAATATAAAGAATCTGTCAGTAAACTTGTGTCCAATGGTAAGCTATTGAAATGAAAATTTGGTTTTGGCTTATAAACCAGAATGTATCTGAGGCAGATCGCAATTGATTTAGTTTATTTTGCCAAGGTTAAGGACATGCACCTAGGTGATGGGTCTGTGCCATTCTTCGAAGATGAGAATATTGAGAGCTTCAGCATTTAAAGGGGAAAGGCAGGCTGGAGGGGAAAGAGGGAGTTGGTCACATTACTGAATCCACATGTTGCAAGGGAAAAAGAGTAGGTACCGGAATAGTCAATTATGTGTTCATCTCAGGCTCAGTAAATTAACACTTTATAAACAATTAGGTGAACATAGAGTAGCTACCTGTGGAGATATGTAACCTTTTATCTGTAGTTCTCTGCTTCGGAACAAAAGGAAAGGCAGCTTCTTGCAAGACTCAGCTTTTAGCTTAATCTTTTTCCCTTTGGCAGAGTGAACTGGGGGTCCCAAGTTTTTATTTTCCTTTCACAGACTTAATTCCATTAAAAAAAAGAAAATCTTTTCAAGATAATAAATGTATGAAAGATTTATTATACTTACTGTTTTTGCAGGACTTGAATTACATGGATTTTTAGTACTTATTCTGTGTTTATTTATGGCTTTTTGCCTTTTTAAGAAACTGCATGCATCAACTCAGAGTACTTATAAAGAGCTCAGGTTTACTTTAACATTCCTTATTATAGACACATTCCTAACGAAAAGATGTTAGAAAGGTCAGAATAATTTCTGAATATATATCAGAGTGATTCTTTTCTCATAAAAGGTCACAGATGCAGTATTTACAATGATCAAATGATATAAATTCCCACAACAATAAGCATAACACATTCTGCCCACATACAGGCTTTCTTATTTCGTGGTGCCTGTTTCTGTTAACCAGATCCTATCTGTGCCTACTTTTGGTTACTTCTCTAAGGAACTCATTTTTTAGTGAAATTCTTAATGAGTTCCCTAGAGAAGACTCAAGCAAGCATTTTTCTCAGTTTAGTTATACAGTAGGCCTCTTTCTAAGGATTTTACCTGAAATGAACTTTGGGATTTCGAAGGTCTCAAGTATTCGGAACTTAAAGTCATTGCTGTCTTTTCTTAACAGTCAATCAAAATCATTTCTTTAATTCACTCACTTAATGTCAATTACTTAATCTGGTAACAGCACAGAAGATGTGAAACAGCAGCTGATCTGAACATTATTTGTTTATAATTTTAAAGAGTGTTATATCCCTTTTTTAAATTAAATTTTACCTTCCTAAAAATTCTTTCCTAAAATTTTACCTTTCCTAAAAACAAAGATATTTGTTTCAGATATCTTTATTTTTATGCAAAGGAAAATAGCATGAAGTGCTTTATAGTAACCCTGGCTAGTTAGTAAGAAAGAATTGGTTTGTTATTGAAAATTGGAGTTGACCATACTTTAAAAATGTATCTCCTGTTGGCCTGGCATTGTGGCTCATGCCTGTAATCCCAGCACTTTGTGGGCTGAGGAGGGCAGATCACGAGGTCAAGAGTTCCAGACCAGCCTGACCAACATGGTGAAACCCCTTATCTACTAAAAATACAAAAATTAACTGAGCGTGGTGGCGCACATCTGTAACCCCAGCTACTCGAGAGGCTGAGGGCAGGAGAATTGCTTGAACCTGTGAGGTGGACATTGCAATGAGCCAAGATCATGCCACTGCACTCCAGCCTGGGTGACAGAACGAGACTCTGTCTCAAAAAACAAAGATGTATCTACTGTTGTATCATTCAACTACATCAGAATTCTTTATGTCCCAATAAAGCCATCACATCATTTGGTTGCTTAGTCTTCAACACTCAATTATTTGTAAGGTGCATATGGGCTTGAGCATTAATATTTTTAAAATAAAACAGCATCTATCTCCTCTTTAGGTAAACTCCGGAAACAGTTGTATCAAAGATCTTCCTCTTTCCATTTCCCTTTAATCAGAAGAGCTCATGACTCTAACTTTGCTGTAGTTTTAAAATTAGAAAGCACATTAATAGTCTTATCGAGGAAGACTTGCTTGAGAAGTTGCTTTCATTTATTGCCAAGGAAAAATTCTGTCATTTGTGTTGTCACTGGGAGAAAGAGGGGAAAAGTCTTTGACCCTAAGATACCAGGCGTACATTGCCTGTTTTCTGGTATACATGACTGTCATAAAACACAGTTCAGCAATTCTGATTAATTAAGACTAGGGCTTTCGGGTAAAAATAGTGATCCTTTAACATGGCTGGGCTTTAAACAAACAGGAAGCTATTAGGTCCATCCTGACTCAGTCAGTCAGGATCTCCAGGGTGGGGCCTGGGCTTTATACAGCTCACCAGGAGAATATTTTACACAATCAGGTTGGGAACTGCTGATTAGAAGGCCCGTAGGTCTCTTCTGTTTACCACTGATTATTCCCTTTGCATACTGTACATAGGGCACCTATTCTCATGTCCTTTGTCTCTGCAATCATGAGCGCCAAAGCCCATAGTCCAGAGGCCACTGCAGAGCTGCCAGCACACCTTCCAGCTGCTTCCCAAGGTATCCTGCCTGAACTGAGGAAGCACCAGTTTCTTGGGGGCATAAATACGGCAATTGATAGAGCAGCTGGAGCTGTTTCGACTTATCCTTTGCCACTCATTCTAGGAGAGAGCACAATAAGAGGTCTCTTCATAGTGCTGGGGAGGAATCTAATTTTTTCTTTAACCCTCATAAGTTCTTAGGTGGAATGGTCCTTTTTATCAAAATACAAATTAAAAAGAGAAAAACAGAAGTTTACTAATATGCATATTTTATACTCACATGGTATATATTAATACCTAGGGAATGAGAAATTCTCAAAGAGGTGGCTTTGAATTCCAGCTTATATAGCATCTTCAAGAAAGAGCAGTAAAGCTTGGAGAAATGACAAAAACCAAAGAGGACTTGAAGTGTCTCAGGAAGGCAACTTCTAGGAAGGCAAATAACTGGCAGGCAAAGGCGAGTTGGTCAAGAGTGTTGGCAGGGATACCTGTGGTGCCATCTCCAGGCCTGCAACGTTTAAAGTTGTCATCACTCTGTTCTCCTTGGTAGAAGAAAGGGCAGGCCCGTGACCTTACCTCCCTGAATGTGCCTGATCTTGTTTGATCTCAGAAACTCAGCAAGGCCAGACCTGTTAGTACTTTGATGGTATAAGAGGGACAAGATTTCTTTTGTTTTTGTACATCTTTGCATTGCCTTTAGGCAATTAGAGGGAAGGCAGAGAGCTTTCCAGCACCTACTTCTTAATTGCCTTTAGCTCAATAATTCTTATGCCAAAGGGGCATATTTTGGGGTGCCATATTCTGGTCTCCACAGCAGATTGCTGGATATATCTTATACTGTTGGGCAGAACATTTGAGAGAATGCAGGAGAAGCAGTGAAATAGAAACAATTCAGATCACCTTACGTTTGTATTCTATTGCCTTTTAGGGAGAGGCTCCAGGGTCAGCACTGTGGAACCATCCTCTTAGCTCTTCTCATTATTCCTTCATCCGTCTTACCACCCGTTAGCTTTTCGTGTGTCTCTCTTCATACGTACTCAGTGTAGAATAGGAATTAATTGTTATCCTTATACTCTTCACACAGCATAGGCATAGTTATTTTATTTATTTATTTATTTATTTTTTTGAGGCAAAGTCTCATTCTGTTATCCCATCTAGAGTGCAGTGCTGCAATCTCAGCTTATTTTAACCTCTGCCCCCTGGGCTCAAGTGATCCTCCCACCTGAGTCTCCTGAGTGTCTGGGATTACAGACATGCACCACCACACCCAGCTAATTTTTTTTTTATTTTTTGTAGAGACAAGGTTTCACATTGAGGCTGGTCTTGAACTCTGGGGCTCAAGTGATCTAGCCACTTCTGCCTCCCAAATTACTGGAATTTCAGGCATGAGTCACTGTGTCTAGCTTAGCATAGTTCAATTTAAGACAAATTACTGCTTTTTCAAATATGCTGCATGGGCTTTGGTTTGGGCTTTTTTTTTTTTTTTTTTTTTTGTAAAATTGGTTTGTATGAGTATAAAAGAATATGACAGTTGTTTTTCAAATTAGTTTACTAGAACATGACCGTCTAAATGTTTTCTCTCTTGTTATTGTTCTTCATGGAGAGCATAAATCTATTTCAATGATATTTAACTGTTGAAAATTTTTTCAAGTGTTCTTTGTAATTTTTTGTGGATTAATTAACTTGCTAATCTTTCTCACAACATGTTTCAACCCAAGATACTACCCAGTCATATATTTTTGGATAAAAGTAAATGTGTAACTTTCATGTTGATTGAATCACTAGACAGCCTTGCTTCTTATGTGAGGTGAGCTATAAAAGTGATAAATATAAATCCATGCAGAAAAAAATAATTTTTATGTGAAATATAGAAATATATTTCATATAAAATATCAAATTTTTTGTATTGGCCTTCCCAACTGAAGGATGACTTCTACTGAGTGGTTTATAAGGAGGCACAGAGGACAGGAGCATCCTACTGAGAAATGGAAGAGAACCATCAAGACCTGCAGGTCACTACTGTGCCTCCTACGTTATTTGCATCACCAGGAAGAACATATCTACCAACCTATGCTGCGAAACACACTTATCATCATTAGATCCTTTTTGACTACATCAGAATATCAGTAGTTCAACTGAGCAGTTGGTCGCAGGTATAATCTCCCTACATAGATACATTGTGGCTTTTGTTTTGTTTTGTTTTTCCGTTTGGCTTCATGCAGTTTTGTTTGTTCATTCATTTATTTTGATTTGTTGTTGTTGTTGTTTTCCCAGACAGGGACTTTGTTATCTTGCCCAGACTGGACTTGAACTCCTGGGCTAAGTAATCCACCCGCCTCAGCCTCCTGAGTGTCTGGGACAACTGGAGTGTAACACTCTGGCCATTTTGTAATTATCACGTTTTAATTTTATGAAGAATATTCACACAAAACCTGTTGGTTTGTGTGATATAGTTAGTCTTGCTCTTCTTTGTCCATTTCATTCTTTTTTTTTTTTTTTTTTTTTGGCAGAGTTTTACTCTGTCGCCCTGGGGGAGTGCAGTGGTGCAATCATGGCTCACTGCAGCCTCAGCCTCCCAGCCTCAAGCAATCTTCCCACCTCAGCCTTCTGAGTAGCTGGGACTACAGGCATGTGCCACCATGCCTGGCTAAATTTCTTTCTTTTTTTTTTTTTGTAAAGGTGGGCTCTCACTGTGTTTCCCCAAGTTGGTTTTAAACTCTTGGGGTCAAGCGATTCTCTCACCTCAGCCTCTCAAAGTGCTGAGATTACAGGCTGTTAGCCACCATGCCAAGCCTTCTTTGTCCATTTCTGGGGTGCTCTATTCTTTTAAAGACAGGATTGCATTGCAGTTAAAAGCTAAGACTCTCAAATCGTACTCTGGAATTTAATATCCTGGCCCCATCCCTGACCACACAACTTTGGCTAACTTATCTAATATCTCTCAGCCCCACCTTTCTCACTGGGGTAGCAAATGGGCATGACAGTGGTTTCCACCTCTGGTTAGGAGAATTAAATGAGAAGAGCTATATGAAGTATAAGTCATAGGGTCTCGCACAGGGTACGCATCTGCCTTTATCATTTTTCACAGGGATGCTTATTTATACACTTATTTCATTATCTTGATGTCATCAAATCATTGTTGGAAGAAGAAAGGTTATAAATAATAAATAATTGTGATTTGTTATTATTTCCAAAGAACAACTTAGTCACTGTTGATTTGTAGTATCATGATTTATAATGACTCATACACGGAATTCAGGTGAGCACTAAATTTCTCCTGCAGAGAGATTTCCTCTGGAAGAACATGGCAGTATATGGGGAAGTCAAATAATTATTTTTCTCTGCTGTTAATAATATCAACCCTCATTTCTCAGTGTTTCTAGAAATGTTCTATTTGGCTATTCATTCTTTAAGAAGAGGAAGATAGTATTCTCATTTGAAAACATATCATTATGGCTTTTTTTTTATTACTATGTGTTGAATATAATAAAGATATAAAATGTTCATGGGGATAGCATTAAATGGCATAATCTGAAATCTGGAGGTGCCGTGAAGTTAATGTGAGAATCTCAAGTCTGGTCATGAGGCATCATGGATTGAAATATCTTTTTGCAGAGTTTCATACAATTTCCTACCATAAAGGACATAATGAGAAAGTTAGGAGAGAATTAAAGCTTTCCAGCCATTTGGGTGTTGCTATATTTTGTCCTAAAAGATTACATTTGGTTCGTCTTATCAAACATCTAGGAATACCAAATCATTCACTAGAAGTTGAAGATACAATAGAATAGTATCTATTTATATGGGCCTATATTCTAGTTGCTTATAATATAGTAGGAAAGAAACATATAAACCTGTCTTCCGCTTAGGAAAAAAGTCTAAATAATGTAACGGAGGTGTGCACATCTTGCAAAGACATTCTTTAAGTTTACAAAAACTAATTTTGTCGTCTGATCATACTTACCACAGAGTTGTAATCAAATAGACTTAGAACTGAGTGTCAGACATATATTTCTATGTGGCCACAAAAGTCTGCACAAAATATTTGGAGAATTTCAAAAGATGTGCCAGAATGCAATATTATTGGCCAGGCATGATGATCATGCCTGTAATCCCAGCACTTTCGGAAGTCAAGGTGGACAGATCACCGGAGGTCAGGAGTTTGAGACTAGCCTGGCCAATGTGACGAAACCCCATCATTACAAAAAATGTAAAAATTATCTGGGTGTGATGGCATGTGCCTGTACTCCCAGCTACTTGGGAAGCTGAGGCAGGAAAATTACTTGAGCCTGGGAGGTGGAGGTTGTAGTGAGCTATATAGCGCCACTTCACTCCAGCCTGAGCAAGAGGGCGAGACCCCGTCTCGAAAGAAAGGAGAAAAATAAGAATGCAATATTATTGACTTGTTCAGTTTTTCTCTGGGCATTGAAGGCATACCTTCTGATATTCTCCAAACGTTTCAGTGTGGGCAAATAATTATAATGCAAAGATTCTGAAATGTATTATTATAGGTCTTTCTTTTTTTGTCCAAAACCATTTGCTGAGTGATTAGTTGCTGTATCACCAAAGCAGAAGATAAATTGATTTGTATAATGATAACCTGTCATCAAATGAATAAAAAGGATTTTTATAATTGGCCATAGACGTTTTTCTTTATTTTTTCTTTTTTTTTAAAAAAAAAAAACATGTCTGGCTTTTAAAAGAACTGCACATGAATTATTTCTCTGTAGTACCCATCTTCAGTCTATTTTTATCTCCCCCTGAAGGCATGCTTAAGCTAAGGAATATGTCATTGGTTTAGTACATATTGATACTCTTTCTGAAACAGGATATGATATAGTATAATACTTGCATAATCAGGATTCTGTCTAGACTAGTGAAATTAAAATAGTGACAGAGCAAAAAGGATCTCTTTCTGTAATAGAATACTTTAGGAAACATTGTTTTCCAAAATAGTGATGAAATGTGCAGATATGGAATTGGATTTTATATCATTATTAAAGTTAAGGTTTTAATATTGAAAATGCCCCATTGTTTTTTGTATTTTAATCTTATTGGTATCCATCATTTTAGACTGACCTATTAGAAGATAATGCGAAATTTGCTTCGAATGTTTCTGGGGTGATAATGAGGAGCTTCAAACCTCAGTACATCTCAAAAAATATGAAGCAGATCATATTGTCAATGATATAGGACAGGAGAAAATGCTCACATTGCTTATGTTTTGTGCTAAAATGTAATCAATAAGTATATGTTAGTAGGTAACTGATTACTAAGAAACAGACTAAATACCATCCTTAAACCTTAGCAGTTTTGACTAAATAAAGCTGAGTTCTTAAATCTTTTTGGAGTTTTTTGTTTAATAAAATAATTTCTAAGCATGTCTTATTAAAGAAAACGACCAGAGAACAATTTCAAACCAAAGACCTCTTTGAAAACTGCTAAGTCAAGATTCCCACTTCTCTCATTCCTCTTAGCCCAGGAAGGTTATAGAAAAAGTTACCTTGAACTCTTGGGACCAGGCTTGACTGAGTGGGTGCCCCAGGCAAATGATGACTTCTCCTTTATCTCAATATTCTGGAAATATTTGCTCAATATTTTTATAGAGAAGAAGAGGAATTTACCTTATAGCATTCTAATGGAGTGTTAGAGTTTTGAATTAATACATGGAATAGAGTTTCTGCTCAGCCACACACCATCTCCGTGATGTTGAGTAAAACTATTTACTGTTTCTCACTTTTCCCATCAGTAAAATGGCCATTATAATAGTACCTATTTTCTAAAGGCATAGTGAAGATAAAATGAGATAATTTATGTAAAGTCCTTGGCAGAATACCTGTCAAGTGGTAAATTCCCAAAAAAGTCGTACCTAATAATATGGTTAAAGTATAATCCCTTTGTCCCAAGATAAATTCATGCACACTTCCTTTTCATTGATTTTAAATTTGAAATAAGCCAGGTGCGGTGGCTCATGCCTGTAGTCCCAACACTTTGGGAGGCCGAGGCAGGAGGATCACCTGTGGTCAGGAGTTCGAAACCAGCCTGGCCAACGTGATGAAACCCTGTCTCTACTAAAAATATACAAAAATTAGCTGGGTGTGGTGGCACACACCTATAGTCCCAGCTACTCAGGAAGCTGAGTCAGGAGAATCTCTTGAACCCATGAGGCAGGGGTTGCAGTGAGCCAAGATTGTGCCACTATACTAAAACCTGGGTGAAAGAGTCAGACTTCATCTCAAAAATAATAATAATAAATTGAAATAATAGTGAACTTTCTTCTGTGAAGAGCGCTTACAGCCATTTTCCTTGAATGATGGTAAATGACAATTGGATAAGATTAATTTTTCTCTGCATCTTCAGTTGTAGCTGTCATTCCCAGCCTCCAATTTGGAATCATATCACATGTGAACTTTAGCTTCAGTTGAGGATCCCTACAGCAGTTTTTATTCTCTTCATGCCTGCCTATTGGCCATCTGTTTCGTGGAAAAGAATATAGGTAATAAGAGTGAAAGTGACCCCTTAGGAATATGTATTGGTTGCCCTTTCTCGTAGGAAAAGTCAGAAATAGGCATAATACAAGTAAAAGATGAGATAAGCCAGGTAGTTGAATCTGTTAAACATATCTATCTAGACTTAGATCACCAAAGAGAATAAGTGTTCCAAAACAGCCATCAATTCAAATTCATATGCTCCCTTGGAGATCTGTTTATGGTTCTCATTTCTCCTCTTATATGTATTTGAATGACAGAGCCATTATTTAAGGCAAAGATCTGTTGATAACACAGAACTGAGCCTTTTATTAATGTCCTGCTTTCCATTTCCCTGCTTGTTCCCCAGGCTGAAGCTATACTGACCAAACCATAGCGTCGGATAATTTCACATTCTGTAGATGTTGATTGTGTGCTCATTGCCTGAGGCAGCCGACTATTTAATTCTGTTGGTACCAGGATTTTGAAATTCAGTTAAAATTTGAAGCTCATAATAGTTGATGATTAATTTTTTTTGTGGGTTTATAGTCATTTTATTTTACTGAACACCTTGGATCTAAATGGCATCCATGGCTGGGCACAGTGGCTCATGCCTGTAATCGCAGCACATTGGGAGGCTGAGGCAGGCAGATCACTTGAGGCCAGTGGTTTGAGACCAGCCTGGCCAATATGGTGAAATGCTGTCTCTACTAAAAATAAAGAAATTAACCAGGCATGGTGACGTGCACCTGTAATCCCAGCTACTCAGGAGGCTAAGACAGGAGAATCTCTTGAATCCAGGAGCTGGAAGTTGCAGTGAACCGGGATCACATCACTGCACTTCAGCCTGAGCAACAGAGTGAAATTCTGTCTCAAAATAATAAGAAATACACAAATAAATGGCATCTATAAGTATTTATTGCTATGAATTAGTGGCTGATCAACAGCATTATTTGTGTTTCCATTAAATCTAGGTGGCATTGGAGGAGTTTGAGGTCTTCTGTTTGTTTGTAGACCAAAGAAAATTTAAGTTTCATTTTTTTAAATCTCTACTTGTGTTTTGCGTTATAGACTTATAAGACCATAAGATATGAAGCCTTCTAATAGATAGTTAGCACTCAGGATAATGTCTTTAATGTTAATTAAATAATGTGACATAAAACATGAAAAATAAATCTTAGTTACAAGCACATGACATATGTTAAGATTGTATTTTCTCTTTTAGTGCATTTATTTCTACTTTTGGGAATAATAATGATATTACTCATATAAAAACGTATTCATGTCTTTCAGAAGTTAATGTCTGTTTGTATATATGTGCTTTCAGCCTTTGCAGTTGCTGCTTTGCCAGTTTTATCAGAACTGAAGCAAATATTTGTTGTCTTGGGAGCTCTCCTAATTTATATAAGCTATGTTGGTATTAAATGAACAACGTAATGTTAACTTACCTGTTGTGATGAAGAGTAGTTACAGAGGGATAAATCTTTATTAAATAATTTTCAAATTGTTAAATGGTTTTTCTCTTGTAGTGAGAGATTTTTCTTGAGGCTGAATAGAAATGGGCTTCCCAAAGCCCCTGATAAACCGGAACGACATTGCTCCCTCTTTGTGGTGAGTGGATCTTGTTTCATTCATGAGGCAGATTCATCCAATTATGATTCATACTATTTAGGAGAAATAAATTATTGTGAGAGAACATAGTGAATTTGCTTAAATTTTATGTAAATAACACACAAATTACATTAGTGCCCAGAATTCTGAATATCACCTTCCGGGGTTACTTTAATTCCTTTAATGTATTACTGCTCCTGTTATACTGCTACCAAAGTGTAACAGTGATTGCCAGGCACAGTGGCTCATGCTTATAATCCCAGCACTTTGGGAGGCTGAGGTGGGTGGATCACCTGAGGTCAGGAGTTCGAGACCAGCTTGGGCAACATGGTGAAACTTTCACCTTTACTAAAATCACAAAAATTAGCAGGTGTGGTAGCAGGCGGGAGGCTGACACAGGAGAATCGCGTGAACCCGGGAGGTGGAGTTGCAGTGAGCTGAGATTGCGCCACTGTACTCCAGCCTGGCCTCCAAGAGCAAAACTCCATCTCCAAAAAAAACAAATAGTAATCGCACTCGGCAAGACACCCGGTATTTAGTATGTGGTTGATAAATGTTTAAAGAATGAAGGAGTGAGAGATTGAATCAACAGTGGTCACTTCTTTAAGGAATTACTTGGTATTAATTGACCTAAAGTTGATTGTAATGAGATTTTTAGAACAGGATTTAAATCATGTACTTCTGCTACAAACATTCCATTAAGAATGTTGTTGTTCGTCTCTGTCTTTCTTCTTTTATTTGTGAAAATAAAGTGCTATGCCCTTTAAGTGCTGCTCATGACTTCCAAAATAACCAAACTTCGTTTGTTTGTAGGATTTGGGTAGCAGCGAGCTAAGAAAGGACATCTATATCACCGTGCACATTATCCGAATCGGTAGGTACAGTACTTCACAGTGCGATAGGGGCAAGGAACAGAGAGAAGAAATGCTGAGAGGTTTCTATGTCGTTGTGGTTTATTTGCTGTCTGAATCAGAAAGATTTGACAGATCAGATTTGAATCCCAGAATCACAGAAGTTGTGAATTGTTCCCTGATCTTCCCAACTCCACGTATGACCTCTTCCCCTACCATAAACAGATTTTGGTCTCTTTTAATATAAGTACTTGCGAAGTTTATTGTGTTTCATTTTGTTCTGTTAGTCTTCTTAAACATATTTGATTCAAAAATTTTGTTTGTCTTTTTTTTTTTTTTTTTCTTTGAGACAGAGTCCCTGTCACCCAGGCTGGAGTGCAGTGGTATAATCTCGGCTCACTACAACCTCTGCTTCCTGGGTTCAAGTGATTCTCCTGCCTCAGCCTCCTGAGTGGCTGTGATCACAGGCATGCACCACCACGCCTGGCTAATTTTTGTATTTTTAGTAGAGACAGGGTTTCACCATGTTGACCAGGCTGGCCTTGAACCCCTGGCCTCAGGTGATCTGCCCACCTCAGCCTCCCAAAGTGCTAGGAATATAGGAGCGAGCCACCACACCCAGCTATGTTTGTCTTAAAATGCTAATTTCTGTTAGCATAAAATGAATTTTTAAGAGCTGAATTTCCCATAAGTTAATGAAAACTCTATATAAATTGGCATTTTCCAAAGTGCAGAATGCTTCAGAGCGTTATTCCAGAAGGTGCTACCAAAAAAACAGGCTGTGAAATACTGAATACTGAATGTTTTTTTAAATTGTATAATGTCATCAGTTTATTAAAGGGTCTGAGGTGTTCTAAAGGGAAGAATAAATATGCCCGTCTAACTTTGTTGACCCCAGATTTCCTCCAATTTGATTTGACTATGAAAACACTTATATAATGTAGCACTTCTTAACATCTGGTGGAACCCACTTTAATGTTCTGCGATGAACTTGCTCAATGAAGCCAGAATGTGTTCCGTCATTTTTACACATAAAATGCCTTTAAAAGCAGGCATTTTATGGCAGAGGAACTAGGTGAATTGAGGAACAGTGTAACCTACACAGTTTTTCCATTAAGTCTAACCAGTCATTAGGAATTTGTTCTCACTTCTTCACTAACTGTACTCCATTACTTGCCTAGGAATACTTCTGCAAGACAGTAATATCTTGCCATGCAGTCCTGCAAGGTGATTTATTTTTATAGGCCTTTGTTTTATGTACAGGATAACTACATTTTGCATTTAGTGAGGCTATAAAAAACATGCTTTCATTCCAACATAGATTTTCTGTGTTTTTTCTCATAAAAATCTATTCTGAAAACTTGTTTTCGTTTTATGCTATTTTTATATTTGAAGGACAGGAGAAATAAAAAATATTTTTTAGTTATGTTTTCATTTTTCTTTTTATAAATGAGTCTAATGAAAAAAATTCAGAAAGAATCTTTGAAAAGGTTGGAAAAGTTAGAACCCATGCTGCCGTTTCTTATGGCATAAAGCCTGTCTGTTCTCAGGATGGCAGAGGTAGTTTGTTATTTAATCTGAGTTTGTTTAAATTCAAATGTATAATACCAATGGTTAAAGTAAAATGTGATTTTATATATCTTCATGTAAACATCGCTAAAATTTGAATATCTCCTATAGTAAGAGAAAAAGTAAACCACTTTTGCTTTTAGAACTTTCTTGAAAATATTTATGGGTTTGGGGTGGTAAAAAAAACAAAAACAAAAAAACCATGCAGCAAAGTGTGTGTGCTTCTGGCCCATGGACTTCAATCACAGCATTATTACCAAGGAAGCCGCCTCAGTAGTACTGCCCATCACAGGGCAGCCCTTCAAATGCTTACTGTTTGATTTGTAATTACACTTTATATTGAGATTGTTTTGGGCCAGGCACGGTGGCTCACACCTATAATCCTAGCACTTTGGGAGGCCGAGGCGGGTGGATCACCTGAAGTCAGGAGTTTGTGACCAGCCTGACCAACATGGAAAAACTCCATCTCTACAAAAATACAAAAGTTAGCCAGGCGTGGTGGCTCATGCCTGTAATCCCAGCTACTTGGGAAGCTGAGGCAGGGGGATTGCTTGAACCCAGGAGACGGAGATTGCAGTGAGCCAAGATCGCACCATTGCACTCTAGCCTAGGTGACAGTGCTAAGACTCCGTCTCAAAAAAAAAGATTGTTATGGTCATTAAGTCATTAGAATGAATGTTGAATCAGAAATTACCTCCTTGTCCTTGTCCTCAGTTTTAGGCAAATGAATACTTCTCTGGGATTATTGCAAAAAACATTTACCAGTTCAACACTCTGAGACTGAGGGACAAGTGAGATTAAGGTAAAATACAGTAAGATAGGTTAAGATTTACTCAGCCAGCTCCCTTGATCCAGTGAAATTAGTGGCAGATTGTTGTCTATCAGAGACACATACTTCGTAATAGAATGTTCCTTGTACCTGTTTAGTGGGAAAAGGGCACACTGGCCCTCACTGACTACAGAAAGCAGGAGAAATAGCACCTCACTTTTGGGAATTTAAGTCTGGCTCTTTAGACAGATGGAGAGGAAAAAAAAAAAGAGAGAATTGAATAGTTTTATATCTTCCTGACTCATACCAGGAAGTTCCTTCAACCTCTGTGCCTCCCTGCCTCCCTTTTGACTTTTGGCTGATTGCTCAGTATCTTCCCCTTTCCTCACTCCTGCTACCTTCCTTCCTGCTTAGAGGAATGTGCCTAGAAATCTGATCTGGTTTCCCAAAGCCCAGTCAGAACTGTGAATTCTTACTAATTCTAGGGTTGGTGCCACCGATCTGGCACCAGATCATTTTTTCAGCATAGCAATTAGAATGGTGTCCAAAGCTATGGCGCCCACAGCTCTCAGACAAAAACCTTAAACTTGCGTGTTTGAAGACATGAGTCAGGTGGAGGTTTGGGAGATCAGCTTCTCAGTGGTCACAAGTGACAAAATCCTCACTGAAGAGTCTTAAGTGGTTGTGGGAGCTACACTTCTCCCATCAGCCTTACTCCCTTATTTTTTCCTTCTCTCCCCTACTGTTTTTTCTTTAGTGCAGCTTTAGGTGAAGGGGTTGTTTAAATACAAAGAAAAGGACTGAAATGTGTGTATCCCCTTGTGTAAATTGTGGGAGCTAGCAGAGTCATTAGGAATAATCTTGTTCACAGTTTCTAAGTTTCTTTTTTTACTAAGGAACTTCTTTTCTGATGTTAAATAACTTTGAAGTGCTCCACTCAGAAATCATATCCCTTTGTCCTCTTGCATTTACAAGGAAATGGTTAAGAAAAAAACATGTTTTAAACCACGATATTGATAAAGACTGGAGTACATATTAATATTTCATTGTAATACAAAATTCTGTAATAATATTCAAAATAGAGATAAATTGAGACCTTTTTTTTAATTTAAAAAAGTAACCAAGTTTTAAATTTGTCTAAATCAGTTGTGTAAGTAGAAGTAGGATTGGTTGATAATTAAATTCAAATATGACATAAAGTGTTCGATTTTCAGGCAGAATTTATAATAAATTTTTGTAGAGTGAAATTTGGCCATACATACGTCATCAGATCATGAAAACCTGATCTTTTGAATTCTTATGTTTTGCGCATCTGAAAAGCAACTAGATTTTTTGATCATTTTTTAGTTTTGATTCTAACTAAGAGGTTTCTGGGCTGCATTTCCCCAAAAGCGACATCTTGCAGAGGTAGTTTTCCTTTACTACGGAAGAATGAAAGCCAAATTGGATAGTGTCTTCCCATTTTTCCTACTTCACATTAGATTTTGGAATTGCTGGAGATATCTTGATGTGCTATAGGAGAATTTTGCTCAGTGAGAAACAATTTTATGGTTCTACTGAAAAGCATCTAGAGACAAATTTGCAGATTTTTAAAATCATTTCTCCCACTGTTATATTTCAACTTCAGTGTACTTTTCACTTTTTGACTTCAAAATAATTTTCTGATAATAAACACCAACAACAAATTAAAGCAATATATTAATAACATATTTTAAAATGTGTAACAATTTAAACAAGTTAAAACTTTACAACAGTTAAAAGCATTTTGGTGGTAGCTGAGTTACGAACGGCCTGAGAGCTGAGGTGGGAGTGTGTGCAGTTGATCACCTGTGCTGACTTGCTGTACTTCAGACAACCTCAAACTACTTTCACAGGTGAAATTTTTAAAATAGTTTTTTTTTGAATATGGAATTTATTGAAAAATAGAAAATGGGAGAGTCACCATTACTGCCTTTAGTGACATGAACTTCCTGGGGTGGCCTCACGAATCTGAGGGGCCAGGGGATGGTTCCCAAACATGAGATCTGTTCCAATCTTTGTGTTTTACAGACGGCAATGATGCCCAGAATTTAAGTGGCTTACCCAAGGTCACACAGCTAGGTGATTGGAGAGGGGAGTCCAGAACTGAAGCAGTATCTTCTGTTATGCCCAACCCGGGCACTTTTTATTGCCCAATTACATTTCATGTGGCTTATTGTGTAGCTGGATGTTTCTCTGCCTAAGATGCATCTAATCAAATGGCTCCGTGGGTAATGTTTGCTCTTTAATTGAACAGGTCGAATGGGAGCAGGAGAAAAAAAGAATGCCTGTAGTGTCCAGTACCGACGACCCTTTGGCTGTGCAGTTCTTAGCATTGCTGACCTGCTAACAGGAGAGACAAAGGATGACCTCATTCTGAAAGTGTACATGTAAGAACCATGCACGCGATGGAGGCTGGGGTGGGCGCCGGGGTACATGTGAGTCCTACTTGGGCGAATCCTACTTTACTTGGATAGAGAAGAACAGTGGATGGTTTATGAGCCATTCCTCAAAAACCCGGTAATCTGTAGACTTTTTGCAAGTGAGCCAAGTGAGCCCACAAGCCACAATTTGCCATTCAGAGGAATTATTGAAGCAAGAACCAATGAATGCAGACAGTTTATCAATTAGGTAGACTATCTACTATGTAGAATACCACCTTTGAATTTATAAACCTTGCACGTCTTTACCTTCAGACAATCAATGTATTCTTGGAAAGTGAAAGTACTTTTTGAAGTAAATTAATTAGGATTGGGAAAGGGAAGCTCAGATGATTTCCAACCTACTCTCGGTGTTAGTTTGCTGGACCTGCCATAACAAAGTACCACAAACAGCGTGGATTAACCCATTTATGCCTGAGGTTGCGATTTTTTTAAATTTTTGCAATCATACCCTGGTGATGACCTTGAGCAGTAGGATATAAATAACTCCACATGCTTAGCGTTCCAATAATGGAACACTAGGCATAAATGGGTTTTAAACAGTAGAAATGTATAATCTCACAGTTCACAGATCAAGGTATTGGCATGGTTGGCTACTTCTGAGGGCTGTGAGGATGAAACAGCTCCATGCCTCTCTCCTGGCTTCTGGTGCTTTGCTGCCAGTTGTTGGGGGTCCATGGCTTGTAGACACATCACTCTGATCTCTGCCTTCATCTTCACACAGCACTCATGGCTTTCTCTGGGTCCAATTCCCCACCCCGCTGGACCCCCCCCCTTTTTTTTGAGACAGGGTCTCACCGAGGCTGGAGTACAGTAGAACAATCTCAGCTCACTGCGACCTCTGCCTCCCGGGTTCAAGCGATTCTCCTGCCTCAGCCTCCTGAGTAGCTGGAATTACAGGCACATGCCACTATGCCCAGCTACAAATTTCTTCTTTTTATAAAGATAAAGTCATGTTAGATTATGGTTCACTCTAGTAACCTTCTTATATGATTATCTCTGTAAAGACCGTCTTTTCAAATAAAGTCATATTCTGAGGTACTGGAGGTTAGGACTTCAGCATTACCTTTATCGGGGAATACAGTTGAACCCATAATACTCTGCTAAGAAAGTCGCTTAATATGTTCCAAATCCTAAATTAATGATTTTTTAAATGCACATGGGTTTGGCTCACACCACCATGCCACCTCCCCACAGGCTTGGACATTGAGGCCTGATATACAACAACATCTTCAGAGCAGACCCATTAGGTTTCCACACTCCTGGTTTGAGGACCATGCCCTTGCCTACCTCCTTGAGTGAGCTGGCTTTCCTTTCCATTCTGGAGGTTGTGTTAATACATCCAGTATGTGCCAGTGTTTTTTTTCTTAGGTGATGGTAACTCAAGTAGCCCACTGCCTTTGGGACATATACTTAAAATTGCCTTTTTGACTTCTGCTTCAGGGTTGCATGGATTTTCCTACTCTCCATCCAGTGGGACCTTTGTAACACAGTTAATAATTCATTGATGAAGATTAAACTACAGTCTGTGGTTTAGGACCGGAAACTCTCTTTATCCCTCTTACAAAGGGGGACGCCTGTGATGTTGCTGTAAACTTGAAAACTTTTGGCAAATTTAGTGGGTGGTAAAAGTTGCTACTCTTTTTATCACATAGCAACCCTCAATTTCTGTTGTTAAGCTGAAATCCATGATGCCTTTCTTTCCATACTCAACTGGTAGTCATAAAAGGTAATTTATTTGAAATACTAATGACTAATAATAGCTACCCTCTACTGTGTGCTTACTATGTATGAGGAACTGTGGTAAGCCCTCTGCATGTGTCATTTCATTTTGCCCTCACAACAAATCCAGTTAATAGTTTGTATTTTTCCAGGTGTTATTTCACACCCCAGTCTAGCAATGTGATCCTACTGCTCATGCGGCTTTTTAAGCAAACTAAAATTCCTCACAAACACACTCTCATCATTTCTTTTTTTTTTTTTTTTT
>NW_022436947.1:29038413-29056746 GCF_009761245.1 Sapajus apella
CTGAACAGGACCCCTGCCTGTGGGAGACACTCACACTCATGAAGACAAATTGTTCTGCTGTTTGTGGCTTTTTTTATTGTCTGCTTTTCCTTAAGCATCAAATGAGGTTTTGGGTAATTCTTGTTCTAAGAGAAATTCCTTAAAGATGCCCATTCAGCAAATGTGGCGCTGTTTCAAGAGTAATACTAACCAGTCAAAACAGTCACTGTAGATTAGGAAGGAACTGTGAATTTAGTCGAACATGGGAAAGTGCTTATTAGAAACAATTTGGGAGAAATTTCTATTTGTTAAGAAATAAGCCCATCTGGGACTCAAATAAATAACAAAAGCCTGCCAGAGCATGGAAGATATTTTAGTCACATACTTTAGGAGGTTTTGTTTAGTTTTGTTTTGTTTTTTAGTTTTCAAAGCTAAAAGCATGAATTCTGGAAATCACTTAACTATCTAATAGGAAATAAGCCATCTTTCTTCCTCCCCTACTGGGCTGAAATTAGAAAACTGGAGGCAGAATGTGCTCAATGGCAATTTGGTGTCTTACAACTGGACAGGTGGGATGGTTCCATTCCATCTTAATTTTCCGGTCTTCTAAGATTCAGTGCTCAGTTTGGTATCCCACTGTTAACCGGCTCAAAAATCACCTCCATCATGTTCATCCTGAAAAATCCTGTGGCGATAAAATACATAAATATGTAAGAAAATAATTGTAAATTATCTGACTCAGACTTGATCACTAGGAAACAGAACCTGTACTCTGGAAGATTTTCATTGATAGTGTACAGAATCTTGATGTTCAGGCCTCCTGGGAGGACACATTCATGGCTAATAAAATAGTGAATTTACACATATGTTCAGATGAAGGAAGTTTTCCCCAGCAAATCTGGGAGATTAGTGTCAATAAGGATGGATAGCAGAACCATATGCTTGCAAATCATCATGAGTTACCAGGCAGAGGGACATCCATCCATTCATTCACGCAACTGACAGCATCCACAACATTCAAAGTACTGAAGGAAACTCAGATATTAGCCAGTCCTAGATCCAATCCTCAAGGACCTTAACAGTCTACCAGGTGAACTACACCATGTAAACGAAGATAACATGACCTAATGATTGATAAAAGCTAAAAGAAAGAGGTACAGACAGTGGTGAGAACATGGAGAGATGCCCCATGTGGAAGCTCTGAAAGAGTAATTTCATTATTCTTTGGTAAATCCTGCCAGTCTTTTGCCAGTGCAAGCTGTGTTAATGTCAATTTCATTTGCTTAATTTGCTGCATTTGGATGCTAGGCAAACCTGTTCATGTTACAGTAGGCAGAGACTTGCTAATGAGAACTAATTTATTGAGCATTTATTATATGCCAGGAATTATCCTAAGGCCATGTTTGTTTAAAGTTCTAGTATATTACCCCTGTTTCACAGATGGGGAAATTAAGACAAGGATAAATAAACTCACCTAAAGAACATAGCTTGGTTAATAGTGAGAGTTTGAATTCAGGGACTTAAACTCACTTGGGCCTGCCTTCCCCTGTATGCATTGTTCTCTGAGATTTCTCTCTGTTTTGGGTCCACTTGTCTTCTGTGAGTTAATCCCAGCAGCCTCTGTCATGAGGTAGGTAGGTGGTCAGGCATTACCAGATACAGGCATTCCTGCTCATCCTGGGACAACCATGCTAAAACTGGCAGTCAATTGCAGCAGGTTGATGGGGACTCCAAGGAAGTACATTACAGTGGTTACAATGAAAAGAGCAGGTATACTCTTTTGAGTATGAGGGTCAATGTTTGATCGCATGCATCATTAAAACTTAATGGAATGTTAATGTTTTCATAGGTGTAACACAGAAAGTGAGTGGTACCAAATCCATGAGAACATCATCAAAAAGCTGAATGCACGTTATAACTTGACTGGCTCCAATGCAGGTGAGTGTATGGGCTGGCTGACTTTCCCTATACTTTTCATTCCAAGCTCTTTATTTGTGTGGGAAGGAAATTATCCGCCCTTTGTTTTTCTCTCTATTCACTCCCTAACTTTAAAAATGCTCTATGAACATTCTGGTACATCTTCGTATGCTATGATAGGCTTGTACTTATAACTCCCTATAAAAAATGTATTCCATTCTTGTTGAAACAAAAAAGATACAGGTAATCTGAATTTGTTCATTGGTACCAAGTCTTCAGACCTCTAAGTTGTTACTGAAAGCTAAAAATCACATGAGAAATATGCTTGGATTTGTGACCGTTTTGTGGAAACAAGTTTGATAAGCAACAGTCTTGAGGGAGGTCCAATAAACACATGCTTCGCTGCGTATGGCTGGCTGCGAGCAGCAACATTATTGACAAACATACAGGTTCACAGATTGAAGGTGGCTAAAAAGGAAAGTGATGCCGACTGCAATGGCATGTGAAGAATAATGTATGTATGCTCATTCAGAGGGGAGCTGAAATATTATATACCACTATAAGTTGTATATGGTACATAGTATTGTACTAGTAACATATAGTTTATACTACATTATATAGCATATATAGATTGCATACCATATATAATGATATCCTGAAGTTTGGTCAGTAGACAAAAACTTGGTAAATATGTTTGTTCTTATCCACCTTTCAGACCCATGTTGAAGCAAAACAAAGCTTGCAGCCATCTGTTTTAATTGACATAAAGAAACTTCAAATTAAATAAGCTGTTTTTTGAACTGAATATGTTGTTTTTTAAAACTGATTTTTAAAAGCACCTTGAACATAGATATTGGTGTTGTAGACCAATCACCTGGCAATTAGGAGAACCGGAATTTAAATTCAGACCACCTTTTTTTTCAGACCCTTAGACGTCTTGCTAGACCAAACTGACCCGCAAAGAGAAAAATCACTGTAGACAGAGCTTTGTGGTTCAGTTCAATAAGGGCCATAAGTACCTCCAACTCACACATACGGCAATGCTTGAGACTGTAATGAGTGGTGAGATCAGTTTTCTCCTCCCTCTCCCAAGAGTTGGGGAGATAACTTGGGTTTTATTTGATGCAGATGGGCTTTTTTTTTTGGACAAAGTCCTGCATCTACCACTGAAAAACAAGACACTTAGAGCACTTACTATTGAGGCCAGAGTCTCTAAGACTCAGAGGAGACAGGAGAAATGAAATACAACATGCAACTACTATGTATGCTTGTCTTCTCTTTTCCCACAAAGGAATGATAATTCTCCTGATTTTCTATGGATAAAATGGTTTAATTTCCATACCCCCTCAGTAAGATGGTAGAGCTGCTGTTTTTTAGAGAACATGTCTTGTGCAATTCACTGGTAGACTTCCAGCCAAATCCAGTTCTAGTCCAAACCTTTTGGTGTTTCTTGATACCATTGACCATCATTTTATCATTAAATTTACCCTAGACCTGTGCTGTCTAATTCAGGAGACGGTAGCCATATGTTGCTATTGACCATTGGACACGAGCCTAGTATACCACTAGGGTTGAGATGTACTGTAATTGTAAAGAATATACCAGATTTTAAAGACTTGGCCCAATAAGAAAAATGAAAAATATCCCATCAATAATTTTCATATTGATTACATGTTGAAACAATAACATTTTGAATATAGTGGGATAAATAAAATATGCTATTAAAATTAATTTTGCCGGCGCGGTGGCTCACACCTGTAATCCCAGCACTTTGGGAAGCCAAGGCGGGTGGATCACGAGGTCAAGAGATGGAGACCATCCTGGTCAACATGGTGAAACCCCATCTCTACTAAAAATACAAAAAAATTAGCTGGGCATGGTGGTGTGTGCCTGTAATCCCAGCTACTCAGGAGGCTGAGGCAGGAGAATTGCCTGAACCCAGGAGGCGGAGGTTGCAGTAAGCTGAGATCGCGCCATTGCACTCCAGCCTGGGTAACAAGAGCGAAACTCCATCTCAAAAAAAAAAAAATTAATTTTGTTTTCTTTTTACTTTTTTGATATGGTGACTAGGGAAGTTTAAATTTCATTCATGACTCACATTATACTTTTGAGTCAGTGCTACTCCAGGCTCAGTTTAAAGACTAACATTTTTTTAAGTTCTTCTTATGCATCATAAACAAATCCATTATGCCTTGCTCCTTTCTGCCTTTTAACTGTGAATAGAAGAGTTGTGTATCTTGTTCTTTCTCCTCAGGAGTCCTGTTATCTTAATTTGCTTACATTCGTCCTCTATGTGGATAAACAAATAACAAACTAATCCTGACCTTCTGACTTTTCCCATGTAGTTCCTGACCTTCCTGCCATCATAGATGTGGTCTTGACTCACCATGGTGTGTTGAACTGTTGGCTACATGTCTTTCCCAACTCCTTTTCACCTCACAGCCCTTCCCCCTTCACTTATGCCTTGTGCAGAACAACATTCATCTGTTGTTAGGCTGCTCGAATATATCATTGTCCAAACTCTGAGGTGATACCCAATTGCCTCTTGAATCTTGGTGAAGTTCTTGATGATAGGCTTCAATTTATATCTCCAGATAGACCCTAACGCAAATGATCCTATTTAAGGCCTGTGTTAAAGGTAAGGATTCTAGTTCAACCAAACCACAAATTGCCCTCTGCTTACAGACAGGAGTCATCTCTTAGAGAGTATAGAGTAGTATTTAGGAGCTTTTTCTCTGTAAGCAGGATGTCCTAGGTTTGAATCCTTTAAGGGATATTGGGAAGATTAGAAGGAAAAACGTATGCAAAGCACTTACCATAGGACTTCATACATGATAAGTGTGTTTAATGTCAGCCATTATTATTGTTTGCCCACTTTGAAGCCACTATCTGAAATATTCTATCCTCACCTCTTAAGTTGCCTATTTTCATTGTTTCAAAATAGATTCTGATTTAATCTCCTTAATGAAGACTTCTAGAATAACACAGTTAGATTATTGATATGTTGGATTATTGAACCAACCCCTTCTACGCTTTGTTTCCTTCATCTCGTCTCTGCTGATTTGATTGCTAATATCTCTTCCTGGTTTCTTTTAACTTAATTGTTGACCTTCTGATTAGCTCCAGGAAGGAAGGGAAGCACATTCTCTTTCCTTGGGCAGTTCCTCTGATGCTTAGATGTGTTTTGTGCTTTAGATGTTCCATGTGCTTTGTCAATTTTACTAGCTCCTTATTCTTACTGGAACCCTGAGTGAAACCCTACCAGAAGTGAGATCCAAACCATGCTTTCCCATGAGTCATACCTTTTCTCTTTACAGCCATTGTACTGAAACGAAAAGCTACGTGTTGTAACCTTTGCAAAGAATGAAAGAAACCACTGTACCATAGAGCCTTGTATAAAGGGTTTCCCTTCCTTTGGCAGGATCCATCCGTATTTTGCAGCCTACTGTGATACTCAGATTCCTAAGCAACCAAATGTATGCTCTTTATACCTGGCTTCTGCTACAAAGCCCTGTCTGTTCTCCTGTCCTTGTGACCTCAGCTCTCCTCCACCCTTATCTCCTCAAAGGTGAGGCCCAGCCAGGGCCCACACAGCCTGCCTCCATCTGCCTTCTATTTCTCTGGTTTCTCTCTCTCTCTGATCCTTTCTAGCCTCTCTCAAGCTGAGGCAAACCCAGCCCTAAGCCTCTTCACTCTAAAATTGTGCTCTAGAGAATGGAAGCTCAGGAGGAAGCCTAAAAACGATTTTAAAGAAAAGCAAAACTATACTCTTTTCACCAAAGTTCCCACTCTTTGGTCTAGGTAGATCACTGTTCTATATCCCCTTGATCTATACCCTTGGTGGAGGAATGGAAGTTCTATGGCCAGCAGATGGGTATTCCAGAGCTGTTCAGCTTCATTATTGAAAGGGAAGCACATTAATGGCTTACTTCAAGATAGTGGGGGAAGCAAGAACACCAGAAATTGAAGTGGGAAATTAGGGTGCCTAATGTGTAAGCAGTCACAACAGTTGGATAATGTTGACTTCCACTGTTTTCTCTCTGGACCACAGAATTGTTGATTAAATGGAAGCAGTGCAGTCAAACGTTTTCAAAAGAATTGAGTTCACCCTAAAAAGTACTGTTTTTCCACGCTTTCTCCTGCTATTCCTCGGTCATTGGCACTAAAAAAAGAGAAAAAAAGGCAACTTTGAAATTGGTTTTGGAAACAAATACTACCAGCTAATTTTCAGGCTGTTTTTGCTTCATTGATGTCCTCCTAGCTGTTGGAGTTGTAATCTTGTCTGGTTGATAAATAAAGGGATCCATCTAGTTCACTGGGCTTTGTCCCCCTCTATCCTAAGACTTATGTTGCAAAGGTACATTAACCACTATCTTAGTTGAGTTTAGAAACTGGAAGAAAATGGCAAGCGATCATTTAACTTTTTAAGATTTTTTTAAAAATTGAATTACTATATCTCTACAGTTAGATTTAGTTAGGTTGAGTGGTTTGAAATCTCCAAAGTTGTGCTGTTTTATGAATTTTAAATCCAAAGGCAATGCTGTGAGAATTTGAAATTCTAAAAATATTCATTAATGTGAGTCTGATTTAGGTTTGTTGAGCAAATGGATATTGTAAATGTCACTTCTGATAGCAGTTGAATTCTAGGAATGTGAAATTAGACTGAGCCAGTATAATTTACTGAGGCAGATTAAGTTCTGAGTCTTGAAACTGTGTGTAAAGATCGTTGGCTATGGTTCAGTATGTCCTAAGAGAAACTTCAGAGTCTTTTCATATTATCTGTGTATTTATGAAATATTTCCTGTAGTTTGCACATGTAGCTTACAACTAGAAGAAATCGTATTTGCTCTTCAGGTAAGTTTCTAGAGTCTTTGTTTTATCTTAGTTGAGTGTACATGATTGTATTCCTGTAACTATACTTTTTAATCCCCACAGAAGGTTAAGAGGAATTACCTAGATAAGGAGACCATAATATATAGCAAGAGCAGTTTCACTCTATTCAGGAAATATATGATGTTCTTTATTTGGCTGAGGTGAAAGGAGGCTTTTTGAGAATGTTAGGTTGCATTTTTATGTCCACACATACCAGTGTAGTCATTTTATTCAATATTACCAAGTTGGTATAATTCATAAGAATTTGATCAGTGCACCTGATTTTTGAACATTGTATTTGCTTTCTAGTATCATTAAAATAAAAATGGAACTTATTGGCACCACCTATTGGTTAGAAATTTAGTATGTGACCTTTTTGCTGACTTTTAGAATTCCCTAAATATTTTACCATGATTGCTCTTTAAAGTTTTCTTTCAACTAGTTTTATTTATAGAAAAATAGTACAAAGAATTAGTAATTTCCAAAAGGTTTACATTTTACTACATTTCCTTTGCATAATACCCCCCTCCATTTATATATGTGTGTGTATATGTATATGTGAATATAGTCATATAACTCATTAATAAATTTCATATAATTCTTAAGGATTATATCAGAGCCCCTGATTTTATAAGTTTGTGTATATATATGTACATATACACCTATCTATGCATGTATACACACATGTACATATATACACATGTACACATCTATACATACCATACATCATATATACATTTATTTTCCTGAACTTCCTGAAAATAAATTGCATGCATGATGCCTGTTTATCCCTGCTCACTTCAGAACATAGCAACAGAACCACAGTATAATTATCTAAATCATTGATATAATACTATTATCTAATCTGCAAACCTCATTCAGTTTTAACAATTTTCTTCCTGTCTTTTATAACAAAAGACAATCCTGGCTGGGTATAGTAGCTGCCGCCTGTAATTACAGCACTTTGGAGGTCAAGGTCAGTGGATCACTTGCGGTCAGGAGTTTGAGACCAGCCTGACCAACATGGTGAAAACCCATCTGTACTAAAAATATAAAAATTAGCCAGGCATGGTGGCATGTGCCGGTAATCTCAACTACTCAGGAGGCTGAGGCAGGAGAATCACCTGAACCCAGGAGGCGGAGGTTACAGTGAGCCAAGATCACGCCACTGTATTCCAGCCTACGTGACAGAGTAAGACTCTGTCTCAAAAAAAAAAAAGAAAGAAAGAAAAGCCAGGCTGTTTTGCATGCAGTTGTCATATCTCTTGTTTCTTTCCATCCAAATCATGCTAAAGAATGGCAAAGAAAAAATATAGTTCAAAATATGTTACTACATTATACTGTAAGATATTTTTGAAAGTTCATGCAGCATTTTTTAAATTAAATCCAAATGACATTAATGGAAGTAGAGCTATGTATGGTTCTACTTAATGTAATTGAGCTATGTATGGCTAATTTAGATATAATCACTAGCAATACTGTTTGCAAGATTTGCTGTATAGGAAAAATATGGAAGTATTTCAACAAATTAAAATAATCAGATATTAAACTACCATCATAGATACTATTGTAGAGGAGGAAAAAATCTCCTCATCTATTCTAGGTTCATGGATTAAGCCCCTACAACAAAAGACAGATTAACAAAAGAAAAGTATACAAATGTATTTAAGTTCTATGTGACATGGGAATGTTCATTAGGAAATGAACACCTGAAGAAACAGTTTGATCTTAGTTTTTTATAGTAGGTCTGATGAAGAACAGGGAGGTGTAGAGAAATATGATAGGGAGAAAAGGCATTATCTAATGGCAATAAACTGGGAGAAACTTAGCCAGGCCTGTTTATTCAGATTCTTCTCTGCAGCACTTTATTTTCAGAGATAAGGACATACTTTTCATCCAAGTGTAGGTAGGGCACCTCTTAGGACCTGCTCAGGGGAGAAGGGCAGGGAAGGTCAGAGAGACCTTCCTATACGTGGTATCTCCAAAAATAGTATGCCACGGTACCATATTTTAGGGTAGTGTGTCCTGACCCCATCATTATGCTCTATACACATTTTTAAAATGGTTTTCAGCCCATGAATTCCTTTGTACTTGGTATTGTAGAAATAAAATATAAATAGGTAATAACAGTTACACTAAAAACAATAAAGCCTGTTGAAAAACCTAGACATAATCCTCGTGTATATACTGTTGAAATGCTGATACACTAAATCAGAATAAGAATGGAAACTTTAAAGTGAAAAATTCCCCTTAGTTAAAAAGGAAATGTTGAAATCCCTTTGAGTGGTCTCACTACTCCTATCAAACGTGGACAAGCCCCTCTTCAGCTCTCATTGCTCATCTGCACATTTCTTTTGTGGCTAAGACTCAGTAAAAGTAAATAATTTCATATGTCTTTAATGCCCTTTCATTTGACATTCTGTGACTTTATGCATTGCTTTAATCTTATGTTACATTCTGTGACATTATATATTGCTTCAATCTTATGTTCTCTGTAACTCTTAGCCATGAGCTAACCACTTCATTAGAGAAAACATAAAAGCCTTTCCCAAAACTTTGAAATGTAGAACTAGCAGATCTGCAGACAAGCAGTTATAATCACAAGATTATTTGTTCATGCTTATCATACTTTTTACATAGTAGAAGGTAGTCATCCCAATGGATGGGGTTACCCACTTCAAAGATCTCAGGAAGCTGATATTCAGAAGGTGAGCCTGTGGTCAGACCCTTTGAGTTACCCTCAGTGATGTCAAAATTATTCTTTAAGAGTTAACTTAGTTTATATTTTTATTCTTTAAGAGTTAACTTAGTCTTTAAGGAAGCAGTCAGCAATAAGCATATTTACAAATTGAATAATACTGGCTAAAATCAGAAACCAAGGTATGACTATTAAGAAATAAAAGTTTTTTCTTTTTTCTTTCTTTTTTTTTTTTTTTTTTTTTTTTGAGATAGAGTATCGCTCTGTTGCCAGGCTGGAGTGCAGTGGTGCAATTCCAGCTCACTGCAACCTCTGCCTCCTGAGTTCAAGCAATTCCCCTGCTTCAGCCTCCCAAGTAGCTGTGACTACAGGTGCGCACCACCATGCCTGGCTAATTTTTTTTTTCTCAATTTTAGTAAAGGCAGGGTTTCCTCATGTTGGTGAGAACAGTCTCCATCTCCTGACCTTGTGATCCACCCACCTCAGCCTCCTAAAGTGCTAGGATTACAGATATGAGCCACCACGCCCGGCCTTCTTTTTTCTTTATTTTCATTTTAAATTGGCTTTGAAAGTATATCTGAAAGAGGAGACACATCCCAAATTTGAGCAGTGGTAACATTAATAGTGTAAGTTTCTAGCTCTGCAAGATGACAGTGTTAAAGGACAGCTATAATTTGAATACTTTGGTCCTACTGTGTAGAGACCCCTTTCATCATGTAATTAACACATTTTTAAGCAGGCCTCTGGTAATGCTCACAGCTCGCATTTTCCCATCTGCATCTTGATTTCTCCATCTAACCTGGCTCATTTGTACATACCAGTCTCTTCCTAATGTCCTTGTCTTGTCTCACTTGACACCACACTTTCTAGAAATTCGACTTTCCTTCTTCTTGCTTTCCTCTGCTTCAGAAACGTTCAGAGCCTGTCTCTGACCTCCCAGTGTAAATACCTCATCTTAATCAGCCAGGATTTTACTGCTTGGTGTAGCTAGGATGTGCTCCTGTAAAGTTTTCACTGACTTTGAGTTGAACTCTAAATAGGATATTATTTACTGAAAAAGCCAATTATCTTAATTATAGATATAACACATAACATTCTAATGCACAAAGCAAACTTAGATGATTAATTCTGTAAATCAAGCAAATAGGAGGGAATAGATGTAAAATTTGTGTTCTAGTAACATCGAGGCCCTAGGTATTTCAGAAATGAACAGGTTTTACTGAAAGTGATTTTGGAAAGAATCTGGTAATATCATCTTTAGGAAGTTTTGCTAATACCTCTTGATGTTAGTAATTTTGTAGTACAAGTTTAGAAATTTCAAAAATTGTGTTTCACTCTTAGCCCTCATCTCCCAAACACATACAAAGTGTGTAAGTACTGTCAAGAAACAGTGTTTTGAGAGTTCACAACAGAATGGCCGTGTGAAGAGCTGCACCAACATGCTCCAATGGAACAACCATTATTGATGAAAATCATATTTCCTTTTAGATTTTAAAATATATTATTTTTCTTATTTATTTATTTATTTATTTTAAAAAATGAAATGGGGACTCACTCTGTTGGCTAGGTTGTTCTTGGACTGGCCTTAAGCAGTCCTCCCACCTTAGCCTCCATGTAAAATAGTACATGGCTATTTTACCGCTTTTTCTCAGCTCTGTTGCATCCATGTTAGTGTGAACCTCTGTTATCTCTTGCCTTTCTGTCTGCAGTAACCATTAACTGGACTCACCAGTTCTACTCTTCCCCTTCTGTATTAGTCTCTTCTTGCATTGCTATAAAGAACTACGCGAGACTGGGTCATTTATAAAGAAAAGAGATTTAATTGACTCACAGATCCACAGGCTGTACAAGAAACATGGCTTGGGGGAGGCCTCAGGAAACTTACAATTATGGTGGAAGGCAAAGTGGAAGCAAGCAAGCCTTACATGGCCAGAGAAGGAGGACGAGAGTGAGGAGGAAGGTGCCACACACGTGGAAACAACCAGATCTCCTGAGAGCTCACTCACTATCACAAGAACAGTAAGGGAGATGTCTGCTCTCATGTTACAGTCACCTCCTACCAGGCCCCTTCTCCAACTCTGGGGATTCCAATTCAACATAAGATTTGGGCAGGGACACAGATTCAAACTGTATCGCCTTTCCACTCCCATTTTCCTGGCAACACCAAGAATACTTTCTTTTTTTTTTTTTTGAGACGGAGTTTCGCTCTTGTTACCCAGGCTGGAGTGCAATGGCGCAATCTCGGCTCACCGCAACCTCCGCCTCCTGGGTTCAGGCAATTCTCCTGCCTCAGCCTCCTGAGTAGCTGGGATTACAGGCACACACCACCATGCCCAGCTAATTTTTTGTATTTTTAGTAGAGACGGGGTTTCACCATGTTGACCAGGATGGTCTCGATCTCTTGACCTCGTGATCCACCCGCCTCAGCCTCCCAAAGTGCTGGGATTACAGGCTTGAGCCACCGCGCCCGGCCAAGAATACTTTCTTAACACACAAATTGAGTTATATTTCCTTTACTTAAAATTCTCCAGGAGCTTCTCATTACACTTAGAATAGGAATCATTTATCATGGCCTCCATAACTGTTGACTGTATTTCCACCTCCACAAGTCTGAAGCACTTGACTCTGCTTCAGACACACTGGCCACTTTCTGTTTTCTCAGTCACCCCAGGCTCTTGCCTGTTGCAGAACTTTGGCACTTGAGCATCTTTCTGCATGAAGCATTTTCTCTCCATTTTTTGCGTTGCCCTCTCTTCTTCCTCTAAGCTTAAATGTTAAATTCTTCTATAACCAATTATCCTTTATTATTTTTACCTCAGTCTTTGCTTTATTTACTTTTAACAGTTATAACAATTAAAAGGAAGAAAATTCTTGTAGAATACACGAGAAATAGTAAACAAGAAGACAAAACCCAGGAATTGGGGTACGGGAATACCTTTTCTGCTGTAATAAGACCTTTTATACAATTTGAATTATTTAACATATACATGTGCTTTTACATTTTTAAATCTAGTTAAACTTTAAAATGCCCAATATTTAATGATTAGTAATCACTCAATATTTGTTTCACAATTGAGTGAATAAAAATGTTATAAGATGTATACCTCCAGTTTGTTTCTGTAATTTTCTAGTGCCAAATCAAAGAGGAAAACAGAAGATGAAAAATATCGTACTTAATCCTAAAGAGGTTACATAATATTTCCTAGCTTTGAAGTCTAAGGCCCTTATTTACTTATCCAATCCTAATTGTTGGACTCTCAAGTGCTTTCAAATTTTTCACATTTATACATAATCATGTGGGGAATGTCGCTCATATTTCGGAATATGTTTTTAAAATAAAGCCTTAGAAGTGGGATATTAAGGGAGAATATGAGTTTTATTATGAATTTTGCTGTTTCGCCAAAATTAAAAGGGGCTTGGTGTCATTTTGGAAGAAAAATTAACCCAACCTAGAACAGATAAAAATCAGATTTTTAGATCTAGAACCTGAAGATTCAGAATTGTGGGATTAATTAATACAACTAGAAAATTGAGGAGGATATTGTTTGGGGATTGAGTGGAAGAGACTGTGTGGTTTTAAATGTGGCTTTACTTCCACAAGCTCTATGTGCTCAAGGTAACCTGCTGAGGTTAATGATCATCTTCTATAATAATTTGTGACATTAACTTTAATCCCTCATCGTTTCTCACCTAGGCTATAAAAATTATTCATGATATGTATCCTGCTAAATCTTTCTCTGTGCCACTATCAAATCTTGTTCAACCAGGTCCATTTTTAAGAATGAGTTTCTATAAGCTTTTAAGTATCTTGGCTGTACTGAGATGAAATGTCTAATTTAGGGCTATTTGACTTTATTTTGAGAAAAAGTAAAATGAAGCAACTTTCTGGTCTTTTCTTATCATATGCATATATTAAAATGCAGAGAGAAGGCCATTTCAGTTTAGTCATCAAACTTCATTAAACTTCTAATTGAGGAAGTAAATAAGGCTCAATATATATGCGCTGACTATATTCTTCCTTTCCTAACCCCATAGTTCATTTTAGGGACTTGTTTGTGATTATTTCTGGTTTGTAATGTGATCTTTAGATACCCCTCTTGTGTAAGCTTTACTATACTATTAGCACATCTATTCTTAGCTCAGATATATATTTTAATATCCTGTCATTTTTCTTCTGTATTTATATCGAAACTCAGGAGAATGAAAAAGAATAAAAATCAATCATATGGTGTTAAGTACTTTTGAATTGTCTTATTTTCTACTTTACTTTAAATTTTTTTTGGCAGAGAACAGTTTTTGAATTAATTATTGGTGAGATTGATATTTCTTAAATACTTCATAATTATTTTTTTGCTTGGTTGATTAATTTACTTATTTAAAATTACAACTCAGCTAAAGGCACTATATTACATTTTCCTCCTGGACCACTTGTGTTACTGGAGGACAATGGGGATTTCAAGGATTTTAGAATAAGCCACCTTTCTGAAACATAGTAGGTTCAATTGTTGTAACCTCCCTTTCCAATAAAGGCATATAAATATGCTGGATAAATTACAACCAAGAGGTGGTAAGAATAGAGAATTAAAGTTTAAGTAAAGGGAAATCCTCTTGCTAGACGTAAAGATGGAGTCAAAACTGGAAAAATAACATTCAGGTAGATACGCTGATAAGGAAGGAGAATGGAGTGGAGCATTAATATAGGACTTGACACTTTGAGGTTTAAGTTTTAAATTTTCCATGGAAGATGAGACATCGCCTGGGTCTGTACAAGGGGCACCTAGAAGTCAGTCCTCTAATATGAAGCCTGAAAGAGCTGTTCTTTATTTTTGAAGATGATGAGGTGAATGCTTCTGCCATGAGACATCAAAACTGTATGCTTATATTATTAGTATGAATTTATATTAACTCAGTAGTTGGGAAAAATCCATAGCCATGAAATTCAACGCAAAAAAAAAAAAAAAGGAAAGAAAAGAAAAAGGCTTGGTGTCAGTTGTATAGTCTAAAAAAGTAAATGTATAACCCACTCCATATTGTTGCTTCCACACCTATGATGCATGGGATTCCTGTGAAATAACAAAACCCGCTAAAGATGAGTTGTGATAAAATGTTAACAATTAATAATCAATGAGGCAGAGTAAGCAAATGCAACAAATGAAAATCATGATCTTTTGGAATTTTATATAATAAACTATCAGGAAAAGAGGTAGCAAAAGAGATTCCTAATGAAGAAGAAAACATCATGAAAAAAATGAAAAGAGATTTTTTTTTTTTTTTTGAGGTGGAATCTTGCTGTGGTGCCCACCTGGAGTACAGTGGCATGATCTCGGCTCACTGCAACCTCCACCTCCCAGGTGCAAGCAGTGCTCCTGCCTCATCTTCCCAAGTAGCTGGGATTACAGGAGCCTGCCACCATGCCTGGCTAGTTTTTTTGTATTTTTTAGTAGAGATGGGGTTTTACCATGTTGGCCAAGGTAGTTTTGAACTCCTGACCTCAGGTGATCCACCCACCTCAGCCTCCCAAAATGCTGGAATTACAGGTATGAGCCACCGCACCTGGCCTGAAAAGAGGCTTTTAAACCCACACATTGAAAGAATATTGAGTGTATACATTCCAGCATTACTTGAGGCACTGGTATACAGTTTTTAACAATGAAAAATCTTTGTCCCCTTTGTGTTTAAATTCTAGTGGTTAAAGAGAAGTAAATAGAATTTCTAAAATTCTTTAAAAATATGTTATTAAAATAAGAAATCAGTGGACTACTTAAATAGCAAACAAGTATAATTGAAAACGAATTAATAAACTGAAGTTATAACTTAAAATTTTAGCCAGAATACTACCCAAGGGGTAAATGCAATGGAATAACCTGAATAAATATTTAAGAGCAATAAATGATTGAATGAAAAGACCAGCATACATCTAGTAGGAATTCCAGAAGGAACAAATAAAGTACATGGGTAAGCTGCAATATTTGGAAAGGTTGACAATTTGTAGAACTTTTGCAGTGGATAAAATGTGCAGATAAAAGAAAAAAAACGTTATAAGTAGGATAAATTAAAGTTCTATCTAGCTAAATTAAATAACTTTTGCAGAGGATAAAATATCCAGATAAAAGAAGCAAAGTTTATAAGCAGGAGAAATAAAATGAATATCATATCTAGATCAATTATGATGAAACTGCAGAACATCAAAGACAAAACTAGAAACCAGAGAAAAAATACGGATTACCTAAAAAGAAATAATAGTCTTAGCAGCAGTTTCAGAGGTCAGAACATTATGGAATAATATCTTAAAACTGCTGGGAGCAAATGGTCAATTTTGAATTCTTTACTTGACAAACTATGACAGTCGTTGCTTGGTATCCATCGGAAACTGGTTCGAGGACCTCTTAGGATACCAAAATTTGCAGATACTGAAGTTCCTTATGTAAAATGGCAAATACTATTTACATATAACCTATGCATATCCTCTCATATACTTTACATTATCTCTAGATTACGTGTAATACCTAATGCAATGTAAATGGTATGTGAATGATTGTTATACTGTATTGGTTTTTGTTGTTACTGTTATATTGTTATTTTTTATTGATTTGATTTTTCCAAATATTTTTGACACCCAGCTGGTTGAATCCACAGATGCAGAACCCCACAGAACAAAGAGCCTACTATATTTAAAAGGCGGAATAAAATAAAATGTCAGATAAAGACTTGGAGAGTTTACATTCACATTCACTGAATCAACTAGTAAAAGTTGATCATCAGGAGTAAAGAACTGAACCCAGAAGGAAAGAAATGTAAGCAGCAAGTGTGTACAAAGAGAATGGCAAATGTCAGGATAAACCTACTTAAGCACTGACTGCGAATAGCAACAATTTAAAAATATATCATCATTGGCTGGGTGCCGTGGCTTACCCCTATAACCCCAGCACTTTGGGAGGCCCAGACAGGCAGATCACAAGGTCAAGAAATTCAGACCATCCTGGCCAAGATGGTGAAACCACGTCTCTAGTAAAAATACAAAAATTAGCTGGGCCTGGTGGCGCACATATGTAGTCCCAACTACTCAGGAGACTGAGGCGGGACAATCACTTGAACCCGTGAGGCAGAGGTTGCAATGAGCCGAGATGGCACCACTGCACTCCAGCCTGGTCACAGAGCGAGACACCATCTCACATTTATACACACACACATACATACATACATACATACACACATACACACATATAAAATCATCATCACAGTTTAAAAGATCCAAGTTCCCAGAATTGTTCCAGAAGAGAGTAGAGCTATTGATTAAATTTAGTCTTTAAGTCAATTACTTACATTAAACTTTTAAAGAATAGAAATAGTATATATAATTTCCAGAACTATAGAGAGGTAAATAAGGGAATAAGAAAGCTCAATCCCTTTAGAGAGTAGAAATAAGAAAGAAAAAAAAAAAGAAACAATTAAAAATCATGATATTTGAAAAAAAATAGCAATATAACCTCTCCTTCTGACTAAATTACATGCTAAGTATCTTCTAAAGGATATTTTAGAATTTGCCACTTGTTCAGAGCTTTGGCTTATTAGTATCTGAGGACAACGCTGTAATCCCCACACCATTAAGAATTTTACCACCTTCATATATGTCTAATTGTGCATATCATCTATTTGTATGTATCAATTATGTCTTTGTCAAGTCTCCCATATTAGAGGATTTTTCTCAATATGCAGACAGATTTGCCTTTGTAACCTTTGTAGAACCTAATTACAATACTTGGATTTACGTGGTGGTAAGTGGGCACAACTATTAAAAGGAATATTTTATTTGTATATGATGCTAAGGGGACTTTGTCTGTTTTTTGATGGAAGCTAATTTGTTGATACTCATGGTAGGGAGGAATAACACCAGAAACAATGGTATATATAATGATAGTGGTGGCGGTGGCAGTTGTAGCAGTAGCCGCTGACGTTTTTGAGCACTTCCTTTGTGCTAAGCATTACCTAAAGTATTTTATGGAATTGGTGTCATATCTTTATTTTACAGATGTGGAAACCAAAGCATAGAGAGGTTGACATTGAGACAGTTGCTTGCAACCATATGATATAATTCTTAAACTGCACACTTCATAACAACATGTATATATCAAATATATTTATCACAATTTTCCATTTTTGCATGGCTGTGCATTCATAGCCAAAAGTAGTTTATTAGTGGCAAAATGGCTGATGTATTCTAAAATTAATTTCAGCTGCTACTTATAAATCATGCTGTGCTTTCCATTTTTTACCTAAAATTGAAGAATTTCATGAATTTAAAAGGAGTCAACGTGTAGACTGAATGAGCTTCAATTCTCATGAAATTAGAGCTTCAAGTACTCAGCCACATTTGGCTTAAGAGATACCAAGCCTTTCTTTCGTCTACTACTACTCTGTAGGCTGAACTTAATCATGAATCATATGTTGTTTTATGGCAGACTTCAGATTAATGACTATACCTTTTGTTTAAAATTAAATGTTAAGTATTTATCACGTTCAAACTTACTGCATGAACATCTAGGCAGATGTGAAAGTTCACTTTAGTGATTATGTTTCTTCCAATGAGGGGAACATTTCTCCCATGGCAATTTCATTTTGGGCACTTATATTAAGGGCTAAAAAAAAAGTGATTTAAAAACATTATTTACATAAATAAAATTAGGTTCAATTTTATGAAATTAAAATGGCACCTAATTTTAAAATTTAATCTAATTTTACAAGTTGTCATAAATTATTCCCTACCCTTTCAAATTCCGTGATACTTTTTTCTTATTTTAATACTCCTATCATACCCATGATCCATTCTGTTTTATATCCTCTCTCTGTCTCTCTCTCTTTCTCTCTCT
>NW_022436947.1:29056846-29091652 GCF_009761245.1 Sapajus apella
ATATATATATATATATATTTCTTACTTTCATTGTTAGATTATCAGTTTCTTGGGAGTAGGAACACTATTCTATATACATCCATAAATCCCACTTTCCACCCTCCTCTCAAGCCGTAAGTTACTGCTGCTCGGAGTGTGCATTTTCAACTGTGGCAACTATAAGGTGAGGTGTGCAGATAAAATTTAAGAAATTACCTCACATAGCAGGTAAAGCCAGGACACTGAAGGAGGATGATAAGAAAAAAATGGAAAAGAATTATTCTTCTCCAAACATGCCCTATGTCATAAACAACAGACCATGAAAAGACGGCTAATCCTCAGATAATTGGAATGTGTAAATATTTGTCCTTTTTGTCCCAGCTTAAATAAGGTATAATTGACAATTAAAAATTTTACAGATTTATGGTGTACAATGTGATGTTTTGATATATTTATACACTGCTAAATGATTAAATCAAGCTAATTTACGTATCACCTTCATGTATTTTATAGCAGTGAGAACATTTAAGATCCACTCTCTTAGCAATTGTCAAATATAGAGTATATTATTATTAACTACATCACCATGCTATACAATAGCTCTCTAGAACTTCTTCATCTTGTCCAACTGAAACTTCGTCTCCTGTGACCAAAATCTCCTGGTTTATTCTCCCCAAACCCCACATCCCCCACCCTCTCCAATCCCTGGCAACCATCATTCCACTCTCTGCTTCTATGAGTTCTACATTTTTAGGAGGAATGTGTAAATATTTACTGTGTCTTTCCTCTGTAGTGATGAGTAGTTTCTCAGTCTTCATTATGTTAGTTCTTACTGTTCTGGTGGCTCGTTTATCCAGCCTCTTGGTTGTGGTCAGGATAATTAAGGACCACTGTAAAAATAGGATCTGGAGTTTCCTTGATTGGAAATAAATGGAATTGCAATGGCTGTTTGTGGGCTGGTCCCTGTGAACTCACTCTCAGAATCATGTTTTTTCTTCGTGCACCCACTGTTTGATGTTTCTTAGTTGTGTGTTGTGGTTTCTTTGTAGAAAGAGTTGATAATTTGGGCAGAACCAGATATATTATGGTCAAACGCTGTGTCCAGTTAACTTTCGTAATTCTTGATGTCTGTGAATTCTTCATTCGGGAGAAATTAGGGAATCTCCAAATGGCAATAACTGCCCTCCGCCACAACCCCCATTATCATCACTTGGCTAGTCAAAGGACGTCATGACATTGAGGGCTTTAATCTATATTGCTGTAAACCTTCAGGTTGAAAACTACCATAGCTATCAGAATTCTAGTATGCATCCTGTTCTGAAATGCCTGCTTTTTCTTTCCCCCATACTGTTTTGTCTGTTTGTCCTGTCATTTTCCCGTTCCCTTCCCTTATCCACTGACTAACTCCTCTCTGTTGACTGTCTCCTAAATAGGCCCTCTCTGTCCTTTTGCACTCTCTCCTCTTTGTGGCACTCGCTGTCTAGAGAACACTGATGTATTTCTGTTTATTAATACTCTCCCTCCATCTATGTGTTTTTCTAAAACACTTTTTTCTCCTTTTCCTGTCTTCATTAATTTTCTTCAGGATTAACCTTCTCTCTGACCCAACAATTTTCTTTTCTCCTTGTCTTGTTCTCTGTAAAGTATAGTATTCAGCTTATGTGTTTGTTTGTTTGTTTTTAAGTCACTGCCGGTTACATGAATGCTGTCTTCTATAGGGCAAAATAAGAATCTTGGTGAGTTGTCCTCTCTCCAGCTTCTTTTGTAAATAGCATGATCTCTTTGTTTTTTCATTACTGTCGAGTCCTTTTCTCTTCTTCCTTTGCATATACCACATAATGTCTCTGATCAGATCATTCATTGAGAAGTCCCAGTAAAATGATCTTCACTTGCAAAACTTACAGGATCTTAAGAATTTTGTTAAATTCATCTTATTCTCTACTGGAAATCATTGCTGATATAGTACATCAGGATTTGAACAGTGTTTTCCCCAGAAGGAAGAACGGTTATTATGTACTATGTCTGGCAAAAACTGGTCTTCTACAAAGACCAGATCCTGGTGATGCTAATGATGATGGCAGTGATGTGGGTGAGTATTTTGAAGGCAAAAGGACAGAAGTGGGAGGAGAACAGAGACACCAGTGATTAGGTGGGGGTAGAGTGTGAGTCAGGAAGAATAGCTGCTGGGACAGATGGATCATAACACATGTTCGTTTGTCTTCGTTCTCTTGCCTCTAGGTTTTAAAAGGTTCCAGTAGTATCACATAAAGTGTCTGAAAGCTTCACTGATAATAGTTGTCTCCATCAAATCATCCAGATGGCTTATTCTCCCCTTTTTCAATTCACATGGCCATGGAAAGACAGACACTCTCCATTTTATTGTCGTCAGTCACCTCACTCAAACTGAATGGGGTGGGGCTGGAGAGGGAGATAAGGGGTAGTTAGGTTAAACTGGGATGCAGATTTGAAGTTCTCAGGATGTGCCAGACTTAATGTATTTCTCACGACAGCTCTTGGAGACGTTCTGTTAGTGCACAGACTGGAAAGTGTGAGGACACGATCATGTTGTTATATCCCTGCCCTCCTTCTCTTTTCTTTCTCCTTATTACCCCTCATCTGGCTCTGATTTGGGCCTCAGGAGAGACTGCAGTTTCTCTCTGAGCCTAAAGCCTTTTCTTTTCTCTTTCCTTCTTTTTTTATTTTTTGTTTACAAATTTTCCTGATATTTTAACCACTCTATTGAAAAACAAGCAAACCAACAAACAAAATGCTCCTTTAATTGTTATTGTTTGTTTGCTCTATTATTGAAAGAGAGTAAAAGGGAAGCTCTTCCTCTAGATATGGGACAAATAAGCTTTGCATTTTTTTTTCATCACAGCATGATCTCTTTTTCACGCCTTTGTTCTTATACAGCATTATAATACGCTAAGTCATTATTGGGAATTATAACTTGTGTGATCTGTGCATTATTGAGAGAAAGGTGGTGATAAGTAATGACGTAGATAGAGGATCTAAATCTAACGATGTAGATTTATCATCTTGACTCCACTAAGCAAATTTATCTTTAAATCGACTTTAGGTTAATGATGACTGAATGTTTTTAAAACTAAGTCACCTTTCACTGGTTTCATTTTCTATTACTAATATAGTAAATATAGATGGGAGATATTTTTGTCCTTCTTATTTTATCACATAGAAGCCAGGCACGGTGGCTCACACCTGTAATTCCAGGACTTTGGGAGGCTGAGGCAGGCGGATCAGGAGGTCAGGAGATCGAGACCATCCTAGCCAACATGGTGATACCCATCTCTGCTAAACATACAGATTAACTGGGTGTGGCGGCACGTGCCTGTAGTCCCAGCAACTTGGGAGGCTGAGGCAGGAGACTCGCTTGAACCCGGGAAGCAGAGGTTGCAGTGAGCTGAGATCGCACCACTGCACTCCAGATTGGCAACACACTGAGACTCCATCTCACACAAAAAGAAAAAAGAAAAAAACAAAAACAAAAAACACAGGGGGAAAGGGTGGGAGTAGGGTGAGGGATAAAAGACTACAAATTGGGTTCAGGGTATACTAGTCAGGTGATAAGTGCACCGGAATCTCACAAATCACCATTATAGAACTTACTCATGTAACCTAATACCACCTGTTCCCGCAAAACCCATGGAAATAAGAAATTAATGAAATAAATTGGATATCTTAAAATATTAAAACATAGGAAGATAAAGGAAGAAGGAATTAAAAAGCTGAAAGGGAAGCACTATCTTTGGAATATGTATACAGACATATTCACAATGATATGACATTAATTTTCTTTTTACTTCTTGCCTGGGAATTGAGAAAATAATATATGATAAAAAGTGTTATGCATCTTTTGTGTATCCCACTATGGTAATGTGTCACTATAATTGGAGTAACAATAATAATTTTCTCTACTTTACTAAATTCCCTTTTGTTTGTCAAAGTGTCCTGTATCCTGTTAAATTCTCCTCACTAGAAAATAATGTCATCATAAATTTCTACTGTATATATTATTAATATGGGTTTCATTGTCATCAACTTTATTATGTTTTGAGAAAATCTCTATCAATATCCTTCAAATCCTTAAATTAATATGTCTTCAGATTTATGTTTATGCTTTTGATATTTTATAAGCAGCCATTCATAGGTCTTATAAAGTGGTTTTCATTTTTTTTAGAAAAAACCTCCAGTTTTGACGTCAGTATATTTTAGGGCCAGGTGACCTTCGTCTGTCGCTGGAATGAATGTTGGTACAGGGACGTGCTCCACCAGACTGGGGCTGGAGGAGAGATTTGGGGGTTGGAAGCCAGCCTTCCTCCTAGAGTTCTGCTCATTTTCTCCACTTCCTATGAACCTCCTTATGAATGGCAAATTCAGATGTTGAAGTTGGAAAAGTGTTATTCAGATATGATTCATGTAGATTCTGTCGATTTTGTCAGAATATTAACCCTTAGTTTAAACCATGATAACTCTAAATTTGGGCTTGTTGTAGCTTATCAGTTTCTATTTATGCTATTTCTGTTCTGTTTTTAACTTGGGTATCTCTCACTTGTTTTAGGTTTAGCAGTTTCCTTACAGCTATTGCACGGAGACATTGAACAAATCAGAAGAGAATATTCATCTGTATTTTCTCATGGAGTATCCATAACGAGGAAGCTGGGATTTTCAAATATTATTATGCCTGGTAGGTGTCTTGGGACGTACCAACATGATGAAATATGGGTATACTGTCTGTTTTTGACATTTGATAAATTTTTCAAATTGCCGGCTTTGAAGCATTCTCATGGGCCATGCTGAAGAATGAAATGAGGTACGTGACTGTAAATGAACAAAATTTTTTCTAAAATATCCTTTTTACTTTAATTTCTACATGTTTCCTTTTGTATAAATTTTCTTGTCAGTGATTTGAAGCTCAAAAATATCTTTACATTCTGATTATACTAAAGTGGTTAACTTGTGGGGGCCATGGCTACGTTTCATTATGACCAGAAGAAAGAAAACTGAGATAGTGTCCAGAAAATATTTACCCCTTGATGGAAAATGTTGGTGAAGTTGCTTAGAGGATATCCTAAATTTTGATTCAAGCTTATTGAACACTCGTTAGCCATATGTAATTAAGCAGCCATATGCACATATTATGTATACTTCTACACCTTTTCTAGATCTGTTTGTGTGAATGATTTAGATCTATATTAGCATCCCAAAAAAGATTCTCCACAAGTGGAAAAGATGTGGGTTAAGGAGATTTACACTGTGAAATGAATAGCAAATTTATGGAAACTGATGCATCTGGGAGTGGGTCAGCCCTAATCTCTCCACTAATATAAAATTTTAAAGCCACACCCCTTTACATGCTTATGGAAATTTAGGGTTTTCTGAGTGTGTTCATCTACAACCTATGAATTGGGCAAGAATTGTATATTTGCTGATGAGGAAGGATGTATATTTAGCAAAAATTGATTTAGTCAGTGACAGGCATTGATTATCAATTGACACTTTGTGTCAGGAACCAAAAGTTAAAAGATGAGTTCATTCATTCTGCAAATAGATATTTAGCACTTTCTGTGTTCAAAGTTATTCTTCCAGATACTGGGGATATAATACTGAACACAACAGAAAAACTCATAGCACTTTGTAGTAGGGAAAATTATAATAAATATGTAAGTAAAACATGTATGTTCAAAGATGATGAATGCTAAGGCGAAAACCAGTGTAGGTAAAGGGCCAGGGGACGTCTTAGGTGGTAGTGGGTGGAAAGATGGAGATTTTAGGTAGGTAAGAAATTTAGGTGAGAAAGTTGTAGGGTAGAGACCTAAGAGACATGAGAAAGCCGTGCAGATATGAGCATTCCAGGCAGAGCAACAATAAGGGCACTGGTCCTGCGGCTCTAGAAGCCTGGCTTATTTGAGAAAGGACAGGAGGCCAACTTGGTCAAAATACAGTACTGGGGATGGGAGTAGAGATTCGAAGAGGGAAGTCATGTGGGACCTTGTAGGTCACACTTCACACTTTGGCTCTTACTCAGAATGAGGAAGGAAGCAGCTAGAGGGTTTGGAGCAGAGGTGCAACACTGCTTTCCATTGCCTCAGGATCCCTGTGGTCGATGTGTAGATTATACCTGGAGGGAATGTGGGAGGGCAGCAGAGAAACAGGGAGACCAGTCTGGAGGCTTTTTAAGCTAATCCAGGTGAGTGGTGATCGTGGCGTGGCGTGATCCAGCAAGGTGTTAGCAGTGCAGATGGTGAGAGTAAGACCTGTTCATGCCTTGAGGGGGATTACAGTCCACAGGCAGAGACAGGTGTAATCTGAAAGGGGTTAGAGAAGGGGGCACGGAGCGCACAGAGGAGGTATAGAATCTTGTTGAAGGAGTCTTGCTGAGATTTCCTGGGGAGGTAACACCTGAGCAGGGTCTTCAATGCCACCAATTCTAGGCCCACATCCCCCAAGTCTCTTTGTTCTCCACTGCAGTAATAGCAAGTACCTGCTTTAATAGTGAAAAACTATGCAGTCATATTCAACATGGCTGTACCTCTGATGTTTCTTTTGTTTCTTTGTTTATTTGTGTTTTTATTTTTAGAGATGAGGTATCACTCTGTTGTCCAAGTTGGCGTGCGGTGGTGCAATCATTGCTCACTGCAGTCTTGAACTCCTGGGCTCAAGTGATCCTCCCACCTCAGCCTCCTGAGTAGCTGGGAATACAAGCACACAGCACCACACCTGGCTAATTAAAAAAAAAATTTTTTTTTTGTAAAGATGGGGTCTCCCTATGTTGCTCAGGCTGGTCTTGAATCCCTGGGCTCAAGCTGTCCTCCTGCTTTAGCCTCCCAAAATGCTGGGATGATTGGCTTGAGCCACAGCGCCCCCTACCTCCAATGTTAAGAGGAAATTTCTGGCCTGGTGCAGTGGCTCATGTTTGTAATCCCAGTACTTTGGGAGGCCAAGGCGGGTGGATCACCTGAGGTCAGGAGTTCAAGACCAGCCTGGCCAACATAGTGAAACCCCGTCTCTACTAAAAATACAAAAAATTAGCCAGGTGTGTGGTGCGTACCTGTAATCCTAGCTACTCTGGAGGCTGAGGCGGGAGAATCGCTTGAACCTGGGAGGTGGAATTTGCAGTGAGCCAAGATTACGACACTCCAGCCTGGACAACAAGAGTGAAACTCCATCTTAAAAAAAAAAAGGATATTATGCTCAAAAAATTTTAATTTCTAAAAATTCTGTGGAAGTCACAATTTTATGAGAGGATAGCCTTCTAAAAACTTTAGAAGTTTAAAAGCCAGGCCGGGCGCGGTGGCTCACGCCTGTAATCCCAGCACTTTGGGACGCCGAGGCAGGTGGATCACGAGATCAAGAGATCGAGACGATCCTGGTCAACATGGTGAAACCCCGTCTCTTCTAAAAATACAAAAAATTAGCTGGGCATGGTGGTGTGTGCCTGTAATCCCAGCTACTCAGGAGGCTGAGGCAGGAGAATTGCCCAGGAGGTGGAGGTTGCGGTGAACCGAGATCGTGCCATTGCACTCCAGCCTGGGTAACAAGAGCGAAACTCCGTCTCAAAAAAAAAAAAAAGAAGTTTAAAAGCTAAAAAAAAAAAAAAAAAAAAAAAAGGTCTAATTGTCATTTAATAATGAACCAAAGTTGCTAGAGTTCTAGAAATTTCCCACCATCCCTAGGAACAGAGGGCTATGACCAGGTGGGGTTATCTTCGATAAGCCTTGGTTCTGTTTGTGCCTATTTCTTTGTGTGTGTCTGGACCTCTTATTTTCTTTCTCTTTTCCTGTCTTGAACTTAATCTTTCTTTCTTTTTCTTCTTTCTTATCTTCTTTTCTCCCTCCTCCATCCTCTTTCCTCCTCCTCTTTCTCCTCCCGCAATTCTGCCTCCTCCCTCCTCCTATCTTCTCTTCATGCCTCCTAATCTTACCTCAGAATTGGACGAAGCTACACAGGTTATTGCGGCTTACATTTAAAATTTTTTTGACATGTCCTATTCTTGTTTTCCAAATCAAGAAATGAGTTTTTTAGTTATGAATCCTGTAAGTGTTCCTGAGATGACCTGACCTAACTTAGGGACCCAGTCGGCCTGAGCATCTCATGGTACTGTTATCAAAAATGACTGTTTATAGAACTGTTTACTTGGTGGCATGCTATTCTTTGGTTCTTGCAACCATTCATTATTTCCTTTAGTTGCTATAAATAACTGGTATTTCCTCTTCAACAAATAAAAAATTCATCCCACTGGGAAGTAAATCCATGGGTAAATCTAATATTAAAAAAAAAAAAAAAGGTTTAGAGCAGAATGCAGCCAGCTGCTAGAAGAATTCTTCAGCTTGGTCTCTGGGCAGTATCACTGAGAAATGGAAAAATATAAAGCAAGACGACACTTCGCTGGCTGATTGATTGCCTGGGATCTGCTGTGCTCACATAGCTTTTGTCTGGCTTTAATGATGGACATGAACTTTCTGTGGAATAAGGCTCACTTCTCTCCCTTGCCAGTACCACCTTGTAATGTCAGGTTTATACTGTCCAGGAAAATTGTTCTTTCAGACATGTGTCTGTAGTGGAGGGGGGTACAAAAGGGGTTTTTTAAAAGCACTTCCTTCTCTTTCTTTTCTCCTTTTCTTCCTCTGGCTTTTTAATCTTCCATATTAGAAAGAAAACGGAGAGATGTATGTATTTCCTTAAACAACTGAAAGCAACTTTAAAACTCACTGGAATTTTTTACACTGGGGAACGTGCAGTCATGGTTTTGTTTTCCTTTGTTATTTTCAGACTTGTCAATTCATTCTCACCAGTGGTTCTAATGAAAACTTGAGCTGAATTCTTCCATGAGAAAATGTATATGAACAATATTTCTGATCCCAATGTTACACTGACAGTCTGCAGGCATAATTTTTTTTCATTGTCTAGATGTGTCCTTCAGAGTTAACTTGCATCTGTAGCATTCTGATAGGGGTCAAAATTGGTGAGGCACACGCCTATGCTAACAGGACCAAGTTTATGGACACAGTCACTGCCTCTGCGGAGTGAATTATCTGTGATCCTGACAAGGACAAGAAGATACACAAAACTCTTTTCAGTCACAGAATGCAATCAATGCCAGACTTTTTGAAATGGGAAAAACATAGGCACAGAAATTCCCCACTTGTCTCACTATTGTACAGACAGGTTTCCTGGTGTGAAGAGGTGACCTGCCCATGTGCTTCCGAGTCGTCATGAAGTTCTCTAGACTCTTCCTTGGTGAAGGGTCTGTCATGCAGCACTTTATTTCTTAGGGTGTCAGACTTCCAATTAAGAAACAACATTTTCTGCGAAGCTCTGTCCCTGCCACCTCCAAGCCAAATAACTCTGATTGAGGGAGTTCTACGGTCTGGGCTATGAAAGGGAGGGAGAGCAGCAAATTACTTAAATCGGTGCTTTCCAAAAGGAACATCATTTGACCCACAAAGGTAATTTAAAATTTTCTGGTAGCCACTTTTAAAAAGTGAGAATAAAAGAGGTGAAATTAATTTTAACCATATATGTTATTTAACCCAAAACATCAAAAATATTATCATTTTAATAGGTGATCCATATAAAAAACTACTGCTCAGTTATTTTACACTCTGTTTTCAACCTCAGTCTTTGAAAGCTGTTGAGTATCAGACATGTACAGCATCTCTCTTTTCAGCAAGTCACATTTTAAGTGCTCCATTGCCACATGTGGCAGCGGGTTGCCTTGCTGGAGAGTCCAGCCCTAAATATCTTAACAGACCCTATGCAAAGCAGAGCCTGGGCTATTGCTAAGTATTGGGAAGGTGTAAGTGTCCATCCATCAGACATTCTGAAGCAAAGCTGGCTGATGTGTCAGGAATGTCATGGAAGATCTGACTGTCCTCCCTGCACCCCAATTGTCCATTTTTTGCTCTGTGATTCTTTCCAGGGAAAATTTTTTTTTGCCTCCATCATGATCTCACTACTTAAGCTTTCATGCTTGTACCCTGTTTCCTTAGAGACTTGTTCCTACATATCAATTGGTTAAACTGTCACTCTTTGTTAGAGAACCCATCATTTATGCATTTTGGTGCATTCACTTTTAATAGGTCTTTGAAGCCGCTAATTCCAAAAAGGTTCTTTTTTTTTTCTGAGACAGAGTATCTGTCTGTTACGCAGGCTGAAGTGCAGAAGTACCTCATGGCTCACTGTAGTCCCAACCTTCTGGGCTCAGGTGATCCTCCTGCCTTAGCTTCTTACGTAACTGGAACCACAGCATGTGTGCCAACACACTCAGCTAGTTTTTTATTATTTGGAGATAGGAGATCTCCCTATGTTGCTCAGGCTGGTCTTGAACTCCTGGACTCAAGCAATTCTCCTGCCTCAGCTTCCCAAAGTGCTGCGATTATAGGCTTGAGCCACCATGCTCGTCCTCTAAAAAGATTTAAGTGAAAATATTGGAGTGATAGGGTTGAGATTTGGGGGCCAGTTTTAATAGTAATCTCAAGATTTATTTAAGTTTATTTTATAAGCATTATTCAAATGAATCCTCCTTTGTCTTTGGTCCTTAGGCCATAGTTCAAATAAGTCAAATTTCTATTTGGTCAAAGTTGACTAAATAATGATTTACAGATTGGGTTAGAGATGTTTGTCTCATGTTTAAGAAAGTAAGCAATTTTGAAGGATATGAACAGACACTTTTCAAGAGAACACATTTATGCAGCCAACAAACAGACGAAGAAAAGCTCATCGTCGCTGTTCATTAGAGAAATGCAAATCAAAACCACAATGAGATATCATCTCACACCATTTAGAATAGTGATTATTAATAAGTCAGGAAACAACAGATGCTGGTGAGGCTGTGGAGAAATAGGAACACTTTTACACTGTTGGCGGGAGTGTAGAGACACATGCACAGGTATGTTTATTGTGCACTGTTCACAATAGCAAAGACTTAGAACCAACCTAAATGCCCATCAATGATAGGCTGGATAAAGAAAATGTAGCACATATACACCATGGAATATTCTGCAGCCATAAAAAAGAATGAGTTCATGTTCTTTGCAGGGACATAGATGAAGTTGAAATCCATCATTCTTAGCAAACTAATACAGGAACAGAAAACCAAACACCACATGTTCTCACTCCTAAATGGGAGTTGAACAATGAGAACACATGGGTACAGGGAGGGGAGCATCACACACCTGGGCCTGTTGGGGGAGGGAGGAAAGGGGAGGGAGAGCATTAGGACAAATACCTAATGCATGCAGGGCTTAAAACCTAGATGACGAGTTGATAGGTGCAGCAAGCCACCATGGCACATGTATACCTATGTATCAAAACTGCACGTTCTGCACATCTATCCCAGAATGTAAAGTAAAATAAAAACACACAAATAAATAAATAAAAGAAGTAAGCAATTTTATTATTTTAAATGTAAATATTATTCTTTACTATGTACTGATACAGAAATACACATCAACAGTTGGAATTGAAACAGGAGTAAGCCTTCTTTTGGAGAAAGTAGATGTGTGCTAGTAAGATTTGATGTTCCTCAAAAATATATCCTAAATCTGGCTGGCCATGGTGGTGCATGCCTGTAATCCCAGCGTTTTGGGAGGCCGAGGAGGGTGGATTGCTTGACCTCAGTTGTTCAAGACCAGCCTGGGCAACATGGCAAAACCCTGTCTCTCCAAAAATTCCAAAAATTAGCCAAGCATGGTGGCATATGCCTGCAGTCCCAGCTACTCAGGAGACTGAGGCGGGAGAATTGCTTGAGCTCAGCAGGTTGAGGCTGCAGTGAGCCAAGATCATGCCACTGCCCTCCAGCCTGGGAGACAGAATGAGACTCTATATCAAAATATACATATGTACGTACATGCATACATATATATATCTGTATATATCCTAAATCTAACCAAAGCTTACCACCCTCCAGCCCTAGTCACTGTATCTCCACACCACTTAGCTTAGACCTGAACCCTGATGTGCAAGAAGATAGTGGTCTTCCATCCAATGAATGTCACAGTGACTGAACAGAGATGGAAGCTGAGATTCTTATGTGTCACCCTGAAGTTATATCCCAGCCCTAGATCAGACAGAGGAAGGGGCTGGTATCTCCCAAATTATGAAGCTTACAGTCCCCATCACCCTAAGAGTATAGGACTTGCCCCAGTGGGCTGCCAGATCTCCATGCATTGTCCCAGAGTGGGATGGCAACAGGGAACCACAGTTTATCCCTGCTCTTGCCTCTGCTAACCTGTCTGGAGAGCCCATTGTGGGTATTGTATCATGTGCCATTGCTTGCTTAACTGTCACAGCAAAACATAAAAAGCTACCTCCCAAAAGAGCCCAATATCTCCTAGTAATCTTTTAAAAACAAAAATGAGAATGACAGACAGAAAATAGAGAAAACCTGATGGGTTTTACTCAAGTGTATCTTGTGTGAGAAATTGAAAATATAATATTAGTTAATTTTTCAGCCTATCCATACATTTTCCCTGTCTGTGCTCTGCTTCAGTCTCCAGTTACTTGTGAGTCCTGCTCCCATTCCTTCCCCCTCCTTGAAGGTGTCATGAAGTGACGGCAGCTTGGGTATGGTAGACACACTGTATTAGTTTCCTATAGGTGCTATAACAAGGTGGCTCCAAACAACATACATTTATCATACTACAGTTCTGGAAGTCAGAGGATGAGCTTGTCTCACTGAACTAAAATCAAGGTGTTATCAGGGCTGCATTTCTTCTGATGCCTCTAGGGGAGAATCTGTTTCCTTGCCTTTTCCACTTTGTGGACGCTGCCTGCAATCCTTGGCTCATGAACCAAGTCATTCCAGCCTCCAGCCTCTGCGGCTTTAACTCTGATCCTTCCCCTTTCTTTAATTCTGATCCTTCCCCTTTCCTATTTTAAGGACGCTTGTGATTCTATTGGACCCACCCTGATATTCCAAGAAAATCTCCCTATCTCAAGATCATTAATTTAATCATGTCTACAAGGTAACATATTCAAAGGTTCCAGAGATTGAGACCTAGGCATCTTTGGGGAGGGGGTATAAATCTGTTTGTCACACACATGAGAGGCTATGCAGCCCAGCCATGTGTCTAGTACATGCATTCCTCTTCATGGTTCCTAGAGGTGGTTTTCAGGCTCATACTTGAATATTTTTATGGACCAAGAACACATCATCACATCATCTCTCAAAATGACTTATGTTGAACCAATTTACCTTTCTGCTTGGAACTTCAACATTTCAAAATTCAGTTAATTCTATCATCTACCTCTTCCTTCTTGTGATGGGTCCCCAAGTCATTTCTTAATATTGTTTACGGTCTGCATGATACCATTTGTGTCTGTCTCTGTCTTGTAAAGATGGTCCCCAGAACTGCAATCACTATTTCAAAACTGGTCTGACAAATGCAAAGCAACATAGGACTACTACCTTCCTTGCTCAAGTCACTTCACCAAACAAAGGCTGAATTGCAGTAGCTTATTTGAAGGCCATTCTCACGGCATGGAATTACAGGTTCTCATAGGTAAAGCGGGGTCACTGACAATACCTTGGGCACCTTTCTTCATCCCTATATTTTAATTTCCTCATCTGCAAAATGGAAATAAATGTTAGTGCCTTTTTTATAAAGTTGATGTGATGATTTAATGATGTTCTACTTCTAGCATTTTGCAAAGTAGTAGGTACTCAGTAAAGTGTACTGCCGCTGCTGTTGCTACTGGGACTGATGCTCCTGGCAGCCTCATCAACAATAATCCAAGTTCACAAAAAACCCAAGTCATTTACACATTTTCTTTCTTTTTTTTTTTTTTAACTAACGGACAGGAAATTTCATTTGGTTCCATAACTCTTAACTAATATCATGGATGGATGGACAGATAGACAGATGATAGATAAAGTATATAAAAAGCCACTGGAACTGTGTACGTAGTTTACATGCTGTGGTAATCATGCACTCTATGCCTTTATCCAAGGCGTTCATAAGACAGAAACAAGGATCACAGTTTTCAGCTACTGATGGAAACCTTTTGCCTGTCCAGGTGAAGCTCTTAATGGACCCATTTGACTGCAGTCACTGAACTCTTAAATTTGTTCCCACTTTTGTGGCCTTATCTTTATCTTGTGGTGTTCTGAAAGGCCTTCATATATGTAAAGTTTTCATAGCCAGCAGGCCTGCTAAAGAGAATAAAGTGTGGTGCATATCAAATTTTTAGAGTAATAAATTTGAGAGGCATGAGGTGTTAATAAACGTCAGGGAAATAGCTTTTCACACGGGTGCTGTGACTCCATTTCATACTCACTTGATGGTTTCTCTCTTAATTACCCAAGATGCTTTCTTAACACCATTTGGACTCATGAGTTTTCTCCAGAGTCAACCTCAAGTGCACTGATTTTAATTAGCTCTTGTTTCAACTTGATCCTTCTGCATATTTTGGCAAAATGTGGCACCTTGCAATATTGGAACATAGCAAGCTGTAAAATTCCTGGGGAGAAGCACATGGAGAATGTCATCCAGAAGAAATGTTCTTCTTGTCGTGTTTTCTCTTTTCAGAGAAATCTGGTTTTAGTCTAAAAGATTTGCAAAAGATAACTGGGGTTACAGGGATAATGACAGTTAAAGAATAGAAAATTAAAGCATATATATAAGGGGTTTGAATTTGTCAATGTGTTATATTCAGGAGGTTCTTTTGTAAGTCACAGAAACAGCCTAATATAACAAAGTAGTGTTGTCTCTCCTTCCAACTCTCCTGTCCCCACCTTTACCCTATTCCCATTTTGATAACAAAAACCTGAGACCCAGAGGTTTCTAATACCCTGTATAGACTGATGTCACATGCAGTAGCAGAGAAAGACTAGAACTTGTATCTCCTTATTCCGATTGTCCTGTGAACCTACAGCCTTTAGTGTATTTGAATTCAGAATCTTTTTTGTAAGGGAGAGATAGGAGAATATAGCTACGTTATGAGCTAAACGGGCCTTGGGGACTGACCTGGGAAGCTAACGCCCTCTGTAAACTTATCCTTTGTCAAACACACCACTGTCTACTCAGGGTGCTCCTCTTCTCATGAGGCTTTCTCTTATTACCCTGTTGAAAATTTTAACTCTCCCTCCATCCCCATTCAGTACTCTCTATCCTCCTTCTCACTTTTATCCGCAGCACCTAGTATCACTCGGCATGCTATATATTTTACTTATTTATCTATTAATAAACACAGGGAAACAGGTTACCTTGCAAACCTCCCTTATCACCTCTTGCCTTGGCTGGAGTCTGAGGGGCCGTGTCTTTCCAACAGATAACAGTGGAAAAGCACCCTCCCAAGAAACACTTCCGCTTCATTTTGCAGGATGGTTAATCCCTGTGTGGTTTGGACAAGCTAATTACTCATTATGAGAAATTCCTAAGGTAAAAACCCCTGTAGCTATACTTCCCATTACTCAAATGTGTGTTTTATAGTCTATTTGTAAGCAGAGCTACTTCTTATGTGTCACTTACTCCAAGAAGCAAAGAATTCTGCTGACTTTAGGCAATATATTTTGCTCTAAAGTATCTCGATTTGAGTGTTGTTTCTTCACCTGCCAAATCTGTTAGTGGAAACACTATTGTTAAGTATTTCCTCCCAAACCTTTGTTAAACCAGCACGTGTAGACCATTGTGTGTACCGGACCTATTTTTTGTTTGTTGAAGTCGGTTGATTCGGAGGACAAGTTTTGGGGGTTTGCTATTGATTCTGTAGTAGAATTGTTAAAATAAATAACACTAAAGGTGGTAGGAAAAAATATATGTAGTAATAAAGTGAAATGGGTTATAGAAAGTCTACTAAACATAAAATGTACTGGGCTGTTCTCTAAAAATTAATAAGAAAGGAAATAGTTAAAACAGAAAACTTTAAAAGCATACAAATAAAATTTTTAAAGTGTTGAAATATGTTGCTTTGCTCCTGGACTGTATGTTCACTGCGTTTCCAAGTTGGTTTTCCCAAGTTGGTTTGTACGAGCTGTATAAGAACACTAGAAATTCATAAGCCAGAGACCCATACATTGTTTTCACTAATAAATGTTTTATAAATTCTTTGTATAGGGCAACTAAGATGTAATTCTTTTTAGAACTTCCTCAGTTTTTCTACTTTATGGCCCATCTGTGTTTTTTCAGCCTAGATCATTTGCAAATGATGCCATCATGAAAAGTTGGTCTTTATGGAGGAAGACAGTCAGGCACACTGATATTTACCCATGGTCCATAGTATTGAGGAACTAGGGTACTTTCTGGTGCACACTTTGATCAACAAGTTTTATAAAACTCCCAATTATAGACATAGTTGTATGGTTATTTTTCTTTCTAGTGATTTGCTTTCTTGTGGGGAGATTTTTTTATTAGAAAACTGAGTATTACTTTTGATTTTTCAAGTGTTTGAAACCTATGTTAAGTAAAAGTAAATTCCACCTTGCCATCTCACCATTTACCTTTAAAAACTTCCTAGTTGTGCTTTGTTGACTTATTTCTCACCTCTCCACGCATTCATTATTTCCCTCTAATTTAATTCTTATAAGAGAGGTAAAAGCATGCTATTAGCACATTTGCCTAAGTTCACTAGTTGACACCAAATTTCTCTCTTTTTTCTTGCCATAATAAGAAAGGGGTAAGATTTTTTAAAACTCAAGTTTTATAAATCACCAGTAAAGAAAAAATAGACAGTGTATATATACTTAGGATGTGTCCATTTGGATATAGGTTTTTTCTCATTTGCTTTATAGCTTGATGATATGAAATATTAAGCTGAGTTTGTCTGTGTGACTGAATTATTCTACATCTGTGTTCATAAAATGCTAATCTGAATTTTTCCAGCAGTGAGATCATTTTGTCCGTGAATTTTGGAAAAGATCTAAATTGTAATTGTACTCTTTACAGTCCTATTATTTTACTGCATTTAAGTATTTCTTCTACCCTAAATTGCTATGACTATAAAGTAATCAGACTGGTTTCTCTGAGCCACCCCTGCTAGGCTGTCATTTTATAATCACACCTCATAAATAACAAGAGGGAAACACTGAAAAATGGTGAGTCTTGACAATACCTTCCTACTTAGTCCCAGTATTCGCCTCCTAGATGTACAATTACAGTACTGCTAATTCATACTAGCAGAGGCTGGCTTTATTCTCAGATGTTGTCAGTGAGGGTGAGGACACTTTGATAAAAATGCAAATATATTTGTATTTTATATATTTGTATTTTTATATGTATAATAGTATATTGTATAAACTAAGGTTTTTCTTGATAGAGCACTTTATTACATTTCCTAATATATATAACATGGTTTTAATTTTCCTTTCCTAATAGGTGAAATGAGGAATGATTTATATATCACTATAGAAAGAGGAGAATTTGAGAAAGGAGGGAAGAGCGTGGCCAGAAATGTGGAAGTTACGATGTTCATTGTAGACAGTAGTGGCCAGGCCCTAAAGGTATGTTAATACTTGATATTTCTGGGTCAAACAAATCTACATCATTGCTTTTACCTCACCTTTAATGTGATCAGTTATCTTCTGATTAGTGATCAGTTTATTTCTGATTTGCATTATTTTCTGTCTTATTTTTCTCCTTCACCCCATGTAGTTTTCTTTTCTTTTTTCTTTTAAATTCACTAATATTCCTTTCAGAAAAGAGAGCAGGAAAACACAAAGCCTTCCTGCTGAAGACAAGCCAGGAAAAAAAACAAAACAAAAAAAACTTTTACAGTTTGCTTAATTAATTGTGTCAATAATTTGCTTACAGCAATTACTTAAACGCAACTTTTTTTTTTTTTTTTTTTTTTTTTTTTTTTGAGATTGAGTTACTCTGTCGCAAGACTGGAGTGCAGTGGTAAGATCTCGGCTCACTGCAACCTTCGCTTCTGGGTTCAAGTGATTCTTGTGCCTCAGCCCTTCAAGTAACTGGTTTTACAGGTGTGCGCCACCATGCCTGGCTAATTTTTGTATTTTTAGTAGAGATGAGGTTTCACCATGTTGGCCAGGCTGGTCTTGAACTCCTGGTCTCAAGTGAGCACCTTGGCTTCCCAAACTGCTGAGATAAATGCAGCATATTTTAAAGCCATTTCGTTATTTAATCCTACGTATTTCCTCTCTGATCTAAATAGGCATGAAGACTAGGGTACTACTTACTAATTGGGGTGAGAATAGCAGGTGTTTTTATGGAAGAAGTATTTTTCATGAGCCGCTTCTTCAAAGAGAAATACAGTTGCCCATTTAAATAAGTTTAGCCCTAGGACTTAGTGAGTTACCCACTGAGGCACAAAACAGGCTTTTGGGGACAGCACGTTGGGAACTTTGCCATATAGTTGATCTCCAAGGGGGCATGCAATCAACCATCTCCCACATGTCACCCAGGTCTACCCTTGGCACAGTAAATCCTTGGAGGCCAGCATCAGAATTAAATAGATACACCTCACTAAGCAGCAGCAGGTACAGAAAGACACGGCAAAGGACCAGCGAGGTAATTTCATAGGAAGTGCTATTTGGGAGGCAGGCAGATAGAGCAAAGTGATTGCTCTGCCTTTTTCAAAAGACCTTGAAATGAAGGTGTCTTTAACCTGTGTGTTTCCTTTGTTAGGATTTTATCTCCTTCGGCTCTGGGGAGCCCCCAGCCAGTGAGTACCACTCCTTTGTGCTTTATCATAACAACAGTCCCAGATGGTCTGAACTGCTGAAACTTCCCATTCCCGTGGACAAATTCCGGGGCGCACACATCCGCTTCGAGTTTCGGCATTGTTCCAGTAAGTGTTTCGTGGCACTGGCTACCTGTCTCTATCATGCTGAAGTAGCCTACTGACTGAGCTGTCATGAAGATGTGCGCTGATCTTAAATTGATTACTTTTGTAAAAATCAGTTTGTCCCATTCTAGAAAGATTAGCCAGAAAGGGAAGGCACAGCCTAAAAAACTAAACTGCTTCTGGTGATCTCAGGCAACCCTAACCATTCTGGGGTCCCCAGGAGCCGATCCAGCTCTCACACAGATCGGGGAAACCTGCTAGGACTTTTCGTGGCATGTGAAGCCACTGGGAAAGTCATTGGTCAGCTGAGATCATGTCTGATTTGTGTGTATCTGCATCACTGTACTCTCTCAGACAGTATTCAGATGAGAATCAAATAATGTCAGCTGGAAAAAGACTTAGATATAACATGAGGTAACTGCCTCATTTTATAGATTTTTTTTTTTTTGGAGACAGAATCTCACTCTGTCACCCAGGCCAGAGTGTAGTGGCATGATCTCAGCTCTCTGCAACCTCTGCCTCCCAGGTTCAAGCAATTCTCCTGTCTCAGCCTCCTGAGTAGCTGGGACTATAGGCACCTCGCTAATTTTTATTATTATTATTATTTTTGAGACGGAGTTTCACTCTTTTGCCCAGGCTGGAGTGCATTGGCATGATCTCGGCTCACTGCAACTTCTGCCTCCCAGGCTCAAGTGATTCTCCTGCCTCAGCTTCCCAAGTAGCTGGGATTACAGGCATGTGCCATCATGTCTAGCTAATTTTTTTTTTTTTTTTTAATATTAGTAGAGATGGGGTTTTACCACGTTGGCCAGGCTGGTCTTGAACTCCTGATCTCAGGTGATCCACCCGCCTCAGGCTCCCAAGTGTTGAGATTACAGGCGTAAGCCACTGCACCCGGCCTCATTTTCTAGATTTAAACAACCAAAGACGTAGAACTGTTACAGGGTTTGCCCACATGGGCCTTGCTATCCGTAAGGTTATCATTTCTTAATGTTTCTGTTTCATTTCTTTTGCACTCATTACCACTTTCTCAAGCCCCCTCTGTCTCTCCCACTACCCGAGTCCAGGAATCCTCTGATATTCCCTGTGTCCCTGAGGGTATCTTGGCACTGCCAGTGTACATTGTGACCAAAGAAGGTTCTGGTGAATCTTGCTTCGGGAACAGTATAACAAACGAGAGATGCAGGAGAATCATATTTTTGAAGAAGCAGCAGGCTCCTTTCCAGTCTGGAAGGAATAGGGGCCGTGCCAAAAGATTTGTGGTGACTTCACCTAAGTGATGTTGTAATTTATCCAAGGTTCAGGCAGAGAAGAGGACTTTTATCTGTTGCTGGAACTATGGCATATTTCAGAATTCACTCAAGGAGCTTCATAAGTTATGCTTTTGTGGATGTTTCTGAATGCAGGAAGAGAGCTATCAGGGTCTTAAAAATCTTCCAAATTCCAAGAAAAGGTTTATGCAAAGGACTTGAAGTAGAAAAACGTAAATGACTTGGAATGATGCCCTACTATTTCTTCCATCAACCTTTGTTATAAATTCTCACTTGGGCCTAATATGAGCTTTGAGCTTTAAGGTAAGAAAAAGATAGAGAAAAGTAAAGTTGAAATAGTGGGGAAAGAGAGAAAGAGCATTTGGAGATAATTATTCTAATTCAGAACTTAGAAATAAAGGCTATTTTCAGTAAAATCTGTTAGATCTCTGCCTTCTTGTCCCTGTACTTCAAAAATTGCTTATAGGTTTTTTCTTTTAATCTTCATAATTAAATCTCAGAAGAAACAGCAAAGTATAAAGAAGAAGGAAAAAATCTTGGTAATACCACAAACTACAAATAACAAATGCAATCATTTTATAAAGTGGGCTTCCAAATATTTCTGTATGTACATATATTTACTCAAAAACATCAGTTATTCATGAAATAAATATTTATTGAACACCCACTATATGCCAAGCACTTGGTACTGGAGACACATCACTGAGCACAAGAAAATCACCCCTCTCACAGAGCTTTCATTCCAGAGAGGGAAGGCAGATAGTAGCTGGGAAACTAAGTACATAATATATCAGATAGCAAGTGAAGAAGTGCAGTGAAGAAGACTTAAATTGCAGCTAAGGAGTAGAAAGTGATGGTACTGTGTTGCTATTTTACATGGGGCAGTCAGGGAAGACCTCTCTTATAAGGACATGTGTTGACAACAAACTGAAAGAAGTGGAGGCCTGAGCCATTGAGACCATTCTGTCTGGGGAAACAATATTCCAGGCAGAGAGGACCGTACAAAAGGCTTGAGGTTGAAACATGGTTGGCATTTTCAAGGAATCGCAAGAGCCCAGGGAGGTAACAGAGGTGCCACATCTTATATAGTCTTTTATTTCATGATGAGGACTGTGCATTTTCTTTGAATTGAGAAGAACCACTAGAGGATTTGGAGTGAAGATAAGTCTGACTACTGTATGTATAACAGATTATAGGTAGTCTGGTTGGGAACAGAAAGACCAGTTGGGAAGCTTTTTTTAGTCTTCCAAGTAAGAGATTTAAAGTGTTAATGCATTTTGATGGTGATTCAGTTCTTTTTTACAGAATATTAACAGATTGGATATGAAAGAAGGAGAGAAGTCAGGGCTGACCCAAAGATGTTGGCCTGGTCATTTAATTAAGTGGGGAAGGCAACAGGAAGAATCTGTTTGGGGAACAAAAATCAAACATTGCGTTTTAGACATATTAAATCAGAAATGTCTGTTAGACACTCAAGATGTCAGGTAGGCAGTTAAGTGACATCCAGGTTGGAAACTTGGGAATGAGAACATTCTCCCACCCTGGGCAATTTCAAGCTTCCAACATGACGTCATAGAATGTAGAACTGGGGAGAGATGTGCGCACTCAGCTCTTGTGGGCCTGTATGATGCAGCTCCAACACATCACTAATTTTGATGATTTCTAAAGCCTGAGACTGATTGGGTTCCTAGGTAGTAAGTTTAGATAGCAAAGGGGAATCCAAGGATGGGTCTCTGGGATACTCATCATATTTAGAGCTGGGAGAATGAGAAGGAGGCATTAAATGACATTAAGAAGAACTATCTAGTAAGTTGAAAGCCAATCCAGGAAGAAGAGAATCCAGGAGCTAAATGAAGGCAGTTTTTCAAGAGAGGATTGATCACACGTGTCAGGTGCCAGTGGTAGATCAAATAAGATGAGGACAAATAATTTGATTTGGCATCATGGAACTCATTTTACCTGCCAAGTGGCTTCAGTGAATCTGTGGTGATAAACATGAGTTAAAGAATGAGAAGGAGGGGAATTAGAGGGAGCAATGGGTATAGACATAACTTTTGATAAGTTTTGCTATAAAGGATACAAGAGTTATGGTCGTGCATAGGAAGACTCAGTATCATCAAGATGTCAGTTCTTCTTAAATGGACCTATAGATTCAAGTTCCAATACTATCATATATGTGGAAATCTCTTCCTAGAGATCTTTGGTGCGATTTTTGCTTGACTTTTTAAAAAACATCAATTCTTTTTCCATTTTCTCTTTGGGGTTGAAATTAATGATTTTAAAAGAAAGTCCTTTGCTATAATCACATTTTCAGGGATGTCCTCATATTAGGGGCCAGCACCAGCCAGACAAAATTACGGTTTCCTATGTGAGGCCCCACTTCCCTGTGGTTAAATGCCTGGAGCAATTATAAGGGAATGCTGTGTTGCTAAACCTCTTGTCTGATCTTCAGGATCATCATACCTCACTCCTCCAGCTCAGATCTCACTGCAACCCAAAGTTGAACTTTTCGGTTCAAGTGTAATGTTCCACTCATGAAAGAGTAACCATCCAGTCCTTAACAGGCTGCTGGCCCTGGAGAACTCCTCTCTGCTCATCAAAGTACAAGGGGAGACTCAGCCACCAAACAAGGTTCTGTTAACCTTTACCTTCTCCATTTTTTGAGGGGAAAAAATAAAAAAGCTTGCTAGAAAGAACTGGAATGGTACTTAAGAGATCCTAGCATCTGTGACCTCAATTTCTTTATCTATAAATAATTGCTAATGATTCTTGGCATTTCAAGCTATTGTAATTCTTAATTAGGCATCTGAAAACCTCATCGCCTCATTTCCTGCTTCCAGGGTAGTGAGCCCTTATTAAACTATAAGTTTAATATTCATATTGTCTTTCAACATGCCTAACTTACTACAAGGAGGTAACTGTCCTAGGACTTAACTTTACTTCCATATGTGGAAATAGGGAAAGAAGTTCTGTCATAGACCAGGGTTTCCTTTCCTTGGATAGAGCTTAGAAATTCCTTTTCCATGGATAGTAATCAAAACAAAGCATTTCATTTTCATTCATTCACCTGTTCATTCATATATTCATTGAGCACCAACTGTGCTCCTAGCAGTCTTTGAGACTATAAAATAAAACAGATAAGACCCCTGCCCTCAATGGTATATAGAGACAAAAAGAAGAAACAGGCAACCCACAGATTTTGTAAGAACAATTTCAAATAGTAACTCCCATAAGGAAAATTAGGCAAGAAATGTAAGTTTCAGATAAGCGGGCAGAAAGAGGGTTATTAGAGGGTAGCTGCTTTAGATAGGAGACCTGTCAGAAAAGCTATGTAGTGGGAACTGGTGTGTATGGGTTGTATTTCTCAATGATCATGCTTCTTGACAAGCTATGTACCTGAACATAGATACACTTAAATAAGCAAGTAATTTTGTTTTTTACAGCAAAGGAGAAAGGAGAGAAGAAGCTGTTTGGGTTCTCTTTTGTCCCTCTGATGCAAGAAGATGGTAGGACTCTTCCAGATGGCACTCATGAGCTCATCGTGCATAAGGTAACATCAGTCAGCTGGTGGCGATAGGCAGTAAAACGTAGTGCAGAAATAGCACCTCACTATCTTATCATCATTTTGAAAAGAGACAAAAATGACTGAAAAGAATACTCTTTTGTAAGATTGCTCTCAGAGAGAATTTCTTTTTGAAAGTGTTGTTTCTATATTCTGTTATATTCTAGAATGTATTTTAGAGTTGATTTTTTTTCATCCTAATTTAGGGGTAGATATGTGGGTAAATCTGTATATTGTTCTTTAAGTTCCTTCCATTGCTGTGATAGGATTAAGTAAACCTTACAAATAACTTTTTAAATACTACAGTATGCACTTTGTTATCTAGGTCTGTATATCCCCAGAAGTCAATTTGGCAAGGTCAGCGTCACTCTTTTTGTTGTCTGCTATTGTTACTAAGCAGGCAGAGAAGTGGCTGTATTTTATCATGACAACTTTAGCGGTTCTTGTAAATCAAGAATTTTCATAAAAACAAAATTGGAACTAAGTGTACCGTAGTAGGCAACAAAAAGAAAGCCTGTGAAAGAAGAACCCCTTGTAATTGTCTGAGAATACTAGTAATAATGAACTATAGGATTAAAAATGTATTTTTAAGTGCACAGGCAATTTTCTCCAAAATATTCCTCCTTTGCATTTCTGCATTTCTGTAACTGTGTGATAGCCGGGCCTTATCAACTCGCACCTATGATAACTGGTCCTGCCGACCTGGGCCTTGTCTCCCTCTAGCCCAGACATTAGGGTCATTGATCTAAGGAGTACATCCAGCCATGTCACTCCCCAGTTTAAGACCCTTTCAAAAGCTTCTTGCTGAGAGAATAAATTTCAGGCATCTCTGGGCATGCCAGCCTTCTACCTCCCTACTGCCTCACTCCTCACCACCTCCAGCCTCTTGATGCTGCAGCCACATTCAGCAGTTTCTAGTTCCTCATCCTCTGCTGCTGGCTCTTTCTGCTCTTCCCTGCCCTTGTGGCTCCTGGAGTCAGACTTGCCCTGCGTCTCCCTCTGAGTATCTTCTGCTCATCCCCAGAGGCTCATCTGCACCACAACCTCCCTCAGGAACTGTCGCCTGCTTCCTGGCCCAACTCCCTGTATTCTCAGCTGGCCAACTGCCCTTCCTTGAGCTCCCTGGTATCCGCCCACATGTCTTACCATTGCTCTCATCATACTGTCCCAGAACTACCTGTCACTCACTCAGCTTACCCTGTTAGATTTATGAGCCCCTTGAGATCAACAGGTATGTAGAGGGATTCTGACATGTGATAGATGTGCAATGAAGATTATTGAATGAATAAGAGATTACAAGCAAAATCTTTCTTTGGATTGCTAACTAAATGAGAGGCAATATGTAACACACCTGGTATATTCTATTTTTATAGAATGTATATTTCAGTGTCTATTTCTTTAATCATTCATTTTCTTATTATTTGTTCAACATGTTTATTGACCACAAACTACAGCCAGGCACTGTTCTAGGTGCTGGGGAAATGGTGGCAAACAAAACAGCCAAATCCTTCTGTTTCTGGCATTTACATTCTCTCTCCATAAAGTAATCTAAAGGAGCTAACAAAGTGAACAATGTTGAAATAGAAAGAAACAAAAATATTTTAAACCATAGTAACCAGAAAAGCAAGCAGAGGAATAAATGTACTAGACTTCAGGGATGATCTATTTATCTCACCTTTAGGTCCGAGGCTCCCCGATAAGATACATAATATGACAGGTAATGTCTTGAGCTTCGATTTTCAAAAACATAAATGGTACTTCATATAAATGACTTTGTAACATTAACTTTTAGCTCAGAAAAGGTAGGGCTGAGATAGTTAAGATGGGGCTCCCAGTTTCCTAATAATATATAAGACAATGAATCACTTCTCCATAACATATCTCATCTGGACCCTCTCACCTATGGGTCTAGGGTGCTTCTTTGGCAGTGCTCGTTTTCCAGTTAAGTCCTCGTTGACTTCTCTTCATGAGTGTGAACCATACCAAGATTCGCAGTTCCTGATTAGACATGCATATGCTTAAGATGCCAGAGGACAGGTAGCAGAGCTCGCTTCTCCATGTGAACAAATGTTCACAAACAGTTATGTTTGTTTCACAAACAGGTGGGGGTCAAACAGATATTGATTCCTAGACAGAGGCCTCCAGGTGCCTGTTGTCAGGGCCAAAACGTCTCTCCAAAATAGGACTTGGGCTCAGTTGAAGCTCATGCACAAAGATTGACTTAGTACTGAGAATCCTAATCCGTCAAGGGAAATTTATTTGAGCATGAAAAATGTGTCCTCAACCACAAGGGAAACTCAGTATGGTGTGTGTAGGCTGTCTAATTTGGGGCAGTCCTACATTGTATAGATCCATTAGGAAGCATACGCTCCACAGAAAAACCCCCAAGTAGCTGAGTTTTCTTATGAATAGGCTTATTTAATGATTCTTATTTACAGAGTTGTGAAATACTTGCCAAGTATAACAACTTGCATTTTTCTTTCTCATACTGCTGAGCCAATATGTTCAGTTTCAGCTTATGGCCACTTGTAGTTTCTGATTGTGAAACCATATTACCAGCATAATATATAGGCTTCTGCCATGGCAGAAAGGCGCACAGCCTGCTGATCATTGCAGCCTTGAATTAATTATTTAAACAGAAATATAGGGAGAAAAAGTATATTCGTGTATTTAAAATTATTAGCTAAAAATATTGTCCATTTAATAAGTGGTGTTGAGATAAATAAAATGGGTATTAGGGGAAGTGGGGAAGAACTAAATGCCTACCTTCCTCTTATGTGAAAACGCATTCCAGATTGAATGTTAGAAATAAAACTGACCAGGTGTGGTAGCTCATGTCAGTATTCCTAGCACTTTGGGAAGCCGAGGTGGGTGGATCTCCTGAAGTCAGGAGTTCAAGACCAGCTTGGCCAACATGGTGAAACCCCATCTCTACTAAAAATACAAAACTAGCCAGGAGTGATGGCACATGCCTGTAATCCCAGCTACTTGGGAGGCTGAGGCAGGAGAATCGCTTGAACCCAGGGGGAGGAGGCTGCAGTGAGCCGAGATCATGCCATTGTGCTCCAGCCTGGGCAACAAGAGTGAAACTCCATCTCAAAAAAGAAAAAAAAAGACATAAAACTGTGTGAGCCTTAAAAATATGGGTGAACATTTTATAACCTACAGGTGAAAAGGGCCTTTCTAAGGATGTCTCAAATGTTAGAAATTAAATTTAAAAGTAGAGTAAATTTGGCTACATAAAATTTAAGATATTTATTGGATAAAATACTCATAATCTAGGCTGAAAACACATTACAAACTGAAATGTAGTTGCAAAACAACTTGTAAAAAGTTGCTTTATAAACCCATAAGTAACCATTATAAAGGGTTACTATTCCTAATTGACCAAAGTTATCACAAATCAGAAAGAAAAGGAAAAATTGTTAAATGCTACCAACAGGCTATTTAAAAATAATAAATGCAAATGTATAAAATAAAAGCATGAATAAGTAAAGGAATGTGTTTAAGTTAAAAAATTCAAAACCTTTTTGCCTATCAGATTGAGAGAGATTTTTAAAGCTCAGAATTGGAGAGCAAGGTTAAGAGAAACAATCTCATGCATTTATAGAAGAAATATGAACAGTATTGTGTTTCTGGAGGGCAGCTTGGCCATACATAGATAAATTTTAAATGTGTATATCCTTAGATTCAGCCATCCCACACATCTTGGTATTTTTGGGGAGAAGATAATAAGACAAGGTAAGCAAAGATCATTCAAGGATGATCATTGCAGATTGCTTAAAACATGGAAAACATGGAAATAATTTAAATTGCCAGTAACATAGATCTGATTAAATTTAGTTATACCCATGCAGTGAATGAAATACTATATATGTGCAGAAATCATGCTTAGAAGATAATTTTAGATGCATAAAAAAGTGCTTACTAATAACACTTTATACATGCATATATTTGGTATAATACCATTTTTATAAAATTGTTTGACTGCATGTTCTTAAGTATATATGTGCATAGAGAGATGCTTGGAATGATATCCTAAAATATTGATAATGACTTTTTATTTTCAACATTGCTTAAATATCTTGTTAGTGGACAAGTGTTACTTTATAATATTAATAATGTTTTTTTTTTCATTTTGACCAAACAAAAATAGGAAAAGACAGAAATTCAGACTTAGCCTTGTTTTATACTTTTTAATTCTGGACTTTTATGTAACTAAGGACCACTTTTCTGTCATATAATCTTACCAGTAATGTGTGCAGTGAGGTTTTGAAGGAACGTCAATTGTCTTGGATTTTTATAAACCATATTCTGTGTCATTCATTGACGGATGCTGTCCATTATGTCAAAGGTTGATGACAGATGAAAAAAATGCCTTTAAAATGTGTCTTTAAATCTGTCTTGGAGATATGATACAGAGAATAGCTCTGGTGTTTGGTAGAGTATTGGTGAAAACCTACTTGCTTTTCATGTAAAGTATTAGTTTAAAAGACTAATCCTGCAGTGAGCTAAGAAGAAATCTGCTGTGTTGAAGGCTGCTAGTATCCTATTTGGCCTTAAATTTGTGAGATAGTCTTTGTAGCAATGACTGGACTTCATTCCTGAATGTGCTCTAAGGAAACCGTTCTTACAGAGCTGTTACGGTACATACTTCTTCAAGGACCTGGACTCACCCTTTAGGGCAGGGTCTAAGGAATCCTAAGGGAAAAGACCCCTTTTAAAGGTCGTTTTCAACGTTACTTGATTGATTACGTATTTGGAGTGGTTTCCAATGGAAATAAACTCTGAAATCTATAAAAATCTGCATATCATAGCTCTAGGAGGGTACGTAAAATAACGTAATAAGTCATCATTAGAGATTTCGTCCTTCCAGAGCCCCTTATAGCACTCAGGACATCAGTAATATCCCCAGTTGGCTCACATATAAGTCACACTTCCCTTTGGAATTGCTAACTTGCTAATAACCGTATTTAATCTGAAGTTTTGGTATTTCATTCTGTTAGAATTCTTGTCTTCCTTAACTTTGTAGGGATGTATTTGGCTATCCTTCTTTAGCTACTTGCCAGAAAGCAAGTTAAGAAAAAAGAATGAAGCAAAAAGTTAAGAAAAGAGAATGAAGCTAAAATATAAAGCAAGAAAGAATAAGCAGGAGCAAATTTGTTTTTCAGAAGTCCAATCTCTTAAGGAGAGTGATATGAGGATCCAAAAGAGGGGCCTAGGAAGACAGTAACTATGTGCCCAAGTCCCCATTCATTCCGACTCACTCTAGCGGAGGAGCTTTAGTCACTGGAAGTACGTTCTGAAACACCCGCTGGTCCAGTAAGAGAATAGTAATAATACCATCTGCTTTGGAGAAATTGGGATTTTGTAAATTTGTCACTGTTGATTGTCAAGCACCACCACGGCTGAAGTAGCCTGACTCAACCAAGCTAGTGTTTTGCCTAGTAGAGAATCTACTTCCTATAGCGGGATTTATTGGCTTCCTAATCCAAGGCATTTGAGCAGGAAAAGAGCCAGGTACAAAGTCAGCCAAACAGAAGATGATGCTGTTTCCTAGTTGGAGAGGGATTAATTTATTATGATGACATAGACAGTAAAAGCCTATTGTGGATTAACTTATTTTACCTTTGCTACCTAAAAGTGTGTCCATAAACTTTTGTGGCCCATATTTTTCTCTACACATTTTTAGGTTCTTATACTATATCCGAGTCCTTAACTTGGTCCATAGTAGTCCAGCACACCCATTTCATTTGTCACTACCTATGAGATGGACTTCTCAAATCCAGGTAGTAACTACTGTTCTCTGCTTATCTCAAACGTCAGTGTAGCCTTTTCCTATAGTATGTTTGCATTCATAAGTAAAATGAAAAGATGAAGGGAATCTGAACATTTAGATAGACTGGTGGGTTTGCAATGTAGCCTGCTGCCCACAGAACTCCACATGCTCTCCCAGCTCTCCTAAAACAGACTCCCCTATAACCATAGTCAATAAATCTTAGACAAGCCAGAAACATATCTGTCCTCCCTAGGCTTGGATGTAGAAGAATTGATCACTTGACTGATATTTCATTCATTACACACTGTGAGAGAAATTTGAAAACAAACGCCTGCAAGTTTACAAAGTAAATAGCCTGGTAAGTTTAGTATAAAAGCATATCAAGCTGAAGACATAAGCTGAACAGCAGGGAAAAAAGGCTAAGACATCTGAACAGGTGGACTTGGTCCTAGCACTTAGCACTATTTAAGTAACCTGCAGACAGCCCCTTCAGTGCTAATCAATTCATACCGCTACATCTTCAATCCTCCCAGGATGTTCCGCCTTAAGTGAAACCTGACTTGCGTCTGCTGAGAGGGCTTCCTGTAATAGCTGCTGGAATCGAGAGCCCCTCTTCTTAAGCCGGGTGTCTAGTGTCTAGTGGTCAGCTGTCTGCAAATAGCTGAATGCCTTCCAGAGATGCTGTTTCTCCACCCTCTTGTGAAGAGCTCCCCTAGCCTCTATAAGGCTCACCCCATACAGTACTATAATTTTCCATGTGTCCTAGTTACTGTCTTCCACCAACTGTATTTTGAGGGCCAGGGAGGAAGCGGCGGGGAGGATGGAGTGGTGTGGTGAGTGGCTCTTTAGTTTCCCACAATGAGCCTAGTTCCTAGTTCAGATTCTTCTCCTTCTGGTTGACTGTCCAATTTCCTGTCCTTTGTTTTCTTGGCCACTTCAACTCTAGCCACCTTCATTTGCCTTCTACTTTATTATGGCCACACTGTAGGCTGTGTTGCCTCTCTACACATCAGAATCTCCCATTGATTAGGTAGATAGGTAGATGGGTGGATGAGTGGATGAAATCATCCAGGACCACTTCATATCAAAAATCATAAACTCCCAACATTCTGACCACAGCCTTTCAACCTTCTGATTTTCTAACTATGCCTATTTTTCAGTCTTTTTCTCCTCCAGTAGATCCCTCTGACTGTGTTCTTCCCAATCTTATCTAAGGTATCTCTTAATCCTTAGTTCTACTGTGCCTGCATAGGAAGCAAAATAGTCCTGAATCAATCTGTCAGCGTTGTTATAGATTAGCATCTGCCTGGGTATAGATGTGGGTCCATCAACATTGCAGGCAAACTAATAAGCTCCTCCCACAGTCCCCGCAAGAGCTATTTAGAAGAGCTTACCATTCTCCCTACCCCACCACTTCCAAGCTACTTAACAGAGAAAACAGATGCCATCAGACAGGAACTTCCTTAACTTCTTGTGCTCTCTTCTTACCACCTACAATCTTATCTGCATCCTTCCTTTCCTTCCTGCTTCCTATCTCAGGGGATGGGGCAGGATTCCATCCCTTCAAGACTAATTCTTCCACCTGCTTCCTTCAGGATCTCCCTCCCTCCTGACTCTTCTGGGACCCTGCCCCTCCTAATGTCCTCTCTCTTCCTCCTGCATCTCTTCTGGCAGTATTCACAGTGATTATAAACATGTTCCAGCCTTTTTTAAAAAACATAAATTCTTTAAAATAGTCACCATGTTCCTTCTTCCCTTCCCATCATGACAGGCGGCCTGTGTGAGAGTCTGTCTTCCCTCACTGCCTCTGCTTCCTCACATCCTCATTGCTCAACTGAAGTTTCTCTCCCTTAGGTCACTGGTGCCTACTCAAGGGATAAAGCCACTAGACATTTTAAAGACCTTTCCATACTTGACTGCCCTATAGCATCAAGCACTATTAATAACGCTTCTTGAAAATCCCACACTCCTTGGCCTGACAATGTGCTCCTGAGTTTCATCCTTCTCCCTCTTTTAGGACTCATCTGTCTTTATAGATACCTTAAATGTTGATGTTACCAGGGGTTTAGCCCTTGGCTACCCCCTGTCTTATACTTGCTAGATCCATCTCCTCCATTTGGGCAGATAAGCTATGTTGTTAACTGCCAAGTATGTTTCTCTAGTGCAAAACTTTTGCCAGCCTACATCTTCAATTGGCCTTCCCAAAGATGCCGCACACTCAGCATGTCCAAAACTGAACATTTTATCTTGTCTCCATCCACTCCTGCCATGAAGAGAAACCTTGTCACGGGCTTCTCTTGTCACACTTACCTACCATGTCTAAATAGTCAGTTGCACAACTGGTCAGTTCCACCTCCTCCATAATACTTTAACCCAAGGAATCTAAAGCAGAGATGAGTATTAGAACCACCTGAGGTTTTTCTTATGTAAGGGATTTGGGGATAATCCCTAGGCTGTTTTGTATTGAAAAATTTCACGCTCCAGCCATACTTAACTGTATAGTTGTCTCAATATGCCTGTACTTTTTATAGCGGTTAAAGATATTTTAAATGTATAGAAGAGTTACAAAAATAGTACAGGAAATTCCCATATAACCTTCATCCAGCTTCTCCTTATGTTAACCTCTTATATAAGCTAGAGCATATTTATCAAAACGAAATTAATCTTCTATACAATACTGTTAACACAGAGTTTATTTGGATTTCACAATAGGTTTTCCACAAATGTCATTTTTCTGTTCCAGGATCCATTCCAAGATCCCATATTGCATTGAATTGTCGTGTCCCCATGGTCCCATACATGTGCTTTTATTCCCCGGTGCCTTTAAGTATATTGCTTCTTCCCTCCGTCGATTTCTCCTGTCTTGCCTGCTTGGCAACCCTGTTATTCTTTACAACTGAGGTCAGATCATTCCCTTTCCACAAGGTCTTCCTTCCTTCCCCAGCAGAACTGGTGTCTAGTGGTCTTTATCCCAGTGTTGCAATCGGTATTAACAGGTAAGTGTGGAGATCAGACATGCAGTGCCCTCAAGGGCAGAGACTGTTCATTTCCTTGTGACATTCCTAATGCCAGCTGAAGGACTGAAACATATTAGGAAGTTAATAAATGTTTAATAATGACATTAAGGATGACTAGTCATTTTGAAAAAGTTCCTAAAAGAAAGGTATTTTCCTCCAAAAACTATTTAAATCTGGTTTTTATTAACTGGTAATACAGAGTTTCAACTGGATTGTCTACCATAATGTATTTTTAAATTTTAATCATCTACTTTTCACAAGTTACTGATCCCTTAATTTGATTAATAATTCCATGAATTCCTGTGTCAGTTTTTAAATTAATAAATTGTAGATGTGGATCTCTCAATCATATATCTTTTTATCTTTTCTTTTAATCTCAAAGGCATCAATCTCAATCATATATCTTGCATAGCTGCAAATATCACGTTTCTGGAACACTGTCCAGGACTGACCACTGACATTTTCTTTCACACATCCAAGACAGGAGTCAAAAAGTAGCCTAGAACATAATGTGGTATTCACTGCTGTACCAACTGATTTTTATTCTGGAGAAAGAAATAGACTGTGAGCCAAACTATATAATCTTAAAGATGAGACTACTGCTACTGCTACAAAGCCTGCATTTTAATAATTCTGTAAGAGCCTGGGAAGCACATCTCTCTGGTCAGATCTGACTTCAGACCATCTCTCTCCTCTCTAATGTGTAAATTATCTCCATACCATTTTAACATAACTTGCACAGATTCCAACACAGCAAATGCAGAGAACTATCCTTCACTATGAATGATGACATCGTTTTGTTCCTTCAGTCCAATAGCAGCTTCAAGAAACCGTGATCACATTGCCTTGTTTCCCCTGGGAAAAAAAAAAAAAAAAAAAACGGCTTCATTAATTCTTCCCTCATCCAATTGCCAGCGTACATCTGCCATAACACTGGTAACACTTGAGCTGTGCTTGTGTCTTCCACAAGAAAACAAGTTCTCTAGTAGAGAGGACAGTGTCTTGTTACTCTCATATCCACATTGCCTTGTTCCATGCCCTCACTGGGTTTGGTAGAAAAAAATATTCTCTATGCAAAAGCCTAAACTGGTTTACAAGTATTCCCTACAATGCAGATGATCCATACTTGACCACCCTATCCAGGTTAGAGGTATAGCTGGATTTACCATGATAGTGAAGCCATCTCTCAATTACATGCAGTGGAAGAATCTCACATCTGCAGCTTGATGCTGTTGAGCCTGTATTGCTCAGATTTTTAGGCATTCAAGCACCCAACCTCTACTCTGTTGCATTTAATATTTTCAGTTAAAGCACAGGCAGTGACAAACTATACTTTTCCAGCCTCGTTTCTATAACTTCATTGACTTCTAGCCCTTCACCTAATGGGAAGTCTGTTTATTTCCATTTGTTTTCTTCAGTCCATACTCTAGTTCAGAATCTCACTTACAGTAAACGCTTTTCCCACCTGGGGAGTTTACTGACTCTGGCTGCTTCTAGTATTAGGAAACTGGATAACCTTTTGGCTGAAACTCTAGGCGACAGCTGTTTTTGCCTTACAAGGCTATCTTCTAGAACCTCATTTGTATTCTTCATTGCTCTTGAACCCATTTCTTTCCTATCTATTCCCTATCGTTGAAAGAGTGAATGATTTCTAGCTCATTCGTTGTGTTCTTAAGCTCCTATGTTACGCCCTGTCTGCTCCCACTTGCCCTTCCTCTCTACCTTATCCAGGTTAAATGATCCCTTTTGCTCCCTGCGTGGTTTGAAGACATAAACTATCCATTTCATTGTAAGATTTATGAGCTTATTGCATTTGAAATTACAGCTAGTGCTCGACTTATGACCACGATTGGGACTGACAGACCGGTCGTAACACGATTTGGTCGTAAGTTGAGTAGGCTATATGTACAGTTGAAATGGTGCACGCAGAGATGGTAGTGCTGCCGGAAGCTGGTCCGCACTGTCGTACACCCAGCTGGGCAACGTTTGCGCTGCCAGACATGGAGCAGTCGTGGCTAGCGATTGTTGTCGTAAAGTCAAATGGTCATAAGTTGCATAGGTCGTAAGTCGATCAATACCTGTATTTTAGCTCCATATACCACTCTGAGACCTCTCTCAGGGTGTCTCCCACAAAGATACCTTTCTTTTGAAAAGCTAACCATTTTTTGGCCTTTCTTAGTAATACCTACCATGTGGTCATTTTATCTATAAATCAATAAATTTTGAATTTATTACTTGAATTCAAAACTTGGCTAAAACAACAGTAGAGGGAGGCAATGTTATATAGTAGTTGTGAATACAAATTCTGACTCTGATTCTTTCTTTCTTTTTCTTTCTTTCTCTCTCTCTTTCTCTTTCTCTCTCTCTTTCTCCCTTCTTTCCTTCCTTCCCCCTTCCTTCCTTCCTTCCTTCCTTCCTTCCTTCCTTCCTTCCTTC
>NW_022436947.1:29091662-29128762 GCF_009761245.1 Sapajus apella
CCTTCCTTCCTTCCTTCCTTCCTTCCTTCCTTCCTTCCTTCCTTCTTTCCTTCTCTTTTCTTTTCTCTTCTCTTCTCTTTTTTCTTTTCTTTTCTTTTTTGAAATGGAGTATCATTCTGTAGCCCAGGCTGGAGTACAGTGGTGTAATCTTGGCTCACTGCAACCTCCACCTCCTGGGTTCAAGCAATTCTCCTGCCTCAGCCTCCCAAGTAGCTGGGATTACAGGTGCCTGCCACCATGCCCAGCTAATTTTTATATTTTTAGTAGAGACAGTGTTTCAACATGTTCGCCAGGATGGTCTCAAACTCCTGACCTTGTGATTCGCCCACTGTGGCCTCCCAATTCAGTAAAGAAAACATGTAACTACTCTTTGGTTTCTATGAACCCTTTTATATATTTACTGGGAGGTTCAAAGCTGATTTTTTTATCCAGTAGGATTACACTAGATATGGTGTTAGTTTTTAATCTATTTCTGAAAAACTTAAGCTATTACACAGAAAATATTATAGCATATCTTTTATTATTCCTTGAGTTTTTCAGTATGTACCCTTAATATATCCTACAAACACTGAAGATTTTAAAAGCAATCCAAGCAACCACCGTTTACTGTCTACTGTGTGACAGGCACTACTATGCACTGTGTGTATATTCTCTTCTCATAACAATCCTATGAGGCAAGATAATGTAACCTAAGGAGCTTATGTGATTTGCCCAATGTCACAATATTAGAAAGTATCAGGCCAAGTGCCGTGACTCACACCTGTAATCCCAGCACTTTGGGAGGCCAAGGCAGAGGGATCATGAGGTCACGAGATTGAGACCATCTTGGCCAATGTGGTGAAACCTGGTCTCTACTAAAAATACAAAAATTAGCTGGGCGTGGTGGCGCATGCCTGTAATCTCCCCCTACCCTCGTTTCTCTTTCACATACCCCATTGTTCTTGCTGAAAGCTCTTGAAATAATTTTTATGTCCAGAGTATTGTTCATCTTTATTATATTTTATACTTGAGTAAGGGTGATAGAGTTTAGTTGTAAGAAGCTATCAAGATATCATAACTCAGGCAGACTCAGACGCTGAGGTCTTAGCTGCACAGGCTGGGGGAGAAGTGAGAGCCAAGCCTGGTGGAACTGACCTGACCACGGACCTTTTCCTATCCAATGGAAAAGCAGCCAAGTCTTCTGTTCATAACACCTGCTAAGGATACAGCACAGCCATCACATCTTCACTCACAGAAGTGGTCCATCCCACAGCAACCATTGAGCTAGATGGGATATCAAACGGGAATTCCAAGAGGCTACAGAAGTGCTCCAGAAATGGCAGGCAATTAGGGAAAGGAAAGTTAATAAGAGATATATTTACAGGGGCAGAATTTCTGTGAACAGATGGATCATACCAGACCAGGGCAGGCTCCAAGTCCTGGGGAGGAGGCCTGGAAATAGCAGGACAGAATGTCTGGGCTGGGTTTGGCATGAGACTTAGTCACACCAGGAAGTGGTGGTTAGACATATGGAACACAAATCAGGATAGAGATGAGAGACCCGAGATGTTTCCAACACTGTAGATCAGATAGGGTGACTGTAGGGTGCTGTGCCTCATACTTTGACTTGCCAGGGATGAGACTGAGTGGAGGAGGTCAGTGATCTAGGGTTCTAGGACATTACTTTACCTAAGCACTTTTTCTGAAAAAAGCATGTGAAGTATTCACTTTACCATTATTCTTTAAACTAGGTAAGTATGTTTGATGCACTCTTCTGTCTATGTGAATTATTTTGCAGTAGTAAAGGAAAGTATTTGGAGTTGTAATATTAGAAGAGAATTATAGAGGCTGTTTATTGTGTTTATATTGGTATTTCTGTTATTGGGCAGGTGTGTTAGTAAGAACATCTTGTCATATTCTGGTTCTTTTTCCCTAAACTTGTTAGAGAGGTCTTTCCTAAAGATTTATTATTAAAAACATAAAAAAAAACTTGTGAGTCACACAAAATAGTCTAGAATATTAAAGGAATTCTGTGCTTAAACTCCTACCTGTTACTAGGGTAGTAGCCTTGAAAATATTTGAACAAATTCAAAACAATAAAGTTAATATGAGTTTTTAAATTTATAATCAAAATCATCTAAGCTGTACCAGCTGTGTATCTGTTACAATTTTTTCCTCAAAATTTTAATTTAAAATCACCATTATTAAAGCATTAAAATCAGTATACAGATAAACCAAAATAAAACACCATATTCTCATTAGCCAGGTGATATTAACTATTAGCTCCTTAGTGTATATCATGCAGATATTCTGTGTAGATTTTGTTTACCCAAATGCAAATGATGTTATAGAATATACTATACAATTTTTCTCATTTTTAACTTTGTGGGTACATAGTATGTGTATATATTTATGGAGTATATGAGATATTTTGATATAAGCATGCAATGCATAAAAATCACATCATGGAAAATTGGATATCCATCTCCTCAAGCATTTATCCCTTCTGTTACAAACAATCCAGTTATACTTTTTAGTTACTTTGAAATGTACAGTTAAATTATTATTGACTGTAGTCACTCTGTTGTGCTATCAAATACTAGGTCTTACTTCTTCCTGTCTTTTTTGTATCCAGTAACCATCCCTACCTCCCTGTCACCTCCCACTACCTTCCCAGCCTCTGGTAACCATTCCCTCCTCACTATCTCCATGAGTTCAGTTGTTTTGGTTTTTAGATCCCACAAAAAAAAGTGAGGACATATAATGTTTGTCTTTTGGTGCCTAGCTTATTTCACTTAACGTAGTGACCTCCAGTTCCATTCTTGTTGTTGCAGATGACAGAATCTCATTCTTTAGTGGCTGAATAGTACTCCGTTGTATCCATGTACTGCATTTTCTTTATCCATTCTTCTGTTGATGGACACTTAGGTGGCTTCCAAGTCTTAGCTGTCGTAAACAGTGCTGCACAACAAACATGCAAGTGTGGGTATCTCTTTGATATACTGATTTCCTTTCTTTTTAATATATACGCAGCAGGGGGATTGCCAGATCACATGGTAGCCCTATTTTTAGTTGTTTGAGGAACCTCCAAACTATCTCCATAGTTGCTGTCCTAATTAACATTTCTATCAACAGTGTATGAGGGTTCCCTTTTCTCCACATCCTCGCTATCATGTGTTATTGCCTGTCTTTTGGATAAAAGCCATTTTAGCTGGGGTGAGATGATATCTCATTGTACTTTTGATTTGCATTTCTCTGATCATCAGTGATGTTGAGCACATTTTATATGCCTGTTTGCCATTTGTGTATCTCTTTTTGAGAAATGTCTATTCAAATATTTTGTCCATTTCTCAATTGGATTAATAGATTGTTCCCTAGAGAGTTGTTTGAGCCCTTTATATATTCTGGTTATTAGTCCCTCATCAAATGAGTAGTTTGCAAATATTTTCTCCTATTGTGTGGGTTGTCTCTTCACTTTTTTGGTTGTTTCCTTTATTGTATGGAAGCTTTTTGACTTGATGTAATCCCATTTATCCATTTTAACCTTGGTTGTCTGTGCTTTTGGGGACGCCCAAGAAATTTTTGCCCAGACCACTGTCCTGGAGAGTTTCTCCAATGTTTTCTTACAGTAGTTTCATAGTTTGAGGTCTTAGATTTAATTTTTAATCCATTTTGATTTGATTTTTGTATACAGTGAGAGATAGAAGCAAATTTCATTCTTCCGAATATGGATATCCTGTTTTCCCAGCACCGTTTATCAAAGAGACTGTCTTTTCCCCAGTGTATGTTCTTGGCACCTTTGTCAAAGGTGAATTCACTGTAGGTGTGTGGATTTGTTTCTAGGCTCCCTGTTCTGTTCCATGGATCTATGTGTCTGTTTTCATGTCAGTACCATGCTGTTTCAGTTACTATAGCTCTGTGGTAGAATTCAAAGTAAGGTAAGTCCAGTTCTTTTTGATTGGTTCATCATTTAGTCTTTCTACTTAAGTAAAGAGTATTTTATACATCACAATTATGGTATTATACTATTCTGTGTTTTTCTGTGTGTTTACTATTACCAGTGAGTTGTGCTATTCTAGGATAAAGGGTTTTTTTGTTTTTGTTTTTTTGTTTTGTTTTGTTTTCCTTTAGCACTTTATTTTTTATTTATTTATTTATTTTAGACAGAGTCTTGCTCTGTTGCCAGGTGCCGGGCTGGAGTGCAGTGGCGCGACCTCGGCTCACTGCAACCTCCACCTCCTGGGTTCAAGCAATTCTCCTGACTCAGCCTCCCGAGTAGCTGGGACTACAGGCACACACCACCATGCCCAGCTGATTTTTGTATTTTTAGTAGAGACGGGGTTTCACCATGTTGGCCAGGATAGTCTCGATCTCTTGACCTTGTGATCTGCCCGCCTCGGCCTCCCAAAGTGCTGGGATTACAGGTGTGAGCCACTGTGCCTGGCCTCCTTTAGCACTTTAAATGTGTCATGCCACTCTCTCTTCGTCTTAAGGTTTCCACTGAATAGTCTGCTGCCAGATGTATTGGAACTCCATTGTATGTTATTTGTTTCTTTTCTCTTGCTACTTTTAGGATCCTTTCTTCATCCTTGACCTTTGGGAGTTTGATTATTAAATGCTTCTTTGGGTTAAATCTGCTTGGTGATCTGTAACCTTCTTGTACTTGAATGTTGATATCTTTCTCTAGGTTTGGTAAGTTCTCTGTTATTATCCCTTCAAAGAAACTTTTTAGCACCATCTCTTTCTCTACGTCATCTTTAAGGCCAGTAACTCTTAGATTTGCACTGTTGAGGCTATTTTCTAGATACTGTAGGAGTGTGTCATTGTTTTCTATTCTTTTTTTTTTTTTTTTGTCTACTCTGTGTGTTTTCAAATAGCCTATCTTCAAGCTCCCCAATTCTTTCTTCTGCTTTATCAATTCTGCTATTGAGAGATTGATGCATTCTTCAGCATGTCAATTGCATTTTTCAATTCTAGAATTTCTGCTTGATTCTTTTTAATTATTTCAATCTCTTTGTTAAATTAATCTCATAGAATTCTGAATTCCTTCTCTATTATGTCAGATTTCTCTGAGTTTCTTCAAAACAGCTATTTTGAATTCTCTGAGTTTGTGGTAAATGCTGCCAGACCTGAGACTTACCCTGCTGTCCTCTCATCCAGGGCAGATCCTGAAATGCTCTCCAAGAGCTTAGGCCTGTACTGGGGACCCAAGAGCCTGCTTGGTGCTCTACCCCACTGTGGCTGAGCTGGTACCTAAGGCACAAGACAACGTCCCCTTTATTTTTCCCTCTGCTTTTCTGAAACAGAAGGAATATATCACTGTAGTCTTCACAGCTGGGAATATGCTGGGTCACACCTGAAGCCAGGACGTCTCAGAGCCCAAGGCCGGCAGCATACTCCCTGGGTATCACTGCTGGTTATTTAGGGCCCAAGGGGTCTTTAGTTAGCAGGAGAGAATCCTGCCAGAATTGAGTCATTCCCTTCAAGGCAGTTGGTTCCCTTTTGACCTAGGATGGGTGTAAGAAATATCATCTAAGCCTAGAATAGGGACCTCATGACTCTGTTCAGTGCCCTACCCTGCTGTGGCTAAGCTGGTAACCAGGATGCAAAACAAAGTCCTCTTTACTATTCATTCTTCTCTCCTTAAGCAAAAAGAAAGGGTTACTTTTGTTGCTGCAGGCTGCACTCCCTGGGGTTGGAGGAGGGATGGTGCTGGATTTACTATTCCCTTACTCAGCCAGCAGGTGTCTCCCTAGGTCACATGCCACCCTAGTCCACTGACTCCAAGTCCAGCCTAGCACTAGGAATTGTCTAGGAATTGCTGTCCTTATCTCCTAGACTGCCTTTCAGGTTTACCTAGGACCCCAGAGCACTCAGTCCATGGTAGCAAGAAACTCAGGTTCCAACTGCTGAGATGGTGATTCCCTTCCGGCTAGAGCTAGTTTCATTGCACCCTCCTTGCATGGGCAGTGTCTGAGCCCAGAACAGCTTTATTTTCTACTCAGTGACAGGGCAGCACTGAGTTCGACGCAAAGTTCCCCAATCACTGCACTCTCCCACCAACTTGCACAGATTCTTTCTCCATGCTGCATAGTTACTGCTGGGGATGGGGGGAGGGGCAGGGAATGGGAGAGGGCCTCAGAGATTCAGAACTGTCTTTTCTGCCCTCCTCAATGCCTTTTTGAGGGACATGAAGTTAAAACCAGGTACTGTGTGTGCCCACCTGAGTTTTGGTTCTTGTGATGGTGCTTTTCTGTGTGCAGATAGTTGTTAAAATTTGGTGCTGTAGGGTGGGTGCAGAGAAACAAGCAGTGTAGGCTTCTGTTCCACCATCTTGGTCTGCCTCATATTTATTTTTAATCTACTTATTTTCAGTTAATGATTTTCCAATCACTGCATTTTTTTATATTATGTAGAACTTAGTCAATGTACAGATTTTTAAAAAGTCAGACACATCAGCAGGTTTGTTCAAATCTAGGACCATATGTTGCATCTGGCTATCTATTTCTTAAGTGTTGTTTAATCTAGAACAGTCCCTTTTTTGGCAACACTGACTTAAAGAGATAAGACCAGGCATCTTACAGAAAACTCGTGTCTTTTGGATTCTCTGGTTTCTTCCTGTAGTGTTGCTCAACATGTCCCTCTCTCTCTTGTGTTTCCTATGATGTGGAAGTTGAATCTAGATGTGATGGACTTGGGTTCTGCACTTTTGGTAAGAATGCATTGTAGGTGATGATATGTGTCTTTGCATTGCCCTGCATTGGTGTAATGACAGCGCGATTCCCCCACATGCAGTTATATTTGTCTTCTTGCCATTAGGACGTAATCTGTATGTTGGTACATTGGCATCATATGAACATCCGATTCCTCCTCTACAGTTCTGCTGGTTTTAGCACTAAGCAACAATCCTTGACTAAAATAATTATAGTAGGGATTTGAAATTATATTTTCTAAACCTGTAATTGCTTTTACATGTGTTAGCTGGCATTTTCTGTGAAAATAGAGATTTCCCTCACATGGTGGGACCCTTAAATTATAATACCCAAATATCTTTTAACTGCCAGTTTTCAAAGTAAGGAACTGTTTAACAGCTGCCTCAGAGGAGATGTTGGAAGAACTTAAGCATTTTTCAAAACAAGCTATGGTCACTGCAAATATGATGTATTGATCATTTTCAGTATATCAGGACTGTGTTAAAGGCTTTATATGACCTAATTCTTATGACAACACAATGAGATTTTAGAGAAGATAACGGAAACAGTGTGTGGTTAAATAATTTGATTTGGTATGGTCACTCACATGGGAAGTGACAGAGCTGGGATTGCAAACTCAAATTGATCTTAGTCCAAAAATCTATGCTTAATTTTTCTATATAGTTTTTTTTTGTTTTTGTTTTTGCATTTTACCTAAAAGCCAAATTCTACTTGTAATGCTGTTTGGAATGTTGCCCAGTTTATAAACACTAGTAATATAAATTATGCTTCATAATTCTTATGAGATCTCTTCCCCTTCCCTTGTTTTTTTTTTTTTTTTTTTTTTAATATTTTTAACAGTGTGAAGAAAACACAAACCTTCAGGATACTACCCGCTACCTCAAACTTCCCTTTTCCAAGGGCATTTTCCTTGGGAATAATAATCAAGCCATGAAGGCAACAAAGGAGTCTTTTTGTATTACATCCTTTCTCTGTTCCACAAAACTCACACAAAATGGTAATGTATAATATTTTATTTGAAAGCCCTAGTACCTAATAATCATGTAAATTTTGGTAAGCTCAGTAAACACCAAAGTTATAGTTAAGAAGTTTACATTGGAAAAATTATTGATCCTTCTGTTTGTGATTTCTAATGGAAACAAATATGACGTAGTGATCTGTTGAATGCATGTCATTTAAGAAGGACTTCAAAATTATACCAGTATTGAAAAACAAGTACACAACTTTTCAAATAAACCATCAAACCCCAGCTGCTTAAAAAAAAAAAAGGAAAATACCAACACCTTAATCTTGTGTTTTATGGCTCCATAAACAGTGCTAATTGCAGGCTTTAGAATAAAGGCTGTTTTTTGTTTAATTAGATGCATATTGCTTTTCAATTCTAGCATTACTTTTTATGTCAGTGATTGCTTAGCAAGTTATGATTAATAAAGCAAGCTCTTCTCCTTGGCAAATTGCTGTAGAAACATCTTCTGTAATGAAGGAAGTAAATTAAACATTTTTGAGTTCTTTATGGTTGCCATATAAGACTTCTGGCTAGCACCCTGAATGCTACATTAATAAGTTAGATTCATTATGTTGAGAAGAATCACTTTATAATGAGATATTGTGTCTCATAAAAACCTGTGCCTAAACATGTGTGCTGTTAATAGTTCTTTCTTAGTTCCTTCTTCTGTGTCAGAGAGCAGCATTTGTAGAAGGAAACATTTCTTCTTTTAGATCTTAGTCTCAGAAAAAAAGCCAAATGTAGCATTAAAATACTGACCACTTTTTAAACACCTCTTAATTTCAATATTCATTCCTACTGTATTTATATAGGACAACAAGTTAAGATATGTCATGTTTTACCAGGCTTTATCAGCATTAGGTAGTTAATGATTTTACTTAAATAAAGTCTCCATTGGCATAATTCAATAAATGATTATAAAGCATTTACCAAATCTCAGGTATTTTTTATGAGGCCAGTTTACCCCCATAGAAGTTATGAAGATAATAAAATCAACCTCTTATTGACATCCTTATACAGAAATTTTTATTTATCCTATGTAGATTAGTTGTGTGTGTATAGTAGAGTTTACATTCATGTTGAACTGAATTTCCCTGATAGAATATTCGGGAGTTGTATTGCTTATCTATTGCAGCTGTAACAGTTACCACAAATTTATTGGCTTAAAACAGTACAGATTTATTATCTTGCAGTTCTGGAGGTCAGAAATCGAAAATCGGTTCCCCTGAGCTAAAATCAAGGTGTCGGCAGGGCTGCATTCCTCCTGGAATAGAAAGAATCCATTTCTTTACCCTTCCTAGCTTTAGAGGCCACCTGCATTCCTTGGATCATGGCCCCTTCTTCCATCTTCAAAGCCAGAAGCGTAGCATCTCCACATGTCTGGGACTCTGAGCATCTTACATCTTTTAAGAACCCTTTTGATTACGTTGAGCTGGATAATCCAGTGTAATCTCCCTGTTTTAAGATCTTTAATCACATCTGTACAGTCTTCTTTCTTTCTTCCGAGAGTTAGTCCCTCCTAATTCTCAGAACCTGTTCCTCCATCAGGTTCCAACAGGTTCCAAGAATTAGGACATCTTTTGAGGCCATTATTCTGTCTACCACACAGGTAAACCTAACAATAGATTCTCTTCCATTAAAATGTTTGGTCCTATATAAGGAGTTTGTGCTGGTTGTGGGGTTTAGGATGTTAGACACACTTAATGCAAGTAAGGCAGAGAGAAACAAATCCTGAAAATTAGAAGTTGCTGCTTTTTAAAAGTAGAGAACATTTTCAGGTAAATATGAGTAAATAGCAATTTATGAAATAATTATATTAAACATCTCACTATATGGAAAGTGGGATCAGACTTCCATGTAATGGTTGGCTCATTTTTGGAGACGGTAAGTGCTTCATTATTATTTTGACTTTGATTAGCCTTGTCAATGTGAAACCGCTCAAAATGAGCCAGGAAATGAATGGCATGTTTCAAGATATGGGGAGGAGGAAGGAAGTTAGTGGGTCTCTCTGAAATTTACATGCTAAACACATGTCCCTGTGTCGATGTAATCCAGTTCCAAATTGGAATTAAATTGCTGTGTATTTATTTTTCTTGACTTGGAAAATATACAAATCTTATATCTACTACAATTCAGCATTTAGTAAGCGATACGGTATCTAGGAACAGTTTCCTAGCACAGATTAACATTTCAGAATTCCCAAAGTGTGTCTGTCTGCACACTCTTTGTCCAACATGGATAGTGTACCAAGGCCAGGCACAGCACTATGCTGGGCATCTGTGACTGCCAGATCAAGTAGAGATTTTAAGGTTCAGAGGATTAGCAGTCATGACAACCTCCTATTTTATAGCTCTTGGTACGTTAGATGCATAATATACACCTAATAAATGCTTGTTGAATGGAAGGTGGAAATTGGTATTTTCTGTGATAGGTTATAGCTCCTAACTTGCCACTAACATCCTCAGATGGCAAAAGCAAAAACCTAGGATACAGCAATTTTGCCTAAACTCTAATTACCTTGCATACATGATTAATTGCATCCAGATGGACATAGCTACTGGGCTTTTCCACATGCTCTATCATGTACAGTCTAGAGATTCATCAGCCTTATTGCAGGGAACATGGGCAGGCTCATCCTGACTCATTGTCTGGACCCCTGTATATTTTCCAGGCCTACTTATATGGGCCCTAGTCCAGGTTCTCCACTGCTGCCACTTTGCTGTCAGCATAGCCACCTCCTTCCTCCCCACACTCCTTACGTTGAGCAGGGTCCTGAGGGACCCTGCAACTGCCTCACTTTAAAGGAAAGGAAACAGAACACAAAAGAGGAGTGAGAGCTGAGATGGGGGTGGAGTGGGAAGTGAGGAGTGAATGGCAGGGGAAATGCACTGGGGGATTATGAAAGAGAAGATGCCCGGGAGGCGAGGCCTCCTAAAGTGAGATGCAGGAAGTAGGAAGTAGGTGGGAGGGAGGCAGCAAACTGGGGAGAACAATAGAGCCTTGCCTTTGTTGCCCTGAGTCTCACTCTGTGGAAATACCTGATATGCCAAATATAACTAATCAGTTTTTAAAAGGTTTCAATCATACCCCAGGATGTCTGAATTACATCTGAATATTAAACATTTTCAGGGGTTTTGGTTATGAAAACATCATAAATCTCTTTCCAAAGTCAGTATTTTTAAATCCCTTTATTTTTCTCATTCTAATTCCTCCTCCTCCTCCTCCTCCTCTTACCAGTGTTTATTCAGATAAACATTCCTGTTTGGTACTGAATTCCTTACTATTAATAGTAAATCCTTTGTGAGGTTTTTCTCTTGAATCTGGCTTTGGTGGAGCTTGCTTCTCTTTCTCCTTGAGATTCTTAATGCTTTTTCTCACTTCTGTTCTCTCTATATTCTCTTTTTCTTTGTCATCTTACCTACTTCCTTGGTTTTGGTGGGTTTGGAGTTTTTGTTCCCTCATTTATCTTTCTGTTTCTCAGAAAGTCCCATTTGGATTTCTGCTAAAACAAGTGATTCGAAATTAATTTCCTGCTTCTCTGCCTGGAAATTTTGTCCTGGCTCCTCTCTCTGCTAGTCTAGTCTGGCAGTTTCACCAAGCCCTGAGGCTGGTTCTTCCAGGTCCCACTGCGCTGTGCGTGCCTGGCACAAGCGAGCCTTTTCAGTTCCCACTGCCTTCATTGGCCTCCAGGTGCCAGCTCTCCCTGCGTGCTTTGGAGACTAATAAACACATGGACACTATCTCCCAGAGCCTTTCTAACTTCTACCCAAGAAAGACAAAGGAAGAATGTATTCCCTCCCCAGACCAACAGGTTTTCTGAGGACCTGCTGGACTAAGGCCCACATGTCTGTTTAGGAAAGGGTTAAAGAGTGGGGCTCTGCACTTACCTGGACTCTGGGATGGCAGATAGCCCGTGGAGTCCAGGATCTGCTCTTCTCTAGTTGAGAGCTCCCTGAATGATCTGATAAATCACTGGGCCTGTCATCATTCTTTTAGTCTACAAGGTTTGGGTCACATTGTCAAGAAGACTTTTGCTGCCGGGTTGCGTTGGTTGCTAGGCAGAATGCTATGTGCTAGGCACCCAAACAGGAATAAAGCATGTTCCCAGCCCTCAAGAAACTCTCATCTTTCCAGGAGGAGGCAGCAAATTAGTCAACAAATATTTGTCACCTGCCTGCTTTGTTCTTGGTTTTGGGAATACAGTAGGGCCAAGGTTGGCAAGGCTTTTTTCTCTTGGAGTTTAGAGTCCAGTTGAGGCATACACAAATACACCAGCAACTGTAATGGTAAGGTACTGTGATGTAGAAGCACGCAGAAGCGACAGTTAGCTCGAGATTTCAGAAAAGGCTTCCAAGATGAAGCAACATCTGACCTGAGGACTGAAGGGTGAGTAGGAGTTTGTAAGTCAAGAGCAGTGGGGAGCAAACAGAATGCAGTGTAATAAATGCCATCCTGGAGAGGGCTAATCATGGTTTATAGGAGCCTGCAATTTGAGTGGCCAGGAGAGGGGAGCCACATGTGTTAAGAATTTTACTTTTACCAGCAGAACACTTTCATGTGAGGACCTGTTCTCTATTAAGACAATTAATCTTCCTTTTCTGTTTTGAAAGGTGATATGCTTGATCTTTTGAAATGGAGAACCCACCCAGACAAGATCACTGGCTGTCTCTCTAAATTAAAAGAAATCGATGGCTCAGAGATAGTAAAGGTATATAGTATTTTGTTACCGTTTTTCTTGCAGAGATTCATAAAATGAAGATTGGGAGGAAGAAGGCAGATAGTATCTTATTCATTCGTTTACTACTTCTTTAACAGTTTCTGCAGGATACACTGGACACCTTATTTGGAATTTTAGATGAAAATTCCCAAAAATATGGATCTAAAGTGTTTGATTCTTTGGTAAGTTCAACTTCCCTTAATTATATTTAAATTGTTTTGTCTCTCAATCTTGGCTTTCATGAGGCTGGTTCAGAAATGTGTGCTTAATAATGTAAGAGTTTATTTTAAGAAAACCAAAAAAAGGGAAAACCTTGATTTGCATTCAGTTTTATAAAGCTGAATTTTCTCTTTTTAGGTTCACATAATAAATTTACTGCAAGATAGCAAATTTCATCATTTTAAACCTGTAATGGACACTTACATTGAGAGTCATTTTGCTGGGGCTCTTGCATACAGGTAAGGCCTGTATCGTGTAATTAGTTTAGAAGTGGTTCCTTTCAAGCTTTTCTCAGCAGAAGTGGCAATATAGGAAAATTTTAAAGGGAGTGTAGGAAGAAATGGAGCACAACTGGAGTGTCTCTTGAGATAGTCTCTTCCCTGCTCACACACCCTTTCTAAATGGCTAGAACTTATTTCGATTAAAAAGGGAAAAAAAGAACCTCCTGAATTCTATTCCTGAGCCCGAAAGTATAAAGTCTTTCCTTCTTGTCTCTGTTTCACTGGATATTCTTTGGTCTAAAATACTTGGTTATTTCACTTTGGCTGTTAAGAGTCTCACTCCATCACTGTACTCCCTGGTGATTATAAATGTTCATAAGAAAGAAATATGAATAGAAAACAACCTTTGTCTTCACACCTGCTAAAAGTCGTTCTTCACGTGGGAGGGAATACATGCTTCCTTTATCTTTCTTGGGCAGAAGTTAGAAAGGCTTTGGGAGATGGTGCCTACCATTCTCGCTCAGTGGAAATATCTGATATGCCAAATATAACCAATCATTTTAAAAAGGTTTCAGTCATACCCAGGATATCTGAATTATATCTGAATATTAAACATTTTCAGGGATTTTGGTTATGAAAAACATCATAAATCTCTTTTTCTTTCTTTTTTTTTTTGAAATGGAGTTTTGCTCTTGTTGCCCAGGCTGGAGTGCAATGGTGCAATCTCGGCTTACTGCAACCTCCACCTCCCTACTTCAACTGATTCTCCTGCCTCAGCTTCCCGAGTAGCCGAGATTACAGGCGTGTGCCACCACACCCAGCTAATTTTGTATTCTTAGTAGAGACAGGGTTTCTCTGTGTCAGGCTAGTCTCGAGCTCCTGACCTTAGGTGATCTGCCTGCCTCGGCCTCCCAAAGTGCTGGGATAGTGCTGGGATTACAGGCATGAGCCATTGTGCCTGGCCTAAATCTCTTTTTCAAAGAAAAAGAGAGCCTCATTTATCTGTCAGGATTTACTGAGTGCCCGCTGCTTGCCAGGCGCTCTACTTTATGCTGATGATGTAAAGACCTGGTCCCTGGCCTCAGGCAATTTAGTAATTGGGATCTGCCCTTTGATAGGAACTGCTACTTTAGCTGCACCTCCTTTTCTACCAGCTCAGGTGATGCTGAAAAGTTATGAATCATGTTCAGCTTTGGCTAGTGCCTGCCTCCTCACAGCATAGTTGATAATTGCCAGAGGCCACAGCTTCTCTCTTTTAGTCCGACAAATAACACCTCCCCGGTCTGGACCTGCTTAAATAGCCTTAGAATGTACCCCACTGTTCTGTCTCCCAGATGCAACACCATCATTGCTGTTCTCCCTTATTTCTACCTTATACTTTAAGCACCTATGGGCATGCACATACCTGACTGTTCCCAGAGATGAGTTTAAAAAGCATGAAATCAAGTTTGTATCCTTCCCCCTACCTATGTCACATGTAAAGGTTCGTAGGTAATCAGATAAGCATTTGATCCTGTTTACTTGGGTATTCCCAGCCATGATGTGTTAAGATCTACATCTCAAATATCGAAATGAATCAAGGTATTTTTGTTAGACGAGACCCTTCATCAGTGTGATTTTTTGCTGAGAGTGAAATGCAACAGCAGGAACAGTTTTGAAACATTGGCCCACTCGGCCTAACAGCTTGGGCCCTATGTGAGGAGGTCGCTGCTTCCAAGTAAAATTGTCTTTGGAAGCTAGAAAACAAGAGTGTAATTTCTAACATTTCCAGTTGGTCAGGAAAGCAGGATCTTAAAAAGATAAGTAAGGTTTGTGGAATCCTCTCAGGCTGGGGGTGATCAGAAGCTCATTGGCATGTTATCTTAAAAAATAGCACTCCCCCAGCATCCACCTGCTGGCACATCCAAGTATTCCCTGACTCAGAGAAACATCGCTGCATAAACCATTTCCTAGAAACCAAGAACTGGCTGGGTGCAGTGGCTCATGCCTATAATCCCAGCACTTTGGGAGGCCAAAGTGGGCAGATATTTGAGGTCAGCCTGGCCAAAATGGTGAAACCCTGCCTCTACTAGAAATACAAAAAAATAATTGGGCGTGGTGGTGCACGCTTGTAATTCCAGCTACTTGGGAGGCTGAGGCAGGAGAATTGCTGGAACCCAGGTGGGTGGTGGAGGTTGCAGTGACCCAAGATTGTGCCACTGCACCCCAGTCTGGGTGACAACAGAGTGAGACTCTGTCTCAAAAAGGAAAAAAAAAAAACCAAGAACTGACCACAATTCAAGGTGGTAAGACTGTCATCTTGAGAGTTGTGGGTTGTTGTTTTTACATTTTAATTCCTTTTTTCAAAAAGGAAAAAAAAATACCTTGACCTTTCTAGAAATTCTCCTAAGACACATATTGACATAAGCCGTGTTCTTCTCATAGGTCAGAAAATTGGCTTGATAAATCCATGAGGTGTGCATTGGAGTGGGGAAGTATTGTCTCCATCCCTCCTCCCCACCCCATTTTGCCTGCAGTCTAATGATATTGCATCCAGCTGTTTACATGGTCACTGGGAACGAAATCCCAACAATCGAGTTTACAGTATTGACCATGGCAGTCATACTGCCAGGCACTAGGCTGGCCAAAGTTCTTTTCTCCAATATTTGTGTTCACCCATTTGGAGGCATTACCAGAAATAGCGGGGCTATGGAATATGTCCAGATTGAGTGTTGTTTCTGTCCTAAGCTTTGAAAAGGGGTGGTGATGTTGAATTGCAGACTTAGTAAAATTATCATACACCAGATTGACAGGAAAATGTGAGAACTGATGGGGAAAGAAGCCTCCTCATGATACAGCTAAATGTTGGATTTGTTGACTTTTAATTGAGAATTAGACCAATTCTACATTCTGGACATTTTTCCCTGTATTTTAGAGATCTCATCAAAGTGCTCAAATGGTACGTGGACAGGATCACAGAAGCAGAGCGGCAAGAGCATATCCAGGAGGTGCTGAAGGTGATAACATGCTGTTGATAACAGATAGAAGAGTCTAACAAAGCTGTTGCATGCTGATGCTTAAACTAATTGGTTTCTCTACACAGAGAGTAATGGGTGATGATATATTACTGACATTCCAATTCAGGGAACTTAATCATTTTGTGGCTGCCTGAATGCTGATGAAATTTGAAGGGGACTTTGCCAGGAAGAGTTTCTACTGGAAACTGTTCGGGATTGAATCTTCATTTCTCTGGGCTCCAGAGCACTTGAAGTGAAATCTAAAACTAGCAGGAGAGGAAGGGTTTATGAGAGAAGACTATACAGGGGCAGTTAGGCTTAGTTCCTGGCTCTTGCTTCTACCAGCCTGACAGAGACCATCGGAGAACCATTTTCGTTAAATTTTAAGAGCAAATAGGGTGGCTTAGCAGGGATTCTAATGACGAAATCTGAGGCTTTACTGGCTTAACACTGCCCACATCTCTGGGCACTATATACTCAAGTTGTCTGTGGAAATACTAATTCCTTACTTGCAAACATGTTCAAAAAGTATACAAATTCTTAAAGGAATTATCCGATACTAGGCCTGGTAGTCTTCTGATTCCTGTTGTTGATGACCATCCTATTTGGAGTCAGTAGATTAAAGTAGACAATGTCTACGTTTTATAAAACAAGGATTTTGTTAATTATATGTTTGTCATTTGGGACTGATTGAAGGTAAAATGCTAAGTGGCAAAAGTACTACTTGTCAAAACAATTTTTTTAAGTCAGTTATGTTTTTTTGACTGAATTTAAAAAACTTGTTCATCATACTCCAGAATTATAAAGTGTTTTTTTTTTTTCTTTTTTTTTTTTTTAAGATGGAGTTTCACTCTTGTTACCCAGGCTGGAGTGCAATAGTGCAATCTTGGCTTACCACCACCTCTGCCTCCAGGGTTCAAGCGATTCTCCTGCCTCAGCCTCCCAAGTAGCTGGGATTACAGGCATATGCCACCACATCCAGCTAATTTTGTATTTTTAGTAGAGATGGAGTTTCACCATGTTGGTCAGGCTGGTCTCGTACCCCCGACCTCAGGTGATCCACCCGCCTCGGCCTCCCAAAGTACTGGGATTGCAGGTATGAGCCACTGCACCTGGCTAAAGTGTTTTTAAATTTTCTATATGTGTCTGTCATTAGGCATCAGAGCAAAGTGGCCGTTCCCTGTACAAGTAAATACTGTTCAAAAAAGCCTCACAAGGTCTTGGCGTTTACATCAATAATTTAAAAGTTTAATCCCATACCATGGTTTTTATGCCTTGTCATTGTTAAATAAATACTCTTGGTCTCCTTTGAAGCTAACTTTTAAAAATTGTATTTTTAAGGCACAGGAATACATTTTTAAGTATATAGTTCAGTCTCGAAGGCTGTTTTCCCTTGCCACTGGTGGGCAAAATGAAGAGGAATTCCGCTGCTGCATTCAGGAGCTTCTCATGTCAGTCCGTTTCTTTCTTTCACAAGAGAGCAAAGGGTCTGGAGCATTATCTCAGTCACAGGTAATTTGTTTTCATCTATGCCGAATAGAAGAAAATGATGAGTGCAGTTTGTTTATTTTTACACAGCAGAGTAATCAAATGTTTTCTCCATCAAAAGTCCATAGCTCCAGTTTATGTTTATAGCTTAGCCAACTTTATGAGTAGACTTTTTAAATTCCCCTACCTTCCGTGTACCAGCTGAGCAGAAGTGGGTTGCCTTTCCTCAGACCCTTCTCTCTCTTCATAGAGAGGCTATTGGTTTGCCTCAGCTTCATTTCCAGTTACCAGAACGCATACTGATGATTGGGCATGCCGTCACCACCAGCCCTGGGGAAGGAATTTCACTAGAGCCAATCTCTTGCAGTTCTTTTTCCCAAGCCTCTCACTGCATTTTAATCTGTCAACTTGAGAATCATTATATTGGACTCAGTGAAACTGCGTGTTGCTTTGTTTTGTTTTAACTTGACCCTAATCCTGGGACTGATCTTAAAAGACCAGTGCAGAGCTGCTGCCGCCAAATCCTATTACTGGAAGTAGCCCCACATGTTGTTGTTGTTTTTCTTTATGAACAGGATTCATCCACTTTCCACGTAGCATGGCCTTGAATATGATCCATGAGATAATTCTGAATATATTTCCCTATACTTTCTTGATTCTTCTTATATACTTTTAATTCTAATGACTTGATTAAAAACCTGTCAGAAGGAGGAGCCTCTTACCATGCCCTAGAGATTAGAGAGACTTGTAATCATTAAGAACTAGGACATACAAAGGGAGATTAGGAGACAAAATTAGATCCTTAACAGTGTCGTTACGATTTGGTACCATATGATGTTTGGAAAGCAAAATCCAGGAATGCACCAACCCTCTGATAATGTGCTGTATTTTTTCTGACTGTTTAGGGGTCTGCTCTTTTTCCTATCTTCTTTATAGAGGTGGACTCGTCTTCCATCTGGGCAAGGATACAACTCAGGCTCTTTTAAATGTCATTTTGGCCTTTGCAGTCAACAGTACAGTCACTGCACTGTGGGAACTTGCCAGAGACCTCAGTGTCAAGTTTCCCACTACTAGCTGGGAAGCACTTGATATTTGAGCAGGATACTCCAACAGGCTATCCATGCATTCCTTTGGATCAGAGTTCTTAGAAGTTTACTATTTCCACAAAAGCAATTCAGAATTTGAGTTTCCACCATGAGATTTTTCGTTTTACCCTTTGTCAGTTACAGAGATGAAACTTGCCTGATTCACACCTGAAAAATATTTTCTTACTCTTAAGAGTAACCATAAGTCATGGTTTCTTCTTAGGAATTCAGGAGACTTTTTTTTAACCTTAGTTGTGCCACTGGATCCTGGAGGTCCCCCTAAAGTGGCTTGGGCCACCACGGTACAACAGGGTGAAGCAGCTCCGCTTTTACCTCTTCAACATGCTGATTTCCACTGCTCTTGATTCTCTAAGTTTTATCCCACATCAAATTGTAGAAACAGCTTCAGCAGCTTCAAAGAATCATATTTGGTATTTTTTGCTTTCAGCTTTTAATCAAGAGATAATATGTAAATGTGTCCATAAAGTTTCTGAATATCATTGTAAACTCTACTGAAGTCATTCTCTTTTTGTGCAGTATTACAGACTTGGATATTTTGATGTGATAACTTTATTTTTAGTCTGATGCTAAGAAAAAATCCATATAAAATGATGACAATGGTTAGTTTTCTTTATGAAGGAATGAGAACTTTGTTCCTCTGTATTTGGGGAGGACAAGAAATGCTACACACCTCTGCCCATACCAGGTTCCTGTTTGATCCCATGCTCTCTTTTTTGTTTTTGTTTTTGTCTTTTTCCAAGACAGAGAGTCTTACTCTGTCTTCCAGGCTGGGGTGCAGTAACAGGATCTCAGCTCACTACAACCTCTACCTTGCGGGTTCACGCAATTCTCCTGTCTCAACCTCCCGAGTAGCTGGCATTACAGTGTGCACCACCATGCCCGGCTAATGTTTGTATTTTTAGTAGAGGTGGGTTTTCACCATGTTGGCCAGGCCAGTCTCAAACTCCTGACCTTGTGATCTGCCCGACTCTGCCTCCCAAAGTGCTGGGACTACAGGTGTGAGCCACCACACTGTGCGATCCCATGCTCTCTTTGCAGAGATAGTCCCACTGATTCGATGGATCTGATGTGTTAGTTTTCTGTTGCTGTATAACCAATGTCCATAAGCTTAATGGCTTTAAACAACAGTCATTTATTAGCCCACAGTTCCATAGGTCAGAATTCCAGGCAGGCTTGGCTGGGTCCTTTCCTTAGGATCTCCTAAAGCCAAAATCAAAGTGTTAGTTTTCATGTATTATCTGGAAGCCTGGAAATGAATTTGATTTCACGATCTTTTATGCTGTTGGCAGAAATGTTTCTTTGTTTTTAGAAGGCTGATGTCCCCATTTCCTTGATGGCAGTCAGCCGGTGGGGGAGGTGCTGTCAGCTGCCAGAGGCCACTTGTACTCCTTGGCACATAGCTGCTCCATCCTCAAATCCAGCAACAATATGTCACATCCTCCTCATGCTTTGAATCTGACTAGTTCTCCTGCTACCAGCCAGAAAAAAACTATTTTAAGGGCTCGTGATTGGGTGAGATCCCCTGGATAAATCTCCATATTTTATGGTCAACTGATGCGTAATCTTCATTACATCTGCAAAATCTCTTTTGCCATGTGACATTATGTAATCACAGGAACACTATCAGGGACAGCGTCATGGGAGTCATCTTAGAATCCTGCCTGCCATATTTACAGCGAAATAAAGTTTGTCTCAGAATTGGTCCGAGTTTTACTATTAGGCTGCCTTATAGGCAGAAACCTGGTTTCCTTGCTCCATTTTACATTTTTTCCATGTGGGCTACAACTCAGGGCAAACCCTGTCATCTAGAGGCCATCCCCACAGTCCTTCGGGCTGGATCAATGGGCAGCTTCTGGTTCTATTGGGAAGTTCATTTAGTCCTCCTGCCTCAAATGCAACTTGCTAATGACATTGTTCTTAGAACAGTGCCCTGCCCTGGAAGGACTAAGGGCTAACTCAGCTGGTGCAGCAGTAGTTCTTAGCTTTCTATTTCATGGACACAAACCCACTACCCGAAGATCCCTAAAAGAAGAAGAATGTCAGAAGGAATCGAGGCCTAAAACCCTGCTAGACGATTCCCAATAGTTATCTTTCCCTGTGTGCCTTGGCTACCAGGAAGGTCAAAACTAAATTGTACTTTTATTTTTACTTATAGTAAAAACTCTCAGCTTCCCCTGGCACGGCCATCTTCCTGCCCTCATCACAAGAAACTTGTTCCTTTATGCTTTTTAATCATCCTATTATATGTGTGTCTTACACTGTAGCACATTCAGATACCTTTTTGAAGTCAAGAAGTATAAAGAAATAATGGATAAGTTAAGGGATATCTGAGGAAAATCAACGTCGTTGACTTTTTAGTAATCAGAAAGCAGGGCTCATTTTATTTAACTTCATCGGTATGACTCAGCTCTTTGCAGGGTGACATGAAGGTTATATAAATACAGGCTCTAACGGAGAATATCAACTTATTAACTTTAAATATATTCAAGTAAACCTATAATTTTTAAGAGCCAAGGGCCATCTCTGTTGATTTATAGCACCTGAAATATTTTGATGGCCCTGGCATCAAAAACAGATCTTGGCTCTTCTAGATATTCTTGCTGCTGCTATATAAATAAATACTAAAATCCTTAAATTTGAGTTTGAGCGAGTCTGTGTTTGAATCATCAGCACATGTAGACTCGACCTACTTTCTGATGGAGCCAGATTTCATTGGTAAGCCAGCTAGCACTTGAATCTTAACATATTAGAAACACGTGTCTCCTTCCCTGACTAGCTACAGTTGAAGCTAGTCAACTCTTCCTTCCATTGCCCTCCTTTTGTGGAATTTTAAAAGGCTGACTTTGTTTTGATGTACAATCCTAGCCCAATTTTTTAAGTATGCCCTTTGAGATTTTATGTGAGCATCTTTTTTCCCCATAAAAATGATTATTGGTTTTTTTTATTTACATCGAAAATATGGTTCTTAGTCTGTACACACAGTTCTTGGTTTAAAATAGAACTTGAAGCAACCCAGGGGGGTTTTCTAATGATCTTTTTGTTTTACAAGAGATGAAACTAAAGCCTAAATGATGAAACTAAACGGTGCTCAAATGACTTTCCAAAGTCACAGAGTTGATTGGAAGCAAAGCCAATACTGTATGTAACCTGAGTCTTCTGATCCCCTGTCCCGTGTTTTTTCTTAAATCAGAAGTGAGTGCTTTGGGTGAATTAATGTGTTTGGTTTCTTAAACACGAATGAGATTTAAGTGAGCATTTCAGAAAGCTTCTTCCAAAAGGAATGAAATATAAGTGACTACCATCCAGGTCTCGGTTGAGCATTCCTTCTATTCAGTCATGATGCGCTTTGCCAATCCTTTTGCCAAGATCAGTGATTTTCCAAAATTTCCAAGTTTTTATTAGGCTGCTCCTTTGTACCTTTCAAAAACTGTCCTAGGCTACTGCACATTTTAAAATTTTGCCTTTTACCTTTAGGTAACAGAAACATTTTATACTTGTATTCCTACCGTTCAAAAATACTTTTCACAGTCTTTAAACTCACTGACATTTTGCAGCATATTTCTCATGGCATATCTGGGAATTGATTGAAGTTTATTTTTCTTTTTAAGGCTGTGTTTCTGAGCTCTTTCCCCGCCGTGTACTCAGAACTGTTGAAACTCTTTGATGTCCGGGAAGTGGCCAACTTGGTCCAGGACACTCTGGGCAGTCTGCCAACCATCCTGCACGTAGATGATTCCCTGCAAGCCATCAAACTGCAATGCATTGGCAAAACCGTGGAAAGCCAGCTGTATACCAACCCAGGTAGGGTGCTAAGTCTCTTGGAGGAAATCGTGCCTCTAAAAAGCCATTTTGTACATCTTGTAGCCATTGGTCAGCAGACACAATTAAAAACAAAATTAAAATGTGCTTTCTCAAAACCGTTGTTTATTTGGGTGGTAAATGTATTTAGTAGTGAAATACAAAAGTATGACGATTAAAACTTTATTTCTGGAAAGAGTGAAAACTAGTGATTAAATTATTGTTATTTATGTTCAGTGATATTTAACACTCCTTCAGAGATGCTTACAGGTACCTGATAGGATCCTTATTTGTTTGTCTCTTCTGTTTTAAAAGTTTTTCATCAATTTGTGTTCTGAAGCTGTATGAAACTTTGCATTATGTTGTTTTTTCCTTTACCCCGACAGCAAGTGGTCAGTTACTTAATTTTGTTATAATACCTGTTAGTAAGTTCCTTTACCTCTTGTTTTCTTCTGTTTTTTTTTTCCCCCCCTCAAAGCAATAACAGAGTGAGTACTAACGTCATTTTCAGGTTTATTTTAAGAAATTTCAATCAGCCTTCCAAGTAAAAAACTTATTAAAGTAAATTCCATTAAGAATAATTTTCCCAAATGGGTGCAGTGGCTCACACCTGTAATCTGAACACTTTGGGAGGCTAAGACGGGCAGATCATTTAAGGTCAGGAGTTGAAGACCAGCCTGGCTAACATGGTGAAACCTCCTCTCTACTAGAAACACACACAAAAAATTAGCCAGATGTGGTGGCAGGTGCCTGTGATCCCACTACTAAGGAGGCTGTGGCAAGAGAATTGCTTGAACCTGGGAGGCAGAGGTTGCAGTGAGCCGAGATGGTGCCACTGCACTCCAGCCTGGGCAACAGAGCAAGATGCCATCTCAAAAAAAAAAAAAAAAGATTTTCCCATATGAATATGTGTGTATGTATACTTTTTTTGAAATAGTTTTATATAAACTATTTTTTTACATTTTTTTTGCAAAATATTGTACACATGCATGTAAGAGTAGAGCATAATAATGGCAAATCATTAACAAATCTTAACATTTCCACATATTTGCTTTAGATTTTTTATTAAGAAATTTATCATAGATATATTCAAGGTCCTCCTGTCTAGGCTCCCATTTCCTTCATAGAAATTTTCACTATCAGAGGTTTCGGTTCCTATTTTCTATTCCTTCATTATATAGCTTTAAAAATATATGATTTTTTCTTCTTCCAATTTTTTAAATCTTTTCATTTTTAAATGATAGTATTACATTGTATGTCACTCTTTGGAGTGCTTTTTTTTTTTATTAGTATTACATTTTTATATTTTTTCATGCCACTAGATATAGTTCTACTTGATGATTTTTTACTGTTGAATGATATTCCACTGAATGAACATACTACAATTAATTTATTTTTTCTTCTGTTGAAGAACTTTTGAGATGTTTCTAATTACTTTTTCTGAAATAGCACTTGAAACAATATAAAAGAAACTTCAACCTTCTGATTTGTCCCAATAAAAACATGTCCTGGAGAAAAGATATTTTTTGTAGTGGTTTTCAAACTCTGCTGCTCAGAGCCCTATGGGTTCTGTTGCAGTGACTCAGACCCTCTCTGGAGTTAGGAGCAGGGACTGTACAGGGGATATAGGTCCTACTTTATTTTAACTCAGGCACCAACCCTGCTTTCACCACACTAAGAAACGTTCACTCCTGTCTCAGAGGAATTGGTGATTTCTGCCATATTTCTCCCACACTGACCAGATTATTCTTGGTTAAGTTAAAGTCTTACACTAAAAGAGCAATACGGTCATCACAATTGTTTTCATATAGAAGGAAAATATTGTGGGGGTTTCTGTTCATTACCTCTGAGCAATGTAATCTGTCTTTGGACCCAGTTCCTTACTGGTTCCTGATGCTCCGTAGACAATAGAGAAATCAGGACTAGAAGGATACGCAGAGAAGAAGCTGCTGCAGTGCAGGAGAAAGAATGTTGGGTCCTGTGGGAGTTGATGAGAATATGTACTATGGTAAAGGGTGGAAGGACTCATGAGACCCAAGAAATGTTGACCCTGCAGGGTCTGTGCCAGTGCCCTGGAAGAGAGGCTCGGGGCCGGGGTAGGGAAGCTGGTAATTGTGTCATGGCATGGAAGAGGAAGAGAAGAAGAGTAAGCCCTGTTTGCTCATGTTGTGTGGGAAGCTTGCCATGGAGAATGATTATGGGGAAGCAAAAGTGGCTCACGATCAACAGAATCCTTAGCACACACAGATGTTCAAAAAAGAAAAGGCTTCTGTCACTGCTGCAGCAGGATGCGGCTTGGCTTGGTGTTTCCTGACTCATTGAAGAAAACAGAGACTGCAATGTATAGATGGCCAGCAGAACACGTCAAGAAGGAGCCCATCTTCATGGAGGAAACCAGGAAGTGTCTCTGAGAGCCTTCCAGAGCTCAGAGTGCCTTCTGTTGAAATCCCGTGGGACTAGACAGTACTGCTAGGGAAACTTGGAAATGTTTCTAGTGACTTTGGCATTCTAAATCAGACACTGTGGACTGAGGGGACTGATGGGCATATTTACGTTGTCTAGTTGAAAGAGGAGATGTTGGAGGAAAAGATGTGAGATGCTAGCAGCAGGCTCCACAGACAGTGTCAGAGAACAGGATGTGATGTCTTGGGTTGTGGTTAACTAGAGAGTGTGATCCTCATGAGGGCCTTAGTACATCTTACAAAATTAGGCTGATTCTGTCTGACAGGAGGGGAAAGAAGAGGGACAATATAAAACTGTATAACTAAAGAACTGTAATAAAAGAGGGCCCAGTAGTCCACTTAAAATAACAGGTAAAAGGGTTAAGCCGTTTAACACTTCTGACCTCTCATTTAAAATATTAACACACACATACATCATTTTTATGTCAGCAAAAGGATTTTTTTTGAGGGGGCGGAGAACTTGGGGTTGAATGCCCTAAGTTTTTATCTTATTTTCCCGGAGATAACTGTATCCAAGTGACAAGGAATGGTTAAAAAAAATTCTTTTATTATAAACCTAAAGAAAACAATAGCATCACCAAAATATGGAAATAAGGCTCATTTTAGATACAGTTATGGTGTAGCCATGTCCCATTGCTGCTGTGACAGTAATTGAAAGCTTAGTGGCTTAAAACAACACAAACTTCTTATCCTACTGTTCCATAGGGTGGAAGTCTAAAATTATTCTCAATGGGCTGAAATTAAGACATTACTAGAGTTGCATTCCTTTTTGGAGGGTCTAGGGAACAATTCATTTTTTTGCCTTTAATAGCTTTTAGAGGCCACTTGCATCCCTTGGTTTGTAGCCCCTTCCTCCCTCTTGAAAGCCAGCGGCCCAGCATCTTCAAATCTCCCTGTCTCTGACTCTTTTTCTCTTGCCTCTTTCACTTATAATAAGGACCCCTGTGCTTACACTGTACACACCAAGATAATCCAGAAAAATCTTCCCATTCAAGATCCTTTACTTCATTGCATTTGCAAAGTCTCTGCCATAACATACTCACAGATTCTAGGGATTCAGAGATGAACATCTTTGGGTGACTGTTATTCTACTTACCACATACAGGTTAAAGAAGCAAATTCAAAAGCACTGTGATAGCTTAGCTCTATATGGGAAGGTGAAAAACACTCAGAAATCTAAGATTTTTATTTATTTCTTGAAAGTAAAAAATAATGAAATCTAGAAGTGCTACAATAGTGTGAGTGTACACATCATGACCAGATGGAGGTTGCAAATGACACTTTTCTAATTAAAATTATAAATGTGAAATGGGGATAAGGTAAAGTAGGGATCAGGACATTTAGGGGTATCCATTGGATATGTATTCAGCTAAAGGCAGAGTACTTAATCTTGACCTGCCTTAATGACAGTTCAAATTCTCTAAATATAGAATATGGTGAAGACAATTGCTATTGTGAGCTTATTTTTGATCAGCAAAGAACAACTGGTTAGCAATATGGAATTAAGAAGAATCTGAGAAAGTGGCCTGATTTCCTGAAAGGTTCCTATCAGCCAGAGAAAGGAGTAAAGAGAGCTGGGCTCATGCCTGTAATCCCAGCACTTTGGCAGGCCAAGGCAGGAGGGTTGCTTGAGCTCAGGAGTTCAAGACCAGCCTAGCCTAGACAACATAGTGAGACCCCATCTCTACAAAAATAAGCAAAAAATACTCAGGTGTGGTGGTACATACCTGTGGTCCCAGCTACTCAGGAGGTAGAGGTTAGAGGATCACTTGAGCTCGGGGGGCTAAGAATACAGTGAGCCACGATCCTACCACTGCACTCCCACCTGGGTGACAGATGGACACTCTGTCTCAAAAGAAGCAGGGGAATGCAGAGTACAGCTGGATCACATTTTAAGAAAATGAATTTCAAAACCTTTTCAGACCTTAGATGTCACAAGCCCATCAAGACATCTAGGAAGTTCTAAAAGTTGACATTTTGCTGGAATCCTGTATTAGTCAGATTTCTCCAGAGAAAGAGAACCAACAGGGTGTGTGTGTATATACATGAAGAAAGGAAGGGAGGAAAGGAAGGGAAGGAAGGAGGAAGGAAAGAAGGAAGGAAGGGGTCATAAGGAAATGATGTACATGATTAAAGAGGCTGAGCAATCTCAAATCTGCAGCCTGTAAGCTGGAGACCCATAAGAGCTGATGATATAGTTTCTGTCTGAGACCAAAGGCCTGAGAAGCAGGAGGGACAATGGTATAAGTTTCAGTTCAAGTCCAAGTCCAAATGCAAGAGAAGACCATTGTCCTGGCTTGGAGACCGTCAGGAAGAGAGCATATTCTCCATTACTCAGCCTTTTCTTCTATTCAGGCCTTCAGCAGAGTGGATGAAGCTCACTGCACTGGGGAGTACAATCTGCTTTACTCTGTCTGACAATTCCAGTGTTATTCTCCTCCAGAAACTTCCTTACAGACACACCCAGAAAAATTTTTAAACAACTCTCTGGGCACCCTATGGCCCAGACAAGTTGATACATTCAAATTAACCATCGCAAATCCCAAGGAGAACAAAGCGGAGGAGGCATGCAAAGGAACAAGCATGGCTCCAGAATACTCATGGTTGAGCTCAGAGTAGAAATTAACACGTGGAGAAGACAGAAGGTAATATATGCACGTGAGCACCAAAGAAGGGAATGAAATGTTGTCATGGCAAGATTCAAGCTAGGTTGTGGTAAGGGTCTCTGGGAAGCCTCACAGATGGACAGAGCAGGCTGGAGGACTGAATCACCCCCTTAGTCATACCCCCAAAGGCAGATTCTAGAACTTCTGACCAAACCTGAAGGACACAGATAACACTGGAATCTAAATAGATCGGTATTCAATGTCTAAATCATCTGAGGTCCAGGTGGACTTATTTAAAGCATTAAAAATTGCCAACTCATTTTTCCCTTTCTCCCCCAAATTTTATTCTTCCTATTTCCTGAAAACCATGAATAGAAGAGTCTAAGTAGTTTTGGAGAAGATAGGTTTGGCAATGGCAAAAAGATAGACTTGATGCATAGAGGTTGTTGGGGAAGGAGGAAGCGTGGAAGTGGCAGCAGAGAGACATAGTTGAGGGCATGGTAGCGAGAGGTCAGGAGCAGGGTCCCCCAGACTTTGCAGGGTCAGATTCTGCTGGAGCTGTGGGTTTTACATTCACTTTGCATTTGTCACCATTGCTTGGTACTTGATGATTTGTTTAGCAGATGTCTGCAGTTAATGCTGAGCTATTTTCTTGCTAAAAAAAAAAATAGTTAACATATGTTTCTACTTTGGAGTAATTGAACAGTTTGTCAGGCAAAACCCTGCAGAGATAGCAGAAGTGAGTATAAAGACCTAAAGCCACTGATCATGTACCCCTGGTGAGAAGCTTACTGGTACGACTTGCTTTTGCCTACACACTAAAAAATCAAGTATTTTAGGGTAGGAATTTCTTAAAGTAATCAAGTGGAATTTTTTTTCCTTTTGGCAGAAACTCCTCAGTCCCCATTAAGAGTTTTGTGGATTTCATACAAAACTGCAATAAAAATGTAAGGGAAAGAAAGAGAAAGATAGACTATTAGACTATTTTTAAAGTATACTTTAAAAATTAATGCCCTTCCCCATACTTTAGGCCACACTGTGAAGAAAAGATGTTTGATAGGATTTTCTATTAATTTGACAACTCCAGGAATAAAATCTTACAACAGTTTATGGGTGCCTGGTAGCTTTTATTTCTTTGAACTGTAGTTAAAGTGTGGTTTAGTGTAGGGTTTTATTGCATTGCATGTGATTAAATTTCTTTCACTCTTAAAAATTACATTTGTTTAGAACTTTTCTGCTAGCCAGGGCTTGCAAAATAGAAAGGCTTTATAAAGAATAAAGTTGCATAAATAAGAGCTTCTTTTTTCTCTAGAAGCAGAGTAATAATGCAGACCATTGGAAAAAATGTATAGACCTTAGTTTTTTTAATATGGAATTTGTGATGATGACCCAATGTAAAATTATATTTTAAAAAACTACCTGGGACTTCAAGAAAGCCTTTGGCTAAAAATCATTAGCATTCTCTTCCTTCTGTTTCAATCCCTTTATCCAAACCCTTCTCTTCCTCCTTACCTATATTCCCCTCTGGCTCCCTTTCCCAGGCTTTTCCAAAGGGAAGAAACTCAGGGATGAAGGCCTTTCCAGGTGTTCTTCACCATCAGGGAGCTCTGAAAGCACTTGCTGAAAGTTGAACAGTTTTCGCAGGTTTTCAGACTCTGTTCTTGGATTTTATGAAAGATTTGCCCACAAAATGACTTTGGGTTTTGCATTTTTATTATTGTTGTTGTTGTTAAAGATTAAATGGCTATAACCATGTTTAAGTGCATGTTTTAATGAAAAACCTAGAAGGTTGTATCTTTGAAAAATAGTTTCTGGTTGGGTGCGGTGGCCCACACTTGGGAGGCCGCGGCGGGAGGATTGCCTGAGCTCAGGAGTTCAAGACCAGCCTGGGCAACACTGTGAAACCCTGTCTCTACTAAAAATATAAAAATTATCTGGGCATAGAAGCGTGCACTTGTCGCCCCAGCTACTGGGGAGGCTGAGGCGGGAGAATGGCTTGAACCTGGGAGGTAGAGGTTGCGGTGAGCCAAGATCACACCACTGCACTCCAGCCTGGGCAACAGAGCAACATTCCATCTCAAAAGAAAAATGAAAATTAAAATAGTTCCTGCATTTGTCTCTAGACAGGGCAAAGATAAAATTAAGAGTTTTAAGTAACACCTCACCCTGCACATAGAACTTAACATGAAAAATATGCCTCACTGAAATCATAGTGGCCCCTACCTTTCAACTGTGGGTTTTGAAAACAAATGTAAATTCACGTACTTTGGGAGTCACAAGTCTCCTTTTGAACTTAGTTATCTTACTGTGTTTCTGTACTTTTCAATGCTGATTGACAGTAACAAGCACATCCCTGGGGAAAGAATGACACCTGTATCATTTCGTTTCTCACACATCACTCTCTACATTTGCACAGATTTTCAGAGGGGCGGGGAGCACGTGTGTCATAGGCAGCTGCTGTGGCTTGCAAGATAGTGAAAATCGCTGTCTCGCCGTGCTCAGAGCAAGCACCAGCAGATGGAGTCATTGTAAACTAAACTGATAGTGGGCCTCCTGCGCTCTTCCTGTTTAAGCTCTGTTTAAACCTGAAGACAGAAATGCCAGGCTGTATTTCAGTAGCCTCTAACATCCAGTAGAACTCATGATGGAGACCATTCATTCAACAAATATTTATTATGGGCAGATTCCACAATATTATATTAGAAATACATTATGATGGAAATACTATAACAAATTGAAAGGACAGAGTCTCTGCCCTCTATCTACCTACAGTGAAGCACAAAAGCAGATGTCAGACAAGTAATTATAATATGATAAAGTACAGCAGCATTTGTGATGGGGCAGGTTTCCAGGGTGCCATGTAGCAGGGAGATCCAAGTAATTCTTGGGGCTCCTTCCACTTGCTTAGCCTCAATTAGTGCCGCCATGTGCTGACCCAACTCTCATGTTTATATTTCTAGGTTAGACCTCTCCTCTGGGCTCTAAACCTCTCTCGTGGATATCTCACAGGCTCGTTAAATTCAGCATATCCAAATGGAAATCTCAACTTTTTTCTTTCTAAGCTTACTCTTCCCCATCTCAGTAGGTGGCAGCACCATCCACCTAGAAACCTTAGAGTAGCTCCTTCTCCCCTTTGCCCTTTGTCTCTGTCCGTCACCAAGACACCTCACATGCCTCTGTAGCTTCTCCCCACACCCCCTGCCACCTCTCAGTCCAGCTGCACTTGCTCTGAGCTGCTTCTGTTCTTTGTCTCCTTGTTTCCTGTATTTCCTTTTGCCTACCCATTTATTAGCCAAAGTTACCTTTCGAAACGTACCAGATGATGTCACTCCCAGCTTCTACTTACATCCCAGTTCTATTTTATCGGGGGACACACTCCAGAATTATCTTCCAGGCCCTATGATGTGGTCCCACCCACCTGCCTCATCCCATCTCCTTGCTACTTTTCTCTGGGATTCTCTGGAATCCTCTTTTCTTTTCTTTCTCTCTTTTTTTTGATGGAGTTTCACTCTTAATGCCAAGGCTGGAGTGCAGTGGTGTGATCTCAGCTCACCACAACCTCTGCCTCCCAGGTTCAAACAATTCTCCTGCCTCAGTCTCCGGAGTAGCTGGGATTACAGGCATGTGATACCACACCCAGCTAATTTTGTATTTTTAGTAGAGACAGGGTTTCTCCATGTTGGTCAGACTGTTCTCGAACTCCCGACCTCAGGTGATCTGCCTGCCTCGGCCTCCCAAAGTGCTGGGATTACAAATGTGAGCCACTGTGCCCGACCTGAAATCCACTTTCTCCAGCTCCTGCCCAGCAAAGTTAATTACCCCTTATCCTTTATGGTTTATTCTCTCATTTTCTCAAGAAATCTCCTTGCTGCCCCACCCACTCTGTTATCAGTTTCATAGTACACTGTGTTTTGCTTCTTGACCACCCAGCGCAATTGTAATGAAATAGAGAATTGGGTATTTCATTGATTAATCTCTGTTTCCCTCCTCCACCCCAGTAGAGAAAACCCCAGAAGCCAGGGACTTTATTTGCCTTGAACACAATGATATCTCCAGCTTCCCTAATAGTACCTGGTGTATAGCAGGTGCTTAATAGATGTTTCATGAACACTAGGTACTGACTGAGTCATGGGTTAGGGATCAGGATATACTAGCAAAAGCTACTATATCACCTGAGGTCAGAAGTTCGAACCAGTCTGGCCAACATGGTGAAACCCTGTCTCTACTAAAAATAGAAAAATTAGCCAGGCACGGTGGTACGCACCTGTAGCCCCAGCTAGTGTGCAGGCTGAGGGAGGAGAATCACTTGAACCTGGGAAGCAGAGGTTGCAGTGAGCCGAGATCACCTCACTGTACTCCAGCCTAGGTGACAGAGCAAGATACCATCTCAAAAAAAAAAAAATAAAAAAGCTGCTGAACAAATTACGTGTATTAAAAAGGAAAATCTTGTTGGAAAAGCAACTTTTGAGCTAAGGGGGGATGAGCATGAATATGACAATAAAGCAGTGTGTGGCAAGGTGGCTATGTAGGAGTCCCAGGCCAGGAAGTGGCACAGCCAAAAGTAAGAGGTACACGGTGCGTGCCTCTTGCTTTAGGAAGGACGTCTAGGTGGAGGCATTCAGGGTGGGATTAAAGCCAGTGGCTGAGATCTGGGAGCTTAATACACAGATCATCCTTATCCCTTTACTGTTGCCTCCCTCTGTGATCTTGACATTGACTGCATGAAAATGTAGCCCCTTGAATCTGCAGTCCTTTTCTCTATGAGTGTTTGTTGTCTTTATACTCCAGTGTCTGAAAGGCTTGTTTGCAGGTTTTGTGGCTGGCTATGACTTTGGCAGTTCAGTTCCTGGTGGCTTTGATCGCAGAGGCCCACCCCAGCTCTGATGTCAGGCATTCTGCATTCAGCAGCTTGGCTACATGCAAAGCTGTACTGCTGCATGCCCTTCTGCCTTCCTTGTTTCCAGTGTTCCTGTACTGAGGCCACCCCACGGCAGTGCCCATGTTCAGCCCATGTTGGAGCCCAGTTTGTGGCATGTGACAGCCAACCCTTGTGTGCTGCCATAGGACTCACAGACCTCACTCTCTTGGTGTCTGATGCTAACTTCAAGGATCCCTGTCTAAAGCTCGTTGATAAAGGAGGCAAAAGTATGACTCCTCAAAATTAATCTAAAGGAGGAAATCTACTAGTATTTCTTAGCTTCCCTTGCTCCTTCCTAGTCCCGTGCCCAAAAGGGAATACCGATGGGAGCTGGCTATATATACACTCAAGTGTATACCAAAAAAGTAAATGAGGGTCACTCCTTATACACTCAGGGAGACATACAACACAGGGAGCTTTATCTGAGATGTGGTATATGAGTGTATTAGCCCTTTCAAGGACAGAACCTGCACAGCAGATTCTGTAGTTCAATGTATGGAATGTTAGTATATTTTCAACTTGGGTTGTTTTTTGGGGGGTCTTATTTGATGCGTCTGGTTGTTTTCTTTTAAAGGTAAGAATTAGCATATCAACCAGTCAGCTCGTTTGCCATTTACTCACCTATTCTATCATTTGCACAGGCTGGCATTGCCCAAGTAATAGAGAAAAAGCAAATCTGCAAGCTAGATTGTTATATATTTCTTTTTATACATACCACACACGAGTTATTTATTTACCTTACTTTTTCACAGTCGATATTTTTTTAACAGTTGGCTACGAATGGAATTTTTAGAAATCAAACCCCCCTAGCTGTAGGAACATATCAGATAAGCTTTATCTTCCTTTCTAATTAAACATTACTAGACAGTGACTTCTGGCACTTAAATTTTCAGGTTTTTTTTTTTTTTCCTAGTTCTTTTTATCAAGTAATTGATTTGTAAAAAGTATTTAAGCTCCCTAGTGAGGCTTACTGTTTAAAGAAGGCTTACAATTACTTTACAAGTTTGGATTTTAATATTCTGTATTTGTTTTCTTAACATATAGAATGCCTATGCCTTAGGTTGTCTGTTTTGATCCTAAACCTGAGGCCGGACCTTGTTACTTTGGTAACCCAGTGGCAAGCGTCAAAAGAAATAGGAGACTCCAAACCTAATTACTAAGAGAAGTAAAAAAGACATGAGAGAAATAAGGGAAACACCAGTAAAGGCAATTTCCCAGTTGTGGATGCTTTATTTGCACTCCTTGTGATTTTTATTAGCATACCAAATCACTTTTATCTATAGATAGAGGAAGAAATTGAAAGAGGAAGAAAGGAGAATGACACTTATGTAGCACTCATTGTGTTCCAAGCACTGCTGGCTAATATGATCTGTAAAACAATCCCAGGAGGAGTTACCCTTGTTATCCTCATTTTACAGATGAAAAGACTGAGGCAAGCATTTCACAGAACTGGAATTCTAATCTAAGCAGTCTGATTCTTGGGTCCTCAAGTAGAAAGAAAGCATCAAATAGGGATCTTGAACAGGGTCAATTGTTCAAGTCACGTAGAATTTTTAATTTTGATCAAATGTAATTTATCACTTATCTTTGATAGTTTGAGCTTTTTGTACTTGTTTGGGAAATCTATATCTAACCCAGGGCCACTAGGATTTTCTCCTTTGTTTTCTTTCAGAGCTTTTATACCTTTAGCCTTTGCATTTAGGTCTGTGAGCTATCCCAAGTTAAATTTTGTATTTGGTGTAAGGTAAGGATAGAGGTTTTTTTTGCTTTTGTTTATGTTTTTAACATGTGTATCCAACACCATTTGTTGAAAAAACTATTGTTTTTCCATTGAATTGCTTTGGCACCTGTTAAAGAAAAAACCACTTAATGACATTTGCTGAGTATGGTAAGGCAGGCTTTTTTCAAGGTGAGGGTCATGGTGATAGGTGTAGGGATGGCTGCAAAGGGATTTTTCAATAGAGGAGAAAGATTGGACTAATATAGCATGGGGTAAGTGGGACTTTATAGCCAAGGAACAGAGTCGGGGTAGGTAGATGGGAAAGTATTAAGAGGAGACATTAAAGGGTGGGAGGTGGGGGCAGGGGTGTGCAGAACCTGGTTAAACTGACCTAACAGGATTCTTGCTGAGGACAGGGCAAGGTGATCAGACATCACCTGGGGGATGGTGGAGGATGAGGAGCTCAATCAGGTAGCAAGGGAGTTATCTACTTTACATTAATATATTGTTGGAATTAATTTGCTAAAGTTTTGAAAAGGCTTTTTGCATCTGTTGTTACAGATACAAAAAGGAATTTTTTTTTAAGGTATAAGCTCACAGGTTTAAGAGAATGGAAGAAGAGATACAATGCATAAGAAATAGCAGCAGTTTTTACCAGGTTGGTGGCAGTTGGCTTGCAGACAAGTCTGAAATGTGGGCATGGTGTGTATGGAATTAGGATAAAGCCAAGAAGCAAACTAATTTATTCCACAGACTGTCAGAAGACTCAGGTAGGCTTCAGAAAGGATCAGGAATTGAAAACATCTGGTAGCTCTAAAGATGAAATTGATTAATTTTCATATGTATTGTACCCTTTATCTTCAGAGAAACTGATCAGCCTAAGAGAAACTATCTAGATACTGAACCCTGGAGACCCCTGCCCCAGTGGAACACCTTGCTTCCTCCCATCCCACAGTGATGCTTCACTGGTCCACAAACTTGCCTAGGCAAACAGAGGTTTTGTTATTTCCAGTTAGCATTTTAGTGCCTTACTTGTAAAGATGAATGGACAATGAAGGATCACCAGATACTGGAGAAATAATGTGAAAAGCAAAAGCCAAAATAAAGAAAGAAAAAAGTACTCCCAGCACTTTGGGAGGCCAAGGCGGGTGGATCACCTGAGGTCAGGAGTTCAAGACCAGCCTGGCTAACATGGTGAAACCCTGTTTCTACTAAAAATAGAAAAATTAGCTGGACATAATGGCACATGCATGTAGTCCCAGCTATTGGGGAGGCTGAGGCAGGAGAAACACTTGAACCCAGGAGGCAGAAGTTGCAGTGAGCCGAGATCATGTCACTGTACTCCAGCCTGGGCAACAGAGTGAGATTCTCTCAAAAGAAAAAAAAAAAGTAACTAGAAAGAAAAAGATAGTTCAGGGTGCAAAACTGTTGCCAGAAGAAGGGTCTCGAATGTGAGATATCCAGGTCCTAGGCATTTTGAACAAAGAATTGGGAAAAACACACAAAGTAACAAACGAGTGAAACACAGAAATCGAGCAGCAAAATCGGGGATTTATTAAAACGAGAAAGCACTCCATAGGATGAGAGTCAGCCAAGCAAGCAGCTCTAGGGCCAGGTTACAAAGCTTTGTGGGTTTGAAGTATTCCTTTTGAGGTCCTTTGTCTAGATGAAGGATTTGGTCTGTGGCTAATTAAAGGCTGAGGTGAATTGGTGCCCTATGCAGATAAAGGGATGGTCCCTGCTTGGCCTGTGGCCAATCCAGGGCACTTTCCCTTTCCATCTGAGAGGCAGTGGAAGAGAAGGGTTTTAGGGAAAAAGAAGAGTCTTTGATCCTTTGCTACTCAGGTGTGGGGAGATGGGTTTTTTCCTTTTGGTTCAACTTTTGGAAGCTCGCATTAATAGGCCTTAAGTTCTCTGTCCCCAGACTCAGGTTTTTTTCCCTTTTGATCCAGTTTTGGGAAGTTCACATGAATTGGCCTTAGATTCCCTGCCCCAGACCTCGATATTTTTCTTTGATTCAGCTTGAGGAAGTCAGCACAAATTGGCCTTAGATTCCCTGCCTGCAGACCCTATTTTCCTGCTTTAAACATTTCCTCTGGGAGAGAAGAGAATACACCTATGAAACAAGAATGGGAAGCTCTGGAAAGAGAACATTCATAGAAATAAACAGGAATGGCTGCATAATGAAAATACAAGACCTGTTGTTCAAACGTTAAGAATTTCAAGGTGGCAGTAGCATAGCTTACACCAAGAATGGGGTCCTTCCGAGCACAGGGACCTGTGTTGCTGCTCAGGTTACACACCCACAACACTGGCCCTGGGAGGGAGAAAGTTCTTGGAAATAAAATATCTGATAGCATAAATACTAAAACTGAGTAGATGATTTGGAAGGTACGGCATGGAAATCACCCAGGAATTTGAACAAAAAGAGAGGAAACATCCTAGAAAAGTAGAAGATAGTTCAAGAAATTTACAATGTAAATGTACTTGAATTTCCAGACAAAGGATAGAAAAAAAAATCCTAGAAATAATTCAAGGCAAATTCCCAGAACTGAAGGACACAAGTTTATAGACTGAAAGGGTCAAGGCAAGTTACATAATCATGAAATTTTGAATTACCAGGGATAATTTCCCAAAAGCTTTTAAAGAGAGAAAAATAAAACCAAGCAAAATTCCAGTTACGTACCAAGGTTTGGAAATCAGAACAGCAGCAAAATCATAATGTTAACTTAGCCAGAAACTGTGATATAACCATTTCGAGAGGCTTGGGGAGAAAAGGAAGTATGTTAGTCCATTTTTGCACTGCTGTTAAAGACATACCCGAGACTGGGTAATTTATTAAAAAAAAAAAAAAAAAAAAGAGGTGTACCCAGGCGCAGTGGCTCACACCTGTAATTCCAGCACTTTGGGAGACCAGGGTGGGCAGATCACAAGGTCAAGAGATGGAGACCATCCTGGCCAACATGTTGAAACCCATCTCTGCTAAATTTACAAAAATTAGCTGGGCTTGGTGGCATGCATCTGTAGTCTCAGCTACTCCGGAGGCTGAGGCAGGAGAATCATATGAACCCAGGAGGCAGAGGTTACAGTGAGCCGAGATCACGCCACTGCACTCCAGCCTGGTGACAGAGCGAGACTCTGTCTCAAAAAA
>NW_022436947.1:29128862-29227475 GCF_009761245.1 Sapajus apella
ATGGTGAAACGCTGTCTCTACTAAAAATACAAAAAATTAGCTGGGCATGGTGGCGCGTGCCTGTAATCCCAGCTACTCAGGAGGCTGAGGCAGGAGAATTGCCTGAACCCAGGAGACGGAGGTTGCGGTGAGCCGAGATCGCGCCATTGCACTCCAGCCTGGGTAACAAGAGCAAAACTCCGTCTCAAAAAAAAAAGAAAAAAAAAAAGAGGTTTAATGGACTCACAGAAGGCCTCATAGTCATGGCAGAAGGTGAAAGGCATGTCTTGTGTCTTACATGGTGGCAGAGAAGAGAGAGTGAAGCCAAGTGAAAAGAGAAACCTGTTGTAAAATCATCAGATCTCTTGAGACATATTCACTACCCGAGGACAGTATAGGAGAAACTACCCCCATGATTCAGTTATCTCCCATCGGGCCACTTCCACAAGGAATTATGGGAGCTATAATTCAAGATGAAATTTGGGTGGGGAAACAGCCGATCCATATCCGGGGGTTAAAAAAAAAAAATGGAAAAACTAAGTTGTTATCTACCATCGTAGAAAGTCAGTAGGCAGTCTCTCTTAACGAAAATTCAGGAAACAGCAAGAGAAGCATGTAGTTTAGATATTTAAAACAATTTTAAAAGGATATCTATTTTACCTAAAAGTGTCAAAGGCCTCCAGAGTGTAGGAATTGTGCTTTGGGGAAAGGAACTACTGTTTTTCAATATAAACCTTGCAGAACTAATACCTTTGTAACCACATGTGTTAATAATTTAACCACTAAAATTGGATTAAAAGTAGATAAGGATTTGCCCTAGGTATTGTGTGGGACTCCAACAGATGTGACACTAATGACTCTTCTCTCTTCAGATTCCCGGTACATTCTTCTGCCTGTCGTGTTACATCACCTCCATATTCACTTGCAAGAACAGAAGGACCTGATCATGTGTGCACGTATCCTTAGCAACGTATTTTGTCTCATCAAGAAAAACAGCTCAGTAAGTAAATACAGGTCCTAGTATATAGTTCCTATCAAATGGCTTCTGGAATTAAACTTGTAAAAGTCTACAAAGAAACTACACTAAAGAGGAATGCTCTAAGACTCAATTTTATTTCCAACTGGGCTGGACTTATTGCTTCTCTTTGGAAGGAATTTTTTTAACCTTGTGGGATTCTCTAACCCCAAATAACCTGGGTTCCCCAAACTTGCATTTCAAGGAAGAACTGCATACTGAGTGAGAAAAATTAGAAATCTCAAAGCCTCCTACATGTGTCTTTAGTCTTGATATGATGACTTCTCTGTGGCAAGAATAAATTACTGCTTGCAACGTGAAGTTGTTTTTGATCCATTCTGTGAAAGGCGGCATAATGATACTCAGAACTTGGCTATGGCCCTTAGGCCGGGTCCCCTGGAAGTTGCAGAAGCAAAGGACAGCCCCAGGAGATTGATGGTATCTTACAATATAACCATTACTTGGCCCCAACCGTGATCTCCAAATTATTATGGATTTGGGGATTCCTGTCAATGTGCCTAATTCTTGATGCAATGCAACTGCATTAGAAAATGCAGTACAAAATGAGAAGAATCACATGCTTGCTTATAAACGGGACAACTCAAGAGTATTTGTGTTCATGGCTCAGGGGTCTGGTGTGAAATCCACATATGGAGAATATCCTGTTCCAATTCTGCCAATATGCAACTGTTAAGTAACCATTTTACTCATCAGTAACAGGTTTTATGGAGCAGAGTTTGGCAAGGAGTGCCAAGACTCCTGTCTCTGCTTCCTCTATGCTACAGTTTCCCAATTTGTCACTTACGATCAGCTTCTGAAGATCAGTGAGCTGGGACGGGACCTCAGTGGAGTTGTTGGAGATAGAGTCCCAGTAGCATGGGAATAGAGTTGACAATTGAGAGAAAAAGCCTAGAAATTCTGCCTCTGGAAGTGTAATAAGAGGAACCTGCACGGAACAAAGCAGTTTACTTTTCCCACCCCCATAATCCGGGCCCCAAGGGTGATTTGGAACTGAATAGAACAGTGGTGACAGAAGGCATGAGTTCACATTTAAACCTCCCTCTATAAAATTCTGTAAAGAATAACCATGCTATGCCTAGTTAGAATCTTTTTCCAAATTATAATTGCTGAGGGTAAAATGTAAGTTAGATAGTTCACTGCACAAAAACGAAAACAGCAGATGAGAAATAAAAAGAAAGCACCTCCACAACTTCTGCTCTCTGTAAGACATTTAAAGCAGAGACTAACTCGCTAGAGGGAAAACCTTGGTAGTTTTCTTGCAAGTGTAAGAAAATTTATCATAAAATCCTAGCCAAAAAGCTCTTTCCAACTTGTACTTTCTAAAAGTATTTTTACAAAGACTGATCTCCTTGGTTAGGAGCATTTGTACATAGAGTTTTGTTTTGTGCAGTTGTAGTAACACAAACCCATCGCATACAGTCAGTGCAGGGCAATTTGGGTTTCTTTTTCAAGTCCTGGGGTGTGGATAATGTTAACTTTGCATCAGGAAAGCAGTTCCCATATGGCCACTGACCTCAGATCCATTCTGTAGCTAAGGGATATTTGCCTGGGCCAAACGCTGTTTCCTAATATTTACATGCAAAGACTTTTAAAAATCATTTTTTATAGGAATAGACATTTGTACTTAAAATAGAGTTTTGGAAAATGACTGATGCAAATCTAGTGATGAGAAAAGTAAATATAAGCACAGTCTGGAACGGGGGAATTATAGACTAAGAACTAGGATGGCATTGCATGAAGAGTCAGGCCAGGAGGCAAACTGAATTGCCTAAGGTAGCACACCCTGTTGGGAGCCTAGCTGGTGTTCTGAGTTAGTCTGGTATGCCTTCATAACATCACCCACCTTTTTATTTGTATCTCAGGTATCCATTGTGCCCCTAAGTTGTATACTCTTGGGTAAGCCATTAACTTCTCTGTGCCTTTGTTTACTGTAAAAGATCATTCACTTAGGAGAAATCCAGGTCTCTCAAGTTCTCTGACCCTTGGATTTCCCCTTTTCTGTTAGATTAAAATGCATGTTAAACCCCAATTTCCTGAACACATTTTTTTCTCTCTTAAGGAAAAATCTGTGCTGGAGGAAATAGATGTGATAGTGACCAGCTTGCTGGATATCCTGCTGAGGACCATATTGGAGATCACCAGCCGACCTCAGCCATCCAGCTCAGCAATGCGGTTCCAGTTCCAGGATGTCACTGTAAGATCATAGAGCAGGTGGCACGTGGAACAGGGCCTGGTCATGCTTGTTAAAGCTTCAGTCACGTTGCAGGTGGCTTGATGTTATCATCTGGAAAATCTAGCCTTAGGAGAGTAACCCGTGAGCATTTCAAAATCATATGAGGCTACATTAATCACATAAGGAAACCAAGATATAAAGCATGTTTGTTAAGGGAACTTGGAATAAGCGGTTTTGTTTTTTTTTTTTTTTTTTTTTTTTTTTTGAGACGGAGTTTCGCTCTTGTTACCCAGGCTGGAGTGCAATGGCGCGATCTCGGCTCACCGCAATTTCCGTCTCCTGGGTTCAGGCAATTCTCCTGCCTCAGCCTCCTGAGTAGCTGGGATTACAGGCATGCGCCACCATGCCCAGCTAATTTTTTGTAGTTTTAGTAGAGACGGGGTTTCACCATGTTGACCAGGATGGTCTCGATCTCTTGACCTCGTGATCCACCCGCCTCGGCCTCCCAAAGTGCTGGGATTACAGGCGTGAGCCACCGCGCCCAGCCAGAATAAGCAGATTTTACTTGCAGAAAGCCAACTTTGATATTAGTCATACCTTGCCCTGTTTAAATTAACTCATGATTTTATATCCCAAGACTACTTGGTAACTTTTTGTTCTCTTATCATCCATCAAATTGCTTGAGTGAGAAGAGTGAAACAGAGTAATAAGAGTCAGGGGCACTGAATTTTCTTTCCAAATTTTTCACTCTTACTACTTGGGATTGTAACTTTTCTAGGCCTCAGTTTCCTCAGCTAAGAAATGAGAAGGTTGGAATTGGCATTTTTTTTTTCTTTGAGACGGAGTCTCTCTTTGTCGCCAATGCTGGAGTGCAATGGTGTGATCTTGGCTCACTAGAACCTCCACCTCCCGGGTTCAAGCGATTCCGCCGCTTCAGCTTCCTGAGTAGCTGGGATTACAGGTGCCCACCACCACACCCAGCTAATTTTTGTATTTTTAGTAGAGACAGAGTTTCACCGTGTTCATCAGATGGTCTCGAGCTCCTGACCTCAGATAATCCACTCACCTCGGCATCCCAGAGTGTAGGGTTTGGGCCACTATGCCCAGCCTGGAATTGGCAAATTTTGAGGTGCTTTCAAGTGCCACTATTTTGAGTCTAATATTTATATTTTATATTACATGTAAAACATTAAGAAAATTTTTAAAAATAACATATCCGACAGTTTATATATGTGTATCTATTTATGTATATTCATGAATATGAAATGATACAACCACTATGGAAAATAATGGGTCTACTATATATGCAAGGTAGGAATGGTCCACTTTCTCAGTACTCTTATCAGCATTTGGTGTTGTCCCTGTTTGGAGTGGAGAGCATTCTGATAGCTCTGTCGTGATATCTTACTGTGGTTTTAATTTGCATGTCCCTAATGGCTAATGATGCTGAGCATCTTTTTACATACTTATTTGCCGTCAGTATATCCTCTTCAGTGACATGTCTTTTCGTGTCTTTTTGCCAGTTTTTAATTGGCTTGTTTTTTCACTGTTGTGTTTTTATTTCTTTTTACAATATGTGATTTGCAGGTATCTTCTCCCACTCTGTAGCTTGTTTTCTCTACCTCTTAACAAGCTTTGCAGAGCAAAAGTGTTTAATTTCGTTTAAGTCCAGTTTATTAATTTTTCCTTTTATGGGTCAAGCTTTTGACTCTTTTTGCCTAGCCCTGTATCTTAAAGGTTAGCTCTTAGTTTCTTTCCTAAAAGCAGTATAGTTTTATATTTTACATTTAAGTCCCTTACCCATTTTGAGTGAATTTTGCATGTGTCAGATAATTCTAACATCTCTGACCTTGCAGTGTGGACATCTATCAATTGTCTTTTTCATCCAATTGGAGAAATTCTTGGTTCTTGATAGGATGTGTTATTTTCTGTTATAATCAAGACATTTCTGCAAAGGCTCTGGATCTTGCATAAACCTTCTGTTTTAGCTAGTTTTAAGTGACACCACTCATCAGGGGAACAGTGAGTGCCTACATGTTATGGTGAGACAGGGCTAGAAATACAGGTTTGTTTCTTGGCCTCCCTCCATTGACACCTGAGGCAAGAGAGCTCCTTGTGATTGCGGGATGAGGTGGAAATTCTGGCTCTACATATAGTCCCTATTGACAACGTGGTGGGAGTGGCTTTGTTACTGCTGGGCCATGGTAACCATCCTGACTTTCTTCTAGGCCTCTTTGACACCACCCCTATGGGGAGGGAAAATATGACTTGTTACTGCCAATTGTGGGTGGAAGTCCAGGCTCCTCCCACTGTCTTCACCAACACTGACCCATGGGTGTGAAAGTACCTGCTTGCTATTGGACCTTCTCTGGCTCCGCTCCAGGAGAGGTTTTGGGGCTCCTCACTACATCCTCATGAGGGTAGAAATCTAGGCTCCTCACTCAGCCTTTGCAGTGAGCTGGCAACTGAGGCCAAAGTTTTCTGTGGCGTTGAGCTAGAATAGAACAATCGTGGCTAAAAGTATTGCCCTGTAGAGCTGCCCTTTCCTGGTATGTTGGCTGGAGAAATAAGGTTTTGTCAGGACTTTTTCTTTTGTCTACCAACTATTGGTGTTTCACAGTTGCTGGCCTCTCCATCCCAGCTCTGAAATGTGTGAGGCAAAAAAGAAAACCCAGAGAACTCCACACTGTGGCCTTCGTCAGGTCCCAAGTTTCTTGGCCAGTCTGCCCTCTTTCTCCACCTGTCAGAGTCTTTTTCTGTTTGTTTTATATTTGATATTCAGGTGTGTGTGTGTGTGTGTGTGTGTGTGTGTGTGTGTGTATGTATGTGTGATGGAGTCTCACTCTGTCACCCAGGCTGGAATGCAGTGGCTCAATCTTGGCTTACTGCAATCTCTGCCTCTTGGGTTCATGTGATTCTCCTGCCCCAGCCTCCTGAAAAGCTGGGATTACTGGCACCCGCCACCACACCTGGCAATTTTTTTGTATTTTTAGTAGAGATGGGTTTCACCGTGTTAACCAGGATGGTCACAATCTCCTGACCTTGGGATCTGCCTGCCTTGGCCTCCCAAAGTACTGGGATTACAGGTGTGAGCCACCGTACCCGGCCAGGTATTCAGGTTTTTAGTTGCACTTAGCAGGAGGAATAGCAGAGAAGTATGTCTACACTTTCAACCTGGAAGTGGAAGGATGTCTCCTTCATTATGGTTTTGATGGTAACATTTTGATTGCTTCCTAGCAACATAACTCTTACATAGTTCAAAAGTTATAATGGCACGGAAAACAGAATCATAGCAAATGCTGGACATGGTTAAAGATTGCCTGAAATCTAAAGCTAAAAACACTTTCAAATTACTTTGTACATGCAGAGTGTACAAAGTTGTCTGCATCAAATCTCTATGGGATACACGTGTTTTTCAGGCCATTATGGTGTAAGAACCAATGCCAATTACGAGACTTCAAGAAGTCAGTGAATCAGGTCTGTGGATGGAAGTGGTGTAGGGCAGACAAGGTTATTGTCCTGGTACTAAATTCTAAGAAAATCACATGAGGAGAATCCTTCCTGCATAGCTCTGTGGTACCCCTTGCTGTGTGAGAAACCAAACTCTCAAGATATGTGGGGTGAATTTTCTAGAAAACACACACATAAGTTATTTGATTTCTTTGTTTTTATACTTTAAGACTTCTTTTTTTAAGAATATTCAGACCTAGTTTGATTCCTACTCTGCCATTGCACTGACTCTGTGATGTTGGCCAAGTTACTAATGTCTCTAAGCCTCCGTTTATTTGTCTTTAAAACAGAGAAAATAGGCCTGGTGCCATGGCTCACACCTGTAATCCCAGCACTTTGGGAGGCCAAGGTGGGCATATTGCTTGAGGCAGGGTTTGAGACCAGCCTAACATGTTGAAATTTCATTTCTACTAAAAATACAAAAAAAAATAGCCAGGCATGTTGGTGGGTACCTGCAATCCCAACTATTCAAGAGACTGAGGCAAGAAGAATGGCTTGAACCCAGGAGGTCGAGGTTGCAGTGAGCCAAGACCACACCACTGGACTCCAGCCTAGGTGACACAGCGAGATCCTGTCTCATAAATAAATAAATAAATCAGAGAAAATAGCTATGCCTATCTCAAAGTTAGTGTGAGGATTTCATCAAATTTGTAAAGGTATTTAAACAGTATCTGGCCTAATACTCAGTCCGTGCTGGCCATTAGTCGTTGTGGTAGCAGCAGCAGTCACAGTAATACCGTGATTGTTGCAGATGTGCTTGTTGTATTGTTATAATAATTCTAAAGCGAGAAACATGCTCTGGTCTTTCACAAAATCCATTCTCTGAAGACTGAAGATCTGTTGAATTTATCATTTTCTCATAGAGAACAGGCTTTCTGAATAGGGAGTCTTTAAAGTGGCAGTTCTACACTGAGCACCTTTTCAGTCTGTGCAGACACATGTATGGAGAAGTGCCCCTGTCAAGTAGACACACTGTGAGTAAATGCAGATCCCACAACATGCCATGATAATTCTTCCAGTGCTCTGTAATCACCGTGATTGTTACCCCGTCTCCCAGCCACACCAGCATGAGCACTGGCTTCTGCCGTATCATAGTTCCAGATAACAGAGCCTTATTTTTAAAATTTAAAAGGACTGTACTTTTTGTTTTTCCACCAACCGTTTTTTGAATTTTAAAATGCTTTCTCTAGCTAGAAAACAAAACAAAACAGAAAAACCACCATTGTGATCAGTTCCTTTCACAAGTCTAATTATAGGTAAAAGCAGATTTTATAAAGCAGTGGAAATGACCACTTGACTTGCATCGTCAACTAATGGAGCTCCAGAGTTCCTTAAAATTTATAAATGCTTCCTTGTTCACAGCTCTGTTAAGTACCATTTATGGAGCAGATTCTTCTGGTATAGGCCAGGTCGAAGACAGCCACTGTGGTATGCTTATCTAAAGTTTTCAGGTGTTGTTGGTTTGTGGTTGGGGCATGGAAATGGGTCTGGGTTAATTCTGTAAGAAATATGTGAAAAAAGTAATGTATGTGTCTAATATGTTTCACAAAGACAGTTGTAGCCATCTAGGACCCTTGCTATACACAGTCATTTGTAGAAATTCCCATTGTACTCAGTCTATACATAAAATGGCCCCTGAAGATTACAGTGTTTTCAAGGTGATTTATATATAAGAAATTTTCACACTGCGGCTAAGTACATCTTGGCCACTGATGGCTTTTTATTTCTTTTTAACAAATTGTGGGTCTGGGATTTACATATAGATATACCCTTAAAACATCCTAAAAACAAAGAAAATTACATTACAGATAAAATATACATTAGTAATTGGACATCTCACAAATCACCACTAAAAAACTTACTCTTGTCGCCAAATACCACCTGTTCCCCAAAAACCTATGGAAAATTTTTAAAAATTAATTATATTTTAAATTTTAAAATAGAGCAAAAAAATACATTATAGATAAAACGTACATTAGTAATTGGATATCTAGGCCTCCTAACAGAGTTGAATGTGCTTGGAGTTCCTACACAGCATAAGTGAATACATAAAATGTCATTGTAGAGTAGATATTGGCATTGACAGTAATACATCATAAATGCCCAACAGATTATATGTCATGATTATAAGTTATTGCAATGGGCCTGAGTCAGATATGACAAATAAAATCATTAATCTGAATTCAAACAGGTTTCTCCCCTATGTATATTGACTGTAAAGACTTAAAATGAAAGTCTGTTCATTACTGCATGAAATTTCTTATTACTAAATTTGCAACAAGAAATATGTCATTCCTTCCACTTCAGCATATTTCGCTATTCAAAGGATTGTGTGTTGAAGTAAATGTCTTAGAAAAATTAATCTAGTAGCTGTGTTAGATACAATGGGAATATGATATGGAAAACTAAGAGATGGAAAAGAATGGGTTTCTACTAACTAGATTTGCATATTTAAGTCAAGGCATAGTTAAGAGAAATGTAAAAAAGTATGAGCATCAGTTATCAACTGATGGATTCTAGCATATTATATTTTAATTATAATTTAAAAACTAAAAAAAAAAACCTCAGGTATATTTTCTCTGTAATACAATAGTCTGAGCAGAAGGAAGATGAGTCACTGAGTACAGACTTCTAGAACAGATATCTGGGTTCACATCCCAGCTTCACAAATCTCAAGCTGTGGAACCTGGGGTAAATGTCTGAACCTTAAGAGATAATTAACTTTTCTTTGTTGATTGTGTCAACCCAACAAAGCCCAAACAAAGAATGAATTCAATAGTATAATCCAAGTATGGTAACTTATACATAGTGCCATTGCATAAATCATAGTATTGTCATATGTCTTTTTTATTTTGTAGAGGTATAATTGACATAAAATAAATGACAGCTGTTTGAAATGTCTAATTTTAGTTTTGACATATGTGTATTTCTATGAACCATCACCACAATCAAGATAGCAAATATGTCTATCACTCTCCAAAACTTCCTTGCCCTTCTCTAGTCCCTCTCTCTTGCCCTTCCATGCTAACTCATCCCCAAACAACTGCTAACCTGCTTTTTATAGTAACTTATCTGTTACTATACATAAGTTTGCATTTTTTTAGAATTTGATATGAATGGAATCATGTAGTACATAGCTGTTAATAGTATTTTGGGGACATAGGGGCAGGGATTCTGGCTAACTTCACATAATATCGATAGTTTATTCCTTCTTATTGCTGAATAGTATTTCGTTGTGTGGATATACCGTAATTTGTTTCTTCATTCACGTGCCCCGTGGTAGACATTTGATTTGTTCCTGGGTTTGGCTCTTATCTTCCATTTACCTGTTTTTCTGTTTTGACACCAATAACATACTATCTTCATTGTCATGTTTTATAATAAATCTTAAAGTCAGGAAGTGTAAGCCTTCCAACTTCTCTTTTTCTAAGTTGTTTTGACTATTTTAGAACCTTTGCACTTCCTTATGGATTTTAAAGTCAGATCAGCCTTTCAATTTCTAACCCCCAAAACTATGCTAGGATAATGACTGGGATTGCATTGAATCCAGTTATCGATTTTGGGAGGATTGATTTTCTTTTCTTTTAAGAGGGAGTTTCACTCTTGTCACCTAGGCTGGAATGCAATGGTGTGGTCTCGGCTCACTGCAACCTCCACCTCCAGAGTTCAAGTGATTCTCCAGCCTCAGCCTCCTGAGTAGCTGGGATTACAGGCATGTGTCACCATGCCCAATTTTGTATTTTTAGTAGAGATGGGTTTCACAATGTTGGCTAGGTTGGTCTCAAACTTCTGACCTCAGGTGATTCACTTTAGACTCCCAAAGTGTTGGGATTACAGGCATGAGCCACTGCGTCCAGCCAGAATTGGCATCTTAACAATACTGCATACCCAATCCATGAACATGTAATATCTTCATCTTTTTAGGACTTTAACTTCACTCCTCAGCGTTTTGCAGCCTTCAGTGTGCAGATTTTACACATCTTTGGTCACATATATTAGAAATTATTTCATATTTTAATGATATTTTAAATTTCAATTTTTGATTGTTCATTTTTAGTGTGTAGAAGTAAAATAGATTTTTCTATGTTAATCTTATATCCTGGAATGTCAATAAACTCGATTAGTTCTAGTAGCTCTTTGATAATTCCGTAGTTTTTTCTATGTACACAGCTATGCTCTCTGTGAAGAAAGACAGCTTTTTAAAAATTCTTTTCAAATCTGTATTCCTGATAACCTTTTCTCGCCTTATTGCACTGATTAAAACCTTTAGTACAGTGTTGAATAGAGGTGGTGAATACGCTTTGGGAGGTTTGAAAAGTCTTTATTTTGTCTTTGCTTTTGGAAGATACTTTTCCTGAGTAACAAATTCTTGGTTGATAGATTTTTGGTGTTTTTTTTTTCCTTTTTGTTCTCTGAAGCTCTTGCTCCGTCGTCTTTCAGCTTGTATTTTTTCCAAGAGAACTTTTCTCTCATGTTTGTCTTTGTTCTTCTCTATGTAATGCACCTTTTTTATTTTTTTTCTGAATAGTATTTTAAGATTTTCTCTACCACTGGCTGTAATCAATTTGATTATGATGTGCCTTGGCGTCGTTTTCTTCTTATTTCTTGTGCTTGGGGTTTGTAGAGGTTCTTTGATATATAGGTTTATAATTTTCAAAGAGTTTGAAAAGGTTTATTCTCATTTCTTCAGTTACTGTTTCTGTCTCTTCCTTCTCTTTGAGACTTTCAGTTACATAGATATTCTGCTAATTGAAGTTGTCCTATAGTTCACTGATGCTTTTTTACTGTTTTTTTTTTTTTTGGGTTTTTTTTTTTTTTTGGTCTGTGCTTTATTTTGGAGAATTTCTACTGCCCTCCCTTTCAAGTTCAATAATCTTTTCTTCTGCAATGTCTAATCTGCCACTTGACTCATTCGATGAATTTTTATCTCACAAATTGTAGCCTTCATCTCTAGAAGTTTAATTTGGGCTCTTTTTATGTCTTCCATCTCTAAATAAATATATTCAGTCTTTCCTTTAGCTTACTGAATAATTAGAATACATATATAACTATGTTAATGTTCTTGTCTGGTAGTTCTAGCATCTGTGTCATTTCTGGATCTGTTTCTACTGATATATTACTCTTTCTCCTCATTTGCATCATTTTTTCCTTCTTCTTGACCTGCCTGGTAATTTTTTATTGCATGCCAGACATTGTGAGTTTTGCATTGCTGAGAGGTGGATTTTTTTTTTAATTTTTAAAAAGTACCTTTCAGCTTTGCTATAGAATAAGGTGAAATTTATTGGAAACTATTTGATCATTTTAGGACTTGCTTTTGAAATTTGTGAGGTAGGTCCAGAACAGCATTTACTCTAGGAATACTTTTTCTCCAGTACTGAGGAAACACTCTTTTTGGTATTCTAACTGATGCCTTAATAATTGTGAGGTTTTTCCAGTCTGGCTGGTTTTAAAAAAAAAAAAGGCACTGTTATTCCCAGTCCTGTGTGAGCACCAGGCACTGTTCTTGCAGTCCTTCCAGATCATTTTTTTCCTAGTGTTGGGTTGGGCTACTTCCTTACACACATACACAAAAATATTAATAATGTTGCCTGTAAATTTTTAATTCTTTTGTTAAATATCAAGGATTCCCTCGTTCATTAACAAAGTCTGTGTTGAGCTTGGAGGATGCTTCTTCTGGCCCACACTGGTTAGTTTCTTGAATATTTACCCTAAAATATGTATGCAGACAATTATTTGTCATACTTGTGTGTTGCAAATGATTATTTGCAAGCAAAGATCTGGCCTGAATACCTGGTTACCCTGAGATGGTCTTTAAGAATTATAGCATCTTTGGGCCTCCCATTGCAGCAATCGAGGATACATTGAACTTTCCTGACCCAGCTGCCTCTATTGAAAAATTCCACTTCTCAGGGCTTTTAGTTTCTACTTATAAAGTCTGTAGTTTCTTTCCATGTAAAATCTAAGAAACCAGTTCCCAATTAAATTGCACTTCTGTAAATACACTATACAATTAGTTATCAGTGACTGCCTCTCCTATTGTATTTGTTTTGTTTTAAATGTTATTACTCTGTTTAAAAAGATAAATTATTTGCTGACCACAAAAAGGTTGCGCTGAAAATGCAAGTATTTTAAATTAGAAGTTCATTCAAAAATGCAAGTGATAGCAGTTTTATATAGGTTCTCAAATATATGGATGCTATGTTTACTTTTTTATTGTTAATTTTTAAGAATTAGAATTTGTGGGTATAAATCACATGGAGCTCAAGCACGAAAAGAATGGCCAATTGAAAAATTATTTTCAATCCTCCAAGACATCTGAATAAAACTGTTTTTTAAAAGGAGATTGAAATGGACATTATGCAACATATGGCTTTCATTATACCCTGTGAGTCAGCAGATCAACTCTTTGATGAGTTGGAGAAGGTCATATGAATTCAAAAATGGAGCATGAAGCTACAGGAAGGGCTTTGGAGGCAGAAAGACTGGGGATAACTCCAGCTCTGCTGCTTTCTAGTTGAATGTCTTGGGGCAAGGCTTTGGCACATCAGAAACTACATTTTACTTTCTTCAAAACGGCCTTATACACGCTACCTCATAGTGTTTATATGGAGCTTAAATGATTGAATCAATGCAAACATTTTAAATGCTCAGTAAATGATCATCAGCCTCAGTGCCTTACCTTCTTTAAATGTGTCAAGTTAGTTCCCAAGTGAAAAGCGTCCACTCAAGTTAAAAAAAAATCCTCTCTAAAATTATAGATTTGCGAATACCAAGTAAATAAATGGTAATCATCCTAGGCAGAAGTTTTGGCTGTGATATTTTGGGTAATTTAGATTAAGAAGACTTCACAGGGCAAGTTTGGATCATAGTGATTTCATTTTAAAGTATTCTCTTTGAGGACAGTTTCAGTGTAAGTTACTGATGTTCTTTTATGTCCTTACTAAAAAATATATATATTTTTTTTTAACTTAGGGGGAGTTTGTTGCTTGTCTCCTGTCCCTATTACGGCAAATGACAGATAGACATTATCAACAGCTTCTTGATAGTTTCAATACAAAGGAAGAACTAAGGGTAAGTGACATTTTTTAAAATTTTCTTTAACATATCTTTTTAGTTTCTCTTGTTTTTATTCGTCACTGTTCAGAAAGATCCTAGACAGTTGCTGTGCCTGTTTCCGTTAAGTTCTAAGCTGTTTTTTCTCAGGCTCATCCACAAATCTTATCTGTATTGGCTTTTAAAGATTTCTATTACTCAAGCAAAGCTATTAACTCTCATTTCACAGAAGGATATAGGATATAAAGTACCTGTCATCAAAGTTCAATAAACTAGAAGCAGAATAACAGAACTGAAGAGATAAAAACAAATAGACTAACTCTAGTTAAGTGAACCTAGAAATATTGCCTTAGTAGCAGATAAAGGAGAATATGTAAATATGTTAGCTCATTTCATCTCACTAAAACCATAATGAGAAGTTCTGGCTACAACTTTTTGACTAGGCATACACTGTTGTATTTGTTATTCTCTATCAGCTGTAATCTAATCAATATGCTATGCTACTCTGACAAGCTGACATTAAACAGGAAATATGGATGCCAGGTTTATAAAGATCTGGTATTTGGTGAGATTTGTGGAACTATAATGCTTCTTTCATGGTTTCACTAAATGCTTGATTATTCTTAGTTGGAAGAATGATTTGATCTGTTGTCTTCCTTATTTACTTCTCTTTCTCTTCCATCTCTTCAGTTTTCCAGACAGCTGTCATCTGGAAACCATCATATTGGAAGCATTCCTTTTATGCTGGGTGGTGGAGAATTCTAGGACCAAAAATATAGTTCTGCTATGGTATTTACTTAATTGGAAGCCTTCCCAGTGCCTTCGGGGAAGACATTGTTGATTTTTTCATATGGATAGTGCATAGGGGTCGCTTATCTGTGACTTTAACTGGAAAATATTAGATGATCTCAGAAGAATCTTCCAGTTGTTACTTTAGAGAAGTTGACAAGCTGAGTCACATAAAACAAAGAATCATTTGGGGCAAATATAATCTCTCAGCAGTCAGTCATTTGGCATATGGCATCATGTTTTTCATTCTTAAATTGAATCTTTTTTCTTTTCTTGAGACAGTGTTTTACTGTTACTCAGGCTGGAGTGCAGTGGTACAATCACGGCTCACTGTAGCCTCAAACTCCTGGGCTCAAACAATCCTCCTACCTCTGCTTCCCAAGTAGCCGTGACTATAGGCATATGATACCACACTTAGCTAATTTTAAAAAAAAAAATTTTTGTAGAGGCGGAGGCTCACTATGTTACCCAGGCTGGTCTCAAACTCCTGGCCTAAAGAAATCCTCCCATCTCAGCCTCCCAAAATACTCAGATTACAGGCATGAGCTACCATGCCTGGCCGTACATTCAATCTTGAGTTTAGAATTAAAAATGGATAGAAGGCCTTAGGACTTACTCGCTCTGAATACAGAAATACATAATGTCAAAGGACAATAATTGTGCATTTGTTAACTGTCATTAGGAATTGTATTCTTAACACAGTTAAAGAATCGTTAGGTTTTACTTAAGAAGTCAACTTCACATTTGAAAATTTCCCATAGGAAAAGCACATATTTTTATGGAGCCTGGGAATTAAAAAATAGCAGAGAAACATAAACTAAAAGACATAATTAATTATCTAGGTATTGAGTTTTATGCTTTGGTATTTGTGTTAACAGTAATAAAAGAAATGGAAATAATGAATAAAGCGTTTTATGTGGACTTTTCTCATTTCAGTCAGCCAATACATCTTTTCAGAGGACAATTATATTCCCCTTTTCAAAATTATTGAAGCTGGCTGGGCACCATGGCTCAGGCCTATAATCCCAGCACTGTGGAAGGTTGACGCAGGTGGATCACCTGAGGTCAAGACCAGCCTGGCCAACATGGCGAAATCCCATCCCTACTTAAAATACAAAAATTAGCTGGGCATGGTGGTGCATTCCTGTAGTCCCGCTACTTGAGGCTGAGCCAGGAGAATCGCTTGAACCTGGGAGGCGGAGGTGGCAGTGAGCCAAGATCGCACCACTGCACTCCAACCTGGGCAACACAGTGAGACTCCATCTTAATAATAATAATAATGGCAAGGCCTTCTGACCAGCATTATTTAATGATGCTAATTACTTAATCTGCCATTCAGATTAAATGGAGATTGAGCAACACAAGCATGGCAAGCACTGTGCCACACACTGGGGACATACGCAGGCACAAGATGTCCTGTTCCTATAAGGAAGTAACGAGACAAATAATGGGCATTAGCACCTGAGTGGTGAATTTGCAGGGTGCTATGGAGCACGTGGGAGTTGCTGCCAACCCAGACGCAAGGCAACAGAAAAATTTCCAAGGGAGATCTCAGCTGAGAACTGAGATTAGTAGGAGTGTACTAGATATACCTTTGGCTGGAACGTTCAGATCTGTCTACTAAAGTATCACCTGAATGCCCCGACTGACACCTCACTCTCTCTACCCTACCTTTGTAACACTTATTAGAATCTGGAATGTTTTTGTTTATTTGTTTATGTGTATTTCCCTGTTTATGTGTATTTCCCACTGGGTGATAAGCTCCTTGATGTCTGAAGCTTTGTCTGGCTCACTGCTATATCCTCAGATTCTAGACTATGCCTAGCACATTGCAGGACTTCAAGAAATAGTTGTTGATTGTTTGATAGAATATAGAGTTTAATTCATAAGGCTGTATGAATGAGTGTAGACTTTGTTTTGAGGATATTTTGAGGGTTTTAAGAAGAGAGAGACAATATCACATTTGAGGGAAGAAAGACCTGTCTGGTTGCACTGTTGAAAAAGCATTTGGACAGATGCAAATAGCTCATGCCTGTAATTCCAGCACTTCGGGAGGCCAAGGCAGGAAGATTACTTGAGCCCAGGAGTTTGAGACCAGCGTGGGCAATATGGCAAGACCCTGTTCCTATAAAACGTTTTTAAAAACTAGCTAGGCATGGTGGCAAATGCCTGTAGTCCCAGCTACTCAAGAGGCTGAGATGGGAGTATCGCTTCAGCCTGGGAGGTCAAGGCTTCAGTGAGCTGTGGTTGCACCACTGCTCCCCAACCTGGGCAACAGAGGGAGATCATGTCTCCAAAAAAAATAAAAAAGAAAAAGAAAGGAAAGAAAGAGGATTCACTGAGGTCAAGATGAGAAGCAGAATGCTGTAAAAGATTTGAGATAGTAACCTATACTAGAAATGACTGTGGCCTGAAATAGAGGTGATTGTGGAGATAGATTCTAGGGACAATTTGGAAAGTTGAATTGGTGGGACTTGATGGCTGATAATATTAAAAAGGTGAAGGAGAAGGAAGAGTTGTAAATGACTCCTAGGCCTTTTGACAACTGGCTGGATGTTGGTGTGGTGCCATTCACCACATGGGGATGCCAGGGGGAGTTAGGTATACAGGTTTGGGAGCAAAGGTAAATTCAGTTTCAGCCTGAGTTTGGTCATTTGAGGGACATTCAGATGGAGATGTTTAGTAAATTGTGTCTGAAGTTCAGGAGAGAGAGAGAGAGAGAGATGGAGATGGGTTGTGGGATGTGGATCCGGAAACTGTCATCCAATGAATAGTAACTGACATCGTGGGAGTAAATGTGAACATCCAAGGAGAGTGTAGAGCATGAAGGTAAAAGGGCCTACGCAGAATCCTAAGCAAAGGACAGAGGTGTGATAAACAGTGCCTGCTACTGCAAGGAGGTCAAGTACCATCATGAAAGGGTCCCTAAATACTGCTGGTGAACCTGACAAGCAATTTCAATGATGAGGGAACTTTTCATGGATTGAAGAATAAAAAAAAAAAAAAAAAAAAAAATACAGTGGATTGGATGCAGTGTTTCAAGAAGAAGAGGGATAAGTTTGAATGTGCAGATTTTGATGAATACCCACAATGGAGGACACTTAAGCATGTCTAAATATATTCATGATTAGAGCTTGTGGACAGGAAGAAGCTGAAAATGTAAGAAAGAGGTACTAACTTCCAGGGTGAGGTCTCTGAGGAGGCAGCAGGAAGGGACAGAATTATCCCAGACTGGGAATAAGATTCTTGTACTTTCCCAGTGTAAGAGTGAAAGAGAAATAACTGGAGTTAATAAATAAATTTATTTTTTTATTTCATTTACTAAAGGCTAATTAGTCATCTTATTTTAATCTGCATTTTTAAAGTTCATATGTCCCCTTATAAAAAATATTAATAAATGTTTCCTATGCTCAATTTTCTTTAAAACCAAATATTTCCAGTTAAGTTCCTAAACCTATATTGCAGTACTTTCAAAGATAATAACACTGGTCCCTAGGCCCTTATAGAAAGTCCCTAGAACCAATTTTACTTCAGAAATCAGAATTTTTATGATTTCATAAAGATAATATGGTACATATATAGCGCCTCCAATAAAATCTGGAGTGATCCAAAATATTCACTCCATATGGGATAAATAAAGACTATAAATCATTCTGGTCAGGTTTTGCTGCCAAATGGATTGTAAGACCAAAACATTTTAGACTATTTTTGGGTTTTGATAGTAAAGGAAGTGAAAACCTCTAAACAACAAGCATTTTATGTGCAATTTAGTATGTACCAGGCACTGTTCTAAGCAGTCGATTAATATTAACCCATTGTAACCCTCAAAAAGACCCCATGAAGTAGGCGCCCATTATTTTATTAAAGATATCAATTGTTGATTCAACAAACATTTATTGAGCATCTTGGTTAGACATTCGGGATATCAAGACTAATAAAAATCTGCTATTAAGGCCATCTAAATTGTTCTGATAAATAAGCATTATATGTATAAACTGCAATGATACTGGCTAACAGTTACGCCTCCTCACCCCCATCCCACAGCCAGGAGCCAGATGTGGTACTTAACCCACATTTCATCCTCTCCCCGCCTCCCCCGCCATGAAGATTGACTGATGCTATTATTGTTCTCAAGTAAATGGGAGTGCTAGGAATTCTATTAACATCCTGAGCTCTTTGCTCAGGCAGCTAAACTCAGCTTTTCTCTAAACTTTAATAAACTTTTTTAAGCCAAAATCTTTTCTATCAAATTATATAAAATTTCAATTGTCAGCTCTTTAAAGATAATAAGGCAGTTCTAGTCATAGAATGGAGATGGCTGAGAAAGGCCAGATTAATAGAAGGAGAGTTATTTGGGGTTTTGTATGTACCTTTAGGTTAGAAAGTAAATAACAGGTAAAGTACAATTCACAGGGTGATATTTAATGGAAAAATATAAGTGATATTGAAATTAGACACCAAAAATTCCCCATAACCCTACTGTTTTAAAAAGTGATAAAGTATATTTACCCTCCCCTCAATCCCCAACATATCCTAATCTCCAGAGGTAACTGCTGTTAACACCTAAAGGCATAACCTTGTAGACTGTTTTGTATACTATATATATATATACACACACATTTTTTATGGAATCATACTATTTATGTTGACCTATACTTTTTTACATGATAATATCTCATAGATATTATATAATCCACTCCCTCATTCTTCTGAATCTCATTATATGGATGCTACATAATTTAATTGTTTCTGATTTCTGCCGTTACCATGGGTCTTGCAGTCAACATCTTGATATGCCTCTTTCTATGGAGTTGTACCCATATTGCTGTAGAATAAATTCCTAGAAGTACAGTTGTTGGATCGTAGGATGTACACATTTTATGTTTTAATTGATACTTGACCAATTATATATTGATATTTTTCAAATGAATATTCATATTGTTCTTTATTCCTAATGTTGCTTTTTCCTTTTTACCAATTCAAAGAAAAATAAGGTTTGTCTTAGCATTTCCCAATGGTTCTATAAATCCGAATGAATTCTAAAAGTATGTAGCTGTCAAGTATCTACTAAGCTAATGGTCTTTCAACTCCATTTATGCCTGAAGAGCCTGGATGCCTGCCTCCAGGGTTACTGTTGAAGTAGCTTCTGGCTTCTTGTGCAGTGTCTCGCTTCTCAGTTCCTTCTTGTGTGTGAGAGGCGTGAGTCACAGTGTCAGAACACAAGTGTGTGAGAACAAAGACCTGAGGGCTGGTACTCTGTATTGTTTACTTTTTTCCTTCTCTAGAATATAACATTATGTAAAAATGAACAAAAGTAAACTCTAGGTAGTGATTAAGATTTTCTTCCTCCTTCTTTCGTCAGTAATGTTTCATTATGCACCCACCTTGTCCTGGAGGCTACAGTTTTGTCCATATCCTTGGCATTTCATATACATGCAGCAGTGAGACTCCTGTGCTTTGTTGATTATGACTTCTCATAGAACTCTGGGGATCTTGCTATAAGCACAAGATTATACATGACCTGGAAGTTAAATGCAGCACAATTATAACTCTGCATTGTCTCCTATATACTGTCTCACCAGCTTTCAGAAATTATATCTGATCAGGCCTCAATCCAACTTTAAAACTCTGAATACTTCCCATTCCCTACAGGACAAAGTCCAATCTCCTTATTATGTTGTTTCTATCCTCAGTTTATCTTCCAACCACATTATCCTCTACCCCCTTCTAAATACCTTTCAGTCACTCAAAACTATTACATTCCTTAAAAACCAAATACGTAATTTTTTATTCCTATGAATCATTTTTTTTTCTATCTTTAATGCCCATTCTACCACCACCTCACTTCGATTGCCTAATATGTACCCCTATTAATCCCTTCTCTGATTCAGTTCACCCTACAAAATCCAGCTCAGGTATCACCTTCTTGATGAAGCCTTCACAGGATACAGTCCTCCCTCTCTGATAGCATGCAACAATGTACTTTCAGTATTTGCCATTTCCTTGTGTTTTTTATGACTGTGGGCTCCTTGAGAGTAGAGACCACGTCTTTGTGTCCTAAGCGCAGAACCTGGAACATTAAATCTTTGTTGAAGGAATGTATGCTCTTAATATTTCTGCCTGCTTCAAAAGATTTTCAGTACAATTATTTTGACTTACCTTAATTTAAATATATTGATTACAGAAAAATGGTTATTTAGCTCTAAAAGATTGAAGATCATTTGGGAGTTATTTGCATACTACACTTAAAAGATTCCATTTTAAGAATATAAATTTCAATGTGATAATGATTATTAACACCCATTGATTGAATTCAAGCCTCACACCAAGGGTATTGCACATTTGAAATTTGTGGCAAATGTTTTAAATTACATTTGATTATAGGCTGAGGGTCTGTCCTGTTCATTGTGCTTGAAGTAAGATGAAAATGCCCTAATCTGTGTACCAGCCTCATGATGCTTTATTTTACGGATATCTTATCTCATGTTTCATAGACTCAGGGTTCATCTCTCTGTGTCTTGCCAATTCTGTTTCACAAACCTAATTTTTGTCTTGTGCCCTTCTCTTTTTAAAAATATTTTAGATTTAGGGGTACATGTGCAGGTTTGTTAATGAGCATATTGTGTGATGCTGACATTTGGGCTTCAATTGAGTCCATCATCCAAATAATGAACATGGTACCCAATAGGCAGTTTTTCAGCCCTTTTCTTTCACCCTCCCTCCCTTCTTTTGCAGTCCACCATGTCTGTTGTCCCCATCTTTATGTCACTGGGGATCCAATGATTAGCTCTCACTTATAAGTGAGAACACAGTATTTGGTTTTCTGTTTCTGTGTTTACTCACATAGGATGAAGGCCTCTAGCTGCATCCGTGTGGCGGCAAAGGACGTGATTTTGTTCTTTTTGGGGCTGCATAGTAGTATAGATGTACCACATTTTTTAAGCTAATTTTGTCTTGTGCCTTCCTTAATACCATAGCATCATATGTAAGCAGAAAACAATTTTTATGTGGTACAGTTAGAAAATCTAAAGCACATGTTTGGCTCTCTCAAACATCTACATAAAACCCCTCAGTGTCTCCACAGTGCCTTCAGGATAAATGTCCAAACTTCTTACCATGGAAAAAGTTAGATTTGCTTATCATTTATTTATCCCTATTTATCTTTCAGCCCTATGTCTTCCCACTGCCCCTTGTAGTCCAGGCAACCCTGTGCTCTCTCTTGCCTCTGCAGCCTACAGGTGTTGTTCCTTCTGGGTGGAATACCTGACCTTCAGACTTATCCATCTTTGCAAAGCATGCATGCACCTGCGTGGTTTTTAGATTAACATTCATCTCTCCCACTAAACTGTAAACTCCATGAAAGCAAAGAGCACATTTAACCTACTTACTATTGTGTGGTATATTCCAGACACTCCATAAACGCCTGCTGCATGAATAAATAAGAGAATGTTTCTTACCTTACCAGGTGTCCCCAGCATCTAGCGTGGTGCCTGGCACACAGTAAAGCACCCGGTATTTATAAATCAGTACATGTTAGTGATCATTTCTAAAATCATAGCAACTGTTCCTACTTTGTTTTATAGTAAAATATAGGACTTTTTATTGCTTTGGAAGACTGTCCCAATAACTTTCTTACTTGAACCTCTCTCTTACTTGGACCTCGGCAGAAAAAAATACTTCTATAAAGTAACACCCTCCTATTTCTTTGAACTCTGATTTGAAGAATACTAATAATACAGTTTAACCATGGAAATAATGCAACGTGGTTAAGTGACCACATTGAGAGACTGCTCCCATGCTGCCAGGCTTTAAATGGTAGCATATGAAACACTTACTTCTTTGTGCTGTCCAAGCAGGAGTATTATAGGCATGGCAATGTTCTTTTTTGAATTATAAAAAGAATTATCTTACTTAGTTGTATGTGCAAAATAACCACATCTATCTATGCAAAAACACATATTTGGTGAAATGACCAGAGTTGAAAAGTACTTGAAGAGGACGGTCAAGGAAATGCCACTGTGTTTTGGGTAGGAGGGACGGAAATATTAAAGAATCTAGCATTGAAGTTATATTGCTTTTAAATATTGGAATTGACTTTGGAATAAACCCTGTTGCATGGCAGTAGACAAAGACTTGCTGAACTAAATTACATGTCAGTACTAAAATGGAAGGTATTTGTGTTATGTGATGTGATGAAACGTTTGCCTACATTTTAGAAATAAGAAAAATGTGGAGATGCCTTTTGAATAACTAAATGACCATACTGATTTTTTTTTAATCTCCTCTAATTGCAAGAGACTTCAAAGCCCCCACATTTTACAAGTATGAGAACTCGCTTCCAGAGAGGTTAAATAAATTGCCAAGGTCATTGAGCTAGTTAATTGCATAGCCAGGATTTAAAATCTAGGTTTTCTGATTCTCGTTATTATGCTCTTTTTTTTTTCTTGTAAGATTTCTACTGTTGAATGTGTTTGGTTTCATAATTGTCAATGAAGCTTCAGTGGACACTGTAGAAAGCTACTTGAGACACTGAAATGTTTTCTTGGGGGAAAAAAAGATTTATGTCAATTCACAGGCATTGGCAATGTCACATGCTGCCACAGCCTTTTCTTGTGGGAGATAAATGGGACTAGGAAAATGAGAGAGCGCAGAAACAGGTCCTCTATCCCCAACTCCTCCACCTGCAATAATGTTTCCTTGGTCTCCAGCACTACAAAAGAATAACTGAAGTTGCTAGCTGCTAAGATAGATATTTTTCCTCCTATAGCCAAGCTTTTCAGTGAATACTTTTTCTCCCTGCAACTGACAGCATAGTCCCCCACCCCACATACCACATGCACACATACATACACACCGCCGCTGCCATTAAGAGTACCGCTTCCAGTTTCCAATTCTGTTACAGCTGTTGAGGCAAGAAGGTAAAACTTCAGCATTTTAGAATTTATTTATACTATTCCTAGCTAATTGTAGACTATAAAGCCAAAGAATCCCCACTTTCATGACTTTCATACCTATCTAAGCAAATGCAACAAGATAGGAAACTGAAGTGCGATATAACTCTTTAAAGATAGATGCACAAACCATTTTTGCAGGGATAATATATATATATAATATACTATATATAATATATAGCATATATCATATATGCTATATAAAATATATACTTATATATTATAGTATATATTATACATATATGTATATATAGTATATATTATACATATATGTATATATAGTATATATTATATAATACCTATTATAGTATAATATATAGTGTATGTGATGTATATATTCATGTCTGAGTAACTCAAGAGGCTCAACTGAGAAACCATTAAAATAAGTTTCAGAAATGCATTAGAAAGGATTTCTCACAGTTTTAGTAAGCTAATGACCTACTCTCCTGAGAGAGCTAGAATGTGAAGCGTTTCCCAAAATTACCTGACCTACAGTGAAATACATTTGGGAAACCCTGCTTGCAGTGATTCTGGAGCTCTGTCTAGTCATTTAAAGATGGATGACCTAGTGGGCATGTTTCCACATGGTGCATGCTATATATCAGTGTATGTGTGTTGATGCCAAAGAAGCTAAAATAAATTCGTGTCAAAATATTTATGGGCTTGATTGAAGTTGTTAGAGTATATAAAAAGAAAATAAAGCGACCACATGGTTTTCAGTTTTTAGATTCTTTCTGTCTTCTGACATGAGTGACAATCATAATCTTACATTCAAGCAGCTTACATGTTTATCATAGTGTGTTGTTGGATTTGATAAATAAAACTCTTGTGTTTGGGGTTGCTTTTTATTTTTGAAGCAACACCATATCGTTACCTTCAATCAGATTGTTAAAGAAATATATTTTCCTAGAATCACTTAGGTTTCAAAAAGCTCTTTAAGTTTTCTAGTTAATTAATCTTAATTAAAGCTAGATTGAGCCAATCCTTTTTGAGTAGGGAAAGCTCATTTCATTCATTGTGTGTAGTATGTTAACTCCTTGATTCCACTTTAAGTATCATGTGCTATACTGCATTTGACCCTATCTCTTGCAATGTTTAGAGCAGAGATATTTCCATGTCTGGTGATAGCTTCTTGTCAAGAGTATTTTCAGGTGATCAATTTAAAGATAACATCTCAGTAAATATTACTGCCATCTGGCATGTCATCTTTGTGAGGAATATATTGATACTCTCATAACTACTAAGCGCTCCTCACTGGGCTTGATTTAGCACACATCCTCATTTGAATGTATTCTGCATGGCATACTCTAGAAAATTCACTCAAATTCTATAAACCTGCATACATTCCATTAGTACTGCCTCTCAAAAATGCCCTGTAAGAAAAATAGGTTTTTGTATGAGATGCTTTTTGATGAGCATAACTTTCTAAATTTTGACACCCACTTAAGGGAAAGCAGATTGAGGACTGTTCATTGTTCTCTTGGATTGAAAAGTTCTGATGTTTAAGACACTATAATAGAAGAAAGGGTATTTGTTTCCCTGTTAATATTCTGTTACAAGTTTTCCACTTGATTTTCAAAACCCTAAATTGTTAGAATTTGTGAAAAGAAATAAAAACTCATTTTCACTGTGCCCAAGAAAGAAAAGAAAACATTTGGGTGGGTGTGAGTGCTGAGAATTGGAAGGGTCATGAATCCTTCCCTTGGGCAAACTATTAAACTGTGGCTATCTTCTCTAGAAGCCAATGGAAATGGTAACAGCAGTACTCAGTGTGTATGTGTGTATGTATGCCAACAGTCACCATAAACCAATAAAATGATCTATTTTCTCCTTATCCAAGGATTTCCTGCTGCAGATATTTACTGTATTCCGAATATTGATACGCCCAGAGATGTTTCCAAAGGACTGGACTGTTATGCGCTTGGTTGCTAACAAGTAAGACATTTAAGTTGATACTTGCAACTCAATGTATAGAGGAAGAAGAGAGTACAAAATGATCTTTTTCATTTGATCTCAAGTTTGAACTGGTGGTGGTGTGGTTTTTTTGCTTCTGAATTAAGTCTTTAAAAAAATTATCGACATTTGTTTTGAATTATCGTTTCCTTTGTATATATTAACATCATTCAAAATGTAAACAACATAATAGCATATGCATTGAGAAGCTCTATTCCCATTGACCCTCTACCCCTAGGCTATATAACCACTTATCTTTGTTTTTTACATATCCTTCTGGTGTTCCTTTATGCAGAGGCCAGCAGGTAGTGTCATATACATACCGTTCTGTACAATGCTCTTACTCTTAGAAATCCTGGCAGTCTTTCCAAATTAATAGATAGAAAGAAAGCTGTCTATCTATCTATCTATCTATTTATTTTTGAGATGGAGCTTCACTCTTGTTGCCCAGGTTTGAGTGCAATAGTGAAGTCTTGGCTTACTGCAACTTCCACCTCCCAGGTTCAAGCGATTCTCCTGCCTCGGCCTCTTGAGTAATGGGGATTACAGGCATGTGCCACCACGCCCTGCTAATTTTTGTATTTTTAGTAGAGATGGGGTTTCACCATGTGGGCCAGACTGGTCTTGAATTCCTGACCTCAGGTGATCTGCCCGCCTCAGCCTCCCAAAGTGCTGGGATTACAGGCATGAGCCACCGCGCCCAGCCGAAAGCTCTTATTGTTTTATGTATTTTCCTTTACAACTGAATAATATTCCACTTAATGGCCATACCATAGTTTATTTAACCAATGCTCTGTTACTAGACATTTGAGTCATTTCTGATTTTTCTTAATTCTTCTTAACAAAAGACATACATTAAGCATCTGCCATTTGCTCGACACTGGGAATAAGACATGACCCTTGAGTTGGACACATGGAGATTAAAGTTCTTTTTATTCACCCAATTGGTTTCGCCAATAGAGAGCTGAAAATATTGCTCTCAGGAAACTTCAGAACAAAATACAGGCATTTGGGAGGTTATTGACCAAAAGTTGATATTAGAATCTCTAGGAGATGATAAAGTTAGTTTATATTAAGCATATTCAGCACGATCTGAGAACAATACTAGAAGAGAGAGGAGCCAGGAAGAGATATTAGGGCAGTCGGAATGGCAGGGTCTGATCCCAGAGAAGACAGTGTCATGAATTTATCTGCTCTCTCTACTCCCTGTCTCCATAGTCTCGGGATACAGAATGGAAAAGCGCTCTAGGAAACTGGCCTGACCTTCACTTCCAAGCTTGTTATTTATTCTATTTCATTAGCTTTCTCACTCTCCAACCCCACATTTGCCTGCTTCCCCTTCTTCCTCTTTTCCAAATGCCAACTCCCTCATGCTCAGGATGAAGGTTGGATCCTCTAAGCATCTATCCATAGGCCACGGTCGCCCAGTGTTTTCTCCAGATGGCAAGCTTTGGTGGTGGCGAGAGCTGCAGGAATATGGAATTCAATTTTGATTATATATGCTCAATATGGCTTCTGCTGCAGTATACATTTATAGACTTGGAGGTGTTAAAATGATGTGTTAAAAACTTTGTGAAGCAACAAATAGTATAACATAGCATTTTATATTTTACATAAGTACAGAAGCAGCTTTTCCATTTTGAAGACTAATTGAGACTGCTAAAATAGCTCCCTTTAAAATTTAACATATTTAATTTGATATCTATGAGTAGAATGAAATATCTATTCATTTGGATGTCCACATGCTACAGATTTAGGTGGAAGTTTTTGCTCTTGCATCTGGCCGTATAACCGAAAAGCAAACATTCTGGGTACCAGGGAAGGGCTGTGAGGTGATCCAGGGAGCCAGATGGGAAGAGGTCCAAGTGGTGAACATCATCATCACTAGCATCAGTTCTCGGTCATTCTTCTGACTCATGTGCAGAGGCATATTTTGGATTGAATTAAAATTTCAGTGGTAGAAATTCACACTGAAAGTAACATTGACATTTTGTTCCTTACATACACATTTTCTGCTTAAGCTTGCTGAAAATTGTGACAACAGTGTGGCTTCTTGATATTAAATACTGCCTCTCTCTGCCCCATCTTTACTCCAATTATAAAGACTTTACGGTCACACAAGTGGATAGCAGTCTGAGAAGTATAGATTCTACTTTTGAGTAAACACACACTGTTTTAGAATTTTCATTTCCAGTGTTAACCAAATAGAAACATCATTTTGTTAGAGATGAGCTCTATGTAATACATTTAAACAGAAGGTTACTCCCATAGCAAACCCAAGAAAAGTGCCATCAGCTCTTGCTAAATGTGGTGATTTCATTCCATTGCCAACCATGTGAGTGCTGGTAGGAGCCTGGCACTGCCTCTCCAGTGGCATTGCCTGGTGGCTGCAAGTCCAACTCCATTCATGGACAGGACTCCAGGGTCTAGTGAGACCACTGCCAAGTTGGAGCAGCCAGTCTGCTGTATGCTCTTGCTCTTGCCTCTTCTTTCCTCTCCTCTCCTCGTTTAAGAGTCTCTAACCATTCTCCTCCATTCAAGTCATGAAAGCAGATGAGGTTTGCTCTGCTTCATAAGTGCAGTGTAGTCCAAAAATTAGCCCTCCACTATTTGTGCTTTATGGAAAATATTAACCTGTATAATACTGGTAGCAAAGTAGATTTCTGAAAGATGTCTAAGACATCTTAAATATGTTAAAGAGCATACACTCAGGAGAAAAGTTTCCGCTTGGCTAAACCACGTTGAAGCAAGTTGCAGCAGTTAAATCTACGTCTCTGAAGTTGACCACCTTTTCTTCCATAGTTTCAACTTTCTTAGACAAACAGTTCTTCAGGGCCTCTCAAAGGGGCATTTTAACCCAAACTCCCACTTTTATTAACACAGTCATGTGCCTAGCAAGTGGCTGAGGAGTCACCATTGCCCTACCCTTGAACTCAATTGAATTTGCTCATCTCTCAAAATGAATGTTCTTTTATGTGTCGATCCTTTCTGCCTGTGTTTTCAAGTAAATTAAATGCCTCCAACTTTCATCTATAAGCTGTGTTGTTCCAAATCTTGTAGCTTTCCTGCTTTATGTGACGCTGTGTCAGAGGCTGAGACCACATACCTGGTGATTTATGTGGTTCTTCGTTTTTTTCTACCTGCATCCCTAATATTGCATGACATATCAAGTGTGCCCTCTCACAGCTCTGCAAGGGCAAGAAGCATTTCTTCTCTTCCCTGCTTGCTGCAGAGCTGTCTCATGACCCCCCGTAAGTTCCTCGTAGATGTTTCTGATGAGAACAACTGCTCAATCTAAGAAAGAAGGAACATAAGGAGGATGAAAATTAAGTACCAAAAATACAGGACACTTTGAGACAAGCTTCTCTCCACCCCCTTCCCATACACATTGTGAAATAAAGTACAAAAATAAAGTCACAGCTTTATACATATTTCCAAGAAGAAAAATCTTATAACACGCTTGCTTACTGAGGAAAGTAAAAACTCCCTCTTTCTTCAGTTGACATTTCAGGTCTTTATTTTGGTTATCTTGTGTGCATGTTGGCCTCAAACATATCATACATTAACCAACTTGGGTTTTGAGATCTACGTAGCCAAAAAACAATTGGTTAAATCAAAGTTTCTTAGGACATCCATTCATTTACTGACCCATCTATTCAGCCAATGTTTTCCAGTGCCTAATGTGTAAATAAGTAGTATAAAGACAAAGAGCACAGGTCCATGAAAGTGTTATGAAATGAACATTGTTCTGGACTAGAATAGGAGGGACTTTCATGAAGGAGTGAAGCTTGAACTGAAAGCTAAGCAGGGGGTGAAAAACGGCGAAGGAAGAATGATTCTATCAGTAGGAATAGTAGATACAAAGGCCCTGTGGTCAGAGTAAATGTGGTACACTCGAAGAACTGAAAGACTGTTAGTATGGCTGAAATGTGAGGAGGGAAGGAACCAGTAAAGACGAGGTTGGTGGGGGAAGACGGAGCCTAGATATTGATATAGAGAGACCAAAGAGAAACCAGAAAGAACCGGTTAGGAACTGAAACTGAAGCCATCCAGGTAAGAGATGCTGATGATGGCTTGGACATCATTGGATAGCAATGAAGGTAACGAGAAGATTGGTTTGGAGATGAGGATGATAAGACTTGCAAGTGACTGGGTGTGGGTGGGAGAGAAGAAAAGTAATGGAAGATGTTCCTTAGATGCTTGGCCCAAGCAAAAGGATGAATTGTGGTGCCATTCACCTAGGTGGAAAATATGGAGAGAGGCGTAGCATTGGGGGTGAGAGGAGTGAAGAATGCCAAATTGAACATAAGTTTGAGGTGTGTTGGATATCCAAGTGGAGATGTAAAAGGGAAAGCTAGGCATGCTCGTGTGGAGCTCAGGGATGACGTTGGGGCTGGACATGTACATTTAGGCTCCTCAGCATGTGGTTAGGATTTGAAGCCTTGGAATTGAACAAGAGCACTGAGGAAGAAAGTATAGACTGAAAAGAGAAAAAGACAGGGCTGAGCCCCGGGGCATGCCAACATTTTAAAGGTCAAGAAGCGGAAAAGTATCCAGTGAAGAAGACTGAAAAAGAGCAGCCTGTGACGTAAGATGAGAACCAGCAGAGTGCGATATGCTGAGCAGAAAGCATTTCAAGGAGGAAGCAGTATCTAGAGTTGCTGGGAGGCTGGTGGTGATGTGGACAGACAATTGGTCCTGGGATTTGGCAGCATGGTAGATATTGGTGACCATGACAAGTGTTTCACTGGAGTGGTAAAAAGGAACACCTGATTAGAGTGACTTCAAGAGTGAACAGGAGTTGCGAAACTGAAAACAGTAATTACAGGAGGAGTTTTACTACCAAAGGGAGCAGAGAAACAGGGCTATATCTGGAAGGAGACGGGAGGACTGGGATTCTTTTTAGAATGTGGGTTATTACAGCAAGTTGAGTTACTAATAGAAATGGCCCTGTTAGTAAAAGACAGAAATATTGGTGCTAAAGAAAACAGGGATAATTAAAAGAACAATGTCCTTGGGCAAGCAGGGATGGGATTGCATGCAAGGTTGCTACGTATGCCTGCCCGAGAACTCTCTGCTACCTGTCCATGACAAGCTTGCACCTAAAAATAAATCACAGTATAAGCATGCAGTTTAATTAAACTGTTTTTTTTTTTTTTGTGATAAGACTTTTCTCAAGGCAGGAAGCTTCCCACACTTAGAGCAGCATTGATCTACTGCACACAAAGAAAGCTAGGAGCATTGACAGTTTATCCATAGTAACAGGAAGGAAGGCGGAATATGCATTACCGACCCTGAGTGGTGGAGTAGCTGATCTGCGTAGCATCCATTGACACAGCTTTGTTTTATTGTTTTGTTTTTGGCTTTTTTTATTAAGTGTAGTTGTCCTTAAAGGATTTTACTGTTCAGGGAGAGAATAGATATTTATTTTTTATCGAAACTATATATTACTATGCTGAATGTGCCAAACTTGAATAGATAGCAAATATTGGCACAAGAATTGCTTGCACAATTCATCTCCTCCAGGTGAGTTGTGAGGAGTTGGTAGAGAGAATGAATGCGTGAAGGAAAGGCTTTCTTAGGATTTAAGCCTAAAAGGTCAAAACAAAGGCTGTTGTCATATGAGTGATTTTCCACCATTACTGCCCAGTGGAGTACTGGTCAAAAGGGTTTGAAAAATCACTCCATGTAAATCCTTTTCCACTTTTTGCTTCATCCACACTGCGTGCCTCATTGACTGAAAGCAAAATCACTCCTTTCTCTGCTTCCCTACTTTGGCTGATTCTGTGCCCTCCACTTGGATCAGCTTTGCCTGTCTAATTTCAGTCTGTTCAAAATAGCTATAAGGAAAATTAAAAGTTTTACAAGCTTCACATTTTAGAGTCACCTAAAATGGCAAATCAGTATAACAAAGCATAGACTCAAATGTTGTCATGAGGCTACAGTCATTTAACACACACTTACTAGTCTCTGCCCTTGTGGATGCAGTGGTAAACAGGGCCAAATTCCCAGATGCTATTGCTCTCTAAGTTCCAGCCCTTAATCTTCTCTTCGTGTGTAACACCAGTCCTCAGAATAAGGATGACTACGTGCATCAGAATCGCCTGGTTGGGCCTGGATGCAAACCACCCAAGCCATAGGTAGTGAGGTCTTAAGCATCCTTTGGTTGATTTTCATGCATGCTGAAGTTTGAGAACCACTAGTTTAGATGCATTCCCACATTGGTTATCCAGGAATTTCTTCTCCCCTGCATGTCTTTGTGTTGATTTCTGCTGCCCCAATTAATCCACCAGGTTGTAGGGAAATTGTTGGACCATAGATTTAGATTTCCTTAGTTTTTCATTGTATAAACATCAATATTGTCAAGACTCAATTTATCCACAAAGGTGTTTCGCTCAGTCCATGTATGATTTTTGGAGATGGGCTTATGCTTGAGCAGATTATGAAACTGGAATAATTTTCAAACAAAAAAACAAATTATGGGAGATAAGCTTTCCCAGGTGAGAGGGAGAGGGAGAAATAAGGTTACTTAAAGTTATTTCTTAAGCTCAAAATGAGATGGCAACTGGAAAACCATAAAGCAATAACTTTGATTCCCTGTATACTAGTTTCTCTTTTACACATAAGTTTTATCATGCTGTTCCTGTAGATTATGATTGTCAAAAATGATCCTAGTGCATCCATTGATGTGGCAGAAATCAGTAATTTGGGCCAGGCACTGTGGGGCCGAAGCTGGCAGATCACTTGAGGTCAAGAGTTTGAGACCACCCTGGCCAACATGGTGAAATCCCATCTCTATTAAAAATACAAACATTAACTGGGCGCAGTGGTGGTTGCCTGTAATTGTAGCTACTTGAAAGGCTGAGGTAAGAGAATCACTTGAACCCGGGAGGTGGAGGTTGCAGTGAGATGAGATCAGGCCACTGCACTCCAGCCTGGGTGACACCATCTGGAAAGAAAGAGGAAAAGAAAGAAGGGAGGGAGGGAAGGAGGAAGGGAGGGAAAGAAAGAAATAAGAAAAAGAAAGAAGGAAAGAGAGAAAGAGAGGGAGGGAGGAAGGAAGGAAGGAAAGAAGGAAGGGAGGGAGGAAGGTAAGGAAGAAAGGGGAGAGAGGGAGGGAGGGAGGGAAAGAAAGAGAGAAAGAAAGAAAAGAAAGAGAAAGAGGAAGAAATTAGCAATTCGGCCATTTGTGGTAGAAGATTGAAAATCTTTTTTGACTATTGAGTTGGAGCACTGAGATTTTTAATACTCCATACTGAAATATTTAATACTCCATATTTTTTCTGTGTTTGGGATCTACCATATAAACAACAATTTGGTAACCCTTGCCATAGAATAACCTCTCTGTCCTTTGGAAAATTGAGTTTGTTACCAACTTTCTGTGACATTTGGCCTGATAGTCTAAATTTCAGATACTGTCATATTTCACTAACACCAGAGTGAAAGAATGAAACCAGAGAAGCCACGTAGTTTTGGATAAATTGAAATGAGTAAAGAAAGGTCCCTAAACTCCACAGGTATCTACTAAAATGAAGGAGCAATAAGCCCTGGCTGGCTTTGGGACCTGTGTGTCAGGAAATGGCCTCAGTGACGAGTTACCACAGAAAGCTCTGGGAACTCTTGGCAGCTTGGGTGAATGTTATAGGTATGAAAGAAAAGCATTTCAATCGTCATTTTAAGGTCTTTCTAGCCTTGGGCAGTCATATTTTTGGAAGCCCTACTTCTATCAAACATTAAATAGACCCACATGCCACATTAGATATAATTTTGCTGAAGAAAAAAATTAAAAGTACTTTTTATATTTGCTTCTTACTCATTAGCTTACTAAGTAAAATAATTTAATTTTGATTGGCTGTGATTTCTCAGCATTTGTGTATACTATATTTAGGAATTATAAAATTATAAAAAGTAATCAATAATTTTAAATTGCATAAATATTAAAATTGGCAATTAATGAAAGTCATCGTGTCACTTTCTGTGAACATGTAATTATTCATCATTTTTACTTTTTATTTTGCAGTTTCAGTTTGGTTTCATAACATTCTTTCAGGTCTCAAAGTTTTCCAGAGTCCCTGAAAGGCTCACAGGCCCTATGCCCTGTGCCTCTTTCTGCCTAATGGTAAAGCAACCCTGGTAAGAGGGTGTGGTGTTAAATCTAGAAATAAGAACTGCAGGACCCCTATGAAAGAGGTCCCATACAAATCTGCCTAAAATTTCAGAAGTTGGGAGAATGGTGAAGCAGAATTTGCAGGAATGTTATTTCTGACTTGGGCCGCTCCAGAGCCTAGTTCTTCCACAGGTGGTTGCAAACCAACAGCATTAGCATCCACTAGAGCTTGTTAGAAATGCAGAATCTCTAGTCCCACTCCAGGGTTGCTGGATCATCTGCACTTTAACTAGATAACCAGGTACCTGTTAAAGTTTGAGAAGCACTGCTGTAAGGTAGAGCAGTGGTTCTCAGCTTTGGGTACACCATAGGAATCACTTGGGAGCTTTGACAGTCCTGATGTTCTGGTTGTAGCCCAGAGCAATCATTAGTCTCTGGGGATGTGATCCAGACATCCATATTTTAAAAGCTCCCTGGTGACTCTAGGGCACAGGGTAGGTTGAGAGCCACTGTTCTAGAGTAAGGCCACAGAGGTTCCATGTTGTTTACCAGCAAGTGTACTTCAGAAAGCCACAAATATTTATTCTTTGTTTGGGATCCACTATGTAAACAACAATTTGGTAAACCTTGCCCTGGAATAACCTCTCTCTCCCTTGGAAAATTGAGTTTATTTCCTTCTTTCTGTGACATTTGGCCTGGTAGTCTAAATTCAGATATGGCATATTTCACTAAACCAGAGGTATTGTGTCTGAACATCAATTTAAGCTGAAACTGTGGGCCACAAGGTGATTTTTAATGTAAAACTCAGGTGTAGGGGGACTGTGTGTATTTCTCTGTTGAACATCAAAGCAGAAAGTTTGTGCTTATAACTACATGTTAAGGATACAGGTTTTTCTTCTTTAAATTTAGAAGTCCAATGATCTTATTAGATGCTAGGCAAGAACAACTTCCTTGCCTGATAGCCTTTCATTTTCTGATGATTCAGTTTCACTTTCTTATAGTAAAACTTAAGTAAAATACTTTGGAACATCAATGATGTCTTCAATTATTATTGGTTTCTCCAGTGTCTTTGGGAAATTGCCACATTATACCATCATTGGCAGGTGATGTATCTCTTTGAAATGACTTTCACTGATGATATCTGCCATTTAGGGGACTGAAGAAACCACAAGACTTCTCAATCTTGTAGGTTTTTCTTATAGCTAAATTTCATAGTAAGATTCACTGAAAGGTGCACATGACATATGTAAAATGCACACGCATGTAACATTGCCTGTTCATGGTAGAGTGGGTGCCCATGAAATTGTGGTTGTTTTTCCTTTTCTTTACCTTGAACTTCCACATTGAACCATCAACCTACCCTTGTTAATGTTTCCCTATCCCACCAGAAAGCTGTAATAGTGAGTTTCCCAGCAAATAACAATAATGAATGTTTATATATTTCAAAGACTATATTTTTCTAATTAGTAAATATAATCTCTGTTAGCAAGATAACCAAGGTACAAAGTTGATAGTGTATTTTGCTTTCTTTTGTTTTGTTTTTCATTTTACCTAACATGACATAACTACATCCTTCAATACCAAATCCCATGAAGAAAAGTGAGGCTTTATCACATCATAGCACTCATTACACTTGCATCTCAGAAAAGGCAAAAGAAATTTTAAATATCAACAATGTATATATTGGTGCTCAGTTATTAGTAGCTCAGGGGGTGGCTTATCTTGCTTCAGTATAATGCTGTATTAAACATTAAGTAAACCAACTGGAAATACATTCAATTTTAAATATTTATCCTCTGGTTGTAAAAATTAGCAGATTTTGAACAAATTGCAAAGCTCTAGAACGAACCAAGAATGCTCACCAAATCCTTTTTTTTTTTTATCTCCCCAGTGAGCTACCTGTGCTATATTTGTTCCCTCAGTCAGGCTTTTTCTGATTTCTCCTGCCCTGGAGATGGCCCTTTCTCTGAATGTCTCTAACACTCTGTCGGTTTCACACAGCTTAGCACTGGGTTATAGACAATTTCACAGTCTGTAATTGTTTCTTTAGTGGAAATCTTGTCACCCTGACAGAGGGAAACTGCCTTCTATAGCTTTTGCATGCCCTCTAACACTTTAAACAGGGGAGAACAGAGAGAAGGCTAAATAAATTCAATATATTCTATTATTTTTTCCTATCCATTTTGTCTTTGGGCTCCATTTTTCCTCTGTGTTTAAAAAAGTGTGGTCTTCTTTTATGATCATCAGAATGAAGTGTTCCTGTAATCCTAGCACTTAGGCAGGAGGATAGCTTGAGGCCAGGAGTTCAAGACCAGCCTGGTCAACATAGGGAGACCCCTGTCTCACAAAACCTGAAAAAACACTTAGCTGGGCCCAGCAGCATGTGCCTGTAGTCCCAGCTATTTGGAAGGCTGAATCAAGAGGATCACTTGAGCCCAGGAGTTCAAGGCTGCAGTGAGCTATGATCAAGCCACTGCATTCCAGCCTGGGCAACAGAGTAAGATCCTGTCTCAAAACCAAATAAATATGGAATGTTATGTTTGTAGTAAATCATTTTGTTTTGTTTGGAAATTAATAAAAAACATTACAAAACATCAAGATAATAATGTATTACTGTCTGAGTCATATGAATTTCATAGATGTTTCTGTGTATCAGTTTACAAAGGACCTGACTTCAGTGATAGATTTCTTCCCCTTTTTTTTGCCTGGTATCTCTTTTTTATTTCAAATATGAATTATTTAATATTGCTCCAAATGCCTACTGAAGAAGACTTTATTTTAATATCTTTTTATTCTTGTATACTAAATTATTTTCACTAATATGAAGTTTTCACCTTGACATTTCCTTTTTTATCACTAGTGTTATCATTACAACAGTTCTGTACCTCTCGGATGCACTTCGTAAGAACTTCTTAAATGAAAACTTTGATTATAAGGTAAGCATTCATTTAGCTGACTCTCCTGCTTGGGCTAAAATAATTGCATTGTATTATAGGAAATTACCTAACATTTTCTTGGGCCATATTAGTTTTAACTATGAATAATAATAAAACAGTTTTCATTATGTTTGTGAACAGATGAAGGCTGTAATAATGCTTATCAACCTGGGAAATCATAGTGCCTAAAAGGAGATGGTTTTTTATTGTTACTATAAATTTTAATTCCTGCTCTTTTCTATATGATCCCTGTTTGTGACAAAGGGGACTTTGAACATAATTTTTTTACTTTTTAGAAATGGAGTTTATATGAAGAAAACATTTACAAAGTTAACTCTTTAGTTTCTTATTTCTCTGTCTTCCCATTTTTTAGAATGAATAAATGAGAAGAAAAAAATGAAACACTGGTAGGATTGTTTAAGGCAGAACCCTCTGTATATCTATAACATAATGTGATATGCCTGGGTGCCTACAAATTCTTGGTATACCATTTTTCAAATAGCAAATGATAAATGTCAAACAAAGATGAGCAGTGCCTATCTTGGCTTTCTTTCCTAAATGATTGTTCTTTGTTATTGGCATCTTTGTTTCTTATTCTGTTTTCGATAACATTTTTCATATTAAACATTTTTATAAAATTTTCTTATTGGAAAATAAGAAAATACCAAAAATCACAAATAAAAGGAATTTTAATAGTTACATAATATTTGTCTATATTATAGCTTATAGTATATCAAAACCTCATATTTCATTCTTATAAATTACTCATTTTATATGCATGCTTATAAAATAAATCTTTGCATATATCCCTAATTATTTCTTTTGTTCTTTTTTTGTTTCTGGGTTTTTTTTCTTTTCTTTTCTTTTTTTGAGATGGAGTCCTACTCTGTTGCCCAGGCTGGAGTGCAGTGGAGTGATCTCAGCTCACTGCACCGTCCGCCTCCCAGGTTCAAGCAGTTCTCTTGCCTCAGTCTCTCAAGTAGCTGGGATTATAGGCAAATACCACCATGCCCAGCTAATTTTTTTTTGTATTTTTAGTAGAGAGGGGGTTTTGCCATGTTGGCCAGGCTGGTGTCAAACTTCTGACCTTAGGTAATCTGCCTGCCTCAGCCTCCCAAAGTGCTGGGATTACAGGCATGAGACTGTGCCTGGACCTTAAGTATTTCTTTAGATAAATATTTATTAGTGGAATTGTTGAGTGAAAGGTTATACCAATTATATTTGATTGCCTGTTTTCCTGCAGTTACACCAACACTGGAAGATATTTTTTTCTTGACAGATAAAGAGAAAAATCCTGTTTGCTTTAATTTGCATTTCTCACTAGTTATTACTTACTGACTAGTTACAAGTTATTGACCAAAATTCATAATTTTGTGAATTTTATGTTCTTGACTTTTATTCATTATTTTGCTTAGGGTTTTATTATATTCTTTATTTGTATAAGCTCTTCATCTATAACAGATATTAATTCTGTGTCATATTTCTCCGGGTTTGTTATTTGTCTTTAGTTTTACATGGTATCAGAGGAGAAGTATTTCCTTCCATTATGTCCTTTATTTATTTATTTAGCTAAGTTTATTTCAGGGAACTTTATTCAGATCTCTTTCTGATTCTGTTTTTTGGTATAAGAACACTTAAAAGATTTGTCTGGGCAGGGAATTTTTATATAATGTCTGAATTTAAAGCAATTCGCCTATCTGAAGAAGTGTATGCATTTTTTACAGGTTGTACATTAAAAGGAGTTCCAAAAATGAACTCACAGGAATAAAGAAATCCATCTTATAATATATCCTCTTGGAGATTCTCAGACATATTACAAGAGGAACCACACACCTACCATTTAGCATATACCAAAATGCTTGTGAAACCTGGAATATACCTTTGGAGTAATATATACCTAGATATTAATGGTATTATTTATTTAGTTCTTTGTTATAGAAAATGTCAAGCATATGTAAAAGTAGAGAGAATAGTATAATGAACACCTATGACGGTTCAACTGTTATCAACTCAGGGTCAATCTTACTTCAGCTATACCCTCATCGCCTTACCAGTTTGGAAGCAAATGCAAAATACTGTGTCACTTCATTTGTCAATATGTTTGTAACACCATAGTATTGAAATATCTTGTTCTTGTTTTAGATCTGGGATTCCTACTTTTACCTTGCAGTCATTTTTATAAACCAGTTGTGTCTGCAGTTAGAGATGTTCACACCTTCCAAGAAGAAAAAGGTGTTAGAAAAGTAAGTATCAATGTATAAATCAGGTGAGAAATGTTGCCTCTTAAAGAGTATTTAGTTCAAATGATTCACAAACCAGAATGGCCATAACTGGAAATCACACAGTGAAGAACCAGTGACCAAGAGGTCAAGAAGCAATCTTTTCTGGACGCTGTGATATTTTAAACATGTTTGCACATTGTTTTGACCTGGCTCTTTCAGGATTCAAAATTTCTGTAGATGCAAAAAATTATGAAACACATCTATTTTACTAAAAGGTTTACATAACGATTTGACTTAGAGGCATCATGAAATGTATATTAAACATCTTTAATTAAAAACTCCTTACCTTTTAATTCAGAATGACAGCTTGTATCCTAAAGACACACAAATACTTCTTTGTTCTGGAGGTGTTGTATCAGGTTTGTTTTTTTTTTTTTCTATTTCAGATATGGTGACATGCGGGTAACAATGGGTTGTGAAATTTTCAGCATGTGGCAAAACCTAGGTAAGTGAAGAAAAGAGAAGCCACATCCACTATACAGCTTGTCACTGTACTTTGAAGTGTACAGCTGAAGAAAGGCAATTTACCAATGACAGCATTTGAAACCAAATGTCTAAATCAATAAACATCAGTAGAAAGTAATTGACACTTTGGCATTGAAGACGTTTACAACTAATTCTTTAAATTGGTCTCTAAAAAAGGTCACCTTACCTTTGTGTGTTTCATTTGTTAATTAATGATAAAATTTTATCATCTAGCATTCCTTTAACATTACACATATTATTTCCAGCAATGAGGTAATCTTTCAGAATTTGAAACTGTAACAACTCAAAATTTCTAGAACTCTGAATTGAAACTGTGAATCATAATAAATTTAGGTTAAACTTCATGAAACGTTGACTTGAACGTCACTACTCTTAAAAACCTGAAACCATTGTCCTATATATAAGGAGTATAGCCAAGGGATTTTAAAAGCATCTGCAGTTGCTAAGAAACTGTTGGATACAATTGTGTTAATCTGCCATAGCAGATAGAGTATATTATCCCAGAAAATTGTTGGTACAGATCTGGTTGCATAGGAAACAATAATATTTGGGAAACAAATTGTTTTAAAATTCATTGGCATGGGGTCCCTTTCTAGAGATTTATAACTTATTTTATTTGGTATATTAAGTATGCTGATTTTTAGTATTCATTTACTATTACTGCATCTTAATTCTCCTCTTTGATTTATTAAAGTGATTGACCTATTTGAGTTGAATATGTAATGACCTGAAAGTATCCTTTCTCTTGGGCTCATCCAAGCACAACTTGAAGATGGAAAGATTTATTTTCTGTGAATGAAAATAGAACCATTGTTGTTTTACTTCCACTCATGTTACAGACTGATTTTTGACCAGGATCATAATAGGGTTATTTTTTTTTAATAGGTTATGTATATCCCTCAAGTATACATAGCAACTTGAGGGAGCCTTGTTATATATAATTAAACCTGGTGTTAAGTGGTTGCTGATGATTTTAAAAAAAAAAAAAAAAAATGATGCTGGGAGCAATGGCTCACACCTGTAATCTCAGCACTTTGGGGGCCAGGGGCAGGCAGATCACTTGAGGTCAGGAGTTCGAGACTAGCCTAGCCAACATGGTGAAACCCTGTCTTTACTAAAAATACAAAAATTAGCTGGGCGTGGTGGTGGGCGCCTGTGATCTCAGCTGCTTGGGAGGCTGAGGCAGGAGAGTCACTTGAACCTGGGAGGTGGGGGTTGCAGTAAACCAAGATCACTCCACTATACTCCAGCCTGGGCAATAGAGTGAGAATCTGACTCTAAAAAAAAAAAAAAAAAAAAAAAAATGAGAACATCTTGAAAACAACCTCCAACCTCCAACTATGTAAGGCCAACCAGAAGATATCATGATCTGTCTTTAGATACAGATCAAAAATAGTTTTCTTATTTGGAGACTGCTCTTCTTAGTCTTCAGGTTTTATTGATTCTTTGTGTCCTTACTTTTTCAAAAGAAGATCAAGGCCCTTGTAGTGTCCATATTGCCTTTGACATTAATTTAGCAAGATGTTTTTGAAAGAATGCTGCATTGAATCTGTTTGACTGCGGTTGTGATTGTCTAAGCTCTTTTCTGGGCTCAATTTATGAGACCAGGACAGATTCGGTTGGGTTACTAGAATGTTAAAAAAAAAACATGGCCAGTTCCTGTTCTAGATACTTGTCAGCTTTGCCATCTATGGTTATTTCCACATAAATCTATATCCAAAACATAACAGCTATGCACTTAGACCCATGACCCTTGGGCTGCTAAATAAAGCTGTCACTTTTAATCTCCCTAAACATGTCATTGTATACTTCATAAACTTTCATCCTCTATTTTGTCTTTCTTCTAAAATGAAACTATTTCTGCCTCTCTGGTTTTTATGTTAAATTTTTTCTCTTTTGTCTGAGATCTAGAGAATATGGAAAACTTCTGAAGCATATCAATCCCTATATTGCAGTATTTTGTCACACTCTAGCATCAGCATACTTGGAAGCTTGTAAGAAATGCAAAATCTCTCGCTCTACCTTAGACCTACTGAAACAGAATCTCTGGGATTGGGGCACAGCAATCTGTCTTAGTGAGTTCTCCAGGTGATTCTTATGTACTTAGCTAAAAACTGAAAAGCACTGCTTTAGTTTGTCCTCTTTCTTTGTTGTTCCAGCCCTAAAGACTAGCTCAGCACAATCCTGGGACTCTGTTAGAAAAGGCACCTCCCCTCCAGCCTGGCAATAGAGTGAGACTCAGTCTCAAAAAAAAAAGTTTCCTCCCTTATACTTGACTTACAGATTCCCAGCATGACAGCATGACATGGTTCAGGCATAAGGTCAGTGTAAATTTTCACTTCATTCCTTGGTTGCTGCATTATTTCCCTAGAGTTGTGTCCTGACTGCAGAGACTTCCCAAATATTAGGTGAATTTTAAAGTTTGTTGCTATTGTATGATAGCTAGAATTAGAAAATATTCAGAAATGATAAAGCCTCTCTTCCAACATATATTTTTATAAAATGAGAAGAAGAATTAAGTATTCAGGGTGATTTTTTGATACCCTTATAGGCCTTAAATCAGCTTGTTACTTAGGAATATCAAAATGCATTAGTTATCATTTGGTTTACTTATAAATATGGCATGTTGAGAATTTGAATGCTAAAAGAGAATTTAGGTAATTATAAATTTGCCATGTTTTAATGTAACAATTCATATGACTAAGTTTATGAAGCACTGGCTATATGCAAGTGTTTTGGAGGGCATAAGAAAAAATGGTCCACACCCGTTAAAATCTTAATTTTAAAATCTTATATTTTAAACTTTTTGCCCAATTTAATTGGAACTATGAGAAAGCTTGACAAAGACAATATCATCATGTTTTAATAAAGCTAATAAGCTTTTATGAATTCATAAATCAGTATCATATATATATATATATATATATATTTTTTTTTTTTTTTTGATTTTTGGTCTGAAACCCAGGCTGGAGTGCAGTGGCACAATCTCGGCTCACTGCAATCTCCACCTCTTGGGTCCTGGTTCAAGCAGTTCTCCTACCTCAGCCCCCTAAGCAGCTGGGATTACAGGCACGAGCCACCATGCCCAGCTCATTTTTGTATTTTTTAGTAGAGATGGGGTTTCACCATGTTGGCCAGTCTGGTCTTGAACTCCTGACCTTGTGATCCGCCCGCCTCGACCTCCCAAAGTGCTGGGATTACAGGCATGAGCCACTGTGCCCAGGCAATATCCTCAATATTTTTAATAGATACAAAACGCACCAACTTTTAGAAACTAGGATGAAGGGAGGAAATGCCCAAGGACAGTTAATATACTTTTATCCACTTGAAACTGCCTAGTTGATCTAATTTAGAAATGCACATTTTACTGGATAATACTTTTACATCAGATTTGGTCATTGATCTTTACCTCAGAAGTTAAATTCTTCCATATGCTAGAAACATGTTGTTTTTTTCCATTCCACTGACGACGGTGGGGGGGAAGACACATGTACTTCAGTGACTTGTCAGTTTTTAAACTAAAAGCTGTAGTATTTTAAAATCTGATCGTTATATCCCTTTGCAACCTGTGAGCAATCTTTCAACCCTATGAGACCTAGAACTGCTTAGTTTTCAGCGTTATTTTTAACCATTAATCATCTGACTAATAGACATTTAGTTGTGTGTGCTTAATATATTTTATAATTCTAAAATTACATAACAACTTATCTGTAGTATTAAAAGTGCTTTTATAATGATTATTTACATACAGAAAGTTTAACCTTTGTTCTGAATAAGTAAATATTTGAATCCTTTAGTATATTTGTAGCTCATACAACTGGGAGAAGCGAATTCTAAATTCTCTTCTGCTCTCCCCTCAGTCTTGGAGTTTTTGCAAGCAGGGCCATGAGCACCCATTTTTATGTCAACAGGAATGAATCCATGGCTCTGCTAGTTCATGCTTCAGCCCTAGTTCTGTGAAGTCTGGTTTGGAACATAGAAACAAAATCAAAAGGTTTTGTTGTCTAAAGTTTAAAAAAAAATTCCACAGGCCAACAAGGCAAGGTTTCTTTTCTTTCCCGTGAGACAGCAGTGGTTCCTGGGGACAGAAAGGCTTTGAGCTCTTGCCTGGAACTTTGAGTCATGCTGCCTATCTCCAGTGCATACAGAGGACTGAACACATCATGCCACTCATATAATTAAAATTTAGTTTTAAAGTATTTTTAAATTGTAGTAAAATACATATAAAATGTACATGTTGGCTGGGTGTGGTGGCTCACACTTGTAATCCCAGCACTTTGGGAGGCTGAGGCGGGTGGATCACATGAGGTCAGGAGTTTAAGATCAGCCTGGCAAACATGATGAAACTCTGTTCCTACTAAAAATATAAAAATTAGCTGAGTATGGTGGCATATGCCTGTAATCCTAGCTACTTGTGAGGCTGAGGCAGGAGAATCACTTGAACCTGGGAGGCAGAAGTTGCAGTGAGCCAGGATTGCACCATTACACCCCAGTATGGGGGATACAGCAAGACTCTGTCTCAAAAACGAAAATAAAAGTAAAAGTACATCTTAACCATTTTTCATGGCACAGCTCAGTGATATTAAGATATTAAGTATATTCACATTGCAATGCAACTATCACTACCATCCATCTCTAGAACTCTTTTCATCTTGTAAAACTGAAACTCTATACCCAATTAACAATAACTTCCCATTCCCCTGTCTCCCCAGCCCTGGTACCACCATTCTACTTTCTGTCTGTATGAATTTAACTACTTTGGGTACCTCACATAAGTGGAATCATACAGAATTTGTCCTTTTGTAACTGGCTTATTTTACTTAGCAGATCATCCTCAAGATTCATTCATGTTGTAATGTATCCAAATTTTCCTTTTTAAGGCCGAATAATAAGCTGTTGTATGGATATACCACATTTTCTTTATTCATTCATTCCTCAGTGAACATTTGGGTTGCTTTTGCCTTTTGTCTATTGTGAATCATGCTGCTATGAAAGTGAGCGTACAAATACTCTGAGATCTGGCTTTCACTACTTTTGGGTATATAGCCAGAAGTGAAATTGCTGGATCATATGGTAATTCTATTGTTATTTTTTTTGAGGGAACTCCCCCCTCCCCACTGTTATCCATAGCTGCTGTAACATTTTACATTCTCACCAACAGAGCACACACATTCTAGTTTCCCCATTTTCTCTCCAGCATTTGTCATTTCCTGATTTTTTGATAGTGATCATCCTAATGGATGTGAGGTGGTATCTCATTGTGGTTTTGGTGAAATAATTTCTTTCTGGAGCATAGAGGCCAACTAGTAATAAGTAAACACCTTTTCTTAAATATGATATTCCTCAGCAGTTTCATTTTCTAAGTTGAAGGACTAAAAAATGTGTTATCAAGAGCTGTGGTGGGGGAAGTCAAATATTTTCCCCCAAAACTTTACCCATCTGTGGGTAAAATGTTACAGCAGCTATGGATAACAGTGGGGAGGGGGGAGTTCCCTCAAAAAAAATAACAATAGAATTACCATATGATCCAGCAATCCTACTTCCAAGAACAGAGAAAAAGGTTAGTCTTTACCAGTATGTTCCAGCTTTGGCTTTTATCTTTCTTGAAGGTTAAGTTTTTCTATTTTAAAATGAACTAACATTCTTACTAAATATAAAGTGGGCTCTTTGTTCCACATTTGCAAACACAGTCTCTTGTAACTGCTGTAGAAAAAAAATCAATACTTTCCTTGCAGGCTGCTCTGTGTGCATAAATATAAAACTCCAGCAGCCCAAGTAGCAGGTGCCCTAAATACTTCAAAACAAGACCATGTGGCCAACAATTAGAGATGGAGAAAGTATACTAAATCCGTGGTTTAAAAAGAAATCATTTAAATGAAGTTTATTTTGCTGTTGCTGTACATAGTTCAAAATTGCTTTGCTGGTTCAGTAGGAATTAATTTTCTGTGGTTGGAGAGCCTGTTCAGGTTTGCAGATTCCATGTTCCAAAAGTGTGTTTTCAGCAAATAAGGCTATTCTCATGCATTCCTGCACAATGACTTAAATATAGGTGTGGCTTCTCTGACCTTCTTACTGTTAATGGAAAAATCAGGCTACAGAATGTAGTATATGGACCTTGTTTGAATTGTGATTGTAAGAAACCAGCTATAAATGACATATTTTAAAACTATCAAAGGAAATTTTAATATAGGCTGGGTTTTAAATTAATTTAAGGAATTATTATTTGTCTTTGTTAAGTGTGATAAAGGCATTCTGAATCTGTATTTGTAAGAAGTCCTATCTGTTAAAAATGCTTAATGATGTGTGTACAAGTAGACTTATACAATGTCTCAGACCTGCTTTAAAGTACTCTAGAAAAAGAAATAGTTGATGTCTTAGGTAAAATGAGGACAAGAGTTTTGATAGTTATTGAAGCCAGATGATGTATATATGGGAATTTCTTTCATTTTTAACTATTTTCTCTAGTTTTATGTACCTTTGAAATTTTTCATAGTAAAAACAAAATTTTTCAGAAGAAAATTTGATCATATCCATAAGTGGAAGAGATTTTTTTTAAAAGATTCAAAAGTACTCATACAAATGCATGCTAATATGGTCTTTATTAGAAAGGCCAAGAGATGCCAGGCTACAAAACGACTAAGATAGTAACATAGAAGCTCTGAATCTCATCTACCAACTCAAGCATGGGAGAACTATTCAGGCTGCCAGGAAATGTATTTTCATTTTGTATTTCCTCTCTCTTCCATCCTCCTTTTCCCACACACACCCAAAAGCTGTGCAGCGGTTCATGTCTTACACAGTGTCAAGGCAGCAGAGAGGGCACAGCTGGGGCTCTGCTGGGGCACAGGCTCTGTGGCTGGACTTTGAGTCCCTGTGGCCATCTCCTGGGGCAGGGTTATGGAACAAATGTAAGACCTGTTCATCTCAGGGCTTGTGAGCCTTTGTCCCAACAGAAATTTTCTGCCTCCTTTTCTCTTTCTACCCCCTCAGTTCCCAGGACATCTTAATAAGATGTTCAGTGGGTTTAGGCTATTTTAAATGACAGTAAGAGTGATTTGAGTTCAGGTTGCATCAGTTTTCTACCCTGACAAAAATAATTGAGTGAAGGAATTGCAACTGATAGCTGCTAGTTACCAGCTGGAATTGTATATGTTGATAGAATGAGGAAAATACAGGGAGAGCAATGAATTTATATTTCATTGAGTTTGTCAGTCTTGAAAGCATTTATTCTTTTGGATGTAAATATACAATTAGATTAATAGAAAAGTTTCTTTTGAGGTGTTCTTGCTCTGATGAGGAAAACTAAGCAGTCCTTTGGGAAAAACAAAGGAAGATCTAGGTCAAAAATAAAGGTGGGAATGTAAAAGGAGTTATGAGCCAAGTTTCTTTCATATATAATGGGTATGGATTAATAATTTAGAGATAGTGATGATACGGCTCCAATGAATGGAAGAACACCAGGCTTTTTGGTCTTGCGCCAATGTAGATAAAATGACACAGATACACGTGGAGTGGTTTTAAGGAGCAAAAGGTTTAATAGGTAAGAAAGAAGAAAAAAGAAAACAGCTCCCCTGTACAGAGACAGAGGGGGGAGGCTTGAAACAAAGACAGACCCCATGAGCAGCAGGAAAATGGTTGGTTATATCAGAGGCTAGAGGAGGCAGTGTTTGATTTGCATGGGCCCAGGGTATTGGTTTGACCAGGTGTGTCATTCACATAGCCCATGAAAAACCTGGCCCTCCCACCTTAGTTCTTTAATATGCAAATGTGGGTTGCCATGATGTTCTGAACACATGGTGTTATCCAGAGGTGGCCATGACACTTGGCACAGGTAGTGACAAGGAGAAGGCAGGAATTGCCATATTTGCCATGTCAGATGGGCCTGGTTTTTAATTGCTGGCATTTGCATATCAAAGCTTGCCAGCCTGGCTCTTTAAGCCACCTTTTCTGTTAGAGAAGAAATGTTTTGGGCAGTTGTTTTAATTACAAGAAAATGTTCACCAATAACCTTTACCATTACTATCTGCCTAAAAGTTATTTCTTAATAACTCATGTATTACTTCCCCTTTAAAGAGAAGTAAACCTCACTGCTCTTAGAGGGTGTTGGATGATGATTCTTTCTGGCTGCTTCCTGTTGAAAAGGGGTGTCATGTAGGGGAACAGCAGTTGGGCCTTCTCATGAGGCTGATTTAAGGGTTTTGGGAAGAATGGGGTAACTATGTTTGGCTTTGTTCGTAGCACAACTCCAGTGTTTGGAGTTTGATTACCTTTAGGCTAGAAAAGATAAATTTTACAAGAAGGTTTAACATAGAGGGTTAGAATATGAGCATGAAGATTACCACCATTAGTGGGAGTCCTATAGACCATAACTGACACCTGTTTGTTACACCAATGGATGGCAAAACTTGTTTGCCTTTACTAGATGTCACTGTACATTACCAGAAACATTAATATAAAAGTAACATTTTTCTGGAGGAAAAGCATGTATTTCCCCCTTGACTTGCCATTAGAGAGTAACTTTAGGCTTAGGCTATTTTTATAACTTGAAAGCTGATTGGGAGAGATATGTTATTGGTTTGCTAAAATAACTTTAGCATTAATTTTGATAATTTCTTTTCTTTAATTATTACATTTTTTATAACTTCTACAGACCCTACAACATACTTAAACTTTCTGACTTGTTCTACACATCTTTTCATTAAGCAACCCCAGTTATTTTTTTTTTAGGACAACTATTTACCATAGAAAATTTTTCTGTATATAAAATCTTTTTTTTAATAACCTTCTTTTCCTATCTTAAAGTGCATTGTATTCACCTCTAGTAAAATGTCCTGTTAAACTTAATAATAGTAAAACTTTTATACTTTTTATCTGTAACTATTACTTTTGCTATACGCAAAGAAACCTTAAGTCTTTCCTGCAATTGTTAATCCTGTTATAAGGATGACAGTCAGGCATAATGTTACAGCAATTTGAGTTTTACAACCAGAATTTCACATTGTGGGTGCCACAGTGTATAGTTTTATTGCAAATGGTAGCAGGACTATAACAATTCCCACAAGAGCAGTATAGTAAATAATTTCTGTTTAAAATTATTTTTTTACTTGCCAAGATATAATATTCTCCTTTGTGTATTTATAAGTTATAAAAAATCCCATGTGTAATAAAAATTTTCTTGCAAATGTGAGTTGAAAAGAAGTTTTACTATTTGGTGTTGAACTTTGAGAGGAAAGGGTAGAAATAATGAAACATATCTGGTGAGGTAGGAGTGGGATTAAGATGAGTAGCCCTCAGTTACTTATTTTTTATGCGTTTTAGCTTAAGATTTTTTATTTCTTTACATTGACATTTAGGATGTTCCTTTGGGCTGTCAGGGGTTGCTCCCTTAGCTTTTTAGGCTTTGACTTGAGTGTGATGTATGCAGAAGTTGATTTCTATAACTTTTATTGCCAAGGGTGTTGAAAGAAAAGCAGTGTGGGGCCCTTTCCAGGTTGGCTTAGGGAAGGAGAGAGAGATGAGAGTTTTTGCTAATAATAAATGTCCTGGGTTGAATAAGGGTGGCTTTATTTTCTGGGGGTTGGGCTTCTGCTAGTTGTGTCAAATTTTGTTGGAAGTGATAGAGAGGTTACATGCTTAAACAATTTAGAGGTTTTCTGCCAGAAAACAATATCTGAGCATATCAATAAGTTTTATTCTTTCCCAAGTGAAAAGCTTGGTGAAGGATTTTAAGGACTTTCCATTGGCTGGAGGCTGGCAAATGGAGTTTGCCATTATTTGACCATTGCAATTCTGAAGGCTGGAAAGTATGCCCTTGAGACGTGGCTTACTTTATTTCTGTGGGGAATATTGAAGTTTAATTTCTTTTATGGAGCCTTCCTGTATTAGAAGGGGTTTGAAGTATGTTGATGCCTTGAGGCTTCCTTGCCTTTGACTTAGCTGCCTGATTAGCTAATTTATTGCCTTTGGCAACCTCACTTGTTTCTTTTTGGTATTCCTGCAATGCATTCTTGCTATTTCTTGTGGAAGAAAGGCTGAGGATAATAACCTATTAATTTTCTGGTGATATTTTACAGGAGAATCATTCGTGGTAAGAGAATGTCTTTCCTTTCAAGTGGCAGCATGAGCATGGAAAATTAGGAAAGCATACTTGGGGTTAGTATAAATGTTAGCTACCTTTCCTTTGCTTAATTCAAGTGCTCATGTAAGCGCTATTAGCTTAGCGAATTGAGTGCTGTGGCTGGGGAGAGACATTATTTAGAGTGACTACTGCTTATCCTGCCTTATGTATTTCTTGTTTTACTGGTCGTTGGCTAAGAGCTTTTTCTAGATAACGGTAATTGTGTCACATTATGTGGGGTACAAACAGTTAAATTATTTCCTAGGGTTAACTTGGAGGCTTTTTTGACCAGTAGAGCTATTATAACAATGGCTTAGAAGCATGTGTAAATAATAGGTCCTCCTAACTGCAACTGAGGTTGAGAAAAATATTGGATTAGAGTTTTTCCTGAGACACACCTTATGGTCTTGCTATGGGAAGAGGAGAGGCCCGGATTCAAGGGGAGAAAAGAGAGAGACTGGCTGTGGTGTTTAGAAGGTTTACTTTCCTTTCTTTCATTTTCAGAATTACCCAGGGCTCTATTCTATAATGGCAGTTTGAGCCACTTGGAGCCAGGGCTTGAGCCCCAGGATCCATCAGTCCTGCTGGACCTTCTGTGAGACTGGTCCTGAATCCAGTGACCTCCACCTCTGGGGGCAGTTCTGTCTCCTGTGGTCTCCGCCACAGGCTGGACAGGGTTGAGATGATTTTTTCTTGCTGCCTGGCATTCCTTTTTAAAATGCCCTGGCTTGCCCCACTGATAGCAACTAACAAATGCACCTCGGAGATCCCGGACTTTGCAATCCTGCAAAGCTGCCACTAGAGCCTTTGTCCTACTCCTGAGTTTTTCTTTCCCTTTGGGCCTCCTTCTTGTCCCTATTATAAAAGACGTTAGGAGGTTTTCTAAGGTACTATCTGGTCCTATAGCTTGCTTTTGTAGTTTGTTTCCAATATTGAAAGCTGCCTATGTAATAAACTTGTTTTTTAGAATGAGCCGTCCCTTGATTGAATTAGGGAATAAGGAGGTGTATTCTATTAGTGCCTTTCTCAACCTTATCATTAAAGCTACAGGATTCTTATCTGGCTTTTGGTCTATTATAGACAGGTTAGAGTAATTGTTGGCCCTGGTTTTCCATAGGCCTTCTAAAATGCATATTAAAAAGTGTTTGTTTGTTTGTTTTTTCATTTGTTTCCTGAGTTATCAGGGTTTCAATCAGAGTTGTTTATAGGAATTGCTTCTCTCCCAATTGGGGATGATGTGTCTAATTTCTTTCTTTCTTTCTTTCTTTTTTTTTTTTTTGCTTTTCTTACTTGCTTTCTCCCCTTTTGGTGTATTGTAGGAGATATATTGCTTACCTCCAAAATTCTTTGCTGCTTGCAGAGCTGCTTGCTTTTTAGCTGCCATTAGGGTCTGGTTTAGGAGCAATATAACATCCTTCCATGTAAGGCAAAATATTTGAGTTAAATTTTGGAAAACTTCTATACACCTATTTGGGTCTTTAGAAAATTGGCCTAAGTTTTCCTTTACTTGCCTACAGTTCTGTAATTAGAAGGGAACTTGAAGGGGCCCCAAATAAGGGGGATTTTTAGATGGTTCCCCTGGAAGTTGCTTTTTTGAATTTTGGGGAACTATTTGCCCTGGGCCTGCCCAATAAGATTTATAAAACAACTGGGTTGATCTTATAACATTTGCAAAGGTTTGGTAAAAATGCCATGTCATTGTGCAAAAGAAAATGAGCTGCTTTTCTTTTTAAAGTTCTGAGGTTAAGGAAGTTCCAGTGTTTTAGAGTGCACTTCAGAGGGTGTAAGCTGAAGATAATTTATTACCAATTTAGAAAAAGAAGGAAGAGTAAAAGCATTGTTTTAGTCTTCTTCTTTTCCTGGTTTTGACCCAGAGTGGAGAAGACAGAGTGTTCTCCAACTGTTTTCCCTTTCTGGTTTTTGGATCCCAGCATCATATTAAATGTGCCGCCCACAGTTGAAGGCATGATCCTGATGAACTAAGTGATGGGACTAAGCATGCTTATCCGCCTTGTGTGATTTCCCCTTTGACTTCCTAAATTTGTGATTTGCCTGGCTTTCTGAAAAATGGATCTTGGAAAGACTATGTCACATTTGGGCAAGGATTCTTTAGCGGAGGCAATGTGCTAGATTGCTTGCTAGTACAGCCCATGCTAAAGCACTTACCCTTAAAAAAATGGTTCTGGTTAACTTCCAAACTTAAAATCCCATTACTAATTAAGTATCGTTTTAATAGGAAACACTATAGGTGACTTAACAGAATGTAGAAACTGAATGGCTATTTTTTTGCTGATGGGATAATATCGAGACTAAAATTTGGCTACAGAATATATCTTACTCCCAACTACTAAAAGCAGAACTTTTCTGTTCACAGAAGTAGCAGTAGAAAAACGTAAAAAGGAAAAGTTGCAAAGCTGCAGTGTACTGCAGAGAACTAGCAGTGTGTCTTGTTTTAGTTAGAAACAAGTAACTTAAGAGAGAGGAAAGGATTGTGTGACTTCAGTGATATAAAGGGACTTTTAGATGGGCACAAGTCTGTGGGTTGTGTCCGGAGCCGTATTTCTGGCTAGACGCTCAAGGCACTTTGTCTAACGACTTTAACTCATACTGACACTCAAGCCAAGGTAAAATCAGACACTCCTGTGATAGAGCGGCACTTTCTGATGGTTGTGAGGTTTCTTGGGAGCACCCAATCCTAAGAATGAGAGACCTTCCAGATGCCCCAAGGTGCTGTGTCTATACCAGCTAAAGGAGGGGGCGAGCATGTTGCCACTAGAGATCATGAGGACCTTGGTCTCCTAGGGCACTCAGGATGCAGGGCAAAGGCAAGAGTATTCAGTTCGTAATGGAGGCAGATATCTGAGACAGCCTTGAGACAGCATCACAGACTGTGGTTGAGAAATTGATACAAAGCCCTCTAGGTATCTTCAAGTTAGAAGGTAGTTCAGACCAGTGGCCTCTGTCAAGGGTACCTTTTCCAGGAGGATAGACATTCCAACAGAATTCATGCTCATGAAGGTCTTAGCACAGAGCTTTCCATCTCCTCATTGTCACCATATTGGTCTGCATAGGGTAGGCAGGACCCTGTTCAGAGGGCCTTAACAGAGGGTACAGGTTCTCACATTCTAACTAGTATAACAGAGCTCTGCTGATTGTATTTGACAAAGTCAAAGATCAAAACATTCAAATTAAACTCATGTTAAAGAAATATATTGTCTCTGGGAGCTAGGAAGCCCACAAGTGGATCTGGCTTCAGGGATGGCCATTTTCAAGAGGAAACACATCAGGGCTGGCCATTTCCCAGCTCTCCTTTGTTCTGTGTTTATTTTGACCTCTGTGTATTCTCAGGCTGTTTCCACTCTGTAGGAAAATGGCTTCCATCAGCTTCAAGGCTATTTCCCCTTTTCAAAGTCCTTTTTAGAATGTTGCTCAGGGCCACAGATTGCTCCTGCTGGGTGATGTGCCTATCATGAACCAGTCCTTGGGGCCAGGGATGAAGCTGGGTTTGGTTTGGTTGTTTGTTTAGAGATGTTTATGTTACATGTTGCTCAGTTGGACTCACCTCCTGGGCCTCAGTGATCCTCCTGCATCAGCCTCCCGAGTAGCTGGGACTACCAGCAGTGCCGCTGCACCAGGCTGAGGCTGGATTTTTACAAGGCCCAGGTTATATGCCTACTGTTGAGGCCGGAGCAGCAGAGTGAGGATTTCTCAACCCCACCCAACCACATGAAATGATGGATGAATATGGAACAAATGACACATGTGATGGCACTCTCCCATCAGAAAGAGAAAAAAAATCTCACTTCCTCCCCACCCGTCAAGTTCCTGACTAATTGACTTTCTTGCATTTACTCTCAGACAACTTTAAGAAGAAAAATAGGCAATCCTTGCCAGCTCACCTTGTCTCTCTCTCTTTTTACTTTTTAATTGTAAATTAAATTTGTAATCAGGTTTCCACTTGCATTACTCTTCTGCCGCACCTAAAGACCTGTAGTAAGTCCCATCCCTAGGATGGTGATTAAGAATTCATTGTAGAGCCAGCCTGTGTGAGTTCAAATGCTGGCCTCCCTAAATAACTAGTTGAGTGACTTTGGGTGAGTTGCCTAACTTCCAAGGATTTTAACACCCAGAGCAGGGCCTGCCATAGGGAGTGCTTACTAGTAGTGCTTACTAGTACCAGATGTTATTAAAGAGTCACTGCGTTTGACAGCCTTGCCCCTCTTTGCTTCTGAAAGACTCCTCTGTCATTCCCCATCACCACTTTCTTATTTCTCCTTGCCTACCCCACACCCTGTCACTTTAGTTGGCTCCTCTCTTGTCCCAGCACGTATATGCTCAGGCTCTCCTGCTCCTTTTGCTCCCCTTATGTTTTGCCACAGGTTTCTGCCGTGTGATTTCATTCACACCATTTATCACTGAAGATTCTGAAATGGTCCATCTCCAGCCCAGACCTCAGTCCTGAGCCCCAGACCAGGCTCTTTGACACCGGCTACAGTAGTCAGTGTTAGAAGTACCTCAAACATGCCCCAAACTGAAGTCATGGTCTTGCTCTCATCATAAGTTGGCTCCTGCGCCTATAAATTTAATATCATTTAATAACAGTGTTTACTCTCACTCACCCTCTGGCCCCTTTTCCCCATTACCATCGCTGCTGCTTTTAGACCAATACTTATCATAGTCACTTAGATAGCTTTATTGGCCCTCCAGCATCTGTCTCCTCGCTATAGCCCATCTTCCACTCTCCCAGTTATGTTCTTACAAAATAAAGCTCTAATTGGCCACCACCACCCACAACTGAACTGCCTGACTCCCCCTTCCTCTCAGCTTGGCTTACAAACCAAGCCACCCTCCTTGCCAACACTTCCCTCACCCAATCCTGACCCCTGCCACACTGAACTTCTGAGCATGACACACCACGCCTGGCTAACTTTTTGTATTTTTTTGTAGAGATGAGTTTTCACCATGTTTCCCAGACCGGTCTCGAACTCCTGAGCCCAAGCGATCCTCCTGCCTTGGCCTTCCAAAGTGCTGTGACTACAGGCGTGAACCACTGCACCCAGCCCTTTGTTGTTTCTTGATACTAGATTTGTAGCTTAGCAATTGCCCAAATACCCATTGTGATTTAGATATTTCCAAGTATTTCTCTGAATACAGTGTTCAAAATACACAAGGCATTCTTATGTCTTGAGTCACTAAATGAATGCAACGACTGAATGAATTAATAAAATGGTAAGACAGCAAACACATACAATATAAAATAAGGTCTAGTTTTATGATCTTGACATTCCCCACACTTTCCAAACTATCTATTAAATGAATACTTTGTTCCTTGTCAAAACATGTACAAGAAAGAAGTCACCCCTACAGCTTTGTCTCTCCTTGTGTTTATAGTAATTTCAGTACTTAAAAATTCAGATCATTGCTTTGACTGCTGTAATGCCTTTTTGAGGGAAGTTGATGTATAGAGACAGAAGATACCATGAACTGTCTGGCTTACAGACTGCAGGGAAGTTTTTCTAAATTCTCTTCTCTCACATTGGTAGCATGTGCAGCACTGCAACATGGCCCCTCAAATCTAAAATCTTCAGCTATGTGTAGTAACAGTGACCCTTCTGTGTCATTGAGAGAGAGGAAAGTTTTGTCATGATAGAAATGCTCATACTCTGAGGATGTTAGAGAGTGAATACTTGAATACTTGAGGATAGAATTAATCAAACAACTCTCCTTGATTCTGGATATTTTAGCCTAAAGGAAAAAATAATGCATGAGTTTAGCTTTGAAATGTTTCAACAGTTTCACTGATTGTCCAGAAGTCATTGTGTGCCTGCTTTCCTCATGTGTTCATCTATTGCCAGTATTACTTTCTGTGCCAAGATCTGAAAAACTTGCTATTGACTCAGTCATACTCTTGCTAATGTTCCAAAGCACTGAAAATAAGGCAATTATGTAGAGGTGAGGGCCACATTCCAAAGACAGTGGATGTTTCCCACGGCACTTCCAGTCACAAAAAAACAGTGAATTCATAAACATCCACATGTTTTCCCAACTCTCATTTATCTCAGTCATTATTTTTTCTCCTTCCCAGATGCTTCCATATTCACTTAACAAAACCCTCTAAAGTCATTTATACTGTACCTATGTGCTATGAATCTATAGTGTTACTGAAAAACTACCCTCCTTCATGAAGCCAGCTGTCTTTCTGCTCAGCCTCCCAACTTGTAAGTTCTACGTGAATGCTCTCATATGCTTTCAGCCATGATGCCGAAGGTTAGCTCTTGAATATATTTTTCATAGCATGCAATAGTCATATAATAGAAATAGAAACTTAGGAAATTTAACAAAGAAGATTAGCATAATAGCCTTAACACTCACCTGCTACATGAAATCATCTGTGTTCATACCATTCCCCACCTTCCTTTCCTCTGAATTATCAATACCATACCTTTTAGCACCTGGTAGTACATCATTGTGGTTTCACTATTGTTACATTTTTTTCTTTTCAGAAAATGTTTATATTCTCTTGGGGGGACCACTATTTCGATTTTTATTTAGGCTGTGTATTTATTATGTTAAGAAAAAACACAAGGGGCCCAGCCCAGTGGCTCATGCCTATAATCCCAGCGCTTTGAGAGGCCGAGGCAGGTGGATGGCCTGAGCCCAGGAGTTCAAGACCAGACTTGGCAATGGTGTGAGACCCCATATCTATTTTTAAATAAAACAAAAACCACTCAAGAAAAATTATACAGATAAGAACCACTTTTTTTCATATACAAAAAACAAGGGCCATAATCTCACCATCCAGAGATAACCTCTGTGGTTAACGTTAGATAATGCTGTAGACTAAGATATGTATGTGTGTGTGTGTGTGTATGTATGTTTGTGTGTATTTTAATGAAAAATATTCCTATACATACTGTATTGCACCTGCGTTTTGCTTTTTCACTTAAGCATATTGAAAAACTTCACCTATATTATCTTTCTTCAGCTTTATTCTTAATGATCGCATAAAAATTTTAATGCATGCATGTACAATAATGTACATAACCAATTCCTGATGATTTATATCATTTTAATTGTGTCTCATGGGTTATTTTCTTGCTTGAGGAGACAACTATAATTGAATATACTTGCGGCAATTGTTTTAAACAAATTTTATATTAATTTTCTGGAATCATATTAAGATTGAATATATTGAAACTCAAATATTTTTCTCACTTTAGGAGAGCACAAGCTTCACTTTATCCCTGCCCTGATTGGCCCCTTCCTAGAAGTGACCTTGATACCCCAGCAAGATCTTCGAAATGTCATGATTCCAATTTTTCATGATATGATGGACTGGGAGCAGAGGCGGAGTGGCAACTTTAAACAGGTAGGCAGAAGTGCTCCTCAGAAGACGTGGAAGAGTTTCAGCTCTTCTGAAGCATCTATGAACTTCCAGATTCTACTCCAAGTTGGGAAGTGAACACTGGGCCATCAGACCTGGATTCCATCCTGGCCTATCCATTCCTAAGCCACACAGCCGTGGATACTTCTCAGATCCTGTGTTGACCTGAGCCTCCAGTGAATTCCTGAAAATCATTTGATTCCCTTTCAGCTAAAAAATTTTGTGATTTTGCAGGTCTATATTTAAGAACTTGCAGAGACTTTATTTGCACCCAGTTGGACACAGAGCAGAAGAATCAGAGAGTTAATGATTCTTAAACTCATTGAGCTCTCAGTGGTGTCTGCACATTGTATTTGGTTAATGGCTTAGCTTTGAGCATTTGATTCCCAGTATGTTTTATTTCTTTGCTTGAAGCATTGAGAATTAATTTAAAGCAGTGGAAATTCTTATAAAGGAGATTCCACGTAAATGAGTTTACCATTTCTGATTGACATAGGTTCTAATAGTTATGCTCCAGTTTTGGGAAAACAGGCATTCTTATTATAAAACCAGATCTCTTAAGGAATCCACTGCTTTTGGCCTGCCAGGTCCTTCAATTTGGAGATAGTAGGCCTACTGTCTGTCTGTTCACAGAGTCACTGCACAAACCGGTGTGCCCACGGGATTTGGCACTTCCTCATGCTTCTCCAAAGAAAGCCTCTCTCAAATCTCAGGACTGATTGTCAGCTGGTCAAGCAATCTGACTGCAGACATGGAACTCTCCTGTGGCCAAAAGCATGGGCGTTTCCCCTGTATCAATACACACATTTATTTTCAAAAAAACTAATAGGTGAATAAAAGACTAATTAAAAACTGTACTTAGGAAAGAAAAACCCACTTTCCTTCCCCTTTATCTTTTGATTGAAATTCAGTTTAAAGGAATAATTGGGCTTAGTCCTTTAACAAAGTCAAATATTCCTCCCAATCCTTAATTGTTTTAACTTTCCCTGGCCATAGAGAAGTCTTTCATTTTCTGTCTCTTCTGACTCAGATAGATGAAAGGATATTTTTTTTCATTCCTGATATTCAAGTTCCAAAGAATTTATATCCTGGAAAATATAAATGTTTTGACTACAGTTTTCAGGAAATATGTCCTTTCTCTTGCTGCTTATTGCTGACTTAGACTATTTCTATGGATCTACCATCTGTACATGGATAAGGCAAGTTCTCAACTTCAGCGAAGATTCTGTGCAACCTCAAACTGTTTTGAGAAAGAAAATAGATGTAAAACACATCAAAGATTTAAATTAATGTATGTGGATATGTTAGTTTCCTGATGTCCTTATATATAGTGATGTTTAAAAAAAAAAAAAAAAAAGGAAAAGAAACAGGACTTGCCAGTTTTTATAGCTCCTAAAAAAAGAATTCAAGCATTTAAACTGGGCTGCAAGCATTTGTGTTTGAATCAACAAATAGATAGATGTCTTTGGCAGCAGTAAACGCTACCCAGCCGGGAGTGTGAAGTCATATAACTCCCTCTAGATTAGTCCCTTAGAATTCCAAAGGGATGCCTGCTATTAACCGTAGCTGATAATGTCACTTTCACAGAATTTACCGTAGCTTTTTCCTTGGCATGAATAAATACGTTTTAACTTGCCTAGAAATCCTACTTGTGAAGGGGAGGAAAGAGAGTAATATTTGGGTATGTTTCAGGTGGAAGCCAAGCTAATTGACAAACTGGATAGCCTGATGTCAGAAGGCAAAGGTGACGAAACATACCGAGAGCTCTTCAACAGTATGTGAGTAATATGTTTATCTCAAGTTGATTCTATTCCGGTGATTTGGTGTCAGTACTGAGCCTCTCTGCACCATGGTAGCTGAGAGCTGCAAAGGCAGCTTAGGTCTCACAGGAATGCTTTGTCTTTGTGGAGTGTGAAAGGATAATTGCCTAACTCTGGCGAATGGATCTTATTATGTTGATGATTAGGCATGTCTCCCTATTTTAATCTCTGATTAGGACAGGTCACTTATGTTACATAACAAATCTCACTCTTTTCATGCCTGATAATTTTAAAACCATTGCTGTAAGATAATGATTTTAAGTGGGGTTACAAGTGGGAGAGGAGAAAAGGCATGTGATTGTAATGTTTGTGTGCACCATTTTCCAAAGCAAGATACTGATGCTGATTTGCTACTGGAAAATTAACCTAATTTGCATCTGTTCTTCAACACCTGATTTAATTCATTGATACTGATTGTTCACTCAGCATTAATTGTGTCCTAAATGTTTTTTATTAGAATATCACAGAAGTAAATCACTTGTAGTAAATTATGTGTTTTGGATTTTTATGGAAGATAGAGAAAGAATGGAATGCTGTACAGAGACTTTAAGGTTGCCCTACCCATAGAATTCGATCATAGCCACAGGATGAATTGCTTGTACCAAGTATTCCTGCATTGTGTTTAAATGGCCAGAAGATACAGTGAGAATGTTTTAGTGCTTTGGGATTTCACTTCTGGCATTTGTTGTCTCTATAGCTTCCTATGGATCTTAGTCATTTTCAAATCTAACACATGTGCAAAGTGTTTCTTTTAGAAAGAAGAATTATCTTATTGTGTTTGAAAAATGTTTGCAGTTTTTTCGAAAGTACAAAATCATTCAGTAACACATTTTTGTATGACAAAATATATTTGTATTTGTATTTATGCCCAAGTATCACCTAAAACTAAATATTAGTGCTTTAGTATTGATGGCCACGTGCAAAACTTTGTAATTCATTTTATGATCATGAATTTATAGCACTAGAAACATTAATATAAAGGCTTGAAGAATATTATTAGTGACTAATAGGTTAGATAGATTTCAGCTTGCCTGATTAAAAATTATCTTGAAGCTTTTAGGAAAATTACATTAAAAGGAAAAGTCAAGAAGGTATAGAGATTTCCTGTGGTAGTGGTGGGTGATAAAATATATTCTTTGTACTGGATTCTGAACAATATCATTTTTTTCTTATATGGTAATTAAACCAGAAGTTTTCGTAATTATTCACCCAGACCTCATTCATTCTAGTGTACAAAGCTTCAGTCTTTCATGACAGCTGGAGTTTAGCAAGAATGCTGATTAAAATCTCATCCAGTATAATAAATTGCTTTTGAAAACTGCTCTCATTTCAGCTACTAGTTTGTGGTTTGAACAAAGGACCAAAATGAGAAAGCACTCAGTGAAATGAATCTCTTGAGATTTATGATTAATTATTTATAACAAATTCACAAGATTAATAAATACTCACATAGTTCTATAATGCCTCTTATCTACTTTAACAAAGGCTTGATAGTATGTAGTTTTGATTGCTTGTGTATAAATATGACTTTGAAATAGAAGATGTACTTTGACATTAGAATCAAACCAATAATTAAAATATTAAGCCTCTATAATTAGGACTATTTTAAAGTGTCTTCTTCATTCAGTAGAGATTTTTATACTTTTGTTGATTTTTGGAATATTACTAGAAATGCTACTATAAATAATTTTCTTTCATGCTTTTGTAATCAGCATATTGGGAATAAATCAAATCTGAAGTGATACTTAAGTATCATTACTACCCGAGCACAAGAAAGAAGGTGCAAATCTTACTTTATTTCAGGAAACAATAAATTGCTTTTTTGGCAACAGAAATCACAATGAATTAGTATAATCACAATGAGTCACTGCACACATGATGAATTAGAAACACATGCTGTTATGGTACACATTCTCGTTTGTTCCATGTAATTTATGTCTAAAACTTCTTAAAATTTGTTCTGAAGATGAAAAGCTGTAAGTAGCTCACTGCTTCCTAAATTGTAGTGCTTGCCAAAATGGCCCCCTTGGAGTAAGACTTTAAATTTGTCTAGTACCTTTCTGCCTAAGAACTCAACTTGTCTTTCCCTAACCCCAAACGTTATCTTCATTAATATCTACTGCATTTTTTTGAAATAAGTTTTAAAAAGATTTATTCATTTTGATAACACTGAAATTCTAGATTATAGACACCAATATGCAATATCCAGAATAGAGTATCACAGCTAAATTCTGCTTCTCCTGGCTCCCCTTGATTCGCTCATTCCTGTATATTTATTGGACACTCCCCAAGGCTGGGGATGCAGCAGTGACTGTACTAAAGGAGCACACAGTAGGTCTACCTATAGTCTTGGGGATTCCAAAGGCGCTTTCCAAAAGAAGCAACATTCATCTGAAGTCTTTCTTAGTCTTTCACTCTGCCTTCTCCTATGTACTTCTAAATAATTCAATAAGACTCCACATTATTTCAAAGATTTTCAGTGATCACACATTTAATTATCGTTTGGAGACAGAGAATTCATTATGTGACACCATACCTTACATCTCTAACTCTTCTCTTTGGATTAAAAAGAGCATGCACATATTAGAGTGATGACTTCCACATAACCCCGTTATGATACTGAGAGGAAGATTAAGGGTCAAATCCGCGACACACACACAGGTTCCTTTCACAGAGTGAAAACCTATTGAGCAGCGTCATCCCTGCAGAGCCATGGCTTATCCTGCTCCCAAGTGTTATGAAGTTCTGTTGCATAGAACAGAGCAGCCTTATCAATTAGCAATGAGAAACCACTTTTCACTGTTATTAGGGCTCCCTGTGTGCTCATTGTGGGCACATGGGCATTATTATGGAGCAAATGAAAATACCCACTCTCACCCAGGTTACCTCTTCTCCTCTTGCTGATTGCCTCTCTTTCTCAGTTTGTATCAGGTAAACAGGGAAATGGCAAGCTTCCCAAGAGAGGGAACAAGGCTGGCTGAGCACACAGATAATCTGGGTTCTAGACTCAGTCCTAACATTTGGTCTTGAGTTAGTCAAGGAAACAGGCTGTGCAGAACTTTGCCTCTTCTTTCAAGAGGATTATGTAGCTCTTACTCCATCAGAAGTCTGTGCAAATTAATGAAACTTATGCCCATAAAAGAAGGCTCCGTGTATTTTTAGAATTATTACTTAACTTGAGTTCTTTGTTTTTCAGCCTCTAAAGTATATGAGGTGTGGGCTGTCATGGGGAAATTTCTACATCATTCTGCATTGCTTTTTGGCAGACAGATTTTCATTTGAGTTCAATACCAATTTGCAATTTAAGCCTGAAACAGGTGCTGTTCAAAGGTTTTTAAAAGAAAACACATTTTAAACAAACTAGGGGACCTTCCTCTGGAGGACTGGTCAGGGCAGATTCCATCCCTTCCATATGCAGTCTCTACCCTTAACCTATGAAACAGTTTAGTATAAACGAGAAAAATGGGACCAGGGATGCATAGGAAACAGAGGAGAAGACAAGACAGAAGGCTAGGCACAAGAGAAAGAGGTAGGAGGATGGTGGAAAGAAAACTTGGGAGAGAACATAGCCACAGACAAGAGAAAGCTTTGACAAAACAGCTTTCTTCTTTAATGTTTATTTTTGAACTAAGTACATATATGTTATGTTTAGATTGTACTTATAAGAAATGTTTTCTCACTTATTCCTGAAACTAAGGTGAAAGACAAATAAGATTTTAGACACAAATGAGGATCATTAAATTTGGAGAGTCAGGAAAGAATCTACATATTGCCATGCTTATGTTCTTACCTTTATCTTTTGGGGAAAGTTCAGTCATAAAGCCTTTGCAAAGTACGCTGTTAATTTGCTGAGAGGTGGGAGTGAAAGTAACACAGATTCTAATTATCGTGATTGTTGTTATTTTGTGTTTACGTAGTATCTCTGCTCCAAGGTGCTTAGGATTAGGGGAAATGTAGGGGGAGAGATGTGGTTTGGTACTTGTCATCAATCTGCTGTAACAACCACATAGAAAATCTTCTGTGATTAGTGACAAAATGAATGAAACTGTTGAGTGAGTGCACAGATAGTACAATATGTATTGAGTGGGCAAATGTTAAGTGAAAGGAAAAAAACGCAAAACGTCATACCGTCTGTACAAGGATTTTCCTGTAGCAGTTGCATTGCAGTAAAATTGCTTGGATGAAGATGCATTCCACTGAGAGGTAGGAAAATATTTTTATGTGAATAAAGCAAGATCTTGCTTGAAAGTAAACTTGGAGGCACTCCTGTTTTCCCTTTTTGCAGTGTTATTTGATGTGGTAAGACTCAAGCCTCTGTTAGTGTAAGAGAGAAGCTAGAAAAAAAATGTCTTTGAGCTGTGAGATGCTTGTATATTTTGAAAATGTGATTATATGCATGTGTTTGTATTTTATGACTTGGATAATCTGAAAATCAATTTGCTTTGTCAATGCTTCCTGGATTAGAATTCCACTATTTGGTCCCTATCCTAGGTAAGACATTGTTTGCAAATTGTGCTACTTGTGAGATGTTGCAGTGGTTGCTAAGGCATTTAAGGTACTGATGAAAGTAAAATGGTTGTCATGGTGACTGATAAAAATAAATGTTGAAAATGCCCTGGGTTCTTTCTTTTCCAGTCTACTAAAGAAAATTGAGCGGGAAACATGGCGGGAAAGTGGCGTTTCATTAATTGCTACTGTAACTCGTCTAATGGAGAGGTTGTTAGATTACAGGTAAGCTAAATCGCACGTTTTCCAGATATGCTGCACTACAGTTAGAAAGTCAGATAGAATACAATCACAATTCCACTCGCGTGAGTCCTCAGTTGATTATCAGACCACGGAACCTGGTGCACTAAGATAATGAACTTTTCACCAGCTGGTTCAGAGCTGTTAATTTGGGGGTTTGTTTCTTTTTTATTTTGTTTTTTGTTAGTTTGAAGTATTGGTGAATTGAGAGGATTCTCAGAATCCCTGAGAGTTCTCAAAAAAAAAAAAAAAAAAAGAAGAATCTTTATTTTGGTGTTTAAACTCAGCCACTAGAACCAGTAGACTCTATCCATTTTAGGGTGAAAATAATGTAACAGTGTTGTACAATCATGCTATTCTCTTATAAAGGGGATGTCAGTGGGATGAAACCCTGTCACCTTCTTTGGACCTTTTTTTTTAATTATTATTTTTATGTTATCTAAACTGTTAAAGTAGTTCATTCCACTTAAATGCATGGTGGTTTGGTTTTATTTCAGGAATGAAATCCTCATTCTTGTTGCTAATGGCCAGGCTACCAGCTACTTCTCACCCCACTGTAGGAAGTGGACAGTAACACACTTTCACTCCTCTAACTTCCTGAGCCCTGTGTCCACTGAGAGGGAGCATAATCTTGATGTGGCAATGAAATTCTTAACAGAAACTGATGCCTGGGAGTCTCTGACTCCCCAGTTCCCCAGAGATTATCAGTCCTTGGAGCATGTATCTAAACGGACGCTTGCAATGCAAATTGCTTCTGGTCTCTAAAAGTGGCTTTTTTTTTTCCTTCCTTTCTTTTTTTCCCCAAAAAAGAACAAACTGTGTTTGTCCCTAGGAAGGAAGTTCTGAGTTCTGACTATTGCTTTTTGTTTTTAGGGACTGCATGAAAATGGGAGAGGTAGATGGCAAAAAGATTGGCTGCACGGTTAGCCTTCTGGTTAGTAAACGGTTCCTTTTTTTCTCCTTTTCTCTTAATACTTGTGTTTTTTTTTTTTTTTGTCCCCAGAAATACTGTGTTTTGTTGGTGTTTAATCTGAAATGTGATGTTTCTTAGAAGAGTTTTTTAGTATTTGCAAGTATTTCTTAAAGAAACATAGGAGCCGCAGATTAAATGAAAGCCCAGGAAATCCTCAGCCCCAGACATTGCAAAGTGCATCCCCTGCATTCCCCACAGCCCTAATAAGAGACCCCTGTGGGATTCCAGAGTGATGCCATTGGGTTCCCCGGTTGCACTGCTTCACCCTCCTAGAGTCTTGTTGCTATCCTAGGAAAAAGCACTGTGTCCCCCGCTAGAGGTCTTTCTACTTTTGTCTAGCAATTTCTTTCTGTCCTTCTTTTCCTTCCTCAGAGAGTGATATGCAGTCCACGTTTTAATAAATGTTAGTGATCTCGTCTTTTGTGAACAAATGACAGTTTTCTATTTAACATGCTAATTTTCATTCTATCTTTTTTGTAAATTGAATTCATAATAGCACTTTTGTTAAAGTTTGCTTTATAACTAAGATGACCAAACAGGACATTTTTGAGGGTAAAATTAACATTCTGTAAAGATAACAGGCTGATCCAAAGCTATCCTGGGCAAACCAAAATTTATATAAAATGCCACATAACTATATTAAATAGAATGGTATTCTTACCACAGAGCAGAGGAATGGCCCTACATTTAGACATTTATTTTTCATAGTTTAACAAGTCAAAGTTTTTGATAAGTTCCTTTAATTGGATGGGAAGAAATTAGGAAAACAGGTAAAAAGTCACAAGAAAGCAGAAACCCTGAGCTTTGAAGGAGGACTGTGATAGGAGTAGACAAAGTAATACAAAACAAAACAAACAAAACAAAGACTGAAACTGATGAGCTAAGAAAAGATGAAATCGAAGTGGGGCAAAAACGAATTTCAAGGTGCAAGCAAATAGAGAACGATACGGCACGTGAGGAACTCAAATATCAGTATGGGAAAATATGAAATGCAGGAAAAGTCTACTTATGTATTTGTGAATCTCATGATTTCTTTTTCTTATTTTTTGTAGAATAAATGAATCCTTGCCATCTATTATATTCTAAGTACTGGCAGAGTCACTCTTATCCTTACTCTGATCATTTGAGTTCCTCATGTGCCATATCGTTCTCTATTTGCTTGCACCTTGAAATTCTTTTTTGTGCCACTTCAATTTCATCTTAGCTCATCAGTTTCAGTCTTTTTGCTTTGTTTTGTATTACTTTGTCTACTCCTGTCACAGTCCCTCTTCAAAGCTCAGGGTTTCTGCTTACTTGTGACTGTCTTTTTATCTGTTTTCCTAATTTCTTGCACTGCTCTTCATCTCTGAGTCTGTGACGGTATCTGTCTTTATCACACCCACTGCCTCCTCTGCATTTTTAATCTAATTGTTACATCTCCACCTCCAATATCAGTCCCTAAAAATAGTGAGACCTAAGCATCCTCTATGAGGCCACATCTTGTTCACTGACATAATTTTTTCGTTAGACCCAACAGTAATCTGCAGACCATCAGCCTAGGCTTACTGGGTCAGACCATTGACCTCTGCTGTCAGTACTCATTTCTAACCTTGAACATAGTCATTCCCTCTCTCAAATTTCCTAGTCGATTCTCCAGTTTCTTACCTGCTTTTGCCAGCCTCTCGTCACAGTCAAGACCTTCAGCCTGAGTTACGTCCTGCTTGTGTGTCAATGTTGAGAGAAAAGCTAAGTGCTTGATAAGCTTGACGTCTTTTCTGTCTTCTTAACCCTGGTTCTACCTCAACTCCAGGCACAAAGTCTCATAAATAACCTCAAAGCAAAGCCTTTACCTTTCCCCAAAGTAATCCTCTCCATTCTTCCATCTTCTTTCACAAGTACCTTCCATTTGGAGATGAATAAATAAATGGAGACCTTATGTTCATTTCCTCAGTTGGTATAAAAGAAGGGATTACTTCCTTGGATGAAAGAATTAATACTCTGCCCTTAATGTATTTACTCCAGTCTCCCAGTAGGAATACACCTGAGATTTAATATAGTAAAATTGTGTGCCTCCATTACTAACCACTTGAGACATTATCCTGATAGTTTTGCACTAACCCAGAATACTTCTTCTAGAAAATTTTAACACTTTGAAAGCTCTACTTATTTCAAACTAGCATAAGAATATGTATTAAAGAACCAAATATATCACTTTGAAGATAATCTTTTTGGCTTCTATTCTATATGGAAAGTTCTTGATGCTTTCTATTAGCAATGTGGTTCTCTTCAACTACTCACTTCCTCTTAGAGACTTCTCTTAACTTTTTGGAGGGTCCATTCCAGATTGTCTTCAAGAGAGCTTTGGCATCCCATACAAGATCAGAGTTAAATTGGTTTAAAAAAAACAAAGGGTAATATTTGACATGACTAATACCAGGAAATGTAATTATTGTTTTGTTCTTTGTGTCTCACACTTTGTCAGACATTTGGAAGATAATCATCTGCTGACTGGAGAGATTTTTTTTTTTTAAGAGAACTATTTATTTAGAATGATTACTTGTTTTGTTCTCAAAGCTGCTTCTTACCAGAAAGCTATTAGAGCAAATCATCCTTTAATAATATAAAAGCCTGCTGTGGAGTTGTTAGACTTGTGTTTATGGTACAACAATTCTTTTTTTTTTTTTTTTTTTTGAGACCGAGTTTCACTCATGTTACCCAGGCTGGAGTGCAATGGCGCAATCTCGGCTCACCGCAACCTCCGCCTCCTGGGTTCAGGCAATTCTCCTGCCTCAGCCTCCTGAGTAGCTGGGATTACAGGCACGCACCACCATACCCAGCTAATTTTTTGTATTTTTAATAGAGACGGGGTTTCACCATGTTGACCAGGATGGTCTCGATCTCTTGACCTCGTGATCCACCCACCTCGGCCTCCCAAAGTGCTGGGATTATAGACTTGAGCCACCGTGCCCGGCCCAACAATTCTTGCTAATTAAAATTATTTTGGTTATAATAAGAGAGACGTGAATAGCCTTACTTACTGAGCTTTGTAAAGAATGCCAAGATCTACAGGAGTCAAGAGTAAAAGAGGGAGGATAATGGTATAAATCGAAAAAAAAAATCTGATGCATTTGACTTAATATAGTGTCTCAAAGTTAGAAGAGTCTTCAGATTGAAGAATAGGCATCTGTTAGATAATGGGCAGAAAGTACATTCGATAGCAGATCCTCAGGCTTCAACCCCAGGTACCATTTCAGCAGCCACATTTGCTAGGTTCGTCCATTACCAAAGCCCTGTCTAGCTAATCAGCTTCAAAAGTTTTTAGAATTCCTGGTCTTTCCTCCTTAGAAAAGCCTGTTGCTCTTTCAAGTCACAGATTTATTCCGTCATCACTGATTTTCTCTTCTAACGCATGCCAACTAGCATCAATTAAAACAGCAACAACAAGTAGTAATAGTAGTTCAAATGTCTCCAGCAGAGATTTCGTAATCAACAATGATTTGCTCACTAAACGTGTCTTGTTTGGAGACTCACTTTTGGTAGAATCTAACTTCATTTATATTCACTTTTATGTTGACTAAGTTCAGTGAGGACTCATGTACTTTATAATGTGGTGAAGGAGTAGCTTTGGATGCTTATCAGTATGCCTTTAAAATGCCAATATAGGCCAGGCTTAGTGGCTCATGCCTGTAATCCCAGCACTTTGGGAGGCTGAGGCAAGTAGATCACTTGAGGTCAGGAGTTCAAGACCAGCCTGTGCATCATGGCAAAACCCGTCTCTATTAAAAATACAAAAAATTGGCTGGGCACGGTGGCTCAAGCCTGTAATCCCAGCACTTTGGGAGGCCAAGGCGGGTGGATCACGAGGTCAAGAGATCGAGACTATCCTGGTCAACATGGTGAAACCCCATCTCTACTAAAAATACAAAACATTAGCTGGGCATGGTGGTGCGTGCCTGTAATCCCAGCTACTCAGGAGGCTGAGGCAAGAGAATCACTTCAACCTGGGAGGCAGAGGTTGCAGTAAGCTGAGATTTTACCACTGCACTCCAACGTGGGTGACAAAGTGAGACTCTGTCTAAAAATAAAATAGCCAACATAATGTGTCCAGTTAAGTAAAAGTTTAGTTTTTGTTAAAAACATTTTAGAGATGTTTCATAAGATCTAAATACTTCTTAGTAAACAGATATTTTCAATAAGCATGTTTCTACAATAATCATTTGAAATAAAATCTCTTATTATTAGTCCCTTTATGTTTTGTACATAAATTGGAAACATTTGAAGTCTAACACGAGTAGAAAATGCAGAATAACATCTTAAAAATAAAGAGCCTTTTTATTTACCCTCTTTCACATTCTTTTACATTGCTTTTGCTCATCCTTACCTGTATGTCTTGGAGACTTTTTTCTTTAGAGCAAACTATCTTTGAAATTTAAAATTAAAGAAACTATCTTGTGACTATCAGTCAGCAAATTTAATAAATGGGTTAATCTGCTACGCATTTTTTATATTTTTAGTTGAACAGGCTGATTGTTCATTGACATTTAAACTAACAAAAAAATCATAAAAAGTGAAGAACTATGAATCAGCAGTAAAAACCCAAGATACCAACTTATCCAATAATTGCTGGGAAATAACTAACACTGTCACTGAGCCACCTCACTTCATTTTTGGAGATATTTACAGGGAAAAATGCATCAGTTCTCTTGGCTCTAGACATGGACCTTTAGCCGAGGAAAAGGCAGACAATTGTAGGCCTGAATGTTGAGAAACTATCCATACCTGTACTCTTTTTTTTTTTTACAGAACTTTTATAAGACTGAACTGAATAAGGAGGAGATGTATATACGCTACATTCACAAACTCTATGATCTGCATCTCAAAGCACAGAACTTCACAGGTAATTCTGTCTTTTGGCATTGGAGAAGGAGCTGGGCATTGGTGTGTTAAGCATGATGATCCTCTGCTTTTTATAATTAGAGTGGAACACTCAAGCATTTTTACTTTAAAATTAAAATTTATTTTTAATAAGATATATATTTCTACAGATTCTATATGTATCATATACATGATACACACAGGCACACACATCTAGGTTGTTCGACTATATCTCTTTGCATACTTTTTCAGAGGTGGCTCTTGGGATTGTAAAATACATATATAACTTTTTACAGTCTGCTTATAGTTAGTATTTTACCACTTCAAGTTTGTATTAGTCTATTTTCACACTGCTAATAAAGACATACCCAAGACTGGGTAAATTATAAGAAAAAGAGGTTTAACAGATTCACAGTTCCACATGGCTGGGGAGGCCTCACAAACATGGCAAAAGGCAAAAGGCACGTGTTACATGGTGGCAGACAAGAGAGAATTTGTGTAGGGAAACTCCCCCCTATAAAACCATCAGATCTCATGAGACTTACTCACTATCATGAGAGCAGCATGGAAAGACCCTCCTCCATGATTTAGTTATCTCTCACTGGGTCCCTCTCATGACAGACGGGAATTGTGGGAGCCACGATTCATGATGAGATTTTGGTGGATACACAGCCAAACCATATCAAAGTTAAATGTGGGAATTTTACAACTAGATAGGCCTTATGATTCTCCCCACTCTATGTTATAGTTGTCATGTGTATAATGTACATTGTCAGCCCCATCAGATAATGTCATAATCTTTACCTTTCAATACTCATACATATTTTAATGAATTTAAGGGGATAAAAATACTTTATTCTATTTACTCAGATGTTTACCATTTTTGTTATTCTTTCTTCATTCATTAAGTTTCCAGGTTCCTTCTGTTATTATAATATTTTCATTCAACCTGAAGAACTTGTTTCAGTATTTCTTTTAAAGCAGATCTAGTGGTGAAGAATTCCCTTAGTTTTCCTTCATCTAATATTTCCTTCCCTTTATTTCACCTTCATCCCTAAAGGATATGTTTGCTGGATACAGTATTATAGGTGAACAGTTCTTTTGTTTCAGTACTTAAAAAATATAATTACACTGTGTTCTGGCCTTCATGGTGTCTAACAAGAAATATGCAGTCATTTAAATGACTTTGCCTACAAGGCCAGGCGTGGTGACTCATGCCTGTAATCCAAGCACTTCAGGATGCCAAGGCAGGTGGATCGCTTGAGCCCAGAAATCACAGACCAGCCTAGAAAATGTGGTGAAACCCCCATCTCCACCAAAAATACAAAAAATTGGCTGGGCATGGCAGCACATGTCTGTAGTACCAGCTACTCGGGAGGCTGAGGTAGATCACTTCAGCCTGGGAAGCAGAAGCTGCAGTGACCAAAATCACACCACTGTTCTCCAACCTGGAGGACAGAGCCAAAACCCTGTCTCAAAAATGATAAAAATAAATTACTCACCTACATGAAATATGTAACTTTTTTCTGGTTGTCTTTAGGACTTTAGTTTTGGTTTTCAGTGGTTTGATTACTACATATATGGGCATGGTTTTCCTGTTTAGTTTAACCTGTTTGGGTTTGCTGAGTTTCTTGGATCTGTACATTTATTTCCTTTACCAAATTCAGGAATTTTCCAAGCATTATTTCCTTAAATATATTTCTTTACCAGTTCTTCTCCTCATTTTGAGGACTGTAATGGCATGAATGTCTGGCCTTTTGATGTTGTTCCATAGGTTCCTAGAACTCTGTTCATTTTTTTTCAACTACCTTTTTTTTCAGATCACCAATATCTATTGATTTAAGTATACTGATGTTCTTCTGTCACTTCATTTAGCTATTGACCTTTCCAGTGAAATGGGCTTTTTTTTTTTGTATTGTATTATTCAGTTCTAAAATTTCCATGTAGTTATTTTCTTTTTACACCTTCAATTTCTTTGCAAAGAATGTCTATCTTTTTATTTATTAAAAAATGTTCACCTTTACTTCATGGAGCATGGTTATAATAACTGCTTCATCGTTTGTCTATAATTCTAACATCTGCATCAAGTTGGGGTTGGCATCTGTTGATTGCTTTTGCCCTTTGAGAGTTGTTTAGTTTTTTAAAAGTCAGATAATTTTGGATTATATTCTAGACCTTTTAAATATTATGTTATAGGACTCTGGATTCTGTTAAACTCTTTAGGAAGACATTAACTTTTTAAATTTTAACAGATCAACTTAACTACACTTGTGCACCTTGAAGATGAATCTGACTTCATACACGGAGTTTAATATCCCTTTCTTAAGCTCCGTCCTCTCTGTGATCCTCCCCATTCTTCCTGCCTCCCAAGGGTTTCCTTTCTTAGTAATCTGGCTATATAGCCAAGACGTGATCCTCTTCATGCCATGATGCACTCCTTGTAGTTGGTCTCTCTGTGGGCAAAGCAGTGGGAAAAAAAAAGCTCGTTGAAGGCACTACTGCCATTGCCATGGCCCCCAAGGCCACCCTACAGTATGCAACTTTGTTTCTGAGACTCAGAGTGAGGCCAGAAATGTCTACAGAGCTTTATCCCACAGGGGATCTTCTACCCAGCACTCTGACTAAAGGAACTTTTTTGGAGCTATTTCTATCTGTTCCCATTTGCAATTCCAGGAAACAGGGAAGTCTAAGCCAGGAGGCATGAGAGGCAAAAAATAAAAGCAGAGAATTAAATGATATGGTCATTCTTTGAGTCTTAATTTTCTTCCTCAGTCCATCTGCTCTTTCTTACTTTTCAGAGTCCTCCAATAGTTGTGTCACATAGTCTCTCCAGGCTGTTTAGTTGTAGTCAGTGGGAGAGACAGGGTGGAATGTATGTACTCCATCTTAAACCGGACTCTTTAATTAGATTTGGGAACTACAAATCTTGGTTTTTTGCCACACTGTTCTTCCAAGGAACTCCTGAATCATGGCTCCTCCCCCAGCTTTAAAAGAGTGAGGGAATCCGTCCTGAAATGGTACTTGTGTTTTCAGAATTTACACATTCCTCTAGCTGTGGTTCCAATGTCTTAGTTAATAGCATCACTGTTTACTCAATCAGAAGACCCTGATGTATCTTCAACTGTTCTAGCCTCCCTCAAATAATCATTCATGAAGTTCTATTGATTCTGCTTCCTAAAAATCTCTCAAACCATTTATTTTCACTGTTCCCACTTTCACTGCCTCAGTTAGGCCTTCATCATTTCTCACCCAACTGCCTCTGAACAATCACCAGAGTTACTCTTTGGAACAGGAATCAACAAACTACAACCTACAGGCTAGCCACCTGATTTTGTAAAGGAAGTTTTATAACAGCTCACCCACACCCACTTATTTGTATATTGTCTGTTTCTGCTTTTGCACCACAGTGGCAGAGCTGAGTAGTAGAGACAAAGACCACAGCCTAAATTATTTACTGTGTGGCCCTTAAGAACAAGTTTGCCAACTCTTTCTCTAGATATCACTCTCTTGTCAGTTTATGTGTTCTACAAAATAAACTTAAATTCTTTATTTAAGATCTGCTGTAATTGAACCAACGCCTGTCTGTTCAGCCTCATCTTACCACTTGTACCACATCCCTTCCTTTCATCCTTCAGGATCAGCTCCATCACCCCCTTTTCCATGCAGCCATCATCCTCCTAAAGTTCTTGTTCTTCTCCTTCTCTCTGCATCTCCATGCCCCACAATCCTTCTCCCATAGGCTGGGTGATTTTTCTCATTGCATTTTTTTCCAGATTTATTTGTTTTGTTTTGTTTTGTTTTTGAGACAGAGTCTCACTCTGGCACCCAGGGTGGAGTACAGTGGTGCAGTCTCAGCTCACTGCAACCAACGCCTCCCAGGTTCAAGCAATTCTCCTGCCTCAGACTCCTGAGTAGCTGGGATTACAGGTGTCCACCACCATGCCTGGGAAAATTTTTTTGTATTTTTCGTAGAGACAGGATTTCACCATGTTGGCCTGGCTGATCTCAAACTGCTGGCCTCAGGCGATCCACCTGCCTCAGCCTCCCAAAGTGCTGGGATTGCAGGTCTGAGCCACTACACCTGACCCCAGATTTCTATTAAAGTACCTATCAAACTTTTTTATTGATAATTGTATATTATATATTGTGTATGTACATGCATGCATGTATATATAGATAATCTAACATTAAAAGATACCTTGGGAACAGCACAGCAATGATGTTTTCTTTCTTTCTTTTTTTTTTTTTTTTTTGAGACAGGGTTTTACTCTGTCACCCAGGCTGAAATGTATTGGCACGATCTTGGCTCACTGTAACCTCTGCCTCTCAAGTAGCTGGGACCACGGGCATATGCCACCACACCTGGCTAATTTTTTTATTTTTATTTTTTGTATTTTTGGTAGAGACAGGGTTTTGCCATATTGTCCAGTCTGGTCTCAAACTCCTGAGCTCAGAAGATCCACCCACTTTGGCTTCCCGAAGTGTTGAGATTACAGGCGTGAGCCACTTTGCCTGGCCAACAGTGATGTTTTCTTACCCTTAGTCTTCTCAGTGCTTGGAATAGTGCCTAGCAATGTGAGATTTAAATAAATGTATCATGAGTTAATGTACCCTTTAATTAAATATTAACACCTGGTAAGCAGATTTTCTCTCTCAATATTGGTAATTCTCTATTCGAAAAGGAAATACAAACAGTAAACTGTTTTTAAAATTTTAAAGTTCATAAAAAGAGAAATGAGGGAGGGAACTGAGGACAAGCTATTCCAGATATATAACAGATATATTTTTGTTCTCTGAAATAAAGTCCAAATTTGTCTGATTATATTTCAAAAATGGATAAATCTTTTTTCTTTGTTTACTCAACTTGCAGTCCTTATGTTTCCCATAGTCATAAGAAATAAGTTCTTTTCCCATGTAACATTTTATTCTTCTCTGTTAGGTCATTTTTGTCCTTGGAGAAAGTGAAATTGATGGAAAACTTTTCTGTCTTTCTAGGATTCTGTATAAGTGACTTGACCCTTTTCCAGACTTTCATGACAGCATCTTCCATTCCTAATTCATCTCTACTCTTCTGTGTTATTTCTTTTTGCATATTGGTGTCTTATAATACTCTTCTTAAAATGGTAGAATGGGATTAATAATTTACTACCGCTTCCTCTAGACACAGTTTATCTCAGATATATGTTGTCATTTTCCCAAATCAAATTCTGAAACAGGTGTAATGTGTCTTCACACCTTTTCCATGCCATCACTCAGTCATTTGTCAGCTTCATCTGATTGCCTGCCAATGCCTTCTTTTCCCAGGCTTTCCCAGGGCACCTCACCCTCACCTGGCATTCCGCCCATCCCAGGACCTTCCAAGACTCAGCCTGATTGGGAAAGCATCTGGGGACTGGAGACCTTCATTACTCTTTTGGTTTTGGTTTTGTTTTGTTTTGTTTTGTTTGTTTTGTTTTGTTTTGTGAGATGGAGTTTTGCTCTTGTTGCCCAGGTTGGAGTGCAATGGCGCAATCTTGGCTCATTGCAACCTCGCCTCACAGGTTCAAGAGATTCCCCTGCCTCAGCCTCCTGAGAAGCTGGGATTACAGGTGCCTACCACCACGCCCAGCTAATTTTTTATATTTTTATGGAGACAGGGTTTCACTATGTTAGCCAGACTGGTCTTGAACTCCTGACCTCAGGAGATCCACCCGCCTCAGCCTCCCAAAGTGCTGGGATTATAGGTGTGAGCTACCGTGCCCAGCCTCTTTTTGTTTTTTAATTGTGCATAACATGAAATTTACCCTCTTAACCATGTTTAAGTGTACAGTTCAGTGGTATTAAGTATATTCATATTGTCGCACTACCATTACCACCATCCACCTCCAGAACTTTTCCTTTTTTTGAGATGGGGATCTTACTGTATCACCCAGATTGGTCTTAAACTCATGTGATCCTCCTGACTCAGCCTCCCAAGTAGCTGGGACTACAGGCATGTGCCACCACATGTAGCTGATTTTAAAATAATTTTTTTTAGAGATGAGAACTCACTATGTTAGCAAGCCTGATCTTGAACTCTTGGCCTCAGCCCCTGAGTACCTGAGACTACAGGCGCAAGTCACTGTACCTGGCTCAGAACTTTTCTCATCTTCCCAAACTGAAACTCTGTGCCCATTAAACACTAATTCCCCATTTCTTTTACCCCGACAACCACTATTCTATTCTGTCTCTGTAAATTTGACCTTCATTGCCCTTGAAGTCACTGCCTGTGGGCAGCTGTAGGAAGGGCTTCCATCAGTCCTCCCAATCCTCCGAAATGATCAGTTAGTCTCTAGGGTATTTTCTGAGTACTCACATGCTGGCAGCATGTGAGTACCACCAGCACAAAGGAAATTTGAGTGACAAAGAAGGTAAGTCCTGAGCTGGGTCGTTAAAAGGAAGTAGGAGTTATTTATCAGCTAAGGGAGAAAGAAGGTCTAGCAGGCCCAAGCTGTTAGGCCCTTAGATATGAATCAGAGAGGTATGTGAGAGGAACCACAGCTTGTTCAGATGACAAGAGCAAAGAATGTTGATGCAAGAACAAAGATACGCATAGGGTTTCCTTAGATACTTTGCATTTATTATAAAGATACATGGGAATGTATCTTTATACATTTCCAGGGATGTCAGAGAAAACTAAATGCCTAGTGAAATAATATCCCTGATCTGAAGATCTGGTTATTATAATTCTTGTGCAGTCAGAGTAGTCTTCCATGGCTACCTATGTTATGGTGGTTCAGCTCTGTGTCTGTGTCCACTGTCGCCCTTTAGTGGTTGCTCTCTTTGTCCATCTGACATTCAATCCCCTAAAGAAAGAGGCCAGCAAGAGTGCATGCAACAGAAGGCATCCCTGTCCCGGTCGGGCAGCTTTCTTGTGCCCAGCTGCCTCTGGACCACAATGCATCTTGCTCATTCCCAGAAAGTGGATACAGGGGTCTGGGGGCTCCAACTATGGGGACTGGAGCCTTAGCAGCTACTGGAGCTTCTTAAAAGAGATGGAGGTGGGCTCTTTCAGACCTGCACTACATAGAGGGCCAATGGGAAAATGTGGATAGAGAGGTTTGTAAGAACCAGATCATGAGCAACAAACAGAGGCCTAAATTTATTGTTTGAGCTACTAAGAGGAAGCAACATGATCATTTATTTGCATTGAAAGAAGTTCATATTGGTAACTGTGCAAACTGAATGGAGTGGGATAAGAGACTGCTGGTGAGTTAGGAAAGCTTTCGCAATAATAATTGAACCAGGATATTGTATAAGCTCACCAAAGGGAATTGAAAAGAAAAAAGACCAGAGCCTGTGGCAGGGCCCTGGCCCTTCTAATTGCAACTATCTTTTTTACATGGAGATGGCCACTTCATAGTATTATAACTTAGCGTATTACTTGAGGGCTTTATGTGTAGTTACACTAAAGGCAAATAAATGAAGAAAAGGAATTACCATTATTGATACCATCTTAAAAGCTATTATTATGTCTTTTGAGAAACATATGAGATGGAGTTAAGTGGATTAGTAACACAAGTATTTGTCCATTTTATTCAATTTGGTAAATGAGTTGGCTATTCTGACATTAGAGGAAAAAATTATAGTCCTTTATCAATGACAGTTAAATCTGATGCCTATTCTTGATCTATTTGGCTATATTTACAATTCAGGAAAAGGAGAGACCTACAGAATGGCGAGTATTCTGTCAAATACACTATCTGCCAACTATAGTTAAATCCATAGGTCACCTTTCCCACTTGTGTGTATGTGGAAAATCAACCCTTGTTTCTGCAGGAAATCCAGTCATGCCAAGCATGTAATGATATCAGTAGTCTTTACAGAGATTTGTGGGGTCATCTTGTGCGAGAAGGTCATATCACACAACCTGCAGCAGTTCTTTCTCACACCCACAAACACCCCTACCCTCCCCTGCAAACACCCCTACCCTCCCCAACACCCCTACCCTCACCCACAAACATCCTTACCCTCCCTAACACCCCTACCCTAACACCCCTACCCTCCCCCACAAACACCCCTACTCTCCCCATAAACACTCCTACCCTCCCCCCAAACACCCCACCCTCCCCCCCAAACACCCCTACCCTCCCTAACACCCCCACCCTCCCCAACACCCCTACCCTCCCCCACAAACACCCCTACCCTCCCCCACAAACACCCCATCCTCATCCAGTACTTCCACCCTCTCCAATCCCTGACCCTATTGCTAGATTTTTTTCTTTCATTCTTTTTTTTTTTTGTCTTCACTCAGCTCCTCTCTGGCTTCTCTCCTCACCAGTTTTAATTTTCATCCCTTTATTATCCGGAAGAATTTGCCATTTTTTGTTTCTGAAGCCTGCCCTTTGGAAGATGCTCATAGTCCCCAAGGAACTTACTAGTGAACTCTCCCAGCACACGAAGGCCTGTCTCGCCACATCTTTGAACCAGCAACAGCAAGATATCCTTGCACATTTTTATTATGCCATAGCATACAGACATTTTAGGGAAAACAAAAAGCAAAAAATGAAACAGAAAATACAGGGAAACCAAAAGATGAAGTACAGGTCTCTAATAAGTCCAAGTCCATCATCCGGGAAGTCCTCATTCATAACCCTGCTGCTGCATATATTCTGGGCATTTTTCTGCTATATCACGAAATTCAGAAAGTATTTTTTCCCAGTTTGTCTGAAACTGGCGACTTTTGGGGGAATGTGATTTGGGGTCCTGTCTCAATCATTGCCTTCCCACGTGACTTGCAGAAGCTGCATATACCCTCCTCTTATATGACGAGCTGCTGGAATGGTCTGATCGGCCCCTCAGGGAGTTCCTGACCTATCCCATGCAAACAGAATGGCAACGCAAAGAGCACTTGCACCTCACCATCATCCAGAACTTTGACAGAGGCAAAGTAAGTGGCCCTGCCCCACCCGGGGTCCCTCCTGGGGTGATGGTGTTGATGTCCCTTTTCCTTTCATTTCTAGTTTATGAAGCCCACCTCCTTGAGCAGGGACCCTCACATTTTAATGTATATTCAAAGTACCCAAAAGCTTGTTAAAATGCAGATTCCTAGGCCCCACTCCTAGCCATTCAGATCCGTGTCTTGTCTGGCACAAGGCTAGGAATCTGTGATTTTAACAAGGACCCTAGGAGAGTTCAGTGTGTAACCATTTCATTACACTTTGATAAATACCAATTTAGAGATTTTGATCCCCAGTAACTTAGTTCACTCCTGACTGCTTTAGCAAAATACCATAGACTGGGTAGCATATTAACAGCAGAAATTTATTTCTCAGTCTGGTGAGGGCCATCTTGCTGTGTCTTCACATGGCAACATAACTCTCTGGGGCTTCTTTTATAAGGGCACTAATGCCAATCATGAGGGCTCCACCTTCATGACCTAATCACTTCCAAAGACCCCACTCCCTAATACCATCACCCTGGGGGTTAGGATTTCAACATATGAATTTGCAGGAGAACCAAACATGCAGACCATAGCACCCAGGTATTCTCTGAAAAACCATTATCACCCTTCACACTCTCCTGAAATTGGCATGCATTCTGACTCATTCTACTTTAAGGTAAAATATGTGAAACTTAATTTGTTCGAAGAATTTTGTGGCATCCCATCGTGTACGTAAGAGATGTATTGGGATGTTGAAGAAACCTGACTGGCCTAATAAAGCAATTCAGTACAACACCTCCCTCCACTTTCCCCCCCTTCTCCAAGGGCTTGTAGTACTCTTTTAAAAAATTAGTGAATCTGACCACCATTGTTTGTTGGATTTGAACACTTGGATGCTTTGGTGGTACGTGTCTTAGACTTAAATATATCTTCCAAATTGCAAAGGTTAAACAGAAAATTAAAATACAACCAATGGCTATCATTCATTTACAAAATATAATTGGGCACACATAAAAATTTGATACAAGGAAACTGATTCTTTAATATCTTCCTTTATTATTTAGTTACACTGACATATCATCAGATGAATAGCAAAAGAAATGTTTTTGTGCCCTCCTGCTGTCAAGTTTCCACCTGTGAGATAAGGTGGCACAAACTCTCTGAATTCAATTATTGGCCCATTCCCAGGAATTTGTGCCAGACTAGGGGTTGCAAACTATGGTCCACAGGTCAAATGCTCACTGCCTGTTTCTGTACAGCTCCAAAGCTACAAATGTCTTTTACATTTTTAAATGGTTGAAAGAAATCAAAGGAATCATAACATTTTGGTACATGTGAAAATCATATGAAATGCACATTTTAGTGGTCCTGAATTCTATTGGAACACAGCCATGCTCATTTGTGTCTACGGCTGCTTTGGTGCTATAATAGCAGAATTGAGCAGTTGTGACAAAGACTATATGGTCCTCAGAGACTAAAGTGTTGACTTCCTAGCCTTTTGCAGAAAACATTTGCTGACACCTATGCTAGATCAAAGAATTTTTGCATTTCTGCTGAGACTAACCAGCTGGGTTAGACCTCTCACAATTTGCAAGCACAAGTAAGCTAAGCAAGGAATCCAGGGTACTAATCACAAATAATTGGGCATTAGAGGTCAGTGGTAATTCTCTCCTCTGCACCGAGGGCCTGTTTAGAGCCATGTACTTGGCCATTTTGAAACTATAGTTATTTCAAGATGATGATTCTGGAATGACACCAGAAAATGTTGTTCATGTACCATATATTAATGACTGTTGTGGTAGATTATCATTTCCAGCATTCAAAGGATTTTTAATAATTTACATTTTGATTACATGTTGTTTTCAAGATTAAAGTCTCCATGATACAATTAAAGGTATGTTATAAAGATTAAGGAGTAAGGCTTGGTGCTCTAAAAGCATTCATGTTCTGACTTTTGGGTAGAAGTAAGTGAATGTTGTCGGATGGTTCCACTTACATCATTCATTTGTCCACAGTGCTGGGAGAATGGCATCATCTTGTGCCGAAAGATTGCAGAGCAGTATGAGAGTTACTATGACTACCGAAACCTGAGCAAGATGCGGGTAAGGTGCCTAGATGAATCCTGATCAGGCCATAGCCTCTCTTTGTGATTAGCTTTCCAGTGTGGTTCTATGAAATTAACTTTGTGGTCTTGCAGAAACCTTTTTTAAGATAAGTGTTTCCTCTGAAGCATACTCAGCTATTTATACAGAGAAATAGTAAACTGATTTGTGTAATGCTTTTATTTAATATACAAAAAGCACTTGATCTGTTTTAAACACCACGTATGAAATATACAATCTAATCCAGGATTAATACTTTGTTTATTGTGGAAAATCTCTACCCTTGTTTAAAGAGTTTCTAGTTATACATAAGTTTCTGTAGCAGTATACCATTCTTAGTCCCATAATCTGCAAATCTGTAGGAGTGGCTGACCCATTTCTAAGTAATTTAGGGCCAAATTCTGTAGGTGTCACCTCTGTTTAGCTTCAGCAATGTATTTTTATTTACTAGACTTAGCTTGAGGTTTTATAGTACCTAAGAGCTTAAGGAGTTGAGTGTTCTCTTTCTCTAAACCAAATGTCTTATAACTACTTTGCTCTGAGGTTCAGACAAGTCCTCCCTGCCCTCCAAGTCCTTACCCTTTTAGCGACACGAACATTTGTGTTATCTTGTAATACACAAGATCCTGCTGACTGCTTAAGTTCTTAGGGGTTTCTAAAATAGGATCATCACAACGTTGTTATACATTATAAAAAAAGATTACAATATTGCCTTTTGAGGTAGCCATTTAAGAGTGAATACCATAAACCTGTAACCGCTCATAAAATCCCTTATATCCCAACAAGGAATTTATTCAACTGGCAGGAACTGACTCCATCCTTTTGGCACAGAATTTCATGTCAGCAGTTCATCGATACTTCTCCTGAAATGAAAATGAAAGAGAAAAAACTTGTTTTAACTTCAGTCCATCATGTTGACTCTGGCAGGCACTGCAGTTTTATATAAACACATTGCTGTTCATCTCTTGGCATCCTGTCCCAGTAACAGAAGCGAGGTGATGATGTTTACTCGTGAGAGCCCTTGGGTGCCATAGTCACTAAGATTTTTATAAACCCAAAGCATTACACTTCTTGCCAACTGCTCTTTGGGGTGCTGTTACTAGATGGAGGATAGAGGGGGAGTCTTCAAATGTAATATTAGTCTTTCTCTGGAAACCCTGGGGATGATAATATCATGAATGGGAAACCATAAGGTTTATATGCTTCATAGTTTCAACATTGTCAGGCGCACTTAAGAGCTTTCAGCTCAGACAGCACTTTGCACTATGAGTCTGCTTTGGTTTGTTTTATCCTTGCCCAACCTGTGCAAGATTGCACCTTCCAAATGTCCTGAGTACCATGTGCCAGGTGGAAGCAAACTCACAGGTAAGTACATCTGGCACAAGAATTCTCTAGAAAGGTTTTGCCTCTAATAGTTCATGTTAATTTCTACTTAATTGTGAAGGAAATATTTTTCTTGATAGACTACATGCATAGAAATAATTTTTCCCTGGTGATAACATATGATAATACACTTGAACCTTTAAAGCATGGGTCAGCAAACTGCAGCCTGTGGGCCTAGCAGAATTAAGTAGTTGTGCTGAGACGATATGGCCTACAAAATATAAAACAGTCTCCGGACATTCATAGAGGAAATTTGCCAATCCCCGACTTAAAGCATCAAAAAGAAAGCCAAACTTTCTTTTCAGCAAACTCGCTTAAAATAAAGTTCTCCTTTATATAAAAAAGAAACCTTGTCCTATGAATTTGATAGAAGTGAAAGATGAGATAAAATGCTTAGACCTTTTCCTGTGCTTTCTAGATGATGGAAGCCTCTTTGTATGACAAAATTATGGACCAGCAACGTCTTGAACCAGAGTTTTTCAGAGTTGGATTTTATGGAAAAAAATTTCCATTTTTCTTAAGAGTAAGTAATATACTATTTAATTTGCTTTCGTGGTTCTCATATAGATATCCCAATCAAGAAAACTCAAATGTTAATGACATTTTATATGACAGGTAATAATATTCATGAGACTTTTTTTCAACTTTTACTTTGCAGACACACTGTATTAATCTAGAATGCCTTGTTTTAAGTAATTTCCAAGATGGCAATCAACCCCTTCCTAAATTTAGTATATTTTGTGAGCAGTCTTTGATAATTATAGTTTCCCTCGTATGATATCCACTATTTTAATTCAGTCTGCAATTTCCATCGAGTTAGTATCAGAGAAAAAACGGTGGGGCGCTTCAGGAGTTTTGGAGTTGCAGAGTATAGAAAACCATGCAGTTTCACATCATGTGAAAACCCTTCCCTCCTCCACCATATAAAGAGTATTGTTTGGCTATTTTGATGAATTTGTATAAAGATAAATGTCACCCAGCAAAAAGACCCAATTTATTGCTAGTATAAACTCCATTTCTACAAAGGGAAAATTTTCAGACATTCTATGATACTTACAAGATAATAAAATATTCACCGCCATTCTTTTCATTTTTCACATTCTGCCAAGTAGTGTCTTCTATGTTTGAATGTTTATTGAACACTTCAGTATGTATACCTTCCTTGTAAAAAAAAAAAAAAAAAAAATGCTTAAAAGAACATATGTAATTCCCCAAGCAACTAAGGAAAGGTATCTGGGATAATTTCTAAAATTGAATCAATTTGTTACAACTTTAGTTCTCAATATACAAATATTTTGATGTTTGTGTTTACCTAAGTCTTACGTAACTGTCAGTACATATGACAGGATAGCAGGACGGGTGTACTGGCAGGAGAAGAGAAAACGGAAAGATTTCACTTTACTGTTTGTTTACTAATCATTAACTTACCTGCCTTTCAGAATGAAATAGATAGATAGGTACATCCAAAAATAACCAGTACAGGTTTGTTTTAGTATCACACGGAACAAATGTTTTCTTTAGTGGATTGAAATGGCCATGCATTCAGGTACTACACAGACACAGTGAGAAATCTCCTTGTTTCCTTAAGAGAGACTCCACACAGTGTTGTGTGTGGTCACAAAGCTGACTCTACAGGTGGGCCTGCCTAAAAATGGAGGAAATCTTGAATCCTGATCAAAAACAGCAGCAAGTGGGCACAGTAGCAAACTGTAATCCCAGTAACTTGGGAGGCTGAGATAGGAGTATCACTTGAGCTCAGTTCCAGACCAGTCTGACCCCAAAGAAAAAAAAATAAAAAAATGGCAAAATCAGAATAGATGTTGAATTAAAAAGACTACGTTTTGGAGGTGTAGCTGGTCCCAAGCTGTTCTGAGCATCTCCGCTAAGCACTGCAGGTGGCCTGGATCCAGCTTCTGAGTGGAGCAGCCAACAGACTGGAGCTGTAGCCACACGGAGGGCTGGGGATTGCATGGCGGGGTCTAGATGAGACTCTGCCGCCATAGGTCGTCTCCCTCTGTTAGCACAAACAGATATGACTCTGTTGACAGAGCCACGTCTGAGAGATTATAATTAAAAGTATAAAGTTTAAAAAAATTAGAAGTAGTTTAAGAGTAATCATTTTAAAGACAGTTTAGCAAATTGGAAATCTGCATTAGCTAAGAGAATAAATTTTTTTTAAAAAAGTCAATTAGAATAAATCAATCTTCTATATCATCCTTCTTTTATAAATAGCTTTCCTGGGTATAAATGGCATTTTCTTCTAAATGAAAGAGAAGGGTCCCCCTCTGTTGGTTTCTAAAGGGCACTACACTCTTCAGAATCCCTGAGCCTGACTTTTTTTTAAGGAATCAGATTCTAGTCTGTCCCTGGATTTAAAAACAAACAAATATCAACATTAAAAACTTCCTTTTGGCCAGGCACAGTGGCTCACACCTGTAATCCCAGCACTTTGGGAGGCGAAGGTAAGAGAATTGCATGAGGCCAGAAGTCTTATGTCGTTTCATCAATTTCCAAGATAATTTTTAAGAGTCAAATAAATACCTTTATACAATTTTATGATCTAAGTAGGGTTTTTCTCCCCATGGAAGATGGATTATTTGGCTGGGCATGGTAGCTCATGTCTGTAATCACAGCACTTTGGGAGGCCAAAGCCAGAGGATCACTTGAGCCCAGGAGTTCAAGACCAACCTGGGCAACATGGTGAGACCCTGTCTGTACTAAAATTTTTAAAAATTAGCCAGGTTTGGTGGCATGCACCTGTGGTTCCAGCTTTTTGGGAGGCTGGGGCAGGAGGATTGCTTGAGCTCAGGGGTCAAGGCTTCAGTAAGCTGTGACTGAGTCGCTGCACTCCAGCCTAGGTGACAGTTGAGACCCTGACTGTCTCAGAAAAAGCGAAGAAAAGAAAATGGGTTATTTTTAAAATGTTGAAAAATATGACCCAGGAGTTCTACTTTTATATACATACTAAAGAAAGTTGAAAATATATATTCACACAGTTACCTGTACCTGAATCTTCATAGCAGCATTATTCATAATAGCCAAAATGTAGAAACTCCCCAAATGTCTATTAACTGATGAGTGTCTATTAACCGATTAAACAAAATGCAGCATGATTATGCAATGATACTCAGCAATAAAAAGGAAATACTTATATGTGCTACAGAATGGATGAACTTTAAAAATATTAAGTAAAAGAAGCTAGTCACAAAAGGCCAGCCACGCTGTATAACTCCATAATAGGCAAATCCATACAAACAGAAAGTAGTTTTGAGCTTGCCGGGGCTGGGGGAAGGGTAAGTAGGAAGTGACTGCTAACCGGTAGAGGATTTCTTTTTGATATGATGACAAGATTCTGAAATTAAATTTTGCTAGTCATTGCACAACAGTATAAATGTACTGAAAACCACTGAATTAAACATTTTTAAAAGGTAGATTTTGTTGTATATGAATTATAGCTCAATAAAGCTATGATTTTTTTCAGGAAAAAAAAAAAGAGCACTGATAAGGAAGACGCTTTATTTCCTGGAAACCCAAATATCAGATCCCAAACTTTATTTTAAAATGGCTTCTTAATACCATTGAATGCCTGTATTCTTAGAGTAACTGCCCCAATTTTTACAAACTGTTATATATAAGCATTGTTTTAAAATATATTTCATTTACTAGGATATTTAAATATTTCCTTGGGGGCTCCTCTAATAGGCAGAGAGGGAGATATTGTCTTTTATTTTACCAAGCAAATTAATTATCTTTTGAGTAGAATTTTTAAAATACAGCTTCAGAAATTGTAACTTTTATCTAGAAAGTTTTATATAGAATTGTATGGGGTCCTCCTATAAGGACAGGTGCACACGAATGTTCATTGCAGCACTGCTTACAATAGCAAAGACCTGGAAACAACCCAAATGCCCATCAATGACAGACTGGACAGGGAAAATGTGGCACATATGCACCATGGAATACTATGCAGCCATAAAAAAACAATGAGTCCGTGTCCTTTGTAGGGACATGAATGAACCTGGAAACCATCATTCTCAGCAAACTGACACAAGAGCAGAAAATCAAACACTGCATGTTCTCACTCATAGGCGGGTGTTGAACAATAAGAACACATGGACACAGGGAGGGGAGCATCACACACTGGGGTCTGTTGGGGGGTCTGGTGGGGAGTTGGGGAGAGATAGCATGGGGAGAAATGCCAGATATAGGTGATGGGGAGGAAGGCAGCAAATCACACTGCCACGTGTGTACCTATGCAACAATCTTGCATGTTCTTCACATGTACCCCAAAACCTAAAATGCAATTAAAAAAAATATTTAACAGAAATCCAAATAAAAGAGAAAAAGAGCCTTATTATAATCCTTAAAAAGAAATAATTGTATGGGGTCCTCAATTCTAGGTAGTGTCTGCCTTAACCTTGTGTTTTCCCAAAGATCATGATTTATTTAGGGGTTTGTGGGGAACCGAGGCGAGTTATCAGCCCAGTTCCTGCTGCATTTCCTCTCTCTGCCTGCAGCTGCTCTTTCTCTGCAGAAGAACTGAGCCTCTGCCCATGACTTGTTTCCCACTCCCTCACTGTGGCCTGGAGTTCCTCTTTATGGCATTTTACATGAGAACCTCACAGAGCTGAAAACCTTGAGCCTTGGCTTCTCTAGGCCCCAAACTGTTTTCCCCTTAACTTGAAGCTCTTCGGGGCCTGAGATCCCACAAGCTTTCTTGGTCTTGGTAGCTCCTAGGAGTTTTTCCTGCATACACTAGGCCATGTTCAGAGTAGACAGAGTCCAAGGTTTGGACTCAGACCAGAATTTCAATCTAGTACACGTGGACAAAGTACTTCAAGACATTAGGCCATGGCGCGGCGTGGTGGCTCACACATGTAATCCCAGCACTTTGGAAGGCCGATGCAGGTGGATCACTTGAGGCCAGGAGTTCAAGGCCAGCATGGCCAACATGGTGAAACCCCATCTCTACTAAAAATACAAAAATTATCCAGGCATGGAGGTGCATGCTTGTCATTCCAATTACTCAGGAGGCTGAGGCAGAAGAAGTGCTTGAACTCGGGAGATGGAGGTTGCAATGAGCCGAGATCATTACCACTGCACTCCAGCTGGGACAACAGAGTGAGACTCCATCTCCAAAAAAAAAAGGAGTTTAAGCCTTGGTTCCCCAATTATAAAATGGGGCGGGGTGGGGAGTGGGACTATTTCTCAAGCTTGTATGAGTTAAATAAGACGTGCAGTGTGCTTCATCAATAACTCTGCTCAGTTACAATTTCATTATCATTAAAATGTCAGAGATCCATCATATCTAATCAGATCATTCAGGTACTTTTTGGAAACCTGCCCATCTTTCCAGCTGTCTTAACCTACCTCAAAAATAACCTTCACCATTCTTACCTGAAGGAGAGCATCATGAATGGCAGAATACTCATCCATGCGTACATACATATGTACACACATCACACACACGCAAACAAAAAGCAGACAATTTACTTTCTTTTCCTCCAAATTGTGAAATTACCCACATGAATTTGATATGTACTTTATAAAAATAATCTTTACACATGTGCTTATTACCATTTGGAGGGAATACAATTGTTTTGTTTTCATACTTTGGTGCTCTGAGAATCCACCTCTTTGCTCCTTGTGCAAGTGAACCGGGAAGAGTGAGGTATTCTATTGGGTTTTATTAAATGCCGTCGAGAGTGAGCTTATGATCTGTATCTGCATTTTTAATCATTGGGCAAACTTTTCCGATTGTTCCGGTGTATGTTTTCTTACAGTGTATCGATCGGTATGGGGCATGTGCTCAGTTATTGCCAGTCATGTTTTTTGGCTCTGTTGTAATTAATGCATTCAGTTATATAGCCCAAATTTCTTTTTCACTTTCATCTCCAGAATAAGGAGTTTGTGTGTCGAGGGCATGACTATGAGAGGCTGGAAGCCTTCCAACAGAGAATGCTGAACGAGTTCCCCCATGCCATCGCCATGCAGCACGCCAACCAGCCTGATGAGACCATCTTCCAGGCAGAAGCTCAGTGTATCCGCACCTCCAAGGGCTGGACTCAGTGAGATTGCATTGGCTCTCAGCTGCAGAGCATTTGCATGCAAGGTTGTTCAGCCACCAGTCTCTTTTCAATAGCCACGTCCTTACTGCTCCCTCTTTCCCGTCATCTTAAGTTTAGCTTAACTCTTTCTGAATAGAACTTAATTGTTCTATTTATTATCATGATGTCAGTCGAAAGAAATCTCTTAAAAGACTTTTTCCCTTTTTATTAAACCTCTTATATAGCTCAACCCTGCTTTTAAAGCTCTTTTTTAATGATTTCCTTTAGAATAATTTTCCTTTGACATATCCTGTGGAAACTGCTTCAGTTCCACAAAATCGTAGCATTATGTTTACTGGTACATATGATTTGCCCCTTTCTCTGCCCTGATATTTTTATTCTAGGATGAGGAATGGAAGAGAAAGAGGTACTCCAGTATCTTTTGGGGGCTCTTAGCTGTGACATCCTGAACAGCCCTTAATAATTGCTGTATAATTCATACTCTCATTGTCTAAACACAGACAACTGAGCTGAAATCGCATAGGTGTTAGAGACTAAGGCAATTCACCCAAGCACTCTTTTTTGACCCCCTCTGCCTTTTCCTGAAACTGATGATCTTAAAAAAACACCTAAAGCTTCCACTGACAATTATGAATACCATTTCAAAGCAGAAAGCAAAATGCAAGACATGCAAGAAAGTACATAGGAAAAATATTTTGCTCTCTTTTTTTAATGAGGAGGTAAATATACAAGTTAATATGATACCCCTTTAGTGTAATTTTTAAAAATATAAACTATAACTAAACACCCTGCGTATCAATACAAGATTTGGGAGAGCAGTTATCACAGATGTGGGAAGGCTAGGGACACAGAAAATCACACAGGTATATGTAAGTCATTGTCAGTGTTCAGGTTTTTGTCTTTTGTCATGGTTGCATATGTATTTACATGTTATTATAAGCAAATAATAAATTTAAATGGGTCATGCATAGACTGAAAGATGTCTCATGAACAATGATTAGGATCATCCTAATTCTTAGTACCTAAAGCCCAAACGATTTTGATCTTCCCCCACATAAAAAAAAAAAAAAAAAAAAAAAAAAAAAAAAAAGAGTGATATCTAAATCCACAGGTCATGGAAATTTCAAGCTGGTACTTCACCTACCTAGAACTAGTTCGAGACCTGTAGTTTGAGATGGGATTTGCCAGAACTGAGTTCTTGGCATCTTCTTGGTAATTTTTTAAATGACTTCAACTGAAATGGAAAGAGAAGATTGTTACCCATCTTCTTCTCTCTGCCGTAGCTCAGCCCGAGCCAGACTTCCATGGAGTTTGCCAAGTCAGGTTCTCTCCTTGACTCTTTAATCCTAGATTTGCAGATATATGCGGTGACTCCCATTCCGGAGAGCCAGGAGGTCCTGCAGAGAGAGGGTGTTCCGGACAACATCAAAAGTTTCTATAAAGTGAATCACATCTGGAAATTCCGCTATGACCGACCTTTTCACAAAGGCACAAAAGATAAAGAGAATGAATTCAAGGTACCATGCCACTCTTATTAAATGCCAACTCCTCAGACTGTGAGCCCCTTGGGGTGTGATCCTTGGTAAATATTTACTCAGACTAGTGTCAAGTAGCAGAAGGGACTATATAAATCATTTAGTCTACTGGTTCTGCAACTCCACTGTGTATCAGTGACATGGAGTGCTCCCTAACCAGGCAGATTTCTGGTGCCCAGCTCAGGAATTCTGACTCAGTAGGTCTGGGAGGAGGTCCTAAAATAAAATTCTAATGCTGGTGGTTCTCAGAGCAGTCTTTGAGAACTCATGGTTGAAGTCAGTCATTCATTATGTCGAACCAATTGTGGGAACCTTAAGATGTTTATTTTCACATAAAGTTCAACGAATAAAGAATACTTAATGAACAGAGAAAAAGAAGAACAGTTGGATAGGCTGCTGGTACAGTGGGTAAGTTATGTGCCATCTTTTCCTGCTTGTTCTTGTTAGAACAGTGTGTCATTTGGACTTCTCAGGACTCTGGGTAAAGGCAAATCTTGGATTCTTTGTGTGTGTTGAGTTCTCTGTTCTCAGTAGTTGCAACATGCCTTCCTAATTCAACGCCCTCTCAGCCAGAAAGGGACAAGGTTTCTGCAGAAAAGGGGCAAGACTGTTCAGCAGATAAAATTGAGTCTGCCCCCTTCTTTGCAAACAATGACATAGTAAGACCCCCCAGTTCGTATTTCACACCAGAACAAAGAAGGCAAAATTAGCTTATTTTTGTGAGTGAATTAATTGGCTTAGCATTTTTCATCACAGATGTTCTCCACTTAAGCTAGGAAATGTGCTCCTAACACGATTGTCTCATATTCGCTCACGTGGTCGGCTCTGCCTGTGTCAGTTTCCAGAACTCCCAGAAGTATTTCCAGGAATTATTATTCACCACCAAGAGATGACCAGAAGGGGAAGGTTTTCAGAGTTAAGACGGGATTGAAAGTAGAGCAGTCCCTTGTGCGCAGAGATTTGATGGGCCAAACATCAAGGCAAGGGGCCACTGGAAAACAGCAATGGCATAGGAGTAAAAAGATCTGTGATCATTTTCTTGCTTTTTTCTGGAAACTTAACATTTTTCTTTTTGCCTTCCGTAATCAATTAAGGATATAGCTAGTTTATGATCCAGTTCTCCTTGCAGTTGCTTTTAGTGAAAACATAGTCAAAAATCCACTGAAATCAGGCAACTGATTTGTCGAAAGTTACCTTCTAATTACCAGTAGTTTCAATTCTAAAACGCATTTTCCAACTCCTCCTCAATTGTTGTTTTTTTTTTTTTTTCCACCACACGACATTTCCTTGTGGCTGTCACTTTAAATTAGTATCCGTGGTACAGCAATCCCCCTAAAAAAAAACAATAATAATAAATCTGGCCCCAGATTTATAGCCCTCAGAATCTGGCTCCAAACCACCCCTCCAGAAGCCTCGTCTCCACCACAACCCACTCACCCCTCCTCCCTCTCAGCCTCCTCTCTTCCTCTCCTGCCACGCCCTTTTGTAAGCCGCTCCTCCTGTCAGCACCGCCACCCGCTCTCTCCTCCTGGCAAACTCCTACTCACTCCTCAGAATGCAGCTCACGTGTCGCCCCCTCTGAGAACTGCTGTCCTCCTCCCCGAGGCTGGCGTGTGCGCCTGCATCCTCCTCTGTTGGCCCCCAGAGCCTTGAACATCCCTTTCTCTTCACTCTGAGCTCTTATTCATCTGCTTACCTCCCTGTCACCACCAGAACACTGCGAGCTCTTGTCACAGGATCCCTACCCTATTCATCTCAGCACAGCTTGGCTGGCCCAGAGAAACTCTTCCTTCTTTTTTGTTGTGGTTTGAGTAAATGGCACTATTTCAGAAATTTTGTAAGTCGTATTATCCTCTTGGGAATATGCTTGGTTTAAGTAAGAACGATGAGGCATAGGTACTAAAACCTGGTTGACAAAAAGAAACCTGTCATCAACAGCAGCTTGTACCAAAGGCGGCGTGGTTTCACATGTCCTGGGGTTGCTCGCCCTGGCTTTAAAATACAGATTTGCCTCTATTAATAGCAGTCCAAACAATCCCAAGAAAATGTGGCAAGTAGATTTAGCAAGAGAGGAGTCAGAGGTCCTAGTGGCTAGGTTCTAATGCTGGCTCTATCAGTAGTTAGAACGTAGCTTTTGAGTAAGTCACATTGCTGCTTTGAGACCTAGCGTCTTCCTGTTTAAGACAGATCCTGCCATGTGGTTCCTAAAGCCCTTTCTTCCCTTAGAACTGTGCTATTCTCATCTTACATTAACTGGATGATACATTGACTGGCTGGCCCTTCTCGATATTAATGGCTAGTTGTTAAGGAGTGAAGAGAGTCTACATTAGAATTTTAGTGAAATAGCGAAGAAAATAACATAATAGTGTATTTTTGTGTTGTTAAGCTTGCTGTTTGAAGTAGGAGCCCATTTATTTCACTTGGAAATAAAGTTTGATGATATACAGTGGAATTATTCAAATAAGCTTCAGCAATATCTCACTGTGATAGTTGCATGGGTGCTTGAATGAAGACTAAAAGGCCGACAGGAGGAAGCAAAACCTGGTAACAGTGGGTGACAAACACTAGTCATGGAAGGGCAACCTGAGGGACCTAATTTGTTTTGTGTTTTGTAGAGTCTCTGGGTGGAGAGAACGTCATTATACTTGGTGCAGAGTTTGCCCGGCATTTCTCGCTGGTTTGAGGTGGAAAAGCGTGAAGTGGTAAGGATCAGAGCTTACGCTCAAATACTTTCTCATCACAGTTGTTCACTTAGAGTTGTGCTGTATGTTCATGACTTCTCCTTTGACCCAGATTCCCTGGAAGCACTCATAGTAAAATAGTGCATGTTGATGGTATTGACCACTATTGCCAAGGCTGAGAAGGTAAATATTAATATTGTCCTAATGTGACCAGATGGAGGGATTTCTTGAAACAACTCGATTTGCTACATGTAAAAAGAAAACTACTCAGGCCCTTGAGTTAGAAGACTTGGAATTCCAGCTCTCCTAATTACTATAGCAGTGTGAGCTTCAATGCTTACTGTGTCAGACCAGTGCTAATGCTAACTGCTTTATCTTATTTAATCATCCTATCAGGGCTGTGAGGTATACATTCTTGTTCCTGTTTTAGCAATTTTTGACAAGAGGTCAAAGGCCTTTACCAGAGATCACATAGCAAGATGTCGAAGAGAAACTCCAACCCAGATCTTTCTGATTCCAAAGCCAGTAACATTGATCTCTTCTAGCCATGGTTCTTACAGGCAGGAGAAGGCTAATGTCCAGTCTCTGCACACTGCCGATGCACAGCAAGTCCGTGCTGTTACAGTTCCCGGTAGAAAGGAGGGCAGCATGTTAGTCTCACTGGGCAGTCCTGGGTGGAGCAGCAGCAGTAGAGCAGCGGGTGCCACTGCAGAACCTGGTAACCACAGCTCCCAAGAACCTTCTGGTTGTAACATGTGGCCCCAGCTCCAGTCCCCAGTTGTGGAGAGCAGGGAGAGCAGGAGTGGAAGGCAGCCACCTCCAGGGTGGGACCGCACCCAGCTCCCTATGCTGCTCTTCCAGCTGACAGCACCTCGATGTCAGCCACAGCCCTGCAATCTCACAACCTCCCTTGCTACATCTATTATAGCCATGTATTAACTTTATTTCACTTGGTGTGAACGTTCATGTGTTTCACTGCAGAAATATTAATGTGTTTGTTTTTGAGCCTGGGTCTCACCATTTCATTGCCATAGTTCTCTGATAGGAAGTGTACCAGTTGTGCAAATACGTCATTCGTACCTTATTTAGGTCTCAAGCCTATCCTGTCAATGCAGAAGAATGAACAGCTCCTGACCAAATCGTTTTTCAAGAATTGCTTGTCCTACCTGAAATGTCTCAGCATTGAAACTACCCTCAGCTTATCATGTTCAATTAGGCTAAGGATTTAAAAATTTAAACTCTATTCAGCAGATTACATCAGTACAGTTGTCTTCTTGTCCAATCTGAGTTCCAGGATCCCCAAAAGCTGGTTGCTTACATTGTCATGCCCTGGTACCTTCCATGGAAGAGGGGAGACTGCTAAATGCAGTTCTCAAAAATTATTATGCTTCCCGCTGAATGGCATGGGTCCAGCTCATAGAAGTGTTCTTAGTCATCCATATTGCATTAATGATTCAGAGAGCCTTTGCAGCTACTTACTACCCAGAGCATTAAATTCTGTGAAGTCTCACCAATGGCCCTGGCCCTTGGAAATGTCATACACACATACACGCAATGCTAATAAAAAATAGCATGCTGATAATGACAAAAGGAGTATTACTAAACACAACCTTTCAAACATCAGCTGCCTACTTTATTGGAATATGTAATCTTATGTTCCATCAGACAGAACAAATCAAACTTGGCTGTTTTGTTCCCTGAACACAGCCCACTCTTAACAGCCTTTGTGTTTCTCTCTTGTTCTTGCTGCCTAGAATGTCCTCACTGTCAGTTATTGGTTTACTGGTTTAACTCCTAGTGTAGAAGAACTTCAAGAACAGGGACAGATAGGAGGTACTCAATACAAATACGCCATGTTAAATCGAAATTCCTCATCTGCAGATGCCAACATCTGAAAACCAAGAGATGTTTCCATTTGTTTGGCTCCAAAGCTCATTTGCCAATACCACAACCAGGCTCTTCTATTGCAAGGCCATTTATTAGCTTTATTTCACTTAGTGTGAATGTTCATGTGTTTCACTGTAGAAATATTAATGTATTTGTTTGTTTTTGAGACTGAGTCTCGCTCTGTCACCCAGGCTGGAGTGCAGTGGTAGGATCATGGCTCACTGCAGCCTCGACCTCCCAGACTCAAGCAATCCTTCCACCTCAGACTCCCAAATAGCTGGGACCACAAGCATGTGTCACCACAACTGGCTAATTTTCTGATTTGTTGTAGAGATGAGGTCTCACAATGTTGTTCAGCTAGTCTCAAACTCCTGGGCTCAAACAAGCCTCTGGCCTTTGCCTCCCAAAGTGTTGGGATTACAGGCATAAACCACCACACCCGGCCTTATTAATGTAATGCATTCGATTAAAGGAACCTGCCCTAAATCCTGCTGGGGGTATATACCATGCATGCCCTATATTGCCTTTTAAACTCTGAAAAGTTCTTAATTCTGAAACATGTGGCACCAAAGGTTTCAGATGAAGTTGGAGACCTTTATTTTCTAAGTCATAGACCCCCCCCCCAATAGCTTATCAAGTTTTGTTAAGATACCAGTGCCTTTGAACTGTTGTGTTGCCTCTGTAGTTTATTTGATTCTGTTTTCAAAACCAAAAAAGTGCTTTTTTGTTCGGATTAAGAAGTAAGCTCATTTCAGCTGGGCGTGGTGGCTCACCTGTAATCCCAGGACTTTGGGAGGCCGAAGCGGGTGGATCACCTGAGGTTAGGAGTTCATGACCAGCCTGGCCAACATGGTGAAACCCCATCTCTACTAAAAATACAAAAAATTAGCCAGGCTGAGCTAAGATCGTGCCACTGCACTCCAGCTGGGACAAGTGCAAAACTCAAATAAGCTCATTCAAATGTTTTTAATCAAGGCAAATATTTATAGTTTAGAATTCATAAATTATTTTTTAAATCCAACTAAAGATCATGAAAAGATTGTCATACCACATCCTGCCCCTCAGAAAACAATGTACCTTTACTTTCTAAATACTGTGTAACCAGAATCTAATCTCTCCTCAGCCCCCCTGCCAATAGCGCCACCTGGTGCCCAATCATTGCAGTAGCCTCCTAAAAGGTTTGCTTTCCCCCTTACATGGCAGCCAGTGACCTTTTTGAATTTAAGTTATAGCATACAAAAATAGAGAAAATATATAATGAACCTGACTTACCCATCATTACTTCAACAGCCATCAAAAAGGTCAATTTTATTTCATCTGCCCGTCTACCTGCTCCCTCTCGACTATTTTTGAAGTAAATCTCAGACGTCATATCACTTCATTTACAAATATTTTAGTATTCATATTTTTAAAAACCTGCACCAGGTGCGGTGGCTCACGCCTGTAATCCCAGCACTTTGGGAGGCTGAGGTGGGCAGATCACCTGAGGTCGGGAGCTCGAGACCAGCCTGACCAACATGGAGAAACCCCGTCTCTACTAAAAATATGAAAAATTAGCTGGGCATGGTGGCACATGATTGTAATCCCAGCTACTTGGGAAGCTGAGGCAGGAAAATGGCTTGAACCTGAGAGGCAGAGGTTGTGGTGAGCCAAGATCACGCCATTGCACTCCAGCCTGGGCAACAAGAGTCAAACTCTGCCTCAAAAAAAAAAAAAAAACCCTGCAATATTACTGTCACATTAAAATTTAAGAATCCCTTGATCATAAAATGTACAGTGTTCATTCACACTTCACCAAGTCTTTTATTCTACATTTTAGACCAGCCTGGGCAATGTAGTGAGACATTGTCTCAACAAAAAATTTAAAAAATTAGCCAGCTTGGTGGCACATGTCTGCAGCCCTGGCTACTCCAGAGGTTGGGGCCAGAAGATCACTGGAGCTAAGGAGTGCAAGGTTACATTGAACTATGATCATACCACTGTACTCTAGCCTTGGTGACAGCCTCAACCCTGTCTCTTTAAAAAAAAAAAAAAAAATTATTTTTAGGCCAGGCACGACGGCTCATACCTGTAATCCCAGCACTTTGAGAGGCCAGGGCAGGCAGATCACTTGAGGTCAGGAGTTCAAGACCAGCATGGCCAACATGGCAAAACTCTTGTCGCTACAAAAAATACAAAAATTAGCCAGGCATGGCAGATGGCGCCTGTAATCCCAGCTACTCACTCAGGAGGCTGAAGCAGGAGAATCGCTTGAACCCAGAAGGTGGAGGTTGCAGGGAGCCAAGATTGTGCCACTGCACTCCAGTCTATGTGACAGAACAAGTGAGACACTGTTTCAAAAAACGAAAAAAAAATCAAGTTTTAGTTTTACTCTTTGTTGTTTGAATCCAAATTTAAATAAGGGCCACGCATTGCAATTGATGGAAATGTCTTCTAAGTCTCTTTCAATCTGTAAGTTTCCCCTTGCATCACTTTTTTTTTCCTTCCTTTTTTGTTGAAGAAACTAGACTGTTTATCCTGAAATGTTTCCTTACATGTGGATTCTGCAGACTGCATCCCAGTGAAGTCATTTAACATGTTTCTCTGTTGCCTATATTCCTTGTAAATTGAAAGTTAGAACTAGAGACTTGATCAGATGTTTTGCTCTTACTTTCACAGAACTACATCATAGTCGGTGTTATGTGCTTCTGGGTGTGTGTGTGTGTGTGTGTGTGTGTGTGTGTGTGTGTGTGTGTGTGAGAGAATGAGAGAGAGAGAGAGAAAGAGATGTTGGCGGCCACTGGTGATCATTTCCCAGATCCATTCATCTTTTATGGGTTACAAAATGGTGATATTTTAGCATTTCATCTTTATTTGCTCATTGGAATACTTCTGTAAAGAGAAATGTCCTCTCACTAAATATTTGATTACCCTGAGGTACAGGAAAGACAATGCTTTATTCTGCAAAAGTGACCAGAGGGGTTTTTGTTTGGTTGGTTTTGTTTTTAGTATCATTAGTAACTCATGGATATGAGCATATTTGTTTTGTTTTAATCCATGGCAGTTATTCTTATTAAATTTCAAAACGTCCCATGTTTGCCTTTTGGGAGCCTCTTCAGAATGGCTCCTGAGTCTTTATTCCACAGTATCCAAGTAGTCTTTGTTACTGAGCTAACACACAGGATCTGATTGTCAGATTAGATGCAGGACTCAGCGACCGACCCCTCCCAGCATCAAGCTTTGCTAGTAATTTCAAGGCAGGCAGGATGCTCAGAGGAAGCAGTGAGGTTTCTGAAACATCACGCTTCGTCTGCCAGGTCCTTCTTCCCCACATCAGTAATAATTCAGAATAATAGGTGGAGTCCCTCAGTGAGGGTTCACAGGGTTCCTCATTCAGAAGCACATTTAAATTATGAAGTGTAAATTATGAAACATTCCATTTTCTACTCCACAGAGTGAGTTGTAAAGCTTCTCAGAGATGTTCTGTAATCATGCCTCATGGATTCTGGTTTATTTAAAGAAATCCTTTGACTGAGGACTTCCCTCTAGGGCATTCGGTAGATAACATCCCTTCTGCCTAGCAATGATTTTTAGTCTATTTACTTGAAGGTTCAGTTGACAAAGAGGTAAGACATGGTCACCTGTCTTTTCTGTCCCCCAAGGACATTTCCCACTAAAGAAAATGAATGGATCACAGGCCAGATACTTTAATGACTTCCTGGTAAGATGAGGTGGTCTACGGTCTCTTAAACATCTCCTGCCCCAGACCTGAAAGCAGCTATTTCTCCAATGACTCCTTATTCTTTTTAGTGATAAACAGTATTTAGATATTGTAATCTGAGGGTTAGAGGAAAGTAATTCTTGGTGAACACTCTATATCATATATCTTTGCACACTTCTTTGACCGCCCCCTTAGAATTATTTCCCTAGAAGTGAATTAATCAAAAGTATCCCCACGGTAACCATTAATTCATAGATCAGTAATGGGATATATCATTTATACCCAGTCTAGAGGGAATAACTAGTCTTAGGAATACATGGTTCCCCAGGATCTTCTCCAACACTAAGTGTTGTATATTATTTTAATATTCCATATAATAGACTGAAATGATCATACTGGGGTTGAACGTTTTGGTTCAGCATTTTTTGAATGCTAAGTGAAGATATGTTTTCATATATTGATGTGCGCTTTTTTTTTTGAATGCACCAATCGTATCATTTCATTTTGTTTTCTTCAATATTTAGCAAATATTACCATTTTGTCTATCCTTCATGTTATAAATATTTTCCAGGTCATTTGTATTTTGCCTGTGTTTATTATATCTTGGTTTATTTTCTTTTTAGAAAATTTGATTTTACAGCATTTGAATTTATAAAGATGAAGATTTTTTCTTACAGCCAAAAGCGCATAAAATCTACTAACCATTTTTAAGTGTACGCTACAATAGCGTTAACTATGTATACATTGTTGTGCAACAGATGTCTAGAAGCTTTTAATCTTGGAAAACTCAAACTGTATATACTGAACAGTCTCCCCTCTCCCCTTTCCCCTAGCCCCTGGTAACAACCATTCAATGTTCTAAGATGTTTTGCTTGTTTTTTAACTTTTCAGTTAATCAGAGCTCTCAGATTTTTCCTTTATGGTTTAGCTTTTGTGTACATAAAGCAAGGGTTTAATATTACAAATAATCTGAAGTAAATATCCATTTTCCACCACTCAGGTAAAGAAACAGAACATTGCCAGCAGCGTCCTGCAGGCCTCCCATGCGCCCCCTCTCAATTATAGCTCCGTCTTCACAATAAAAGTAGTCACTATCCTAACTTTGATGGTATCCATTCTCTTGCTTAGTTTATCACCTATTTGCCTCTCTAAACAAGTTGATTTGGTTTTATTTGGTTTTGAACTTTATATAACATACTGCTTGTA
>NW_022436947.1:29227575-29274947 GCF_009761245.1 Sapajus apella
AAAAAAAAAAAAAAAAAAAAAAAAAAAAAAAAAAAAAAAAAAAAAACATACTGCTTGTGTTCTGTTAAGAATATTTCCTTGAATCAGTGTTATTTGTAATATTTTTCCATGTTATTGCATGTGACTGAAGTTCGTTTCATTGCTGTATACTATTCCATTTCATGAACATATCACAATATGTTTATTCTCTTGTCAATGGACAGATGAATTTTGGTGATTATGAACAAAATATGTAATATGTTCAGTAGAATTTCTGAATCATAAGATATAGATACACACACACACACACACACACATAGATGTATCTTCAACTGTTTTCCAAAGTGAATGAACCAATTTGGACTTCCAGTAGCAGTAACTGAAAGTTAAAAGTAAGCAAAACATCTTAGATGTTTCCTGGTAACACGTGCACAAACTTCTTAGTCCACTCTTCCTAAGATATATGACTAGGGGTAGAATTTCTGAATCATAAGATAAAGATATACACACACACCCTTCAGCTGTTTTCCGGTGAATGAACCAATTTGAACTTGCAGTAGCAGTAATTGAGAGTCCATTGCTCACATTGTCTCTCATCTGCTGTTGTCATTTTTATCATTTCAGTGGGTGTTTAGTACTATGTTATTATAGTAGTATTTTTTACATCTTTGAACACAATGAGGCTCAACACCTTTTCATTATGTTTACTGGCCATTTGAATTTCTTCCTTTATAAGTGACTGTTTAATTCGTTTGCTAATTTTTTATTGGGTGGTTTGCCTCTTTCTTACTGGCTTCTAAGAATCCTTATATACCCTGAGCATGTGCTTTTTGATGGTTACACATTTCAAAATCATCTCACATGTTCTGGTTAATCCTCCCTTCTCTTTTCATGTCTTTGATTAATGTTCAGTCTTAATATTCTAGGATTTTTCAGTGTTGGTTTAAGATGATCTGAGTGACCTTTAAAAACTCTAATTTGTTTCCTTGCTTGAATGAACCAATATTTAAATATGCTTAGTATAATCCTGAATTACTTTATTGCTGAGAGCTTGGCAGACCTTCTCTTCAAAGAGAACGTCAATGACAATAGTCCCAATGACATACGTTTGAAGAGCACTTTTATCATTTTCACAATTAGGTACTCCATACAGCCTGGAATTTTTAAGTCATTATGATTCTATTTGGCTCTCCAACAAATAGATCCTGTAGTATATATTATCTTGTTTTCTATAATTCCCAACTGTGTGCCATCCTGTGCCACCTTATGGTGCTGTTATATATACCTATGAGGTTCATAAGGCATATGTCCTCTCTTCCCAACTGGGCTGAAAGCTGCTTGACATCAGAGGATCCGTAAATGCGTCTTTATATCTTCCATGGTGCTTTGTATCAAATAAGCATTGAGAAACGTGATATTTAGGGTCTCTGAAAGTTTAACCCTTCAAAAGAAAAAAAAAAGACTAGTTTTAAAAGATATGAGATGCTTGGATATTATTTTAAGGATTAAATTGGTTGTTGCAGTGCTAATATAGAAGTGATGATTATCTAAAACACTGCTCAATGAATGTGTGTAATTACCTGCCCTTTCCAAACCTCGCTAATGAACATCTCACTCGACTACCACATCCTTGTCTATTCTGCGGAATGGTCCCTGGTAGAGATATTGATGGAAGCCAAAGGGGAGCACAGATAATTCAGAACATGGATAAACTACTTTGTCTTTCTTCTTGAATGTCACTAAATTCAATATGTTTATGCTCATTTGCTTCTCAGGTAGAAATGAGTCCTCTGGAAAATGCAATTGAAGTGCTGGAAAATAAGAATCAGCAGCTGAAGACTCTGATTAGTCAGTGTCAGACAAGACAGATGCAGAATATTAATCCCCTGACTATGTGCCTGAATGGAGTTATAGATGCTGCAGTTAATGGTGGCGTTTCCAGGTACCAAGAGGTAAGGATTAGGTATTGCTGTTTCAGAGAAACTTTTCAGTTGTGACTTCTTAGGGTTTGATGAATCTTTTTTCAGAATATGTACCCATATCAGCATGCAAACTCAGGACTGCAATTGACACAGAGTCCTTTGTGAAATACAGCAAACATACAGTCATTTGTAATGCCCAGTTACTGCATTTTTCCAACATGTTATATTTTGATAATAAAAATGTGTGTTCATTCTTGCATGAATAAAAGTGGAAAGGTTAGGATTAATAAATATCCATCTAAAATAATTTCTCTAAGCAAAGAAGTTCATGGGCATAGAAAAGTCTGATCTGGGATGGGCTCAGTGGCTCACACCTGTAATCCCAGCACTTTGGGAGGGTCACTTTAGCCCAGGAGGTCGAGACCAGCCTGAGCAACATAGGAAGATCTTATCTCTATTTAAAAAAAAACAAAAACAAAAACAAAAAAACCGACAAGACAATCTTGCCTAGGTGATACTTTAAGTGGAATTTTCATCTGTTCTCTTAAACAGAAAGACATAGTAGCCTTGAAGGTAAGGCCATCATCTAGGTCACACTGAATCTTAAGGCACTTTATTTTAGGACACAAGCCGTGTAGATTATTGATTTTTGTTCTTTATTTCACCAAGGGTACTTATTGTACAATCACTGATCTTCCTTTAACAATTCTTTCCTTATGTTCCCATTCTGACCAGCCGCCTCCACTCGGAATCAGTCCATCTGTCCCAAAAATGTGCTTTATAATGGCGTCATTTCCATAAAGATGCCAGGTCTTTAAAAACAACTTGTTTTTGACTTGTCTTGTAACTCACTGAAGTAGACTGATTGTCCTTTCCCTTACTAGGCATTCTTTGTCAAAGAATACATCTTAAGTCACCCTGAAGATGGGGAGAAAATTGCACGATTAAGAGAGCTGATGCTTGAGCAGGTAAGGGAAGCAAAGCAATCCCCCTCTATCTCACCTGGATATGTGCCCACTTATCTAGAGCCCCCCTGCATGGTTTTCTACATCGGTGGTCTAACTGACACTGGCAAGCAAGGGTTAGATTCCTGTAGTAGATCTCAACTTGCTAATTTCTACTTTTTCTTCCCACTGGGATGCAAAAATTAATTTAACAAGGAATAGACTATGGCAGCCAGTTACAGGTGGAGTGTCCTTTATCCAAAATACTTGGGACCGTGTTTCAGATTTTTAATTTTTTCAGATTTTGGAATATTTGCATATATATGAGATATCTTGGGGAAGGGACCCAAGTCTAATAACAAAATTTATTTTATGTATGTCTTATACACATAGCTTGAAGGTCATTTTATATAATATTTTAATACTTTTGTGCATGAACTTTTGCAACCCATCACATGAGGTCGTGTGTGGAATTTTCCACTTGTGGCATCATGTTGGCAATCAAAAGGTTTCAGATTTTGGAGCATTTCTAATTTTCAAATTTTGGATTAGGGATGCTCATCCTGTGAAGCCAACAACTTCATGTGGTCTCTTAAACCGTTCTTTGAACACATTTCCTAGAGACTTGCTGTAGGCTTGATGCCAACTTTTCATTCAAAATTCTGTGCTCAAAAAAGCTCAGGCCAACTCCAAATATGAGACATGAATGAATGAGTTGGTTACTTATTATAATAAGTAGGTGATCAATAGGCTGTGCCTTAAAGCTGTGTCATATTTTCATGGTAAACTTATAGATTACGTGATACAGATGAAACTAGATACAACTCATCATTTTCTACCCCAAAGAAGCATGGTTTATTTGATTTGTTTGGAACCATCAAGTACAAAGAACTGGAATGAGTAATATGTTGCCTGCTGTGTCCCTGGAAATAGCTTTTAACCTGAAAATGAATTGAAAACCTCAATGGATTGAGGTAGGAGACATGGTTGGAAGCCCGTGTTAAACAGGAAATAAAGACATTTGATTCCCATGAAAAGTGGAATGTGTATGATAAAACGTGACAAAGGCATCTCTTTCTACTCAATATTACCAAATTAATAAGTAAAGCATGCTCTTTGGATTAGAAAATAATGAGGTTGTGTCTGGTTTTTGTCCATGTTGTATGCTCTGTAGGCTTAGTCCACAAAACCTAATACTGCAAGGAGAGAGGTGGCCATAGAAAAGAGAGAGGAATTACTTGAAGCTGACCTGTAAGGAAATAATAAGTCAAGTTCTCAGTGGGACTCTGGGGTGTTTGTAGATACTAGAAGTGAGCAGTTTAGGTCATCCAATACTTAGGATTATGCAGTGACTTTATGCTGATTTTTAAAAAGATCTGTATTTTACCTCTTATGAATGGTTCACTTCACCCCAGGACTGTATTTGCTGGATTCAACCTGACTGAATTATTTCCCCAGAATTAAAATGGCAGCTCAGGGTCAAGAAGACTCCCCTTAAAAAATAAAACCAGGGAGCCTTTATTTCTTCTATGTCCTGCTTATGTTCCTGAAACCTTGTGGAAAGAGCCATGGCCTAGGGTACGTGAGATCTCTAAGACAAGCAGTGCACATGACTGTCACGTGACCCTGGCCAAGTCTCATCATTTCTGTGGGACCGTCAGGTGGGGAGGTGGACTAGAGAGGGCACCATCCTTCTCTGGACCTCTGCCAAGTATTTCAGATAAACTCTCTGGTAGACAGAGACATGCATCACCCCAATGCTCCTTCCAGGGCAGACTTAACTCTGCCTCTGCTGCAGGAAATGTGGCTCTCCACAGACACCTCCAGCTGTCAGGCCCTTCAGAGATTGCCTTGGCTGCAGAGAGCCACTTGGCCCAAGGTTGCTACCTTCTCAATGGTGCACATCCCAGACTGAGGAGGCAGTAGAAAGCCTGGCCATTTGGACCCAACGTAGGACAACTCCAACAGACCATTAAAGGTCCACAGGTTGAGGGAGGAGGATCGCCTTAGCCCAGGAGTTCAAGACTAGCTGGGGCAACATAGCAAGACCCCATCTCTGCAAAACCTAAAAACTAGCTGCGTGTGGCAGTGCATGCCTATAGTCCCAGCTACTACTTGGGAAGCTGAAGTGGGAGGATCACCTGAGCCCAGGCGTTCAAGGTTGCATTGAGCTATGATCATACCACTGCATTCCTGCCTAGGCAACAGAGTGAGACTCTGTCTCTAAAAAGATTAAAATACAAATAAATTTTTTAAATTGTTCCAGAGGTCCCCAGGGTTTGGCAGCAGCTGACAGGACTGCCGTGTAGCTCACCTTCTTTTGTTGTCAAGTCCGGCTTCCATCCTTCCCCGTGACAGGCATCAATCCCAAAGTGCATCCCGGTAAACATTATGATCCCCAGGCTGGAGTTTCCTTTGCAGAAAACCCAACTTGAAACATTCCGTGAACAAAGGGAGGTCACCTAATGCTAGCGTTTAAAAATGGAGAAGACTGGGGGCCCCTATGTTTAGATTCACCTCCTACATCCCTTCCATGTCCTCATCACAGATGTAGCCTCTCCACTCCAACTGTGCCTTTCAGAGGCATGCTTGATATTTGTTATGCAAACGTGCTGGCAATGGGTAGCAGCCAGAGCCCTGTTGCTATCACCCTGTCCCTTAGGGAAGGTGCTGGGTATTCCAGCCCGCCAGGGTCACTCCTATTTGACCTGAGCTTTCAGCCTAAAATCTTCATAAGCTGCAAAGACTGAAAACAAAAAAACCAAACTTCGTGGTGATGTGGGGTTTGTTTTCCTCCCCGTCTGTGGAATTTGTCCTTTTGACCATGTTAGCATGGGGGGCATTTTTTAAATATAAAAGACAGCTGCTGCTCAAATCAAAGGAATCACACACTATTGATGGTTGAACAAAGGAAGGTTGAATGTCTTCATCTCTTCAGATCCTCACAGCAGAAATGTTTTTTAAGAACCTGCTCCCTTGTTGAATTATAAGTGAATAGGAATAATATATGTATATTTTTTAGACAGAGTCTAGCTCCATTGCCTAGGCTGGAGTGCAGTGGTATGATCTCAGCTCCCTGCAACCTCCACCTCCTGGGTCCAAGCAATTCTGCCTCAACCTCTCGAGTAGCTGTGACTACAGGCACATGCCACCACTCCGAGCTAATTTTTGTATTTTTAGTAGAGACAGGGTTTCACTATGTTGGCTGGGCTGGTCTCGAACTCCTGACCTCATGATCTGCCCATCTTGACCTCCCAAAGAGTTGAGATTACAGGCATGAGCCACCGTGCCCAGCCAAGAATAATATTTTAAAACAAGAAGCATGGCAGCTGTCATAGAATTCCTTCCCTGGCAGATTCTGAAAGTCTGTGGGACGGATGGATGAGCAGAGGAACCTGATGGTAGAGAGAAGGGAAATGTGGGAGAGAGGGTGCCATGCCAAGAAGAGATCCTTAGGGGAGAACTGCTGGCCCTCTTCACAGGGAGCAGCACCTCCCAGGTTCCTTCTCCATCCTGGGAAGAGCAGGAAGGGGCCAAAGGGACACATAACTGTTACAAGGCATTGTAATTATAGATCTAAAATACATGGGAAAGAAGACTGGGGGAGTAGGAAAATTAAGTCTGAAATCAGAACTAAGTTCTAATCTGCATTTGTCTTTTATCCGTGCAGGATTTTTCCGATTCTCAGTTTACCTGTAAAGTGACGACTGTTCCTACCTTGTCAGATGCAGAGGTGTAGCCATAATGCAAGCGAAATGCATAGTAAAGTGCTTGGCCCGCAGCAGGCACTTAGTGAGAGGTAGTCACTGACCACTAACGTGAGGTGTTTTTTTTTTTTATGTTAATTAAGGCACAGATTTTGGAATTTGGTTTGGCTGTGCATGAGAAGTTTGTACCTCAAGATATGAGACCGCTTCATAAAAAGCTGGTTGACCAATTCTTTGTGATGAAGTCAAGTTTAGGGATACAGGTATGTACACATAGGTGTCCGTGGCGGGGCAGCCTGACCACTGCCATGTGCTTCTTGTTAAAGGGATGATGATGTAGCCAACAGTGACATCTTTTGGTCTTCCTACCAAACTGCAGTGTTTTACCAGGGAGCCTTCAAATACAATTGCATTGTCTGCTATTTGTGAGGCTTTCCTTCTGGGAAAATACAAATATAAGTGAAGGAAAGCCAAATAATATTGGAACTTGCTTAAATAGCTCCCTATGTAAAGATTCCATGATGATTAGGATATGTATCTAGTATGCTAACCTATCCCATAAGTTATTTTTCCCATCTCATTCCTGAAATGAGATTTCTCCCCTTTACCACATCTTTAGGAGTTCTCTGCTTGTATGCAAGCCAGTCCTGTCCATTTTCCTAATGGAAGCCCTCGTGTGTGTAGAAACTCAGCACCTGCCTCTGTGAGCCCAGATGGTACCAGGGTAATTCCTAGACGCAGGTAAGTCATATTCCAAATTATCTTACAATTTGGCCGCCCCACAAGATGATCTGGAACGGTTCTCTCATTCTTTATGGCACAATTTGTCAAATATGCTATTTCTTAATGAAATAACCCGCGAGGCAGCTGCAGACATCTGTCACTGGTAAAACAGCAACAGCATGAGAAATAAATAAGCTCAGACATTTGATCATATGGAGGCAAACAGAAAAAAACAAAATGGGATGTATTTTCTCCTTTGGTTTCATAGCATTCTAGCACATGATAAAGTACAATTTGGAGACTGAGTTAATCACCTTTTTTTCCCCCCGCAACAGCCCATTAAGTTACCCAGCTGTCAACCGATACTCCTCCTCCTCACTGTCCTCACAAGCTTCTGCTGAAGTAAGCAATATTACAGGGCAATCAGAAAGCTCTGATGAAGTCTTTAACATGCAGGTACTTAATTAGCTTTTTGTCTGCTCGTGTTGATTCCTTTTCTGTCTCAATTCTGAGTGTTTCTGTTCATTCTGCCATCCTAATGAACAGACCGACAAGCAAGAACTCGGCTTAAGGACAAACTTCTAAACACTCTTGTTGCTTTATGGGTCTCTGGAGTCTACAAAGACGTTTCTGTCAAAAGTGCCCCATCACTCTAAGACAACATCAGCAAGCAATGGAAAAGGCCAGGCGCACTGCATAGGGTTCAGCTCTGATACCTGCCCCAAGTCAAGTTCCTTCTTCAGTCCAGGACTCTCAGAGTGTGTCGCCACTTGCTAGCTGCCTGTCAGCATTTTTTTTCTTTTTTTTTTTTACGAGTCTCAGTCTGTTACCCAGGCTGGAGTGCAACCTCCGCCTCCCAGGCTCAGGCGATTCTCGTGCCTCAGCCTCGCAAGTAGCTAGTATTACAGGCATGCACCACCTCACCCAGCTAATTTTGGTGTTTTTAGTAGAGTTGGGGTTTCACCATATTGGCCAGGTTGGTCTCGAACTCCTGACCTCAAGTGATCTGCCCACTTTGGCTTCCCAAAGTGCTGGGATTACAGCTGTGAGCCACCATACCCGGCCCCTTTTAATATTTCAAAATGGCTTTTTTTTCTTTAAGAAGACATGATTTGGCTGCATACAGTGGCTAACACCTGTAATCCCAGCACTTTAGGAGACTTAGTTGAGTGAATCATTTGAGGTCAGGAGTTCAAGACCAGCTGGACAACATGGTGAAACCCTGTCTCTACTGAAAATACAAAAATTAGCCAGGCATGGTGGTGCATGCCTGTAATCCCAGCTACTTGGGAGGCTGAGGCAGGAGAATCGCTTGAACCTGGGAGGTGTAAGTTGCAGTGAGCTGAGAGCACACCACTACACTCCAGCCTGGGCGACAGAGCAAGACTCCGTCTCAAAGGAAAAAAAAAAAAAGACTGCATGATTTGAGGGTCCATTTTAAAATTCTCTTACGTGCATGTCAGAAAGTTTCCAAAGTTTTTTGTTGTTGTTGTTTTACACAGAAATGTTAATTACACAGAAAAATGTTTTTAAGGATTTTAGAGCCAGTATAACTCCCGCAACCAAACATTTTATTTAGACACTACTAATATGACATTTGTAATAGTTCAGTAAGACTAAGCTGAAATTTTCCTCTCCACTATCTTTAGAAAGGAGGCATAACACATTTCCAAGTCATGCTTTGAGCATACATTTACAGATAACAAGAAGGCACATTTTACGCCTTTCAGAAGCACTCACCTATTTTGGGGCCCTAGGCTGGAAGTCAGTCTACTTATACCTCAACCAAGGAGTGCGCTGCTAACTGGTACAAAGTCACAGCATACAGCTGAATCTAACACGAAGGCATTCCTTTGGCCAGAGTCAAAACCTCAGACTTTTTATTAATTCATGCAGACTTTTTTGTCAGACTTGTTAAGATTTTTCTATATTGTTAAATGGACTTTTTTTTTCTTGCTAATTCGAAAAAAAGTTTGATGATTTTGTTTAAAAGATGTCAGTGTTGCGGGAAGCCTTTCATCAGGGTGTGATGATAGCCCCTTGTGTGTTTCCAGCCAAGTCCATCTACCTCAAGCCTGAGTTCTACTCATTCAGCTTCGCCTAACGTGACGAGTTCTGCTCCATCGAGTGCCAGAGGTCAGTGTCAGAGTGTGGGGGAGACCAAGAGTGCCCAGAGAACCTCCTAGTCCTGGGAACAGTGGCCAGCTGCCACGCATTCAGGCATTCTCCTCCAAACAGGTGCCCCACCACTGCCAGGCTGATGGTTCTCTCTCCTCTCTTCCCAGCTTCTCCATTGTTGTCTGACAAACACAAACATTCCCGAGAAAACTCTTGCTTGTCCCCAAGAGAGAGACCATGCAGTGCCATCTATCCAACACCCGTGGAGCCTTCACAGGTACTCCTTGCAGGGTAGAGAAACTGGAAAACAAGGACAGTTCTGGAATTGCTTACATATCTCTGTAGAAACAAAAAGCAAGCAGCCGGGCAGTGTCAGGCCAGCCCAGCTGGTAAAGAGCGCACGTCTGTTTTCTGCCCATGGTTAGAAATTTCTGCCTGAGCCATGGATTTTGTTTGTTTTTTGGAGACAGGATCTCACTGTGTCACCCAGCCTGGAGTACAGCAGTATGGTCCTGGCTCACTGCAACCTCCGCCTCCCAGGTTCAAGCTATTGTCCTGTCTCAGCCTCCCGAGTAGCTGGGATTACAGGTGCCAGAGATGGGGTTTTGCCATGTTGGCCAGGCTGGTCTTGAACTCCTGACCTCAGGTGATCCACCTGCCTTGGCCTCCCAAAGTGCTGGGATTACAGGCATGAATCACTGCGCCTAGCTCTGAGCCATATTTCTGATAGGAACACATGGTAGTTCCTTGGCAGTGATGCTGAAAGGGAAACGGGAAATTTACTCTCCTGGATCTGTTTCTTTACTGCTACTTAAACATTACACGAAGTAGTTGGGTGAATAAAGAGCCTGTGTTTGCATGCCATGTGTATGTAACAGAAGTCTGAGGGAATGTCTTGGACTAGGAAAATACCCTTGGAGAATAACATGCTCTTGCCCAGCAGTCTTTGCCTTTGCCTAGGCCTATTTAAAAGAGCTACAATTGATTCCTTTCTGGGTACCCATGAGTATAGGAGCAATTTCTGTTTGCCTTTGTGATTCTTCTTGAATGCACAAGCAAAGAGAGGTTCAGTCCTCCACTTTCCCTGTCAACTCCTCACCGGAATAAGGGAACATGGCCCTCGCCCTCTGCCTGAACTTGGTTTTGAAGTGATCCCTGTTTTTCTGAGAGCAAAGGCTTGGGCTCAGCCCTTGGGCACTTTGAGAGCCTTGAAGGGTGGTTTCAAAGTTGAAGATTCATGGGTATCCTGGAGTTTTAAAGATTATTTGGGAATAATTTAGGAGCAGAGAAAAATAGTTATTTCTACCTCAGCTAATTTCTCTGTTTTTTTACACCATCCTGGCAGAAGACTGTAGCCGCATCAGGAGGAGGATGAGAGCGAATGGGATTTGGCTTGGTTTGTCTTTGCTGATGATGTGATCCTCCTGAAAGTCCCAGAACACCTCTGCACAACACTGACGTCTTGCAGAAATTATATCTGAGTGCATTTGGCTGGACTAGCTCTTTCCCTTTGTCACTTGATGATGCTGCAAGGGAGTTTCTTAGTTTGTTCTGCTCCAGGAGCACTTGTGGCCAGCATGGGCAACTCTGAAAGCCTTCTCTGATTAGCCTCCCAAGTGTTCTGGTTTTAGTACAATTGGAAGCAGTATATATGTTGCCAAAATTTCAATAAAATGCACATTTCTGTAGTACATCTGCTTTTAAGGATTTGGTACTTTCTAGTTAATATGTTAGGTAGAACCATGTAAAACTGGCATTTTTATAAGTTAAAAAATATAGACTATCCACTATTTCATGTATTTTTTATCTAATGAAGGATTTTGAATATGCAAGTGTTAAATTTCATTCACTAGTGATTTTTTTGAACTAATATTTCTCCTTTAATTCTTACTTCTGTTTTATATCACCATTGTAGCATTTGTATTTATAAAGAACTCCATACAGTCCAGATGGGGTGGCTCATGCCTGTAATCCCAGCACTTTGGGAGGGCAAGTTGGGAGGACCTCTTGAGCCCAGGTGTTCAAGACCAGCCTGGGCAATATAGTGAGATTCCATCTCTAAAAGGAAAAGAAAAAACTTCATGGTACAACTGCTATTTACTATGTGTTACATTTTATCATGAACATTTATTTACCATTTGTATTTAAAATGTAGTACAAACTTTTCAAACACTGTTTGCTTTCTCAAAACCTAAGGCTCTTCTTCACCCCCTTTTAAATTCTTTGTTCCTAGGGTCATCATATCATATAAAAATTACTTTGAACAAATAGTTTCAATAAAGGGATACTCATCTCATTTTCTACAAGGCTTCACATGTCTGTATATTGCCTCATAAAAATCGACCCTTGTACCTTTGCAGAGGATGCTGTTTAATCATATTGGAGACGGGGCCTTGCCACGCAGTGATCCAAATCTCTCTGCACCTGAAAAAGGTAAGGCCAGCCCCGTGATTAGTCCTGGAATGTATAAGGGCTTGTTTTATCCTCATTTCTCCAGTCTTCTGTGTGTCTGTGTGGAAGGCAGTGCTCTAGCTCTTTAATGATCAGGGCTAGTATGCTCTTTAGGGGATTAGTGAAAGACAGTTATTCATGATCCATTCTTCAGAAGGTGTTTTCCTATAAGATTTAACAGCAGAACCTGAGCAAGATAGGAACGCCTGTGTTTGATGGCTTTTTGTTACCATCCAGTGAGTCACCCAGCCAATGCCTCCTCTTCCTGAAACAAACTTGCCAATTAGTCTCCTTGTTCAGCACAATGAAAATAGCGTCTTCCCAGATCAATTCTGTGGTCCCATCCTTTGTCTCCCTTACGAAGCTCATTCAGGCAGCTCATGTGTTGTTTGTTGTGACTCAGATACGGCTCTTGTACAATTAAATACCATTTAAGAATTGCAATCCAGTGCATAATGGAGTGTGCCCTGCCTCAAGGTCACACAAAAACGAGAACCAAACACATGCATAGCAGCAAATAGCCAATTAGCACCAATCTGCAACACAGCAGAAGATGAAAAGCAGAATAAATGCAACTTCCTCAGCTTCCTGTAGGGGCTTGCAGCAAGTCACCCATTCACCTCTCTCAGGGTCAAGCCTCAAAAATAAGAGCAATTCTCAGACCAATGAATCAAGAGTCATTAATGATATATCCTGGAAAAGTGCATTTTAATTGCCCTCATTAAGAACTAAACTGTATTGTCATTTGGGTACACTGATACATTAAAACTTTCCTTGGGAGATGGAAATTAGTGAAGTCTTAGCCAAAAATATTTTAAAATACAAATTTAGCTTTAATATTACAACTCACATGTTGATGTTTGTCAGCAGAACTGAGGAATGTGGTATTTTCTCACCCCTCCTACCAAAGAAAACCACAATGCAAATTTAAAAGAAATAGAATTTTAAGAATGGTTAACTCCATCGCATTAAATGAAAATGGTAGAGTGGTTAAATGTTGAAATTCTCAACATGCCCACCAGATGGCAGTGTCTGTACAGGGAGTGAGTCACCGGCACTCCAAAGGTTTGAAGCTGTAAACCTCACTGTATAGCGGCTATTTACAAGCAGCGTGTCCTGCCCTTGTTCCTACCAGGATTGCTCCATATTTCTGCATCTTACCGAAGCACAGAGCAGACACATTACAAAATAAGAATGATACTGTTGGTATTCCAAATCATGTTTTAAGGACAGATTTCAGTGTAATTCATTGATTTCAGAAAGAGTTCTTTCCTCAAAGAGTTGATCAAGGAGATAATGTGGCATGGCTGTTCTTTCCCAAGAATTCTGCCAAATAATTAAAATATTACTATATCATTGCTTTCTCCGTGTTTAGGTGTCACTTGTCCTGAAATGTTCACTAAAAAACAAGTTTTAAAATAGTCCAGTGACTACATCTTCCGTCTGTTATCCAGCATCTAAATTAACATTTGTAATTCTCAGCAAGTTTTACACCCCAGCGTAGAGATTTGTAGTTCCCTTTGACAACACTAAGGGAAATAAAGAGACTTGCTAGTGGCCAGTTAAATGGTAACCGTAACTGTTAGGCCGCCAATTAAATAAAGGTTTAGTACTCAAGAAGTTTCCTGTTTTGTTTTTAATCCAGTTAAGTTTTCCTTCTGGATAATTCTGACTTTCTTCTAAGATCTCAAGCATTGGAAGGGCAAAGCTGGACCATGTGTTTTCAGCTGTCTTATTCCCTTCCAGCTGTGAACCCCACCCCTAGCAGCTGGAGCCTGGACAGTGGGAAGGAAGCCAAGAACATGTCGGATAGTGGGAAACTTATCTCTCCCCCTGTCCCTCCAAGACCCACACAGACTGGTGGGTATTTGAAGCTTTGAACAATCACTTTTATAAAATAACTTTTATTGACTACTACAACTTGTCCTGAATTCCTGAGAGAAAGGTAGGCATTTGATTTCTGGGATAAAAACCTTAGTAGCTGTGTAATTCCTTGACAATGGTCTCCCTCTTTCCTGAACTTCTACTACGCGGGGTCAAACAATGATCTGTTTCTAATATGCCTCTCAGACAGATTTTGTAAAGTGCTCTTTACCAAGGCACCATTCTCAAATTCGGGGAGGCCCCCTAACCTTGCTAGGCCACTAGCATCTTCTCTAACCTTCACTTTGCACCACTTTATTCTTAACAGCCTCCACTAACTCAGCCACCTTCTTCAGTCTTATTCAGGACTGATGCCAAAGTTTCCATTGCCTCTAAAAAGCTATTGACTAATAGTTATCCTCCACAAGCTTATCAAAGTCACTAACTTTGCATCTATAGTTATCTATTGCTTTAAGAGGTCTTTATGCAAGGGCTGTATTTCTCAAAGGGCTGATTCAGGGTACTGCATCCCCTTAGGTGGTGGTTTAAGCAGCAAAATCTTGGCCGGGTGTGGTGGCGCATACCTGTAATCCCAGCACTTTGGGAGCCCAAGGCGGGTGGATTGCTTGAACTCACAAGTTAGAGACCAGCCCGAGCAGCATGGCGAAACCCGATCTCTACAAAAGATACAAAAATTAGCCAGGTGTGGTGCCACATGCCTGTAGTCCCAGCTAGTTGGGAGGATGGTTTGAGCCTAGAAGATGAAGGTTGCAGTGAGCCAAGATGGCACCACTGCACTTCACCCTGGGCCATCAAGCCAGACCTTGTCCCCCCCAAAAAAATAATAAAATTATCAGGCCTAAACTCACCTACTGAATCAGAATTTGAGTTTTTCAGGGATAAGACCCTAGTATCTCTATTGTTATGAAACCTTTCGGGTGATCCTTCTGCTCACTAGATTTTGAGAACCGCTGAAAATAAATCTTAAACTCTGTGAATTTGTAGCAATAACAGGCCTCCTTGCCTCCTGAACTTGCTTGGTGACCTACGTGTGGAGGGGGGCTGCTCTGCTTCACTAGCTTTGCTAATTCTGGCGATGGGAGAGTATTTTCAGCACTTATCTACGTCTAGGGTAGAATTGAAGTTTTACAAATACAACTAGCCTACTAACAGAAAAAATATGACACAATTTCTTTCACAGTTTTTTCCTAGATGATTCATGTTTCATTTGCTGCATTCTAGCATCTCATCCTTCAAGATAAACTACGGGCCAGACAAGGCAGTTCACTCCTGTAATCCTAGTACTTTAGGAGGCCAAGGCAGGCAGGTCACTTGAGCCCAGGAGTTCAAGGCCAGCCTGAGCAACATGGCAAAACCCCGTCTCTACCAAAAAATGCAAAAATTATCCAGGTGTGGTGGTGCACACCTGTAGTCCTAGCTACTGGGGAAGCTGAGGTGGGAGAATTGCATGAGCCCAGGAAGCAGAGGTTGTAGTGAGCCAAGATCGTGCCACTGCACTCCAGCCTGGGCGACAGAGTGAGACCCTGCCACAAAATACAGTAAACTATGTGCCATCCAACTTATTCTATGCTTGTCAAAGGTAAAAGTCAAGTCACCAATAATCTTTGAAAGGCATATGAGATCTTCAAAGAAACAAGAAATAACTTTAAGCTTATTGATCACCTGCATTAGCATATCAGCCTGTGTACAGAACCCTAAAACTTAGCCAGATTATTTGTATCTATCTCATTCACGATGTGCATATATTCAGGCAGTCCCCAATTTCAACCTGGTTGTGTCCCTAAAGTTGAGATCCTGAAAAGCATTTTTTAAAGAATCATAGTATTTATGATCCTTACATTTCTAGGCCAGTTCAAACCTGAAGACAGGGATACTGACGGATCTATTTTGGGTCTCTGTGGGAAGACACGTTTCCAGAGAAATCTCTCTGCAAATGTGCTGTGGTTGCTGGGGCCACCATGGTGGTTGGTGTCAGCCACTGCCCGAGTCGAGAGGAAGAGGGTCCCAGGGAACAGTAAACTTTCTGCCACTGTTAAGGCAGGAATTCAGTGCCCCATCAGGATCAGACTCTCCATACATACATGATTTTCTTCCGTAATCAGCACCCACAATCAATGGGATAGCCTAATGCTGGTATTTGAATGTGACACGTGCTGACAGCATGCCCCAGCATTCAGAGTGCAACAGCATGGCTGCACACTCCCAGTGTGATCATAGAGCACTCTCCCTGGCTCCTTAGGACCCAGAGCACACAGGTGCCCTTACCCCTCCCCAGTTAACTGGCAGGGCTGCCATCCCTTCTGCACTGATTGCTCTCACGGTCTGTTCTTATGTCATCATCTGTGGTCACTGTTGTGGGGCTCTGTAACTGTCTTCCTTTCAGCCTTTCAGTAGTTTTGTTACGAGTTACAAACCTCAGTGTGACAGCTGGGAGAGTGGCAGCTAATCACAGAGCAGCATGCCCAGAGTTCACCGAAACATCTCTGCACAACTGAGAAATGTGGCTGACCCTCACCCTGTTGACTGTGTCATGGCCAGTTTTTACCATACAGGGCTATGCTTTAGAGAGCTGGATTTGCTCCACAAGCATGCACACGGGAGCAGGGCCATCACACATGCTATGTCACTGGTGTAGGACTTGAAAGTCTAGTGAGAAAAAGCAAACGGTTCACTCTTCTTGGCCACAATGATGAAATCCATAGAGACCCACCACCAGGGGCCAATAGGAAGGCCCGAGTATAAGCATTAGGGGGAGAAATGGAAAACCATGCACCTCTTGTATGGCCATGGCCAAGGGTTTTCTACCTATTTGGGGATTATGGGGGTTGTCGGGGGGAGCTGATTAAATATATTCCCATAGACCTGTTCCAGGCTGCCAGGGTAGCCATGGTGTTCCCATTGCTGCTCCGCCCAAAGTCAACAGCTATTCCCCAAGAACTGCTCCCTAGCATCCCACACCTAAAACACCTTATGAGATAGATCAATCAGTGCAGAAGCACCTGGACTTTGGGGAAATAGAAAAGACTCTGGATCAATTTGGGCCCCTGTCATTTGGTCCAAGTATCATATATGCCATGATCACTTTTCACTGATGCTCCCTCATCTTGGCAGTGCCACCCTTTGTAAGGAAGCCATTCTAGACAGGTATCATTTAGCTTCTCCCTCCCTCATCCTCACGACTCCCTTTGCCTAGAAGGTCCTTATGCACTGGATCATCTGTCTGGGCTTGTAACACAGAGGGCATGTGCAGATAGTCATCTGGTTTTTAATTGAAATGTTCTCTCTCTCCCCATTGACAGCTTCACCAGCAAGACATACAACATCAATATCCCCCTCACCTGCCGGGAGATCTCCATTGAAGGTAAAGGCCCTTCTTTCAGCGAGGCTAGAGACTGGCCCAGTTTTCTTTTTCTCTAAGACTCATCTCAGATATATCAGAAGGTGTTTAATTTGCAGGGACAAGGCAAAGAACATATTAAGCAGGGATAGGGGAAGCTGGGGGAGAAAACAACACTGGGTTTTCTCCTTTGGGTGCCTCCTCTACGAACACAGCCATTTGTTTTTCCATTATTTGCTTCATTCTCCAAATGGTAGCAGTGAGAACTTGCAAACTAGAGTCAGTGCATATACTGAATTAGGAAAGAAATGTGGTCCCAATGTCCCTTCTAGGAAATTTTCAGCCTGGCCTTTTAGTTTAAGGCACGTCAGACACACACTTAGACTGAGAAACATCAGTGTCAATATCTACTAAATATTCTCCGCATCTTTTTGCCTTTATCATCAGCCTCACTCATTTTGTCAAAGCAAGCCTAATGTTCTCTTCTAATATTTTATACCAAGTTTCTCATTTACATTAGAAATACGTACTTGATCACGAAAAACAAGGAAGTAATACAGATTTTAAAAATTTCTAGGGAACCAACTGGAAAGCTTTAAAGGTCAGATATTTGAATTGGTATGTAGGCATGGGCCATTTAACATCTTAACATGTAAAATCCCTCATGAAGATAAAGAGTAATATTTAGTCTTTATCCAAATTGAATCAGACTGGCTGCAGGGATTGTCAGTGCATGAGAGATTGGTGTTCAGAACTGCTGGCACCAGAGGCAAATATGAAGTGTGTTGAAAGAATGATTTTTTACCTGAGTGATTTAGGATTGACGCGCTCCGTGTCCTTTGTGTTGATGAGACAGTTCTAGCTAATGTGCAAAAGACAAATTAGCCTCTACAAACACATAAGGGCTGGTTGCGATCCAGTGCATCTGTGGTGCTAACGATAGTTGATAGAAATTAAGAAACTGGAAAACAGCCTGCTTCCCTCCGCAAAATGGAGAAAATTGTAAAGAAGTGTGATTCCCTTGCACTGCCAAAATTTTTGATGTAGAAATTTGCTGGTAAGTGCAAATGATTTGCTAGTTTTGTTCTCATTCCATAATGCAGCTGTTATTAAAGTACCTGTGACAGCATTCACTCTGGAAGCCATAGCCTGTCACCAAGATGTGATGGAAAGGAAAGCAACATGGCTTTTCCACACCTTTACATTTACCCTTGCTCACAAAGAGCTGCCACACATTGCTACAGAATTGTCATCTGTATTTTTCAACTAATTTTGTTAAGTAGTAAGAAAGTAAGTCTTACAGATTAATTCTTAAACATAAAAAAGAACCCAAGGGCTAAAAACATTTGAATAGCTATGAAATAGTCTTAGTTAGCAAGCTGGTATATGCTGTCTCTCTGCAGACCTGTGTATATTTTTATACATGAAGCCGTGTCTTTGTATGTAGGGTTTGAAGGAAGAGAAAATAGATGAAACATTTGTGTTATACCTCCTGGATTACATTAGGGGGCACACTGCTTCCAAGTTACCAGCATTGCAGTGTGCTGCCTTAACTGATAAGCATTTAGTGGGGTTTTGGTCTTCGTGGGTTTTTTTTTGTTTTTTTTTTTTTTACCCCCCAGCCATTAAATTATGGGTCTAACCCTCGAGCGGAGACTGAGCTGAACTGCCATATTTTGAATTTCAGGTCTAATTTTTGACAAAAGTAGCAGTGAATTGGTTTAGGCTCCTACGAAATGAATGGATGTGTATCTACCAGCATTATTTTGTTTACAAAGAGAAACCAAAATAAAGTTAGCTTAGGATAGCATTTCTCAAAGTGTATACCATAGAACATTAGTTTTCCCAGAACATTATGTAATTAGTGGGGGGGGGGGGAAGGTCTATAGTCAAGTAAGTTTGGAAAACACTGGGCTGAACAAAATTATTCGAATTCCTTTATTGTAAGACTTGAAAATGCAAATATGCCTTGAATATACACAAGGAGTATACGGTGTGCAGCATTTCCCAGTGGAACCCTCTTTCCACAGAGCATCTCTTAGGACTCATTTTCCTTAGGATAGCAGTTGGGAAAGCAACAAACTCAGATGCCATATGGGGCCAGACAGCTGACATAAATGAAGGAAGGAGGCCAGGCGTAGTCCCCATGTGGTGTAGTGGGAACCATGGCAAACTGAAAGGGAACAGCTCCTGCTCAGTCTTTAAAGATTGTCTCCATTAAGAGAATTGTGTGCCACTGTGGCCAGAACTTCTAGTTCCTTATGAATTGCCAGAATTCTGGAGTTTCGTGTGAAATGCTCCTGTTAAAAATTAACAATCAGATTTTTAAAAATACTGCTGATGCAACAGCTTCCATCTCAGGCTACATCCCAAAGGCTGCCGGTTTGTCAGTTCAGCTCAGGAGTCTGGAGTGAGGGCTGGAGAATCGGGTACAGGACTCAGGTGCCTCTGCTCCCTGTCCTGAGCTTTCTGGGTCCTCTGAGCTGAGTGTGCTCAGAGGCCCCGGCTCCTGGTCTGCTGCATGCCCTGATGAACTGGGAAAGTGAATAGCACCCTCAAAGGTTTTGTGGGGTGTTTTTTGTTTGTTTTTGGTTTTTGGCCAGTTCCCTCTCTTCCAAACTATACGACTGACTAATGTGAAGTTATCTTGGTGGGTACCTTTTTTTAATTTTTCATTTATTGTTTGAGACAGAGTCTCGCTGCATTGCCCAGGCTGGAGTGCACTGGTGGATCACGGCTCACTGCAGCCTGGCCCTCCCAAGGCTCAGGTGATCCTCCCAGAGGAACTGGGATTACAGGCATGAGCCACCATGTCCAGCTAAATCTTTGAATTTTTAATAGAAACATGATTTTGCCATGTTTCCCACGCTGGTCTCCAGCTCCTGGCTTCAAGTGATCCTCCCGCGTTGGCCTCCCAAAGTCCTGGGATTACAGGCATGAGCCACCGCGCCCAGGTACTTTATTCTCTTTCTATCTGAAAATAAGCAGTAATGTGGGCGGTGAACTGAACTCAAGGACTGGTGGGCCTGGCAGATAAACGTCTGGTGTGTATTTTCATGGCTACAAAGGACAACACTCATTTGAGTGTGGGTGTATTAGGCTGCTTGGGCTTCCCTCACCAAATACCCCGTACTGGGTGGCTTCGACCCTGGAATTTTTTTTCTCAATTCTGGCAGCTAGTCCAGGATCCCGGCATGGCAGCCTTGGTTTCCCCGGGGGCCCTGTCCTGGGCTTGCAGACGGCCCTTCCCGCAGGGTCTTTCCCGGCGTCTCCCTGTGTGTCCAAATGCCTCTTCTGATAAGGACACCAGTCAGCTTGGATTAGGGTCCACCGTCGTGGTTCCTTTTACCTTAATCATCTCCAGATGCAGCCGGCTTTGGGGGTGCTGAGGGCCGGGCCCCCGCGTGGGGGCGTGCAGTCAGCGCGTCCGCATTCCTGACTCACCGCTGTGTCTCCCCCTGGCTTCCTTCCCGAGCAGGGTTCCGTGCAGTCTTTCACCCCCTCTCCGGTGGAGTACCACTCCCCAGGACTCATCTCCAACTCCCCTGTCTTGTCGGGCAGCTACAGCAGTGGGATTTCTTCTCTCAGCCGGTGCAGCACGTCGGAAACCTCAGGCTTTGAAAATCAGGTGAATGAACAGTCGGCCCCCGTGCCGGTGCCGGTGCCCTTGCCGGTGCCCGTGCCCGTGCCCATGCCCGTGCCGACCTATGCCGGGGAGGAGCCGGTGCGCAAGGAGAGCAAGACCCCGCCCCCGTACAGCGTCTACGAGCGGACTCTGCGGCGCCCCGTCCCGCTACCTCACAGCCTCTCCATCCCCGTCACGCCCGAGCCGCCCGCGCTGCCCCCCAAGCCTCTAGCGGCGCGATCCAGCCACCTGGAGAACGGGGCCCGGAGGACTGACCCCGGCCCGCGGCCCAGGCCCTTGCCCCGGAAGGTCTCTCAGTTATAAGTCACTTTTCTATGTACCTGCGATGAATTCTTTGCCCGTTTACAAAATAAGAAGTATGATGAGAAGACATTTAGTGTAGGCACTTTAATAACTTACTCAGATCCTTCAATGAATGGAATTAAAACCTGCTTATTAATATCATGTTGCACAATATTAAAAGTTGCTGATCTCAATGCCAGATGTTAAATGAAGTATGGCTGAATTTCATTAAAACGTTTCTCATTTGAAAGTGGTAAATAGTGACAGAGACTCCTTTTGTACCTTTTTTTGTTCACTTTTTTTTTTACATAGTAAAATCTTAAAACCAATACGATATTGTCAAACAATACAATGTGTGACAATGTTGTATTCTTTTTACTGAATACTTGATACTTGGAGAAAGCTTATTAAGTCAGTGCACATCCTAACACAGTGGTCCTTATTTTAGAAGATGCCTGTAAATAAGACAAGGTGTTTGGCTCCTCTGAGCAGATTATCGGTGAAGATCATCAGAATTAAAGTTCAGGCAGGCTAGCCAGATAGTATACTTAAGGGGTGGCAAGGATTGGAACTGGAAATTGTTTTGTTCTTGAAACAAAATGCTTCTTTACGGTTGCTTTTGCTGTTTGACTGCTGTCTACATTCTTAAAATTCGATTTTGTGAATTGGTTGCTAAATCCCTTACTGCCCTCACACCATGGTATCTACTGTATTTCTTTTCGAGGTGCCATTTGCTTCAGAGTTCCGATCAGCTAGATTAAGCGAGAGACTCCAGAAGAAATGTTTACTTGAATTTTGTGCTTCCTTTCTTGATAGTTTCCTATATAGAATGTGTCATTGAAGAAGAGCAGATGTTCAAGTCTTAAAGAGGCACAAATTACTGTGCCCCATTAGCAAGAATTCAGGAATCAATACAGGACAGTATTAAATCAATAGCGTAAGTGAAGATAAAAAAACTTAGCAAAAATATATTAGCATGATTAAATGGCAAAAGGACTTACAAAAGGCAAGGGCATTAATTTTCAATCCTGCACAAAATAAATTCCTCACGACTCTCCACTTTTACCAGTGGAGCTTGTCGTCCTTCTGCTGAAGGAGGATTGCTGTAGACTTCTCTAGCTTGACTATTGCAGCATAGCACCTTAGATCTAGAAAGGGATGCTAATGCCACAGTTGTAGAAGTGTGAAAAAAAGCACCTTGTATGTAGTAATGTATTTTATATCTGTTTTTCCTTTTACTGACTGTTTATAACACTCAATTGACAATAGATATGAACTGTATTTTAAATCATACTGTTAAATATTTTCCCTCTTTTGTTGGGAAGCTCATTTTAGTTTAACCATGTTTGCTTAGTTGGTAGCTTACCTGGAAGGCAGTGACCACTTTTTTATATTCTCTTAATGAAACCATTCAGCAGGTATATGCCGTTGAAGCTGGTTATAGAGGTTTTCTATAATAAATGTTCAAGTATTTTTGTATATAACTGGTTAATTTTAATAAGATATACCATTATGTGTAAAAAAAAAAGTAAAAATAAAAGCAAACAGTTGTTGATGCAGTATGATTGTTATAATTATGCCAAATACTTTATGTATGGAAGAAGAATATTTGTACATATGTGCTTTTAACAATAATTCTGCCATATTGACTTTACAATTTTGAATGTCGGAAAAATTAATATATGTTAAATATTTATGTTTAGTGAAAGTGTTCATAATTGAGAAAAGGAACATATGCATTTTAGCTTTGTATCTTGCAAGTTTTGCAGTCAGAAATTTTTTGAACTAGCTTTTGCTTTTGATAACACTTTGTGTTTGTAACCACATTCTTATATATACACATACATATGTGAAGCTCCATATACCTGTTGCTTTAAAGAAGTAAAACCTTCCATTTAAATAAGATGACATGCATAAGATAACAAAGCTTCTTTGATTTCCTTTTCCTGTGTAATTTAATAGATTTGTTGTCTAGTGCTTGGGCACAGTATAAATCAGTGTTATTTGCTCTTGAAGCCATTTAAAAAAATTTTTTTTGGCGGTGAGCAGTTGAATTTATCTTGAATTTATCATGTGTGTGTGTGTATTTCTGAAGCAGCTGCATAGCAGAACATTTTAAGAGATTCTGTGAGCCCACATGTTCATGTTGGTTGCTGCTGAATGGTAAATATTAAATAAAATTACCAGATTAATCTTAATATTTCTGTCTTTACTCCTATCATCAGCATATCTTAACCTAGAACAGAAGCAGCGTAAATCTCTTGATCTTATTATAGTGAGATTTTTGGACTTCTTTTTAGACAGATCCTGTTTGTGCTGCCGTGGCTAGGTAGATTCATTTCACGCTTACTAAGCTCACTTTTGCCATAGAAAACAATCGTTAGGCTGGGCGCAGTAGCTCACGCCTGTAATCCCAGCACTTTGGGAGGCCGAGGCGGGCAGATCACGAGGTCAAGAGATAGAGACCATCCTGACCAACATGGTGAAACCCCGTCTCTACTAAAAACACAAAAATTAGCTGGGCGTGGTGGCGTGTGCCTATAGTACCAGCTACTCGGGAGGCTGAGACAGGAGAATCATTTGAATGCAGGAGGCAGAGATTGCAGTGAGCCAAGATTGCACCACTGCACTCCAGCCGGGCAAGAGAGCAAGACTCTGTCTTTAAAAAAAAAAAAAAAAAAAAAAAAGGAGAAAAAGGAAACAATCATTGGAAAGATAACAAACAGCATGGATTAGTATCCCCAGAGAAGGTAACATTTACCTGGTTGTCTGACCATTCATTGTTTAACCAGGGCCAACTTAAGTCAAACCATGAAAATTTGTTTGCATCAGAAAACTTAAAACAGACAACTTCCAAGTACAAAAGGGCATTGTTGAATGCCGCTTTTGACAGCTGTGGCAAAATCCATCTGCATGCCAGCTTTTCTCCCTGGTTTTCATAAAATGATAGGAAAATATACATTTGACATACACTGAAAAATCCATTGACTACAAGATTTCTGTTAATAAAGCCTGGCTTTTAACTTGGTGAAACGTGCCGATATTGTGTTAGGTTTAAGACATTTCTGTAACTCGGTGCCAAGAAAACCACTGTCTAAAGCTCAGTCCCCTTGAATACCAAAACTGATTTAAAGGCCATTGTCAGCTGGGCGCCATGGCTCACGCCTGTAATCCCAGCACTTTGGGAGGCCGAGGCAGATGTATCATCTTAAGTCAGGAGGTTGAGACCTGCCTGACCAACATGGTGAAACCCTGTCTCTACTAAAAATACAAAAATTAGCTGGGTGTGGTGGCGGGTACCTGTAATCCCAGCTCAGGAGGCTGAAGCAGGAGAATCGCTTGAACGCAGGAGGCGGAGGTTGCAGTGAACTCAGATTGCACCACTGCACTCCAGGCTGGGCGACAGAGCAAAGCTCTGTCTCAAAAAATAAAAAATAAAGACCATTGTCAGTATGCTCTTGATCGTTTCTCAACATTAACTAAATGATTTTAGAATATTTTTGGGTTATTTACATTACAACTAAGCCCATGAGTATTTGGATTCTACAGGCATAATTACAGTATAGCTCAGTTTCCTAAGTAGGTTTCTACCTGGATTGTTATTAATTGTTCTACAAAACACAACGAAGAGTATAACAAGTTGCATAGCTTTGCCTTTGTTTGATCTGTACACATTAAAAGGCGACTTGTACTGAAATGAATTCTTATTGATTAAAGTAAGCCTGGCCCTCATTATATAAGAATACCATGAAAATAGATTTGCAAATGTGACAAAGTACCAATTCCCTAACAGAACTGTTAATATTACTTTTCACATATTCCTTTTTCTTTTTCTACACGTATGTATTACATAGCTTTTCTAAATTGTTAACTGCTGGTTCCTCAAATACACAATCATCAACACAACCTATTGACGATACAGGGCTGAGTTCACTGCTACCTGCTGTAAGGGAGAGAGACCCATGTCGACAGAGCTTTGGTGTCTTAGAAGGCAAAGGGCAAGATCAGATTTTGTTGAAATCCTGGAGTTTTGTTTAAGGTGGATCTTTTAATGAGCAAGCTTTGAGTAGATATGGGGGAGAAACACTGCTACCTTACCTAAAGTTTGAGAAAAGGTTAATAAGTCAACAAGGTATTTTATTTATAGAATCTTGTGCAAAGGATATTGATATCTTGATAAAGGAAATGAAAAGGGGAGATGAAAAGAAAAGTAACAGGCATTTAACTTAGGATAGCACCTACTAAAATGCTTCATCCCAGAGGAGAGATTATTAAGACATTTTAGATCCTCTGTTTGTACAGAATACTAGAAAATCCCCAACATTCTGAACCCATGTGCCACTTTACTTATCCAGAGTTTACCTCTGTCATTCACAACCAGTTAAGGGGCCCAAAGCCCAGAAGCCCTGATGATGATCTGAACCATGCTAAACAGCCCAGTCTGCTCATGAAATGAAGAGTCTCCAAGAAGATGAAGCTGATGAAGTGCTTGATGTGTTTGAACCTTGCTAAAGGGAGACATATACTTTTGTAACTGTGTTAAGAGATGAATGAGATAGGTACCTAGAAAGCTGCACAAGTGGAAAAATCTAATAACTCCAGAAAGAACCAAAACCTTTTATACAAGTAAATTAACTATAATATACTACATGAGTCAGCCACGTATATTTACATAGTTATGGAAATGTAAAACATAATTGATCTAGCTCCAAATTATCATGTAATTATACTGCAAGGATGAGGTTAAAGGAATTCATGTATGTGGAGAATAAAATAAATTCTCATCTGCCATAAAGGTATATTAGTAGATAATGCCTAAAACTTAATGATGATCAAAAAGCATCAATAAAAGATACTTTTTTATTTAGAGATATAAGGTAAACATTGAAAATAGTTGTCTGTGAGGAGTGAAAATGCCTGGTGACCAGGGATGTTGCAAGGGATTCCTATTTTATGCAGTGGCTTTATAGACCTATATGCAAGAATGATGATGCATTTTCAAAGACTGAGAAAGAATTATACAACATTTGGATGGCACTACACTGGTTTCACTTCTCTTGCTTATTTTTTTCTCCTTTATGTAAAAGAGCAAATCTGATTCTGGACCTCTTTGAAAAGCACATCTGGAGTTTGTAACCAGGTGTCTACTGAAAGGAATGGGTGTGGCAGGTAGGAGGAGATGAAGGTGGAGGAGTGTCTGATGCATATGAAACTCCTACTAGAGCAGAAGTGAATAGCAGTGAGACCAGCTATTTTTAATCGTGTAAGTTTGTAAAGGGTTTAACAGCCAAGCTTCTCTTCTTCAGTAGCAGCAGTAAGGAGTCAAAGAAAAACTTTTATACAGAATTCTAAAAGGGATTTTACAGGTATTAATAACAGTTTACAAGTCCCTTTTGTGTCCGTTATGTAAATGTTCTCATTCTGATCAAAGCACAGGAAGGTCTTAATATGTCTTAGTCCAGAAAAACAGTTAACAGTCCCAGGTCATTTCCCAGGGGAAACACATCAGTAATTGCATGGTGAATGTAAAGAGGGCTCGGGTCTATAATAAAGAAATTTGGCGAGGGTACCCTATCACACCCAATCTCCCTCCCCTCACTCTCTAGATGGCACGACCACAGCCTCCTGCCTCAACAAACACAATTTATCCAAATCCTTGTTCATCTACACCCAGAAAAAGAGGTTCTTCTCTTCAGGGTTAAGAGGTCTACCCATGCACTGATCCTGTCTAATATGGTCTCCTCTTTGAGGAGAGCTGGCTATGACCTTCGAGCATATTCGTCTAGCTAACACGACAGCTAGGCCTGAAGACAACAACAAATGTAACATTTACTAACCTCAGACAATAGGAAAGCTTTCTTCTTTCTTTACTTTCTATTTCTTTTGGTTAGGCAATTTTTTAAGCTTAAGAATTTATAAAAAGTGGACAAAATTAGCTGTATTAAATTTCAAAACTTCTCTAAGTGAAAGATAACAGATATAAAAGAACAAGACCAAAAAAAAAATTTTTGCAGTAAATATAACAATGTTAATGTCTTTATTCTGTAAAGAACTCACCCAAATTGATTTTTTTAATATGCTATTAAGATACACAGTATTACAAAAGAGAAAACATGTTAAAATCATTTATAAAATATGAATCATAAACAAATATATGGAAAAATAACCACTCTACTAATCAGAGAAAATATAGTGAATTAACATTTGTTGCTTATTAAATTAGCTACAAGTATAACATGACAGCACCCAATCGTAGAAAGAATATTGTGAAAGTTGTACTAATTGATAAAGCTAGCGGTACTAAATTAGGATAGCTTTTTTAGAACAAAGTGTGGCAATATGGATCAAAAGTCTTAAAAATGGTTATGTCCTTTGAGAAATATAACTCCATTACTGTAAACCTATGCTAAGAAAATATTTCAAAATTGAATATTTGGATAAACAATAGGCAAAGATTTCAAGTCATAGAAATGTTAGTCAGTTCTAGGAGCCTTTGGGCAGAGACATGGGGTTTTCTAGATATAGAATCATATTGTCTATGAGAACAGATAGCTTGACCTCCTCTCTGCCTATCTAGATGCCTTTTATTTCCTTCTCTTGCCCCATTCCTCTGTCCAAGACTTCCAGTACTGTGTTGAATAGGAGTAGCAAGAGTAGGCATCCTTCTCTTCTTCCATTTCACAAGGGGAATGCTTCTAGCTTTTGCCTATTCAGTATGGTGTTGGCTGTGGGTTTTTCATAGATAGATCTTATTATTTTGAGGTGTGTTCCTTCAATGCCTAGTTCACTGAGAGTTTTTAACATGAAGGGATGTTGAATTTTATCAAAAGCTTTTTCTGCATCTATTGAGATAATCATGTGGTTTTTGTTTTTACATCTGTTTATGTAATGAATATTAATGTGCATATGTTGAACCAACCTTGTATCCCAGGAATAAAGCCTACTTGATAGTGGTGGATTTGCCTTTTGATGTGCTGCTGGATTTAATTTGCTTGTACTTTGTTCATCAGGAGTCTATGTTCAGAGATATTGGCCTGAAGTTTTTTTTCACTGGGTCTCTGCTAGGCTATGATGTTAGAATGATGCTGGCCACATAGATTGTTAGGAAAGAGTTCCTCCTCCTAAATTTCTTGGACTTACTTCAGTAGGAATGGTACCAGCTTTTCTTTATATGTTTTGTAGAATTTGGCTGTAAATCTGTCTGGCCCAGGCCTTTTTCTAATTGGTATTTTTTTTTTTAATACTGATTCAATTTTGGAACTCATTATTGGTCTATTCAAGATTTCAGTTTCTTTCTAGTTCAATCTTGTATGTTTCCGGGAACTTGTCAATTTATTCCAGGTTTTCTAGTTTGTATGCATGGAAGTGTTCATAACAGTCTCTGAGGGATTTTTGTTATTTCTACAAGGTCAGTGGTAATGTCACCTTTGTCATTTTTTATTGTGTTTCATTTGGGTCTTCTTTATTAATCTAGATAGCAGTCTATTAATCTTATTCTTTAAAAAAACTTTTGGGTTTTTTGATGTTTTGTACTCATTTTCACATCTCAATTTCATTCACTTCAGCTTCAACTTTGGTAAAGTTTCAGGATACAAAAATTAATGTACAAAAATTCATAGCATTTCTATACCCCAGTAATATCCAAGCTGAAAGAGCAAAATCAATACTGCAGTTCCATTCACTATTGCCACAAAAACAATAAAATACCTAGTAATACAGCTAACAAGGGGGGGTGAAAGATATCTGCAATGAGAATTACAAAATACTGCTAAAAGAAATCAGAGATTACACAAATAGAAAAACATTTCATGTTCATAGACAGGAATAGTCAATATTGTTAATGGCCATATGTCCAAAGCAATTTACAGTTTCAATGCTATTTCTATCAAACTACCAATGATATTTTCCACAGAATTAGAAAAAACTATTCTGAAGTTCATAAGGAACTACAAAAGAGCCCAAATAGCCAAAGCAATCCTAAGCAAAAAGGACAAAGCTGGAGGCATCCTGCTTCCTGATTTCAAACTGTCCTACAAGGCTACAGTAACCCAAACAGCATGGTACTGTTACAAAAACAGATGGACCAACGGAACAGTTTAGAGAACCAAAAAATAACGCCACACACCTACAACCATCTTGTCTTTGATAAAGTCAACAATAACAAGCAATGGGGAAATAATTTCCTGTTTAATAAATGGTGCTGGGATAACTGGCTAGCCATATGCAAAAGATTGAAACTGGAACCCTTCTTTTCACCATATACAAAAATTAACTCAAGATGGATTCAAGACTTAAATGTAAGAACTAAAACTATAAAAACCCTAGAAAAAAAAATTAGTGAATACCATTCTGGGTATAGGCCTTGGCAAAGATTTCACGATGAAGTCTCCAAAAGCAATTGCAATAAAAACAAAGACAAGTGGGACCTGATTAAAGAAATTCTGCACAGCTAGAGAAACTCTCAACAGAGTAAACAGAATGGGAGAAAAATTTTGTTAACTATGCACCCTTCAAAGTTCTAATATCAAGAATCTATAAGGAACTTAAATCAACAAGCAAAAAACCAAACCACCTCATTAAAAAGTAGGCAAAGGACATGAACACACACTTCTTAAAGGCATACATGTGGCCAAGAAGCATATGAAAAAAATGCTCAACAGCATTAATCATTAGAGAAATGCAAATCAAAACCACAATGAGACAGCATCTCACATCAGTCAGAATGGCCATTATTAAAAACACAAAATAATAGATGTTGGTGAGGTTGCAGGGAAAAGGAATGCTTAAACACTGCTGTTAGAATTAGTTCAGCCACTATGGAAAGCAGTTTGGAGGTTTCTCAAAGAACCTGAAATAGAACTACCATTTGACCCAGCAATCCTTTTACTGGGTATATGCCCAAAGGAATATAAATTGTTCTACCACAGAGGCACATACACTTGTTATGTTCATTGCAACATTATTCACAATAGCAAAGACATGAAATCAACCTAGATGCCCATCAGTGGCAGACTGGATATAGAAAGTGTGGTATATATGCACCATGGAATACTACACAGTCACAAAAACTAACAAAATCTCATGCTTTGCAGCAATAGATGCAGCTAGAGGCCACTATCCTAAGCAAATTAATGCAAGAACAGAAAAGCAAATACCACAATGAGGTTAACAAATGGGGGGGTGTGACAGCTTACACCTGTAATTCCAGCACTTTGGAAGGCCCAAGGTGGGTGGATCACCTGAGGTCAGGAGTTTGAGACCAGCCTGGCCAACATGGTGTCTCTATTAAAAATATAAAATTAGCTAGGCATGATGGTGCATGACTGTAATGCCAGTGACTCGGTTGGCTGAGGCAGGAGAATCGCTTGAACCTGGAAAGCAGAGGCTTGCCAAGATTGTGCCATTATACTCCAGCCAAGATTGAGCCAAGATTGTGCCATTATACTCCAGCCTGGGCAACAAGAGCAAAACTCTGTCTCACAAACAAAAAACCAAAGGGGAACAATGGTGCCTACTTGATGGTGGAGGGTTAAAAGTAGATGAGGGTTAAAAAAAACTATCAGGTATTATGCTCACTACCTGTGTGACAAAATCATTTATTTGTATACCAAATGCCAGCAACACATAATTTGCCCATGTTACAAACCTGCACAAACACCCCCTGAACCTAAAATAAAAGTTGAAAAAGAAAGAAACGTTGGTCATATAAAGATGGTTCCATAAAACATGATACAGCCAATCAATGGAATGGGACATAACAACATTTTTAAGAATGTTTTTGAAGACTGGTAACAAGGAGAAAAAACTAATATATAAAATGAAAGAAAGCGAGACTTAAAGTATATGTATGCCATGATTATGGCCACATTTTTTAAATTGCTTTTTTTTTTTTTTTTCTCGAGACGGAGTTTCGCTCTTGTTGCCCAGGCTGGAATGCAATGGCGCGATCTCGGCTCACCGCAACCTCCGCCTCCTGGGTTCAGGCAATTCTCCTGCCTCAGCCTCCTGAGTAGCTGGGATTACAGGCATGCGCCACCATGCCCAGCTGATTTTTTTTGTATTTTTAGTAGAGACGGGGTTTCACCATGTTGACCAGGATGGTCTCGATCTCTTGGCCTCATGATCCACTCGTCTCGGCCTCCCAAAGTGCTGGGATTACAGGTATGAGCCACCGCACCCGGCCTAAAATTGCATTTTTAAAACAAATACACCAAACTGATAATAACTGTTTTAAGTAGTGAAATTATGCGTGATAATTTCTTCATTTTGAATTTTCCAGATTTTCCAAATTTTATAATTTACCTCCCCCAAAAACCATAGTAATGGAAATGGAGAGACAAGAACGCCAAGGAACCACTAAGTGAAAACACTTCATAGAAACAGGAAAATCCTGGGCAAAAATAAGCATGAGCAGCCTCAGGCATGGATTAGGTGAGCTCCGGCAGAAACTCAGTGCTGCGGACACCTGGCCAATCTCCTCAGGTATTTGTGGATGTGAATTGGGTGGCTGATCCTGCGACTTCCCTTCTCTCACACTCAGTAATGGTGAAACCCCCTAAGAAAGGGGTATAATCAGGACATCTGGGATGTAACTTAAACGAGAGGACTAAAAAATATAGGTAAGAAGCAAGAAAGCAGATGTTGGCCCATAATGGAATCAGAGCTCCATGGGATCAGAGGAAAAGAGCAGCAGGAGGAACAAAAGGATGTGAGTAAGCAAGAGAAGCTAGGTGTCTGGGGAGGAGAGCAGGAGAATATGCCCCAAAACGACAGACTGGAAACAGAAAGGCCATGCTTTAAGGCGGCAGTGTCCAGCCTTTTTGGCACTGGGAACCGGTTTTGTGGAAGACAATTTTTCAACAGAAGGGATAGTTTCAAGATGAAACTGTTCTAGCTCAGAGGAGGCATTAGATTCTTTTTCTTTTTGAGACAGTCTCATTCTGTCACCCAGGCTGGACTACAGTGGCACGATCTTGGCTCACTGCAGCCTCCGCCTTCTGCATTAAGTGATTCTCCTGCCTTAGCCTCCTGAGTAGCTGGAACTACAGGCTGGTGCCATCACACCTAGCTAATATTTTTATATTTTAGTAGAGATGGGGTTTCACCATGTTGGCCAGGCTGGTCTCAAACTCCTGACCTCAAGTGATCCACCTGCCTTGGCCTCCTAAAATGCTGGGATTACAGCTGTAAGCCACCACAACCAGCCTAAGATTCTTATAAGGAACATGCAATCTAGATCCCTCACATGCGCAGTTCATGACCTAGATCCCTCAGATGCACAGTTCACAATAGGGCTCGTGCTCCTATGAGAATCTAATGCCACAGCCGATCTGACAGGAGGCAGAGCTTAGGCGATAATGCTCTGTGGCCTACTCACTCACCACCTGCTTTGTGGCCCAGTTCCTAACACACCAAGGACCAGTATCATGGCCTAGGGGTTGAGGAACCTTGCTTTAAGAGGTGTGTTTGGGAGATGTAGAAAGCATGCTGTTACACACTAAGGGAGTGTTTCCCAAATGGCAGTGTTGCCCCATTATGAAGTTTTTCCACACATTTTTTGTAAAATAAGAAAAAATAAGAACAATATGATAGGCATGTGTATGTTGTCTTAAATTCCCAATTGCCCAAAGTTGAGAAGAACTTCTCTTTAGTCTGTCTTTCTAGGACATTACAGTACGCTCTGCTTTTGAACTAATAGTGATGTACATTAGAGGATTTTTCTCGCAACATCTTTTCGTGCACAATTAAAATTAACAACTTACAACTGTATATTTTTTTCCACTGCACTACTTTCCGAAGTCTCAAAGCCTGGGAAGCAGGGGAAAGAGAGGAGAAGTCCAAGCCTAACTCTCTGAATAGTGGGTAGTGCAGGAGAAGATCCAGGGCCCGGGGCATCCATTAACCCTAATAAAGTGAGATGGAACATTTGCCGAAACTATTTTTAATACTTTTCTCGGCAAGAGTCAAAACCTTTTACAGAAATGAGCTGATTATTTTTCACCTTGGTCTCAGGTATTTCATGGGATATAATTTTCTCGCAGTGATTTTACATCATTTAGTAAGTTTGAACCTGTTTTAATTTTTTGCCATCTTATCATGCTCAGCTGTGATTGCAGACTTTTTAGGCTAAGAGCCTGTATCTTGAACTGTGAGCCTTGAGTGCTTGATTGCCGCAGAATTCAAGTCAAAAGTCTTTGAGCAACCCTGATGAATGGGTAATGTCTCCAGACACGAATTTCTTTTTCCCTGTATTCTTGTTACTAGATTAAAAAAAAAAAAATTCCACCATCCTTTAAAGCAGGTGGAAAGCCATGTGTCATTCAGAAAATTTCTTCAAGCCAGATGTACAAAATATTAGTGATACCATGCTGGAAAGAACTGAGGGGTTGATACAGTGCTCAAAAGAACCCCTGGGTGGCAATAGTGAATGTACATTTTCTGGAGGTGCTGAAATGGCCTTTGACTTTCCATGTTACTCCCAGCAATGCCCACCAGCTGCCAGAGCCAAGACCATCCTGCCACCTGTGAGTGATTCTGAGCAGAGGGAAGGCACCTTCAACTCTGTTTACAAGTGTGCCAAGAGCTTACCATGGCAGGTAGCTGATTCTCTTAGCTGGCCCTTAATTAGGGGCTGAAAACATTAGTAGAATAAGCCCCTGTCCCTCTTCCTAGTAATTTTATAATCAAGCCTAGATTCGTCTGGGTGATTAAAACATTTATTGAGGGCTTACCAAGAGCACACACTTATAGGCATTCATAGAAGTACAATGGTTGCCATTTTCCAGGAGTTTCCTCTTAATTGTGAAAAATGGAGAGATATATATTATCTAGTGATATATGTATATTCATATCACAAGATATGCCTCTAGGTGATGAACAATTAATCACCAAATGAGTGACACAGCCCATAAAGGCTGACTTCACATAATACATACCCATTCAACACATAGGTTCAAACACTGTTTTATCATGCTGTTAAGCTGATTTATTTTCTTGACAATAGTAGAACAAAGTTTGGTGCTGATGATCCTCGAGTCCTATTTATGTTTCCCTAGAGAACAGCAGTCAACCAGATGGCATGAATCTCTGATATGCCTGACTCTGACATGAGGCTGTGATACTAAGATGTGGTCGTAGGGACATGGTAACTAACACAACAATGTTGCCACCCTGCAGATGGCTCCACACTAATGGGAAGGAAGAGAAATAGACCAGCGCCTAAATACACAGCGATCCTTCTACTGGGCAAAACATCTCCCGATACCATCTAAAATTCTCCTTGACCCAGAAATTCCACTTCTAAGTTGATTCTAAGAAATACCTTTATCAAATATGCAAACAAATATTTATGCATAATCATTCCAATGTGTAATAATGAAACTCTGTAAAATTCTAAGTTACTAGCAATGGGGAATGGCTTTAATAAAATAGCCATACAATGTAATGCTGCTCGACAGCTATTAAAAACTATGATGTGTATGTCATGAAAAGATATTTATAATACTCTCTGAAAAATTTATGCTATAAAACAGTATTTGTAAACCCACTGTCAAAGAATCATATATTTATATATATACTTAGAAATATATTCAAGAATATATGCCAAAATTTAGTACTGTTAGATCTAGGTAGAGAATTATAGGGTTTTTTTTTTTCTCTCTCTCTGTAGTTTCACCCTTTTTTTTTTTTTTTTTTTTTTTTTGAGATGGAGTTTTTCTCTAGTCACCCAGACTGGAGTGCAGTGGCACAATCTTGGTTCACACCAACCTCCGCCTCCCAGGTTCAAGCAATTCTCCTGCCTCAGCCTCCTGAGTAGCTGGCATGTACCACCATGCCTGGCTAATTTTTGTGTTTTTAGCAGAGATGGGATTTCACCATGTTGGCCAGGCTGGTCTCGAACTCTTGACCTCAGGTGATCTACCCGCCTCAGCCTCCAAAAGTGCTGGGATTACAGGCATGAGCCACAGCACCCAGCCAGTTTCTTTATGTAAAGAAATAAATAGCTTAATAGATGAATAAATGATAGAGGCATGATATGGACTAGAAAAGAATCATGAGGAGGATGCTATTGTAATGCCAAGGCATTTAAACTGCAGTAGGGTGTTATAAGGTGAAGTGGGGGTAGAGAAGGCAGCACAGAGGTAGTAGCCCTTTATGTAAGACTTTGGACAATCAGCAATGACAAGACAGGAAAAAGACATCTCAGGTAGAGATACCTGCATAAGCAGAGACCTGGAAGATAGTGGTATGTAGGGGAGAGAAAGAAGGTTTCGATTGCAGAATCATCAGGAGATAGAGCTGGAGAGGTTAGGGGAAGACAAAATTATGAAGGGCATGATATGCCAGGGAGTTTGAACTTTTTGTCCAGTGGTGATAAGGAGCCTCTAAAGGATTTTAAGAATGGAGAAAAGACTGTTGAGGCTTATGTTTTAGTATTGCTATGCAAGATTACTCATAGGTGATGAGGAGGGTGGATTGGAAGAAGCAAAGAATGGAGGAGGCGGGAAGCAAGGGGCTCCTGCAGGTCTGCAGTAAGAAGAATTTTACTAAAGGCAGAGAAGCAGAGAGGTCAAATAAGAGATCTGCAATAGAAATAATAGGATGTGTCTGGGAGAGAAATAGCCTGCAGGGTAGATGAAGATGTTCCTGAGGATGTGCATGGGATCCAGGGGACAGGAAAGAGATTGGTCTTGAACAGAAGGAGGGATGCCTCTTTCCCTGGAGCTCCTGATGTCGAATACAGATCAATACTTTTTAGAGATGTGGTGAGAGTTTCAAGAGTTCACTCCTAGTGGCCCTATTTTATCCATGAAGCAGGAAGAGAATTATTTGCTGAGAGTAAGTGAAATGGTAAAGTGGGCCTAAGGAGAGTGGTGAAGTTTGGGCCATACTTGTTGGAGCTAATGATGTCTAAACATATATAAGAATTCCTGGGCCATGTGGAAGGCCCTCTGAGACTGGAGATCATGAATCTGTGATAGCACCATTTGGTGTGATTTTGCAACTTTCTCCAACAGCATTCAGTGGCCAAAGTCTAGCTTCCAGGAAAGCAAATGAAGGTTGCCTTCATCTTGGTTCTAAACATTGGGGCTCTGATAGACTTGGAGGAGGGTGCTGGAGGTTTGGGTAATGCTAGATGTGAAAGGACTGAGAGCTGCAAGGAGGAAGTGATGGGCCGAGAGTGAAATGTTATATATTGTCATTTTAGAGTAGTTCTGGGTGATCAGTAGTCCAGACCGTGCCATGGAAATGAGGGGCTGATGTTGCAGGGAAGTGAAAGTTAGAAATCAGAACACAGGGCAGCCAATAACTATGATGCTTGTTGTAACGTAACTTGCCGTAATGGCCTTTAATGTATTATTTGGAATATGTGTATTATTATTTTACCTGTTTTATTATTTGTAGATGAATGCAATTTTCTATACTAAAATATTCTATTGCTTATGTCCTTAGAATTCTTTGATTTTGGGGAGGTAGGGGTTGGTCAAAATACTCAATCGTTTCTCTTATTCTGTAGAGTCAGAATCTACAGAGGAAAAGAAGCAACAGGTGAGGTAAGGCCCCCTGGCTCACTCACTGACCCACACTCTAGTCTTCAGACCTTATCCTTCATTGGGGAGGCTTCAGTTTAAGGCCTTTGTAGATTTCATCAGAGGATCCTTGTTTGGTATGGCTCAAAAACTTTCTGCAATAGAAAGGAACCAAATTTTCAAACACTGCTATCTCCAAAGAACTGAAATGAATCAGATAAACTGTGATTGACTCAAATCCATGGAGGGACAACCTCTGAGATAGCTTTCCTCATTTACTGGTCCTAAGTGAGCCCTGCTGTTTATTTTTAAGTCTCTAAATGACAACTTGCCATTTCTTTCTATCATTTTTTTCTCCTGCTTTTTCTTCATGCTCCAGTACATTTTCATTGACTAGTCATCCTCCACATATAACAAAAAAAAAATGACGTTTCATTAAAAACTGCAATGAGAAGATAACGTTTCTTTTTCCTCTCCCTAGTTTAAAAAAAAAAAAAAAAAAAAAGAAGTACCAGGGAGACTTAGTTTCACAGTCTTGGGAACCTCGTCAAATGTAATGAGCCAAGAAACAGCTGGTGAACCAGACTCGTGGATTAAAACCAGGAAACGGTGCCAGTCAGGCATGAGTGGATGCTGAGTGGCAGAAGTGGCCACAAAAGGCCTCAAAGGTTGAGTTTTACATTAAGCCTCTTTCGTATTTTCCCCTACAAGCAGTGTCCAGGTCATTTGTGTCACATTTGGAATTACTAGCTTAAATGCCAAGATAACTGTTTTTTTTTTTTTTTTTTCCATGTAACTACTGGACACAAATTGTGGTGCTAATCAAAAAAGACAGCACTGGAAAGAATTAAATTCTCCTATTTTCATTATCAATTACAACCAGACTACACTTGCTGAAGCTGTTCAGAAGAAAGAAATATGAAAAGAAAGCACTGTTATTCTGACCTACAGGTTTCTCCGAAGTTAGTGACTCATTATCCATTTTTTCAACAATTATCATTAGACTGTTATATGTTCATAAATACTCTCTCAGAGTTTTTTTTTTTTTTTCAAATTCAAAAGGAGAATTCACTAACCCTCAGGGTCTCAATGGTACTATTAAGGACAAACTGGCTGGGCGCAGTAGCTCCTGCCTGTAATTCCAGCACTTTAGGATGCCAAGGCAGGCAGATCATGAGGTCAGGAGTTTGAGACCAGCCTGGCCAACATAGTGCAACCCTGTCTCTACTAAAAACACAAAAAATTTAGCTGGGTGTGTGGTGGCAGGTGCCTGTAATCCCAGCTACTTGGGAGGCTGAGGCAAGAACAATCACTTGAACCTGGAAGGTGGAGGTTGCAATGAGCCGAGATCACTCCATTGCACTCCAAAAAAAAAAAAAAAAAAAAAAAAAAAGGACAAACCACAAATCCCAAGTAACTAGAATTATTATCAAAGTATCAAAGGATTTGTAGCTAAGATGTGACCATTTTCTTATAATCAGACCAGGCAATGGCACTGGCGTGACACTAGAATCACCTACCAGGTGAGACCTGCTGGGGTTACTGATCAGCTTAAGAGCTAACAGCTGAGCATAATCTAGATTTTAAAAACACACACACAAAGCCCAAACCTTATGGACATCTCCAATCATGGCATATGCATGGTTTATTCATGCTTTGGGTTCAGGATGAAAAGGGAGGGGATCACTACAGGTCTGCAAGGAAACCAAAGAGCCTGGATGCTCAGGAGGCTAACATTGGTGTCTCTTAGGCTTTCTCAAGAGGAACAGAGTGCCAGCCTCTACACCAGGGTCAGAGACAGCAAATGTCCAGCAGGAGTCAGGATGGGGAGTGTAAAAGCCCAGTTCTATAAACTGACACTCCCATGGAAGACATGGGCTTAAAAAAAGAAAGAAGCTTATTCATATAAAGTAACAGGTAAGAGGTAGACGTGATCTTTTCAGAGAGCAATTGAGAAGCCCATAATTCTCCCTGGAATATCACATCTCAGATGAAAGATGTAGCAGGTACACTGAGGACACAATTCTGGAGCCTCATGTCGAGTGCTGGGTAACCCCATGCCAGGTCAGGTCAAATGCCAGAGTTAAGTCAATGCTAGAGTCAAGGCGTGGGATGTAAACCTGGAATAAATTTAAAGTGTTTTCTGCTTCCAATATTATTAATTCTGGAACCAAACAGGACAGAGGTGTCACCTGAGGTGGAGGGACACAGGAAGTATGTGGAAATGGGAGATTTATCAGCTGGAAAAGGCAAAGTCAAAATGAATGAAGAGTCAGGTGGCTTTTGGCATTTGCTTACTGACTAATGATGCCAGTAGGAACGCCTGCCCTTTATTTTCATTACTCAATTCTTAATGAAGGTGCTTTTTCCCTCCTGTATATTGCTTCGTGGGCACAAAATCACTGCTGCAGTTTCAGGCATCATAAGTCCAAATTATAAGAAAGGTGGGGGTGAATGGGGAATGGAAGAACAAGGAGCAAAACAGCCATGTTGACAAAGTCTCTCTGAGCTCTGTTTTCTCTTTGCTTAGGATAGCTTTGACTATTCTGGGTCTTTTTTAGCTGTATATAAATTTTAAGATTCTTTTTTCTCTTTCTGTGAAGAATGTCATTGGTATTTTGATAGGGATTGCACTGAATCCGTAGATTGCTTTTTGTAGTACAGACATTTTAGCAACCTTGATTCATCCAGTTCATGAACATAGAATATCTTTCCATGTATCCTCTTCAATTTCTCACTAATATTTTATAGTTTTCATCATAGAGATCTTTCACTTCTTTAATTACTGGGTATTTTATTTGTAGTGATTGTAAATGATATTAATTTCTTGATTTTTTTTAGGTTGTTCCCTGTTGGCATGTGGAAATGCTACTGATTTTTTTTATGTTGATTTTGTAGCCTGCAAATTTACTGGATTTATCAGTTCTAATAGTTTTTGCAAACAAGGATAATTTGACTTCTTCCTTTCCAATTTGGATGCTCTTTATTCGTTTCTCTTGTCTTACTGCGCTAGGTAGGAATTCCGAGCGCTTTTATCAACTAGGTCTTTGGATCTTGTCTACAGCCTGCCTAGACCAATTGTAGCAAGAATCCTAAGTCAGTTTAGGGAGAATCCCTCCACCCCTGATAGCTAAATCTGATCAACAAGTCCTCATCACCCATCCTTGAATCTGATCATCCTGGCCTGTCTTCAGCAAGAATGCTTTCAGGTCAGTTTAGCAAGAATCCTCCTACCCTTGAGATCTCCTCTGAGTTATTTATTTTCCATTCACTGACCCCTCATCCTTCTCATTGGCTGTAAGTCCCCAGGCTTCTTTACTGTACTCAAAGTTACGCATGACAAAGCTCCTTCGCTGTGACTGTACTGACACCTGTTACAACACTCCTGAATAAAGTCTGTTTTAACTAGTGTCAGGGTAATTTTTTCCCTAGCAATGTCTCCCCTATTTATAAGTAAGAGTTTCTCAGATCCCTGCACAGACACCAGTACATCTCATTTGCCAGAACTGTTGCACAGCTACCTCTGGCTACAGGGTAGGCTAGGATAGTAAACATTTTACCTGGTGCTGAATGATACGTTGAATAAAATTGGGTTTCTAATAGCAAGCAAAAGAGGGCAGTGGATATCTGGAAGGCAGTTAATAGTGTCAGCCAGAGAGACCAGAATGCCATGTAAATCAGTACAATAAAGGATGATAAAATGGGCATCTCTAATGCAGGGAGCCTAAGGTGCACAAGCAGTGGGAATAGATAAGAGTTGCTTGGGGGAAAATTTGAGATAAGTTTGAAAAAGTTCTGAGTATGAATTGTCTGGAAGGGATGGAAAGGAAGAAACAGAATGAGCCAAGGCAGGAAGCAGCTAGGTGCTGGGAATGAAAAGAAGCATGAGGGCCAGGCGCAGTGGCTCATGCCTGTAATCCAAGTACTTTGGTAGGCTGAGGTGGGTGGATCACAAGGTTAGCAGATCGAGACCATCCTGGCCAATATGGTGAAACCCCGTCTCTACTAAAAATAAAAAAATTAGCTGGGCGTGGTGGTGCATGCCTGTAGTCCCAGCTAGTTTGGAGGCTGAGGCAAGAGAATTGCTTGAACCCGGGAGGTAGAGGTTGCAGTGAGCTAAGATCACACCACTGCACTCCAGCCTGGTGACAAAGCAAGACTGTGTCAAGAAAAAAAAAAAAAGGAAACATGGGGGAGGTGTAAGAAGAAGTAAAGTTGGAAAAGTTTCAGAAGATAAGAAATGAAATAAACTCAACAGGGCTACAATTGCTCTTTGAAAAGTACTACTCATAGAACAATACAAACGACAACTTCACAGTATTTTATTTAAAATATTAGCTAAAAGCAACTATTAATTACCCTCAGTAGATATAATAAGCATTAATGGAGGATTCCTATAATCCAAACACTATTCCAACTACTTTCATTCCCATCATTCTAATGAGGAAGCACACGAAAAGTAATTTACTTAGTCACAGAGCCAGTAGATAGCAAAACTTGGATTATAAACCCATGTAGTTCCTGTATTCTTTTTTTTGCCCCCATATTCTTGATTCTACCTAATGCCTACTGCCTCTGTCCTTTGAAAGGAGCTAACAGGGCTGGTGCGGTGGCTCACGCCTGTAGTCCCAGCACTTCGGGAAGCTGAGGCAGGCAGATCACAATGTCAAGATATCAAGACCATCCTGGCCAACATGGTGAAACCCCGTCTCTACTAAAAATACAAAAATTAGCTGGATGTGGTGGCACGTGCCTGTAGTCCCAGCTACTCGGAAGGCTGAGGCAGGAGAATTGCTTGAACCCAGGAGGTGGAGGTTGCAGTGAGCCAAGATAGCGCCACTGCACTCCAGCCTGGCGCCTGGTGACAGAGCGAGACTCTGTCTAAAAAAAAAAAAAAAAAAAAAAAAAAAAAAAAAGAAAAAGAAAAAGAGAAAAGAAAGAAGCTAACAGGAAGAGATTGCTTGTTCAGCAAGACATTCCTCTTTGAACTTCATTGAAACAAAGATTGAGTTAACGGTGGAAAAACTAGTAAACTTTCACACATCAGGTGTCACTAATTTGGTACAGACTGCTAAACCCCTAGCATCCATTTTCTCCTTCCTTTTGTGCTAGAATCCTGTATTTTAGCTGGGGTCATAGCAGAGACTATTTCCCAGCTTTCCTTTAAACCAGGAATGGCCATTGACTAAATGCAGGCCAATAGGAATTGATCATAAGTGAAGTATGCAAATTCTGGGACAACTCAGCTGCTTGCCTTGGACTAGCGCCTTTTCCCCTCACTGCCAGCTGAAATGGGAAAAACCGTGGCTGTGGTCTTGGCGCTAGAGACAGAAGTCACACATTGAAGGCAGAGATAGACAGTCATGGAACAGAGCCGTTTACCCATCCTAGAACCTTTAAATTATTGTGTGTGTGGTGCGGGGGAGGGGGGAAAATGACCTTTTATCAAATTTAAGCTATAGTACTTAAGCAGCTTAGAATGAACACTAACCACTGCATGTAGAATTTGAATTAGAGAATTGATGCAAGGTGTGTCAATAAAATTAAATCATGTTTGCAAGGGCTTCTTTTTGGATTTTTGTGCCACAGTAAGCTGTAGGTAGAAAGGGATAAATCAACACAGACACTTAATGTATTTTTACATATACATGTAAGAATATTTTCAGTGAGTGTTCTGTGCATGTGTGTGCGCATGTGCCTATGTTGAAAATACTTCAGAATTATGATGCCTTAAAAACATTTTTGAAGGCTATACTCTCCCAAAATATCTAAAGCTGATCATATAAAATTCATATCTTAAACCATCCAGAACAAACATGCACATTTAAAAGTGATAAAAAATCAGCCAGGCACAGTGGCTCACGCCTGTAATCCCAACACTTTGGGAGGCCAACTTTGGGTGGACTGCTTGAGGTGAGGAGTTCAAGGGCAGCCTGGCCAACATGATGAAACCCTGACTCTACTAAAAATACAAAAATTACCTGGGCATGGTGGCAGATGCCTGTACTTGGGATGCTGAGACAGGAGAACTGCTTGAACTTGGGAGGCAGAGGTTGTAGTGAGCCGAGCTAGCGCCACTGCACTCCAACCTGGGTGACAAAGCAAGGCCGTCTCAAAAAAATGCCAGGCGTGGTGCTCACGCCTGTAATCCCAGCACTTTGGGAGGCTGAGGTGGGTAGATTATGAGGTCAGAAGATAGAGACTATCCTGGCCAACATGGTGAAACCCCATCTCTACTAAAAATGTAAAAATTAGTTGGGCATGGTGACACATGCCTGTAATCCCAGCTACTCGGGAGGCAGAGGCAGGAGAATCACTTGAACCAGGGAGTCGAAGGTTGCCAAGATCACACCACTGCACTCCAGCCTGGTGACAGAGCGAGACTCCATCTCACATAATAATAATAATAATAATAATAATAATAATAATAATGAGAAGAAGAAGAAGAAGCATATAAAAATAAATAAATGTGATAGAAAATCAGATATGTAGATTTCATGTTGAATCTTTCACTTAGTCCAGAAAATTTTATCTAAAAATGTCTTTTAAAATAGATACAAAAATTTAACCACCTATGTAGAAGATTTTGTGTTTTGGGGAGAGTGTATTACCCAGAATCCAATCCCCACTGGCATTTGAGGGAAGCCTCCACTGTGGGTCGTGTGGTGGAAGGCAGTGCTCAATCTCTTATAAGCCAAGAGTGCTAGACCTTGCTTCTCTTTGCTCCTTGGCCATCAGAAATCTCTAGCTGCCTATATCGCCTCTGGACTTTGACTCTTGTTCTAGTGATGCAAAAAAGGATCGATAAGAATGTATTCCTGGGTCTTTACATGATGGCTGAATAGGAACAGCTCTGGTCTGCAGCTCCCAGCGAGACCAATGCAGAAGGCGGGTGATTTCTGCATTTCCAACTGAGGTACACAGCTAATCTCACTGGGACTGGTTAGATACTGGGTGCAGCCCACAGAGGGTAAACCAAAGCAAAGTGGGGCATCACCTCAGCCTGGAAGCACAAGGGGTTGAGGAACTCCCTCCCCTAGGCCAAGGGAATCTGTGAGGGACTCTGCCTTGAGGGCCAGTGTTATCTGGCCCAGATACTATGCTTTTTCCACAGTTTTTGTAACCCACAGACCAGGAGATTTCCTTGGGTGCCTATACCACCAGAGTCATGGGTTTCAAGCACAAAACTGGGCGGCTGTTTGGGGAGACACCAAGCTAGCTGCAGGGATATTTTTTGGTACCCCAGTGACACCTGGAACACCAGCAAGACAGAACTGTTCATTCCCCTGGAAATGGGGCTAAAGCCAGGGAGCTAAGTGGCCTTGCTAAGCAGATCTCACTACCATGGAACCCAGCAAACCAAGATCCACCAGCTTGAAATTCTCACTGCCAGCACAGCAGTCTGAAGTCGACCTGGGATACTAGAACTTGGTGAGGGCTGGGCGTCCTCCATTAGTGAGGCTTGAGTAGGCAGTTTTCCCCTCACAGTATAAATAAAGCTGCAGGGAAGGTCAAACTGGGTGGAACCCACCACAGCCCTGCAAAGCCACTATAGCCAGACTGCCGCCTCTCTAGATTCCTCCTTTCTTGGCAGGGCATCTCTGAAAGAAAGGCAGCAGCCCCAGTCAGGGGCTTATAGATAAAACTTCTAACTCCCTGGGACAGAGCACCGGGGGGAAGAGGCAGCTCTGGGTCTGGCTTCAGCAGACTGAAATATTCCTGCTGGCTGGCTTTGAAGAGAGCAGCGGATCTCCAGCACAACACTCAAGCTCTGCTAACGGACAGTCTGCCTCCTTAAGAGGGTCCCTGACCCCTATGCCTTCTAATGGGGAGACACCTCCCAGCAAGGGTTAACAGACACCTCATAAAGGAGAGCTCCGGCTGGCATATGGCAGGTGCCCCTCTGGGAGGAAGCTACCAGAGGAAGGAGCAGACAGCAATCTTTGCTGTTCTGCAGCCTCTGCTGGTGATACCCATGCAAACAAGGTCTGGAATGGACCTCTAGCAAACTCCAGCAGACCTGCAGAAGAGGGGCCTGACTGTTGGAAGGAAAACAAGCAAACAGAAAGCAATAACATCAACATCAACACAAAGAATCCCCATGCAAAAACCCCAACCAAAGGTCATCAGCATCAAAGATCTACAACAAAGACAAAACAGCACAAAAACACTGAAAAATTCCAAAAGCAGAATACCTCTTCTCCTCTAAAAGGATCACAACTCCTTGCCATCAAGGAACAAAACTGGATGGAGTAACAAACTTCTCCAAGCTAAAAGGACATGTTCTAACTCAATACAAGGAAGCTAAGAACTTTGATAAAAAGTTACAGGAATTGCTAACTAGAATAACCAGTATAGAGAAGAACCTGATGGAGCTGAAAAAACACAGCATGAGAACTTCATGAAGCATACACAAGTATCAATAGCTGAATCGATCAAGCAGAAGAAAGGCTATCAGATATTGAAGATCAACTTAAGAAATAAAGCATGAAGACAAGATTAGAGAAAAAAGAATAAAAAGGAAAGAACAAAGCCTGCAAGAAATATGGGACTATGTGAAAAGCCAAACCTACATTCGATTGCTGTACCTGAAAGCAATGGGGAGAATGGAACCAAGTTGGAAAACACGTTTCAAGATATTATACAGGAGAACTTCACCAGCTTAGCAAGAAAGGCCAACATTCAAATTCTGGAAATACAGAAAACACCATTAAGATACTCCTCCAGAAGAGCAACCCCAAGACACATAATAGTCAAATTCACCAAGGTTGAAATGAAAAATGTTAAGGGCAGCCAGAGAGAAAGGTCAGGCTACCTATAAAGGGAAGCCCATCAGACTAACAGCAGATCTCTATACAGAAACCCTGTAAGCCAGAAGAGAGTGAGGGCCAATATTCAACATTTTTAAAAATTTTTTGATGGCATTTGCTCTGTCACCAGGCTAGAGTACAGTGGCATGATCTCAGCTTATCACAACCTCTGCTGCCCAGGTTCAAGCAGTTCTCCTGCCTCAGCCTCCCGAGTATCTGGGATTACAGACACACATCACCACACCTGGTTAATTTTTGTATTTTTAGCAAAGACAGGGTTTCAGTATCTTGGCCAGTCTTGAACTCTTTACCTTGGGATCCACCTATCTTGGCTTCCCAAATCAACGTTCTTAAAGAAAAGGATTTTCAATCCAGAATTTCATAGCCAGGAAAACTAAGCATTATATGTGAAGGAGAAATAAAACCCTTTACAGACAAGCAAATGCTGAGAGATTTTGTCACCACCAGGCCAGCCTTACAAGAGCTCCTAAAGGAAGCACTAAATATGGAAAGGAAAAACCGGTACCAGCCACTGCAAAAACATACCAAAATATAAAGACCAACAACACTATGAAGAAACTGAATCAACTAATGTTCAAAATAACCAGCTAGCATTATGATGACAGGATCCAATTCATACATAACAATATTAACCTTAAATGTAAATGTGTTAAATGCCCCAATTAAAAGACATGGACTGTCAGATTGGATTAAGAGTCAAGACCCATCGGTGTGCTGTATTCAGGAAACCCATCTCATGTGCAAAGACATACATAGGCTCAAAATAAAGGGATGGAGGAAGATATCACAAGCAAATAGCAAAAAAAAAGCAGGAGTTGCAATCCTAGTCTCTGATAAAACAGATTTAAGCCAACAAAGATCAAAAAAGACAAAGAAGGGCATTACATAATGGTAAAGGAATCAATGCAACAAGAAGAGCTAACTATCCTAAATATACATGCACCTAATACAGAACTACCCAGATTCATAAAGCAAGTTCTTAGAGCCCTACAAAGAGACTTAGACTCCCACACAATATAGTGGGAGACTTTAACACCTCACTGTCAATATTAGACAGATCAAGGAGACAGAAAATTAACAAGGATATTCTGTACTTGAACTTAGCTCTGGACCAAGTGGACATAATAGACATCTACAGAATTCTCCACCCCAAATCCACAGAATATACATTCTTCTCAGCACCACATAGCACTTATTCTAAAATTGACCACATAATGGAAAGTAAAACAATATTCAGCAAATGAAAAAGAATGGAAATTGTAACAGTCTCTCAGACAACAGTGCAATCAAATTAGAACTCGGGATTAAGAAACTCACTCAAATCGCACAACTACATGGAAACTGAACAACCTGCTCCTGAATGACTACTAGGTAAGTAATAAAATTAAGGTGGAAATAAGTTCTTTGAAACCAATGAGAACAAAGACACAAGGTACCAGAATCTCTGGGACACAGATAAAGCAGTGTTTGAAAGGAAATTTGTAGCACTAAATGCCCACATCAGAAAAGAAGATCTAAAATCAACACCCTAACATCACTATTGAAAGAACAAGAGAAGAGCAAACAAATTCAAAAGCTAGCAGAAGGTAAGAAATAGCTAAGATCACAGTAGAACTGAATGAGATACAGACACAAAAAACCCTTAAAAAAAAAAAAAATCAATGAATCCAGGAGCTGACTCTTTGAAAAGATTAGCAAAATAGATAGATTGCTAGTCAGACTAATAAAGAAGAGAGAAGAATCAAATAGATGCAATAAAAAATGATAAAGGGGATATCATCACTGATCCCACAGAAATACAAACTACCATCAAAGAATATGATAAACACCTCTATGCAAATAAACTAAAAAATCTAGAAGAAATGGATAAATTTCTGGACATATATACCATCCCAAGACTAAACCAGGAAGAAGCTGAATCCCTGAATAGACCAACAAGCTCTGACATTGAGGCAGTAATAGCATACCAACCCAAAAAAAAAAAAAAAAAAAAAAAAAGCCCAGGACCAGACAGATTC